>NC_058027.1:5223703-6423703 GCF_019176455.1 Solea senegalensis | reverse complement strand
TAATGAGCTAATCCGAGCTAAAGGAGCTAGTGGTCTTCGGCGGTCTCCTTATAACGCATTTCCACCGGCTCTACTCGCCTCGCCTCGGTACGACACGGCGCGATTAGGTTGCATCTCCACTACAAAAAAGTACCTACTTAACGTGGGCGGAGTCATCACTGCACAGCTTAGTGAAACTGTGGTCAAGCCGAACTGTGTAGTTTGGCTTGATTTGTGTGTGGGAGGTCTCTTCCTGTGACGGGACTCAGCGGCCAGAAGTCTGACCAATCATCGCATAGTACCTACTTTTAAGCACGCTTGGAACCTCGTCTGACCAGGTACTAGGCTAGTGGAAACGCTATTTATACTGTGCTGTGGGGAGGCGAGGCGTATTTCCACCAGAAATGTGGCATTACCACAGTTCAGGGGTCTGCCATACACCATTACTTGGATGTGTGGAGTGCATCAAGAAATGATCCAGGCTGTGTTGGATACGGAGAGTCCGCTTGGCGATGGAGAAGCGCACAGCGCTCGCCGTCCACTCAAAACGTAACGTTAGCCTTCTACTCAAGCCCAAACAAGTGTGGGCAACGTGCCTGTTGTTTTGTTTGCGGTCTAGCTAAATCCGGTGTGGTATTGTAGTTTTTCTAAGTTGTTACTAGTTGTTGCAAAAAAAGTGTATTATCTGGCGAGACTGCAGTGAAGGCCGTATCTGAAAGAGTCTACCGATGCTTGTTTGTCAAATGGCCATTTATTTTATTCATTACTGCTTTATCCTGTTGATGAGGGTCACAGTGGGCAGGACCCAGTCCCAGCTGACATAGAGTGAAAGGCGGGGTACACCCCGGTCAGGTCACCAGTCCCAGTATTATAGCTAAAGTGTGTCAAATTTGTCGTCTTTTCCATCAACAACCTAAAAAAGTGTTGCTGTTTTCTGACTATATAGACTTCCTGCTGTGTTATGTGTTATTATATTATTATATTATTAATACAATATTATTATGTTCTATTAATATATATTATACTTAACTTGTTTAATTTATTTTGAAGTGTCCTTACGGCACGCTTAATTGTTGTTATAAACTGGTTGCCTCTTCATTTAAAAAAAAAAAAAAATTGTTTCTTTTCAAATTACTTTAGTTAAAATTAATTACGTCATTCAAAGTCTTCTTTGTTAGTTGTTTCTGATATTTACCTCCTTTTATTTGTGCTATTATTTATTATTAGGGCCTGAGCACAGACTGGTGAACCTATTGTATTCACCCTGATGATTTCTTTTTTCTATAATCTTTGAGCGCAGTTTTCAGGGCCTTGCCACGCAAGAAAAACTCAACAAACTTGGCCTTTTAGAATAGTCATATTACGGGCCATTTATTTCTTCTTTATCGGAGCAGAGTCATTGTTACACAGTTGGATCATTCTAACAACTTCATAGCTTAAAAGGTCTAAAATGACTGTATTGGACTGATATCGGTATCAGTAGATACTCGGCGTTGTGTTATCAGTATCGCTATCGCACACAAAAGAGTGATATCCTGTCATTCCTACTAGATACCCATATGCACTGGTTGTCACCTGAAAACATGGTTTAGAGGTTTAGTTAACTTTAAATGAATGAACAAATTTAATTTTACCAGCAGTAACATCTTAACAGTGATGCGCTAATAACTGCAGAGTTCTGTGGACACAGCTAATAATTGCCAGTAGGATTACATCGGTTGGGAGCACCTTGAAATTGATTGTGCCATTCACAAACTCTGATATGATTCTGTTAGCATGTCACTGCTACACACAAGGACAATTATTTCTATTGGCCATGCACATATGGGGTAGTTAGTCTGTCAATTATGAACAGCCTTGCTGTCCTAGATCTTGAAGGATAATAGAGGCTGTAATTATGATGTGTTCATTTTAATAGGGTTTTATTGACAAGCGCAGTAGCAGCTCAGCCTTCACCCCCCCACCCCCCCCCAACGGTAACTGTTTGTGAAAACAGCTTTGCAACTCAATTAGATCTGACATTGCTTTAATGCTGCAACTGCAGCTACAGGTAGGAATCAGGGAAAAGTAGCATACTGGAATGCTGAACCATTCATGGATGATGGGGGAGTATTAATACAGCAGAAAACAAATAAAACCCTCACTGTATGCACACATTAAGATAAGGTATGATAATCCTTAACTTGATCATATAATTTGGACATTTTCAGTATTAATTTGAAAGGTTGTGGGTTCGATTCCTGGCTCAGCTGGTCTATATATCGATAACTTGGACACTTAACCCCACGTTGAACCTGATGGCTGTGAATGGGGATGTGCACTGAGTGAGTTAATGGTTGTGAATGGGTGAAAACTTTAGTGTAAAGCTGCTTTGAATGGTAATCAAGGTTAGAAAAGTACCAAACTCACAACCATCCAGTTGAAGTTGAACTTCCTCTACCACTGTCACCCATGTGACCAGTTTTCAAGATTGTACTTAAGGAATCGCACTTGCATCTACAGTATATAACCCAGTCACACAATTACATTGATCTATTCCTTTGTGCAAATCATTCCCATATTGTGAATTTTGTCAATATTACAATAATGAAATTCTGATGAATTCATGTACTGCAAATTTTTTCATTTGCATACGGTCAAGAGGTGACATTCTATCAAATGTGTGTCTTATAAAAATATTACATAACACATTGTGTGGAGAAGAAGTGTAACAACAATTCAAACATGCAGTACAGTCATCTGGCTTTTCATTTACCTACTCTTTTTTCCTCATGCTCTCTATTAACCTCTCTCAATAGAATATCATCAAGTTGACACTTGCTTTATCGCTGCACCTCACTCTGAACACTGTATATGTCTCTGAAATCCTTTTACATCACACATTTTCATCCCTTTCTTGTATCATTTTATATTCATTTATTCAGCTTTTTGTTTCTCATTTCTTTTTCTTCGTGTGTCCCCCCCCTTTATTCTCTTGAGACTTTAAGGTCATGGTCAGCCATTTATAACCATGTGCTTTAAATGCTGTTTAACCTTATCTCTGCATGCTTTATGGATGCTTCATGACTGATGAAGCCTCAGTTCTCTGTTCCAAGTGCCGCAACCAGACAACTGCACTCTTGCCTCTCTGTCTCTCTGTCTTCTGGTGTCTCTTTCTGTCAAGCACAGCTCCCATGCATCAACCCTCCTTCTCCCTCTCAGTATATGATATAGCGCTACGGCAGAGATTCTGACAAGTAGAGATAGGGGATGGCCAATCACATGACTCAGCTATAGCTCACATCCTGTGTGCTCTCTGTGGAAGGACGCTGACGTCACGGAAGTACCAGCGCTGGTGCAACGACTGTGTCAATGTCACCTTATGTCCTGCATAGCTGTTAGCATTGTGTGCTCCTGTCATCACTGGCCCGTGCAGCCCTGAGTGTAGCAAGGTGGGGGCAGCAAAGTGAGTGACAAGTCATCCTAAACTGCCACTTTAAAACCTGCTGGGGTTAATGAAGTGGATCTAAAAGCCGCATGTGAATGCATGTGGATATGTGTATGTGCGTGCACATGTTGAGTGCCTGTGCACCATTACATCTGTGGGTGTCTTTTTTAATGTGTTTTCATTTAGTTTAGCAATAAAGACATTGTCCATTAACCTCCTAATATAAATTTAATCTATTTTAACCCTTTGGAAAAGGTCAGGACACAAGAATAATCTCAATAATGGCCAAATAATGTTGTTTGGCATGCATTTGATGAGGGGTGCCATCATCATGCTGTTTGTTCACCGTGATCACGGTGAACTAACATTTTCTTTTTAGCCTAATGAGTATGCTTGAACATTTGCTTACAATTATTCATGAAATGAATAAAAAAAAAAATGTTTAGTTTACATTGGTTAAGTCATCTCACAACAGAAGACAGAACAAGATGCAAGTCACATATCCAGTATCCATGACAAAATGACCAAAAAGGTGTAGAGGCAGAAGCTGAGCTTATGACGCTTATACCCTTATTACAATCATCACTCTAACACCCCCAGACATAAATGCCACACAGTCCCATGATTAATTACAGGTCACCACATTTTACAGTTCTTACAATCTCCATTTTCAATAAATATCAATCAAGTAATATTCCTTTAACAACCCTTTAAGCTTTTACTGTCTTGTTTTACAAACACATTTATAATATAATTTAAAGTTACTTAACAGTTTGTTGACTATACATAATTTGGCCAATTTTGTTACCAGTTAAATCATTCAATTTCAAACCCTGTAATTTTATACACAGGTCATTTGATGGTCTCTATAATGTGATTTATTGATGTTTTGCTCTATGCAGTGTAAAACATTAAAGTGTATGATGTATTATATGTCTTCCATTATTTCCAGGAAGTAAGGTAATTATGAAACAACAATGGAACAATGTGAACTATTTAATGCATGTTGCTTTAAGTGGTCTTTAGTCTTGTATAGTACTGCAATTCAATTTGACATTTTGCTTTTTACATAATTTGCATGTGATTTCAAGCATCTTTTGTGGATCAAGTAGAACACCAAGAATTCTATTTCCATATCATTAATGCTTAGTTTCTCTTCAGTATTTTTCACACAATTTCCAAAGGTGATAAAACTTTGTTTTGTCACTATTTTAAGACAACTTATTTAAATGAAACAATTTCCAAAGTAATTTAATTTCTCGGTCATCTGTTTGTTTTCAAGATGTCATTAAAATTCCTTTGGGTGTAACTTGTTGTGTCTCACATTTGCATTGTGTCTTTGTGATTTTACATCTGTAAAGAAGTGAAGAAAGGAAACCAAAACCTCCAGTCACAACGCAAGAGTCCCTGAACAAATGACACTAACCAAATGAGTCAACATATACAAAGAAAGTGTTAAAATATAAGCATAAAGAAGCTGACGAAACACAATATAAGGGACAAAAAGTCACATAACCTCTTACCTGGAGTATGACAACACACACACACTTATACTGCACCCACAAAAGGAAAACACCATCCATCCATCTTCTACTGCTTTATCCTCTACATGAGGGTTGCGAGAGGCACTCATCCCAGCTGACACAGGCCGAAAGGCATTGTACACAATGGACAGGTCGGCAGTCCAGTCAAACAACCATTAACTCCCACACTCACACCTATGGTCAATTTAGAGTTTCCAGTTTGCCTCATTCCAAAATCTGCATGTTTTTGGACTGTGGGAGAAAACTGGAGAATATGTAGAAAATCACACATGTCACACATGGGGAGAACATGCAAACTCCATGCAAAACTCCATGCAAAAAGGCCCTTGTTCCACAAACCTGCGTCCAGAGTCCTGCACGGGCCCATTTTTTAAAACCTGCACCCATCCATACCTGCGAAGCTCCGTAACAGAACCCCTAACCGCTATTATGTCCAATGTGATTCTGCACCCACCCGTAAATAAAAGACCTGCGACCCAACCCGATTAAAAACACACTTGCTCTCATAATGATGCACTTCGTTTTTACTCGCATATATACAAAATGTCAATTTTAATTAAGCACGGCGGAGAATAAAATACAAAATGCAAAAGTAAAAGAACACTCCATGTGCTCTCACTAAATATATCAAGGCCTCTGAGAAATCAGTAGACATTAAAACCATCGCCACACACAGTCTGAATGATATAATGTCCCCCCAGCACACAAACTTCACGGCTAATTGTGCCACGTCCTCCTTTTCCTCTTGTTTTGGTGGTTTAAATGTAGAGTTTTTGAATCTTAAATTTTGTTTTATTTTGAAATACAAATATTTTTTTTTTCATGGTTAGTTCATTTTCACCTGATACTCGACCCGTAATTTTATTATGTATATTTTTTCACCTGTGACACAGCCTAGTCTTGGGTACCCAGAACTCTGCCCAGACCTTCTTGCTGCAAAGGCAAGAGGGCTAACCACAACACCAAACGTGTGGCCCCAAAGGAAAACAGAGAGAATTTTCATATGCTTGAATTTTTTGGGTGCTTATATTTTAATAAATTACATACAGCAGTGGTTCGCAAATGTTTCATACCAAGTACCACCTGAGAAAATATTGAGCTCTTGAAGTAACAACATTATCACCAGCGTTAAAATACAGTGGTGTACAGTTACGAGGCAGATTTGTTCCCAATAAATCATCCCCCTCTTCCTCACATACTTCAGACACTGGTATAGTGAAATTAAACTAAGATGGAAGGAGAGAAAAGGTGACTCTAATTATTATTATTTTGTTATTTGTTTCCTTTTCTACATCCCTCAGCTCCACTATGATCTCAATACCCTGGTACATACAGTAGAAAAGTATTTCATATTTTCACAATGTTGTGATTCAAAATCAGCTTTGAAACTGGATCTGGATCCTGCAGCCTCCAAGGTGAGGACAGAGAGAGAGAGTGAGAGAGGACAGGCAGGAAAGGCACAAACTCGGGAGGGAAAGAATAAGGTTAATGACATACAATAAATTCATTCATACCCTGAGTGTGAGTGTGTGAATGCACCATGGTACCACCATGGATATAGAGTCATAAACACCTATGGTTCAAGTTGATAGAGTGCATAGCTTGTGTAGCCAGCGATCTACATCCGTCTGGTTTGCTGTTTGCTGTTGTCTCATTTTACAAGTGCAATGTTGCTGTTGCTTCCATCTGTCTTGTCACAGAATGAGCCATGGGAATGTTGCCAGAGGACATGAGATCTTAACACTGCTATATGTAGAAACACATTCAGTCATTGCGTTCGGCATTGTGTGAACAATGGTTTCAATGTGACAAATATGACATTTGTTTGTTTGAAGTTACACACTACAGTTTTATTAGTGATTATTGTATATATGTCTGTTATAATGTATTTCTATGACTAATGTATTGAAAGAAAATGTTTCCACTGGTCAGTTTGTTTCTAGAAAAGATATGATAATTTCTGAGGGTCAGATCACACATGTCTATTTTTTTAGTAATTTACAAACACATGTGTTTTCTACACCTGTAGCTGGAAAACAAACTGAAAAATGGTAGAGCAAAGTGTGTGGTCTAATTGTGTTTTTTTGATTGTCAGGGGCACACTCCACATCAAAAAGAAACCAATCTCTTCACCTGGAAAGCACACAAGATGATAGGTGGAGTGTCACCACGGGTTTGAGGCTGTGTGTGTGTATGAGAGAGAGAGACAGAGAGAAAGAGGGATAAAATGAAGTAGGGATTGCACATGCCACTGCACTTATGACTGTATGAGGTGGGAATACTAAATAACAGTCGTGAAAAGCCCTCCAGCCACTGTCAAAATTATCTTCTGCATCAAGTCCCTGTAGCTCTGCTTGCCTCCATCTGGAGCCTGTGGGCCGGACTCACAATTGTGACTCTGCTTGCAGCGTCCTTATTGCAGACATGATCAATACAAAATAAGTCAGTAGATCAACAGCCATGTAGTGAAATATAAATAAAGAATCTGTCATGACAGTGAATGCACAGGCCCTCTTTTTGCTCTGTCTCTTTCTATTTCTGCATTGCCATACCCAGTTGCCAGGATACCACTCCAGTAATGCACAGCCCTAATTGTTTTGACTGAGTAACAAGCTGTTTAATAAAGGCACCTTGTACAGTGTTGTGATTCAGGTCATGCACCAGCTCAGTGAATTAATTTGAGGAATGTTTGGGGAGGGAGGGGGGTTGTTGGTACTGTAGGTAGTGGTAGTGGTGCCTGCCTGCATGTTCTTCCAGGTAAAATTGACACAAATAAATATTCATGTCAATTATGTTGCACTATGTTGCAAACCAGTTATGTGAATATCTGCGCAGTAACAGCCTGTTAGAGGATTTCCAGTGAGGATTTACATTACATCATAGCACAGAAACAGCACTAGTTAAAGTTCTTAACGGCCTTCTCTTGGCCTCAGATAATTCTCTCATCTCTATGCCAGCCCTGTTAGATCTTGGTGCTGAATTTGACACCATTGATCATGACATTCTATTACAGAGACTGGAGCAGACTCTTGGGATCTGTAGTATTGCCCCCTGCTGGTTTAAATCATGCCTATCTGATAGATTCCAGTTTGGTTATGTTAATGATAATGCCCCACTGCAAACAAAAGTTAATTGTGGAGTTCCACAGGGCTTGGTGCTTGGGCCTATACTTTACCTTGCATGTGCTTCCTTTAAGGGTGACGGTAGCTCAGTACTAGAGTGAGTCATCTTTCAACTTGAAGGTTGTGGGCTCGAGTTCTGGCTCCAGTAGTCTACATGCCGATGTGTTCTTGGGCAAGACACTCCGCAGCATATTAAGGTTTATGAAAGATGTGTGATAGAAAAATGTGCTGCACAAAAATGCCCTATGTGAATGGGTGAATGGCAAAACTGTAGTGTAAAGAAGCTTTGAGTTGTCATTAAGACTAGAAAAGTCCTATATAAATACAGGCCATTTACCATTATTAGAAAACACAACATACACTACTGTTTTTATGCAGATGACACACAGCTATATTTATCAATGAGGCAGAATGAAATAAATACTAATAATAAAGAAATTCCAGGAATGTCTCAGAGACATGAAGTAAACTCAGACATAACTGAGGTCATTATACTCGGCACTAAACACCTTGGAGAAAAACCTTTTCACCACATTGTCACTTTAGATGTATCACCATGGCTGGAACTGGACCAGGATATTTCATTTGATTTACACATTAAGCTAGTTTTCAGAACAGCCTTCTTCCACCTGCGGAACATAATGAAAATTAGAAACATCCTTAAAGGATGCTGAAAAACTAGTTCATGCTTTTGTTACATCTAGATTAGATTTCTGTTACACCTTCAAAATGCTGCAGCACAAGTTCTGACAGAAACTGGAAAGAGAGACCATATCATTCCAGTGTTAGCTTCTCTACACTGGCTCCCTGTACAGTTCTGAATTCAATTTAAAATCCTCCTCCTCACGTACAAAGCACTTAATGATCAAGCCCCTTTATACCTCAAGGACCTATTTTTACCATATCATCCCAATAGATTACTTTTGTCCCAAAATTCAGGCTTACTTGTGGTTCACATATTCTGTTCTGTAAGAGTAGAATGGGAGGCAGAGCCTTCAATTATCAGCCTCCACTCCTGTGGAACCAGCTCTGTGTGGTACACGCACACTCACATTCGATGTATGAATTTAAATGTATTACATGTCATTAACCTTGTTCTTTATCTCATTTGTTTGTGCCTTTCCTTCTTGCCCCCCCTCTCTGTCCTTTGCAGACTGCAGGATCCAGATCCAGAGGTTACTACAATTTTGCAGTGTTAAATACGCAATATCAAAGTTCAATGACTCTTTCAGTGTTTCTACAACAAATGTACTGTGTATTATCATCATTAGTAGTATCATTGTAATTATTATTATGCTATAATTAAATTTATTTTAGGTATATATATATTTTCTTTTTTTTATCAACAGGCTGCTGCTTTAAATGACATTGTAGTACAATACACATAACTGATTCAGAAATGTCCTGTGTAAACATACCCTGATACAACTGTTATATATCTGCTCCTGGTCTCTCTCTTCTGTCTTTACTCAAAATTTCCGGTAGTAGGAGGAGATGGCGTATAAACTGCAGTAATGTTGCCGGAAGACCCACTTCTGAACTGATGTACAACAGGTGCAAACATACAGAACCATAGCACAAGCCAGGTCACATTCCATCTCACCGCTTGTAGAGAGATACAGTCCCAGCTACGGAAGCAGAGTCAGACTTACACGAGCCAATAAATCCATCTTCTCCTCCGCATGTATGCTAGGACTCGGCAAGTTGTCCGATTGCGGACTACAGCCTTAGCTCGATTAAACTGCATGTAAACGTGCCGGCTGTGACCAATACTAAGTGTAAACATGTCAAAGCACCAATGTACCAGTTGTTATGTTGTTTTCATGCCTCTCAAAACAGAACAATGTCTCAGCAAAAGGTGTTCAATGCTGGTTGTCTCTCTGCTGCTGTATGCTAACAGCAGGCACTTTTAAATTACTAAACTCGTAATAAAAAAAAAACACAACTTTATTTAACTTAAAAAAAACCTGCTTATTAGGTGACATTGAACGCTTTATCACACATATATGTTAGTTATGGAGGTCTACTTACATATATTAACTTGTGTTCATGATTAAAAACCTCCTAATCGCTGCAAACAAGCCGATCAAAATATCTCCTCACTGACGCTCTCGTCAGCCGTGCTGTTTCAGACCAAAATCACACCCCCAGAACGTGGACTGTGTTGTGTTTGGCCAGCCAACGAGAGCTTTCCCACTGTCCTGTGATTGGCTAGGTACCTGGAAGTGACAAAATAGATAGGCCAGCTCTCAGATATACAGCTCCACCTCTGGCACAGTGGATGCTCTGCATCTCAGCAGCTACAACGAGAGTAGTTCTTCTTCTTCTGTGGTTGAATGTACGCAATCGGATGTGCCCGGACTAGTGCCGCACCAGCTACGGTGGTGAGAGGAGTGGTGAGGATTTCTGATGACGACATCAAATTACGGAAGTGCCGATCCGCTTCACAGAGCCGAGGTAAACAATAAAACCCTATTTTTTCAGCAGTGGCTGAACTGTTTGTTCTGAAACTTTAGGGTTTCATAAACGAGGTAATGAAGCAGATTCTTCATTCTGCGATCATCGACCACTGTTGTCTTCCGTGGTTGTCCAGGCCTTTTTGAGTTCCCAAGCTCACCAGTGCACTCTTTTTTTCTCAGAATGTACCAAACTGTTGATTTGGCCACTCCTAACAATTCTACTATCTCTCTGATGGATTTCTTCTTGTTTTTCAGACTGAGAATGGTCTGTTTCACCTCCATTGAGAGCTCCTTTGACCACATGTTGTGTGTTCACAGCAACAGCTTCCAAATGCAACCCCCACACCTGGAATCAACTCCAGACCTTTAAACTGCTTAATTGATGACAGGTTAACGAGGGAAGAGCCCATGCAGCCTTCTGAGTCAATTGTCCAATTACTTTTGGTCCCTTGAAAAAGAGGCGGCTACGTATTAAAGAGCTGTAATTCGTAAACCCTTTTAACTTGGATGTAAATACTCTCAAATTACAGCTGAGAGTCTGCACTTTAAGCCCATATGGATTATATATTTCTATATATAATATATGTATGTAATATATATATATATATATATATGTATATGGGTACCTAGTAATGTTTGTTTGGTGATCCAGGTGCAAATCTTCACAGTTAAAAGTACAAACTGTTGAAATTATACATGTTGTGATGAAAATCACTTTAACACCAGCTACTGCATTCAAATTTTGCCATTGACCTTCTTAGGCCACATCACTGGTACACTCGTTTGTACCTTCTTGTCCAGCATGAGGGCTGATATTGTAATGCTTGTTGGAATACACATTTTATATTAACTTTAGGCAAAATCATGCGCCAGCATTTTCTACAGCAGCCCATATGTGTTTCATGCTTTGAATAACAGCTCTGCCCAATGAACTTAATGCATTAACCAATAAAGAAAACATGCTAATATCCTCACATGCAAACCTTTTTAATAAAGACAGAAGCGTCATCCAAATCTGAGGCCAAGTGTGAGTGTGTTAACGATATCCTGATGTGTTGAATAATTTGCCCAGCCCTAATTTGTTATGATGAGATACTTTTCTGAGAGGATGGTTGGTTGTCCTGTGTCTAAACCTGAATACAGGTTATTATGTGGTGTACATCAAAATAATGTGTGTATTTATGTCAAACTTAACATTGTTTCATACAGAATATGGTCATCATCTCCCTCATTTCCTAAAAACAGCAAAAGTGCCACAAAGACTACCTCACTGCATGCCTAGGAACGTGTAAATAACGTAAATTTAGTTTCCAAAACTTTAGCATTGCATAGCATAAAACACAACCCTGTGGTTTGCAGAAATAGTCAATGACAACATATTATCCTGGAAACTGCAAACGGCAATTCCAGTCAAGTTGTGACACTTTTTTAAGTTTGTAATAAAAATTACAAAAGTACTCTAGAGCCCACGTGACTATGTCCATCATGGCAGCATAAGGGATTCTCATGGTCTTTACGCACTGAGATTCCCTCTGACTATATTAACAGTAGATGTTGAAACCCCTAATTTGTTTTTCTATCTTGCACAAAGAAACAATGTTTATGAACTTACTGCAAATTCTGTGGCACAAAACCATGACCAATTATCGCTTACAAAGACTCTGATGTAGGCCCAATTTCCACACATTCGTCAGTCACCAGTTAACCTACTACTTGTGGAATACCATGACATGTGAAACCCTAACTTGTTTTGAGAGTATTGCAGCTGTCATATTTTTTCTATATATATTTGCAAAATACAATTAGGTTTGTAAGTTAAAGCATGGAAGTGGGGGTTTGTAGGTTGAATTCACACCAATGAGCTATACTGTGTGAAATGTAGCCTCTCTAATGCAGGGAACTGGAGTAGTTAATTAAAACTGCCCCAGCTAATGGCTCGGAGTGCTACAGCCTGCCTGAAGACAGAGTCACAGAAGTGTCACGAAGTAAATCTGCACACAATGTTGTGCCAATAGAAAATGACTTCCTGTGTATATTTGTCAGTCAGTTTGAGCACAGGGAGGAGAGTGTGAGTGCTGCATGCTAATGACCAGGATGTCTGAGCCTGCATGGGCTCCATGGGAAGATGTTAATGTGAGCTTTCTTAAGAGTGCAACTCATACTCAAGTGGGGTGCAAAGAAACACAAACTTGTACGTGATGAGGGGGTTGCATCTCAACCAATTAGCATGCGAGATCGGAAGATTATTGTCCTTGCAATGAAATGTCTACTGTAGTGAAGGTTGTTTAAAAAAAGAAAATAATAATAATTTTTCCTTCTGACTCTAAAAGGAAGCTCATATACATTTCAGATAACCTCTTCAGTTGTCTTGCTGGTCATCTAAGCTGATTGGTCTTTATTAGGTTAAAACCAGACCGGGGCAGTTTCTCTCTCTGCAGGAGCTCCTCATGCACACACACTTCACTCATCACAATGCACATACATTACATGTGTTACACGTACATTAGTGTTGTTTTTGGCGTCCCATTTTGATTTTAGTTGTAGTCTAGGCTTATTGTCAACTGTCATTTTAGTTTTTATTAGTTTTAGTCCCATTCATAGTCTTTTTGACGTCAAGTTTTAGTCGACTAAAATCTGAGCTAAGTACGCCAAGTCCAACTCCGTTCCGACTAAGCGTACATTCTGAGCTAATCGAACTATTAGACATTACAGTGCACACAATAGAAGACAAAGAGACTGAATGAAGACAGTCAGGGTGATGAGGGAACAAAAATAAAATTCATCATAAAGAGAATAGACCAAACAATCTGCTATCAAACAATGATGAAGATAAGTGACAGTGAATGCAAGAGTAAGAGGGAGGTGGGACTATGACATCATCATTTTCTCAAAGTAGTATATTGGTTAGCTATATAGATAACCAATAAAAAAGGCCCTTGTTCCAACTGGCAAAGGCAAGAGTGCTAACCACTCGACAACGGCGTGGCCCCTGTCCATATCGGGTCTGACGCTGCTCCCGTGTACTCATTTAACTACTCTGAAACTGCTGCACCCAACAAACACAATGCACAGCAAATAAATTGCGACTAAATATTAAAAATGATTCATTTCAATCTAATTCAACTCTATGTGTTCCGATACTTTTGCTCATCTAAAATTTTTAGAAGCTATCGTCTAAGTTGTTTAACATATCAAGAAATAGTATCTAACATTGTCTTTTGTTCACAGTTAAAGTGAGGCAAGTCATTTATTTATTTATTTTAGCTGTAATGGTATTACTCAGTGCTCAATGTTGGCAAGTACTTTAATGCAATTAATCATAAATCAGGTTCATAAAGAAATAATCAGGTTTGAAATATCCAAAATATCCAAGTATGACTTGATAAATACTCCCAGCAATGGAGCAAATAGCTGCAACGGTACATTATATTACTAGTGTAATTTGTCAAGAGGTGTGCATTTTTAATGCTATACATTTCACATTTAAAAAATGTATTCAACATCAGTCATTGATGTTGCTGTGGCTTACATTTTACACAGACATCTGCAGTTTTTGATTCCTTTTAATTCATGTCTCTGTGTTGTTTTTAAACATGTACGTCCATGAAAGGCAGTTTTGGAGTCATAGTTGTTTGAACCCAGGTGATATGACAGTCTATTTACTGTCAGATACACCTGTGTGTATATCTAACACAGGGAAATTTTAAAAAGGAAAGAAAAAAGAAGCAGTTATTTATTTATTGTTTAAATGTGTGCTTCTATGAATGTCTTACAAGAGAAGTTAACACAAAGAATGGAACTGATGTGATCTCTGTTTTTTGCTAGGTTTGTGTTTATTGTGTTTTGGAACAAGATGTCCAACTTATTGTACTCAAGGTAAACACTAAAACTCTAAAAAGGACACTTTTTTACTCTGGTTTACACAAAACCTAAAACAGTTTTAAGTAAGAAAATGTATTGTAAATTTGAGCAGGCATAGATTTTCATAACTGAGTATTTTGTTAAGTGACTGAAATATGTTGTTCAATGTGTCTCCACTGGCAGTAGTACCAGCATTATTTTGTTTGCAATGGAAAAGTTTTGACATGACAGTTTGAAAGTTTGTGTATTATTAATATATTATTTATTTTAACTTTGAATCTTAGATTTATATGAAAGTTGAACTGTTGCACTCATTGTATATGTACGTGTACATATATATGTAGTATATATAGTAGTATGTACATATATATATAAAATATTTACTACTCTACACTGCTGTAATATGTCTGTTTAAAAAAAAATAAAATAAATAATAATAATAAATTAAGTTAATATTTAAAATATGAAAATAATAACAACAAATATATAAATGCATTTATTAATAGTATTTTACATGTTAATTTATCAACTGTCGGTGGGGCTTAAGCACTTGGTGCCACCCGCCATTCAAACAGTAGAACAAGGAAGTACGCAATTGTTCCAGTTGTAATGATCATACTTCTGTACTCCCGTACTTGGTGAGTATGTACTCCAGTCATACTTCCCAAGTGTGCAAGTACATACAGTACTTGCATATGGCCCATGTGTTTCAGGCTGGTTCCCAGCACTGGATTAAGAGAAGAAAATGCCATATTTTTTAGCTGAATACTGTTGAACAGCAGCATAAAAGTATAGAATAAGCACATTTTTACAACATTCTATCTCTATGTTTTAAAAAATCTAAACATGTTCACCAGTGACAGTCTATAATTATAGTTTTTGGTAAGACTATGGATAAAGCAAACAAACTGTATAAGAAAATTAGTCATTAAGCAATGCAGGCACAGAACTTAATAACAGCAGTTAAAGGTATAACAATAATCCATCAGAATCTATAGATGCTATCTTTGCAGCAGAGCTCTGCTTCTGGCAGATAGAGAGACAGGGATTACCACCGTCCTAACACCTGGACTCTCGTTATAAGAGGAGCAGCTATAAATCAGCCAGAGTCCCAGTTTACCCTGCACTCCTGTTTTTATTCCTATCATATTCAGTTTAGATTGGGTTATTGAGTTTGCGCTTGTATTGAACCGTTTATGCATGACAAAGCAATGCCGGTGTAGTGCTACCTTCCTCATTTTCTACACTATTGTTGCGGTATTGTGAGCTGGGGCCAGGTGTGCTCATTTATTGAGATGCCTCTGTGTTATTCTTTACCAGATTGGGTGCCTTAATGGTAGTTGTATACTGTATTGTATGTCTTTGTTAACATGTTATTAGAACGGGGGTTTATTTTATTTTATTTTAGATTAATATCTGAGATTTATCAAACGTTTATCAAAGAAATCACTTCTAAGCACAACAGGAAATGTATGCTTAAGGGAGAGGAATGTGGTATTGTGGTCCTGTGATAACCTTAAAGGCTCACACCAATTTGTTATTTTCATTACTTTACTAATTAATTACTTTTCATTATTCATCCTTTATTATTTTCCAGTACTTACAAAGTTATTTTATATACACAATACTCTAAAAAAGGTTACACCAGATATGCTTAGGCTAAACATTAAACACACACATTGTATGAGTTAAACTCAGGAGTTAAACTGACTGACCTTGTAGGTCAGATTAATTTTTCCCTAACTTCCAATAGTCAGTAACATAGTTATAATAGTTGTAATAATACATGAGATTAAGCCATGAAATGGCACCTTCCCAATTTGTTAAAAAGTAAAATACATAAATACATTTCGAGAATTTTATCATCTTGTGATTATATTTACGAGAATAAAGTTGTAAATGTATGATCTTAAAGTGGTAAATTTACGAGAATAAAGTCCTAAATTTACAAGATTAAAGTCTTAATTTATGAGAATAAAGTCGTAATATTCTAACCTGTTGTTTTAGAAGAGGAGAGTTGTTGAAATTAGGGCCGTGGAGCATTTCGTGGAATTGTAGTTAGGTTTCACAAACAAGGAGATACTTAATCTTTTGGCACATCTGCATCACATTGTCATAAGTATCAGGACTTTAAAAAGTATATGCAAGAAAATGTATCTTTTCCGCGGAGTAAATTGCTGCTTTTGTGGAGGGGGAAATAGGTCATGGGAGCAAAGTATGAGCGGGCCATTCAGAGGCGTTTTGTGGTTTCTCAAGTAACAATCCAACTGATAATTATGGATCCAGAAGGAGTCGAGGTTGAGCAGAGGCCCCAACGCCTTATGGCATATGGATTCATATGATAAACTAAAGAAACCACAAAACCCCTCTGAATGGCCCGCTGATGATCCACCGATATCCCTGCAGTCGACCAGTTCCAGCTATTTCCCTCTCCACAAAAGCAACAATTTCCTCCAAGTCCGCAGCTCTTCTAAAACAACAGGTTAGAATATCACGACTTTATTCTCATAAATTAAGACTTCATTCTCATAAATGTACAATTTTATTCTCGGAAATTTCCATCTTTTATCTCGTACGACTTTATTCTCGAAGTCTGTGAATTTTTTATTTATTTTTTTTCTCAATGTGGCCCTAATATTCCGTCGTAATACAATAAGTTTAATGCAGTGATTGTAATGGTTTAAACACATACAATATATAAGCGGAACATGTGGCAGAGTGTGAATTGACTGTTTCTTTAGTTTAGATTTATAGCAGTAACAGTTCTTCCTTTAGGTGTCGCCACAGTGGATCATCTGTCTCCATCTTGTCCACTACCTTGTCTCCTCTTCTGTTATGTCACCTGTCCTCATGTCTTCTTTCACAACGTCCATGAACCTTCCCTGTGGTTTTCCTCCGTCCATATAATCACCACCCCTTCTCTGCACGTGACTAAACCATCTCAACCCTGCCTCGCTTACTTTATCTCCAAACTGTTCGAGTCGACCTGTCCCTCAAATATGCTCATTTCCAATCCTCTCCATTCTGATCACATCTCAGCATCTTCAGCTCTGCCACCTCCAGCTTAGCGTCCTGTATTTTAGACAGTGCCACACATCATAACAGGTCTCACTACCATCCTGTAGACCTTCCCTTTCACCATCCTTCTGTCACATATCACCTCTGACACTCGTCTCCACCCACTCCATCCTGCCTGCACTCTTTTCTTCATCTCTGTCGTGCAATGTCCATTGCTTCGGATGGTTGACCCCAGGTATTTAAACTCATACAACTTCTCTATCTCTACTCATTGCATCTCCACCACCCGTCTCACTGTCATTCACACACAGGTATTCTGTCTTGCACCTACTAACCTTAATTCCTCTTCTCTCCAGTGCATACGTCCACCCCTCCAGACTCTCTTCCACTTGTCCCTCAGATTACAATATAATCTGCAAACAACATAGTCCACTGACACTCCTGCCTGATCTCATCAGTCAACCTGTCCATCACATGGTGTTCTCCATCACCATCAAACAGTAACATTTTACTTATGTACTACTACTGTCAGTGTTTTTTGCACTTGACAATTTGCAATATTTTTTGGCACCAAATTGGGGTTTCTGCCTTTTGCTTTTAAGACCATCTGTATTGTGAGTATTTCTTCATTTGTGCTTAAAGTCATCTGCAGCATCTTTGATTTAAGAAAGCAGGAAATCTTCCATACAAAAGGCTCCTTAACTTCACCTCATGCTCATTATCTGAATCAACCCGAGGTTAATTCAAAACAGAGATGCTTTTTATATTGATTTTCTGGGTCGAACCAAATGTTTTTTTTTCATGTGTATGGGTTTTGTTTTTTTTTTAAACAAGACCATGTTTTATTTCTTTGTTTAGGACTTCTTAGTCTGATTTCATGAATATCAATTCGAAAAGTGGAAAGGAGTGAAGGCAAAATGATTGTTTCAGACTAAGTAGTGAGGTTAGAGACTCACTGACTCACACTAATGGGAATAGCCTCTTAATGAGAAGTACTAGTGATTGTAGGTGGTAGTGTTAATAGGAGGAACACATGCTCACTTCCTTGTGCTTTGTTCTGTAACGGCAAGGCAGTCACGGTGCTGCCTGCAACACCACTCAACATCAAGGAGACTTATTTTCTTGCCACTTTTGCAGGAGACCTGGGAAAACGGGAGATGTTGTGGTTGCGGAGGGAGTATGAGGGAATGATGCTGTTGAGGGATAATGTGTTTTCAGTTGCTAAGGAACTGTCTGGCAGACCATGGGAACAGACAGAAGCAGAGAAAAGGATCGCATTTGAACGTTTGGTAAAGTGTGACAAAGGAGTGAAGATGTATTTTAAATATGATTGATGATATTTTCTTGTTTGTTTTAATACAATTTTGACTTTCTGAACAAAAAACTGCAAAATCAAAATGGACATAAACATTGTGTAAATGGTGTAAAACCAATTGCAGCATGTAAAAAAAAAATATGTATTGACAAAAATCTACCGACATGTAGGTCACGTAATAACCCACAGATAAGATCATTTTCAATAAACCTTGCAACAATTTCCTCCCATTGAATTTACATTCTTTGTCAGTACAGCTGCTGCAATATCAATTTACAACTTATTGATTTGAATTTATGAACTTGTGAAATCCTGAGCAATTGGAAAAAGCGCAAACATCTTAAAATGTTTAAAAAATAAAACCTTAATAAACCAATGCAGCAGGTGATCAATAAAAAAAAAAGTTTTAAATGATTTCCAGTTCTAGAAATTACCCACAAATTAGATAATTTCCATTCAACTTTGCCACATTCCCCTCCCATTGAATTTCCATTTCTTTTCAGTTGCTGCAATATCAATTAACAACCTATTGATTTGAACCAATGATTGAGTTCAGTCATGACAACAACTAGGGAACAGAAACTCAATTCAACTCAAAAAATTTAATTATTTTAATGTAATAGAAAAATATCAAAACAAATATAGTGATCATTTTGAGACTGCCCATTGTTTTTTTCTGGTGTTGACTAAGACTTCTTTTATTGAGTATGCATATTTATGACATGTGAAAAGTTAATGCATTGACAAAAAAAGCAGACCTTATATAAAAATTCAGTAGGGAATAGTGACAGGAAGGTAAGACACATTTTCAAGACAAAGACAACTCAGCTAGCTAGCAAACCAAAGGAATCAGGCGGTCAATCACAGTGAATGGTAAACTGCTAATAAAGTGCACTAACAGTTTTTATATCATTACACCATTTGAGAGGGTGTTATACTAAAGATGGCTCCTGTGCATCATCAAGCAATATTTTTAGACAGACCTTAAACAAATCGTGAATAACATGTTTTCAGTGTTTCTCCACAATTCTTTACTCCACACTGTGAATTAACAAAGAATAATGTTTTGTTTGGTAAATTAATTAAAAATGTATTGCATGCATGCTCTTTTAATCATATACTGTACAAAATGTGTAAATATGCAGCAAAAATATGGGGACCCAAAATAGATCTCCCAAGACCCATCCATGGGTCTCCGACCCAGCGTTTGGGAACCACTTGAGTGGCCTGTTAAAATTGTATTGCCACTTATTACTTAACAGTCAGTGGCCTCATCAAAAGTACTAACTACTAACATTATAAAAATGTGAATCCGGTCAATTTATCAGTATTATACCAAGCTGGTCATAGTTATACTGTATATGCAACTTGTCAGCTTAATTTTTTGGATGACTGAATTTAAATACAGGGTTAAAAAGTGTAAATGATTAACTTGAAACTTGATTAACATGAAAATGCTAGTATTTTTTTGTATTTTTAATAAACATCCTGCTTAGATGCAATATCCTCACAGTGTAGACATTTATTTGACATTATCCTCATATAAGCATTGTCCAAGTACAAACATGGATGCTACTAAATGAGAGACACAACCCCTTCAAATCACAATATCAGAATGTATATAAAAAAATGTATTTTATTTCAGGGGAGTCAAACTGAAATCTATCGCAATGATGTATTATTATATACTGTACTTCTAAAACCATATTTATGATAACATGAGGACAACTGTAAAACACTTTACAAGTTTATATATACACATGTGTATATGTACTGTATATGTATATAAAATGTATATAAAAAATATTTTTTTTACAAAAAAAAATTCAAATGTGTCCTATAACACTCTTAATCCACTGACACGCACACACACACGTTCACAGACAAAATCGCTGTGCTGACCCTTGACTGACCCTGCAACTAACTAACAGTGTCTCAAACCTGATGTAGGGATCCACTCTTCCTCACTCTCTCCACTGTCAATGTCACTCTCAAGCTCACTGTCTGAGGGAATGGCCCTAACTCCCAGATCATTCTCCTTAGGGTTAGGGTTATCTCCTTCCACCCATAAAACATTGTTGCATCCATCTCCTGTAATTGTTAACAGATGGTAACGTTAAAAACATGATTGTTATTATTTTGCAACTAAGAACATATCCGCACTGTATAATGAAATTGCCTGAACAAAAGTGCCCTAACTGTGCAGCGTTGCCCTGAGGCAACAAACAAAACAACACAGTTTGAAAATACAAATAATGCCAAAATAAGTGTTAAAATGATCAAATATACTTCTTTACATGCTCATAGACATGATTTTTTTTATTATTATTATTTTAAGTTAATGCAAATTTAAACATGTTAAAAAGTGATATTAAACTTACCAAGTTGCAGTTGTAGACTGCATGAGTTTCAGTTGTAGACTGCAACTCATGCACTTCAAATCCACTTATCATTGGACACAAACATATCTGGTGATATTTAAAAATATTGTTCCCCTTTAAATTAAAGGGACAATGAAAGCAAAGGGTTGGAGCAAAAATAATTAGAAGGTTGGTAGTGTCTGGGCCAGCCCAGCAATGGACCGTAGGACCCAGCGTGTCCCCAAAATGAAAAAGAAAATTGAATTTAAATGAAATAAATTAACCTAATAATAGGATACTGAAATGTGAAAAGACAACTGAGGAGAAAAATTTAATCGTAGATGATTTCTGCGGTTGCAAAATCATCTATGGAGGGAGGACGGGAAAAACAAGAAGTCCCCCAGCTGGCTGCACATTCTCCGGCCCGTTCTCTCTTTAGTCCTCCTTCTCAACTCCCCTCCCCTCGATGGCACTTTCTCCCTCTCCACTCACAGAACAGGGATTGCAACCACTGAAATTAAACACAGGTGAGTTTAGAGGGGAGGGAGAGGTAGAGAGGGAGAGGACAGAGAGAAGCTGCAAGCCGCCGCACATAACATTATTAATAATAATAATAAACTATTACCAACAAACATATTTAGTGTAATATTCTAAAATGTCTAAAATGTATATATTCTATCTCCTCACTGTCAGTTGTGCCCTCGCCACACTAAGGAACAGGAAGTCCCCCATGTTTTCATTACATGATATTAAGTGGAGGTGCTGCATGTAATCGATAGGAGGGGTTGAATGTGACCCGCAGGCCCTGAGTTTGACACCTTTGATTTAGATGGTTTGGAGGTGCGTGTTCCTAAATTGGCTGATTATCTTCCACAACATGTAGCACTGATGTTGTCAGCCAGGTAAAGAAAAAAAACGTTGGGAGTTCATTATAAATATGGATCCATCATTCAAAACACTTTCTAATCACTAGTTTTTAATCACAGCTATAGTTCCAATTAAACCAAGACAAATGTGTGTTATAATGTACAGACAGACAGACAGAGAAAAAAAAAAGAAAAAAAACAAAAAAAAACTTGTGTTATCCTGTTGTGGAACAGAAAGGTTCATCAGACCACTAGATGGTGGTAATGTGTTTCCCTCCGTATTCCTACAGCCAGACTGGCACATGGGTGTATGTTCATAATGCTTTAAAACCCTTTGGAGTTTAACATACAGTACGTATCAAGCATGTTCATTCAAAAAGACAAATTCACTACTGTTTATCCTCTGCATTGTTATAATTCACAACCAGACATATACTGTATACAAAAACAATGAAAATGGATAATGTAAACGGTGTAAATTAAATTACAAAACATCACAATAAATGAGGTAGTATAGTCCCCAGTCCATTCATCTTACAGAAGTGTAAAAGCAGCCTTGGCTATGACAAATAATACCCCTTAAATAACTATGATGTTTGTGGGAAACGTTATAAATGTCGGCGCCTCAGTCTGCGTTCTTTGCATGTTCACCCTCATTGTGAGCAACACCTGTAGGCACTCCAGAGTCAGGGGGCGGGGATCTGGGGCCGCATGCCTCCTGCTGCTTTGTACATGTACTCATGATGAACACAACCCATATGCAAAAGAAGAAAAAAAAAACTTCAAGGCTTTCTGAGTCTACAAACACTTGCATCAGCTCTGAGGGAATCAGGTGTGTGATGCACATCTAAGCATGGGTTTACTGCCCCGCTCGGTGGGGTTGGGTTGGAGTCTTTGTTTTGCATTCAACTGTCTTTGATATCTCCTGGTGGGAAGGTGTGCGTGCATGTGTGGGGGACGGGGCGAGTTGTGATTGCACGTGGCAGCTGGAGAGAGGTAAGAGTGAGGAAGACGGCACAGGAGACCGGATGGAGGTAGAGGGTGGGAGGTTGATAGGAAGCAAGAAACTTTACCCCCCACACCCTCCCACTCCGATTCGCCTGAGCGTGAAGTCTCAGTGGATTACTCACTACATGTGTTAGCTTGCTGTTATTTATACACTGTTCTGCACATAAACAGTGGAGGCTGAGAAGGATCCTGGTGCCTGGATTATAGCAATTAATGTCTTGCTTTAATCTCACAGAAACTACTGTATTGATGCTTTTAAAGGCCAACATGCCATGGACTATGCCAGGTATTTCCAAAGAGTTTTCACTACATTTACATTTGCAGATTTCTTCCAGCCTTTTACTTAGGATATAATATATCCTAAGTAAAAGGCTGGAAAAAAATTGCCTGTGCCAAGGGGCCCACTGGCTTCTAATCCGTCCCAGGGTGTAAGTCTGAAGTAATCCATTCCCCATTCAATTCACAACAGTAGAACACAGAGCAGCAATCACTATTAAAATAACAAATGTTATTGCATGTTTCAAAGTTCATCATGATTTACTGTATATTTTGAATTTGGCTTGGACAGTTTGTTTTGCCTTCTTTAAAAGGTGGGTCCTCATGTAAAATGTAAAGGAAACATTGGAACACATTATGCAAAAGGTATCAAAAATGGGAGTCAGGTTGATCGCTTAATAGTAATAATTTACCTGGCTGCTTGCATGCCATGATCATTGCCAGCTCTTCTCACTCACACAGCTTTCTTTGTCTCCCACTGCACACTTTCACTGCCTCTTTGCCCTCAGCGTTCCACTGCCAGAACCCTCACAAGTTGAATAAATCCTCAGTCTGTCTCTTGTACCCAAGTTGTTCAATTATTGCTTGTTATTAGTTATCAATTATTGGGCAGCCCGTTGCCAAGTGGAAAGGGAACTTGACTTGTAGCCAGAAGGTCTCCGGTTCAAATCCCCACCCGGCCAAAAAAAATCCTAATGATTTAGGATTTTGACCCATCCTAATTCAAGGATGGGTCAAAATGCAGAGGAATACTTTCCCTAAGGGGATTAATAAAAACTAACTTAATTTTTTTTTATTTCCTTTCCATCTTTAAAACCACAGTTGGACACAATCTTTTCTCTAAATTAGACTATTGCAAAATGTTACCTTTTGTACTATATTCATTTTTTACAGCTTTGACTGCATGCAAATTCACATACACATTGCGTTTCTGCTTGGCAGTGCTGGCTAAAGTTGTTCTGTCTGGTATCAAATAAATTGTTTTCTGTTTAGCCTAGTCACTAAAGTTACTTTAAAGGAGCAGTTTTATGTCATATTGCTGCTACAAAGTCAACATCATTGACATTCTCATATTATTTCTGCTGAGAAACATGAGCACACGTGGAAAAATAGACGAGAACACTGTGGGTCTCACACGTGCAGTGTGAACACTCTCGTTTGTTGACATGACTGCTGAAATATAAACACAGCCACAATGCATCCAGTGTGAACCAGGCCTTAGAGGCAGCTATTGGAGGTTAGCATAACAGTGTCTGCCTTGGCTTACTGTGAAGCAAGAGTTGCTTTGTTGGCCATAAAGTTTCAATCAGCAATGGGGAGAACATCCACATCTGAGAGCTCTCTTTAGGCCAATGTATGGGAAGGGCCAAGAGGAAAGGAATTGGGTTGGTTGCTGGTTCAAAATCCTGGAATGGGGCAAAGACTGAGGTTTCCCTGAGCAAGACACCCAACCCCCCATTGATCCCCAGCCAAAGATAAAGTAAAAAGGATGGTTTGAATTTGAGGTCAAATTTGATTTGATTGGCTAGCACCAGTTGGTAATTTGTATAACATGATTTGATTAGCCAGTGTCTGCACTTGGAAAGTTGAACACGTCTCAACTTGATGCAGGCAAAGCAAGAAAAACAAGGGAGTTCAGCAACACTTGACACCGCTCCATTCAAAGTGAATGAGAAGTGTCTCGTTTCCTCCACGGACATGAGAGTCGTCCATGAGTTAATGCGTATTAAAGCTTTACGCCTGGTGACACATTGTGAATAGCTGCAGAACGTGGACCAAAGTATATTTAATGGACTTCTTGATTCCTCTTGAGAACACAGCGACTTGAAGGACCCAGGCTGAGTCACTCTGAATTAATCTCCATCCATGTTTGCTGAGAGAAAGAAAAAGTATCCCAGGTCTGGAAGTTGGTCACAGTGGTCATCCTGCAGCCGTCACTGCCATCACTGTTAATGGGTGGGAGAAGGTTACTCTGTGTGGGTCTTTTGTGTGTCTGTCTGTCTACTCCGTGACAGGCTGACCAAAGTGACTGCGGACCAGATGGACCTTGATGTTGATGGCTTGATCAAGTGGAGCGTTATCAGACCACCCACTCTGACTGACATAAGCTGCAAGGGCTAAGCGTATTAGGAGGCAGGGGGTCCGCGGGGAGCACCGAGACACTTCAGAGTAATAAACTCATCAGGAGAGAGACAGATACACCTGTTCACAACAGGGCAACGGAGACAGAGGGCATGCAGAGGGAAGGAGACATGCAAGATGGAAGGAGGTGTGGCTGGTGTGGTGTGGCACAGAGAGAAAGGAGATTGCAGCTGAGGAGTGGGGGGGGGAGGAGAGATAAAGTGGAAGAGACAGAGACACTCAGCTGAGAATATAACCTTCCCCAGAGGAAAAATCGCCTCAGACAAGACAAACTGCGCTGGCCTAGTTGAGTCCAAGTCAAGCCAAAGACCAAATAAGGACATTTCCCATACAGTTTTCAAAATGAAAATTTAACTCATGCTTGTACTGAATTGGTACAATTAATTGTGAGGGTTTTCATGGGCAGTCTTTGGCCGAGCAGAAAGGCAACTTGGGTTGTAACCAAAGGGTTGCTGCTGGTTTGAGTCCCCACTAGGTCAAGGGCTTGGGTACCACTGAGCAAGGTACCCCATCACCATTGCTCATTGTTAATTGGACACTCTAAATTCATGTCATCCATGTGGGGGGCCACATTCAGTGTACTCCCAGTGGATAAATGGGAGGGTTGCGTCAGGAACAGGGTAACGCTGATAGAGGGAGAATCTCTAGCCATCTCTGAGTTGTGCTGCTATAGACCTATACTGCTGGGGGAATTTCCTGTGGTGCATACACACTCACTCTCTCACACTCAGGGTATGAATATGACTTTATTATATGTCATTAACCTTGTTCTTTCTTTCCCTAGTTTGTGTCTTTCCTTCCTTTCCTTTCCTCTTTCTCTCTCTCTGTGCCCTCATCTTGCAGGTTGAAGGATCCAGATCCAGTTTTGAGGCTATTATCATCATACATATATCATCACCATTATTATTATGTAATACCAATATTGGCTGATACGGATATTATGCATTCCTATACAACATGAAAGACATCCTTTAGAACAATGGTGGTAATTAAAAAAAGAGCTGTGGAGGGCAGCGTTGTGCCTCTCAGTTTACAGCCTGCCACAAATTATTATTATTTGCAATGGGCAGCGTTGTGATTTCTCAATATTTGGAAGACCATTGCTGAGTTGACCACATGTTGGAAATATTTAGAAAAATAATATTTTCTCTGGGAAATATACATTGTTCGCATTGTTGCATGGTAATGTTCTGAAGGTGATAAGTAATAGTTCTGATGTGTGTCAAATTTGATATCTGCATCAAAATATAGTGGGCTCCAGTACCAATATTAAGACTTCCATTTTGTGGGTGAGCTGAAGAAGGCAATGTAAACCTGTGTGTCATCAGGGTAGCTGTGGAAATCAATGCCCTGTCTCCTGATGACATCACCAAGAGGCAGTATGTAAAGATTAAAAAGGGTATAGGACCTAAAATGGATGTTCTGGTTTCCTGCTCATCTGCCTTTGATCTGGTTTGCAGACATTAGTAGCTAACACAGACACAAAGCTGGCAGCAAAAACTATTTCCAGAGAAAGTCCAGATAAAGTGAGATAAGACGTAAAATGATGGAAGTAGGAGATAGAAATCCACTCCCTTCACATACAGTAAAAGCAATGTAAGTCAAATATAGACGCTCTACTGGGTCACCTATATAAAATCAGTGGGGTAAGTTTCAACATTCTTACAACACTTGTTCTTTCTGATTCTCCAGAAATAATGCGGTGACCCATATGATTCTATCTCCTCTGTAGGAAATCACTTGACCTATTTTGATGTAAAGTAGTCCATGCTCTTATTATTTCTGTATTTTAACGTATAATTGGATTAATTAGATGGAACTGTGGAGAGGTTTTGCACATAGTATGCTCGCAGAGTACAGAAAAATACTATTGGTCAGTCTGAGATACTAGGGTGAAGCCCTTCATTCATTTTTGGGATGAACATTCCCACTTTTCTAGTCTTGATGACCACTCAAAGTTGCTTTACACTACAGTTTTTGTTATTCACCCATTCATTCAGCATGTGCAGCAGGCTTTCTATCACTTCTCTTTCATACCCATTCACACACTGCCGACAACCTTCAAGTTGAAAGACAACTTGTTCTACCGCTGAGCTACAGTTGCCCCTGAAGACATAATGCCATTTGCCGGCATGACTGTAAAGTTGCGGATTTGAGTAGTAATGTAGCCACCATTTGGCATAAACTCTTCCCTATACCTGTTGCATTGTTCATTTTTAAAGTGGAAATATCGCTTAAAATCTTCATTGTTATGTCAGATGTTATGTAATTATTTTGCCATGGGCTTAACAATGTTGAAAACAATACCCTGACCATACAGTGTGCAATTAATTTAGTTTGAAAACAAATAGCAGATAACAGTATTTTTGTCATTTCAAACTTAATAGGCAAAGAAAAAAAAGAAATGTTGATAACAAGCTGTTGTGTGTGCTGTGTTGCCTGAGTGAGCCTCCTCTGTCACTTCATTAAGCATGTTGCCTCCTAATAAACACTTCTCTTTGTTGCCTTTTAATTAATCTCTCATATATTAATATTCAAATGATGGGCGAAGGTGGAAATTGTTCTTTTCTTCTGCAGAAGTCATTCGTTCACAAGCGTTGTGCACTCATGTAGACATTTGAACTATTTTTTCCAGCCTTTTATATCCAGTTTGTTGCATAAAATGAAACTGTGATTAATTTATCAAACATATGCCTTGGGAATATCTGGTTCACACTTTCAAGATAATATTAGGTGTTACAGAAATGGCAGTAAAATAGTCAGATGTGATTATATAATCTGATGTGCCTCATTTTACCATGACAACTATAGGTCGTTCCGAAACAAGCAATCGCTTGTGTCACACTGTGCAATTCAGCCATTGTATTACAATTAGAATTTAAATGTGTTATTTGTGTACAGTGATAGTGATAGTGATAGTAAAACGCCTGATCACAATACATAATACAATTTGACCTTTTTTACATGTTGCATATATTACAAAATGTGGTGCGTGCACTTGTTTATTTAAGAAAATGTATAAAAAGAATAGTGCATGATGTACTAATCAGTTAAAAGGTGTCTTAATCTTAATATATTGTACATTTTTAACACTTAAGCTTAATTAAACTTTAAAATGCCAAACTGCTTTCCACTAGATGTAAGCTACATGGCCCAAAAGTGCTATGGACATTTCTTTGTGAGGAGAGGTGATTATTCGTCCTTCAAGGTGAAAAACACACAATACTGTAGGTCTGTTCATGCCTCTCATCAGTCTCCTGTGTCCAGTCACAGTGGGCTAAATGTGATGTGGCTCTTTATGAGCACTAGGTGATGCTAAGAATCTATAGGAGATGATTGCAATTCATCTCTCGCTCATGTCCTATCAGAGAACAATGTTACACTAAGAGCACTCTGACTCACTGACACCTATTCAAGGCAACCAGAAGAACAGGCAATTTACTTGTCAGAAAGGAAAAATGTGCCTAACAAAAAAAAAAAAAAAAAAAAAATTCTTCAAGCAAATTAACTCTAATAAAATAAAATTAAAAATGAATATGTTCACTCAGGTAATCCAGTTCATGCTCTCCACCTGCTCAAATCACTTAAGGCTCAGAGTCCAGCAGTGAAGACTGTGCTGATGCGGAATCAGCTACACAGTGAGCATTGATTGGAAGGCGCCAACACAAACATACAAGCTAATAAACAGAAAGAGGCTTCCAAACAGAGGCGGGTTTTGCTTGATCATGAAACACATCAGCCTGTTGAATAAACTCTATGAGGGAAACATATATTACCTGCAGTGAGAAATCAACACGGTGGCACATTCAAGAAAGCAATAATAGCTGAAAGACAAAAGACAAAGAGAGAGGCTGCATTGTGAAAATATAGATCCCCACTGCTCAAACTATTTATCCCTATTAAATGTCTCTCAGACTGACAGTGAGGCGTGTTCAACATGCATTGTCACGCTATCTAAACAGGAACGTTTGTTAACTGACTTGGACCATCGTCTGACTTAAATTAAAAGACTTGTAGGAAGCATTTTTTATGCAAAGACAAAGTGGCATTGTGAAGTCCTGAACAGCAAATCACTACCAGACTGAAGTGACTCACAGCACATTGTTTCCGGCTAACGTGACTAAGAGTGTACTTTTTACAATTTGACTGTCAAGTCACATCACAAACATCACAAACATAGTTTGCCTTGAAGGGGTTTAACAGTCTGTACAGCAAGTGACACCCTCTGTCCTTAGACTCTCACATCAAGTGAGGAAAAACTACACAAAAGCACAAAACCCTGAGTGGACCCTGAGGAAGAGCCACAGAGAGTCATCAGATGTCTGATGCATGGTCATGTGTGAGGGAAAACCATAACCCTAGGTCAGTGGTTTGTGTTATTAAACATTATTTATTATAAACATAAAGCCCCTGCTGAAGTCTTGTTTTAGGAGAAGTTGTCATTATACAGACTAAGCCATTCCAAGGTCAAAGAGAAAATGATTATGGTCAATTCTTGCCAAAAAGCCAATCAGAGCCTGAAGTAAATCTAAACATAATGATTGAACTGAACAGAGAATATATTATTCCAGATAGCTTTCATGTCCTCCTGATGAAATGTAGGTTAAAGGTCATTAGATAGGTGAATATAGGTGTCGTCTTTGAGGACTGACCTTCAGAGCTTAAGGTAGCATCAATGCTTGATGCTGCCACTGTTCTTCTTGGCTTTAAGTTAATCCAAATAAATAACTCAAAATGAACTAACCAGGTGTCAGCGCCTTCTTCACTGTTTTCCAAAACCTTGATGGCAAAATCGCCCCCATCAAATTGAATCATGCACAAACATGCTTTTTCCTCAACAGTGCAGTTCAACCAAAACACAGTGGTTACATCTTATTCTTATACATTCGGTATGCTACAGAGAGCACAGCAAAGCTATGATTATGATGTTAGCCAATATGTAGGCCCGCTGAGATTATATGCTTCAGTCAGGCAGCAAAGTGCACACAGCGCTGAAATAATTAAGATTTAAAAATACACAAATACATAGGTTATGCAACTTTTAGAGCATGATTTAGTATGTACAGAACGATTCAGTTAGATTGTATTCGGTTATTTTCGATGCAATTAGATATGATGCGATACAATTCTTTGTTTCAAGTAGGCACTCATTTTCAATAAAACAATCTGAATAAGCAAAATCTATAAAATAAACACTGTTTACCTTCAATAAAAGCCCAGAATCCTGTTGTTTTTTTGTTTTTTTTTTACATTTTATAACACAGGCCTAATGACATTTGTAAATATTATGGATTGGATATCCGACAGATAAAAATATCCAATCCGTAATATCCGATTAAATCCAAATATCCTAGATATTGCATGCTTTACTATGCACAGACTGAAAAGCATAAAAAAATAATAAAAAACAACATTTTAGCTGAGTCATGTTGTGGGCTGTTTATTTCTTCTTTATGGGAGAAGAATATTTGTTACACAGTTGGAGAATTATGTCTTTGAAATAACATGAAATGGATAGCACAAATGTGTTGTATCAGTAGATACTCAATTTTTGCGATATCGTTATTGGTATCATGCCACTCTCATGCCCAGGTGCCTCACTGTGGCAGATGAGGGAAACACAAAAAAACAAAAGAGAGAGCCCTAAGCTCTTCTAAGCTCACGTTGCAATGTATTAACTTTGCAAAGCTTATGTAACACAGAGAACAAAAGAATATTGCAATTTGTGTGTGTGTGTAGGTGTACACTGAATAAGTGGTTGAGCGACAGAGAGGGTGCAGTTGAATGTGTGCTGCATGAGACGCCGGCAGCCACGCTAAGTTAACATTAGCAGAGACTAAGGCACTAATGTCTAATGTTCTGTGCCAGTGGGAAGAAATTAATCCCAAGACTCTCAAGATCCAGTCAAGTGCCCATGTATTCATCATCTGCCAGTAAAAGTAAGAGTCTTATCCCAAAGTAGCTACATCTTTGACCCGGGATAAACAACTTCTCTGATGCTACTTGACCACAGACAGGGAGCTAATGCATCACCTATGAAAACTGGCCAACATTTAAGAAAATTGTACCTATCCCAAGGAAAGAAATGCTGTGATGTAAAAAAAACGTTTTCTTAAAATGAGTCTTCACTTTCATGAAAATCATTTTTTGCAGTGTGTATATAAAAAGAAAATAAAAGTTACACAAAATAAACCGCCTGACTAGTATTTTCATAACATTTTTTCTTGGCTAGAATACATAAAACTAGCTTCGAAATGTATCCACTCAGAATGTCAGTCAGTCAGTCATCATCTACCACTTTATCCTCCCCCAGAGGCTCGCGGGGGGTGCTGTGCCAATCTCAACTACAATCGGCCAATAGGCGGGGTACACCCTGGACCAGGGGTATCAAACATACGGCCCGGGGGCCAGATCCGGCCCGCCGGAGGGTCCAATCCGGCCCACAGGATGAATTTGTTAAAATTTCACACTATCTAAACGTAATATCAAATATAATATTTTTCTCTTCCAGATACCTGTGACTAAATGTCTGTGCCATTTTAGATCCAGTGTGATGTGTAAATAGTACATTTAGGCACAATATTGTTGAAATTGCACTTATATTTCTCAAGAAATGTCATGTTTTTGTAAGAATATCCTTCATTAAATGTAAAACAAAGGAGAAAAAAAGAGTTGTTGTTGTTCATAGGTTATTATGCTATTATTTTACTATTTTTACTGGTCCGGCCCACTTGAGATAAAATTGTGCTGTATGTGGCCCCTGAACAAAAATGAGTTTGACACCCCTGCCCTGGACGGTTCGCCAGTTCATCACAGGGCCACACACACATAGAGACAAACAACCATTCCCTCTCACACCTATGGTCAATTTAGAGTGTCTAATTTACCTAATCCCCACATTGCATGTTTTTGGACTGTGGGAGGAAGCCGGAGAACCCGGAGAAAACCCACGCACACACGGGGAGAACATACAAACTCCATGCAGAAAGGTCCAACTGGGGCTCGAACCCAGGTCTTCTTGCTGCAAGGCAAAAGAAGAACACTTTTTTTTGCACTGTTTTCAGTGTACTGAATCATTTGTTCACCGGACCTTTCAGTACTTCCTGCATGACTACAGCGCAGACTCCGTGTCACTGACCTGCTACGACTCGGGTTGTAATTCGGTTCACGATCGTTAAATTACTAAATCTTGTAGATTATCACACATTTGCAGGAATGTTTGTTTTTGATGTGAACTACAGTTTGGCATTGTTCTTGGATTTGCTGAGGCTGTTTTCAGTCATACTCCAACCTGTTTGAAGACACCTCACTTAGCACAGTGTTGCAGCTGACCTAAAACAAAATCACTTTCATTTGTCTATATTTAAAAGTAACACACTACACTTTTAAGATCTGTGAATCAGAGTAAATGCTTGTGCTGGTTTTCGCACTAACTACTTCCATTGGTAAGAACATTGGTATTTGAAGAGCGGCTGATTCAAAGTGTTGCACAGTTATCCAAAATTATCTGATGTGCAGATTTCTTTTTTTCCCCAACACTTGATTCAAAGAAATTCATCTGAAGCACAAAGAAAACTTTATGTACAACTGGGAAATTGTGGCATTAAAACAGACGGCAAGAGAAAATAATCCAATAAGCAAGCAACAAAGTGTGTGAAAACACAAAGCATTGTAAAACTGAAAGTTAATTTTATCTCGGTGTGTTTCCGTTTTGTGGTTTGGCTTTAGATTCTAGGCGCTGTTGCTGTAACACCCTGAACTTTGGGTATATGGGGTTATATAGAGGGTTGAACTAACTGAAGAGTGTCATATACAGTTCGACAGAGATGATAATACAGTAGCTTATACTACACCCAGGCTGCATCATACATATGTGTGATGGAACTGATGTAAAGGTCTTTCAAGAATAAAGGAGGTATAGGTGTTGAAATATCATGTGTTCCTCTCTCAATCTGTCAAAGGTAAAGACAGTGTGTTAGCAACCAGATTTTCTGTGCTACCGAATTACAGCAATTAAAGACAACAGTGGCATGCAACATGGCCTTTCTCCTTCCAACAGAGTCTGTATTCTACAGATATGACAAAACATTGCTAAAAATACCACTCTTATAGATCAGCGTGCAAGTTCTACTATTGGGAAAATAAAGTTTCAACAACCAGAAAAAATCTTAGTTTACCATAGTAGGTGATGATTGGTACATCTTCTATGGATTCGGGGAGTGGGGGAGAAAAGAAAAGAACTGTCACTGACCATAGATGAATAGAGACATGGAACGATATTTGTAAAAACATCTACAAGAGGGTTGTTGTGGCAATCTCAGCTGAGATAAGGCGAAAGGCAGGATACACCAGGTCGCCAGTCCATCACGGGGCCAGAGACAAACAACCATATCCACTCAATGCAATATACAATTATACATAGGATGTATATCACAGACATTCTTTCAACACCTCACATTCTCCTATATGTCTTGAATGTTAGTTTCAGTGATAGAGCGTGTCATCTATCAACTGGATGTTTGGCTGTTCGATTCCTCTAGTCTACATGCCAATGTGTCCTTGGGCAAGACACTTAACCCCACATTGCTCCTGACGGCTGTGCCGGCAGCATGTGCATGGGTATGGATAGGTGTGATAGAAAATGCGATGCACATAGTGTTTGCTGTATGTATGGATGAGTGTATAAATATGAATGATCGAATGGAAAAAAAAAATGAATCCAGTGTTTTTGATTTTACGTAATAGAAGTACAAATATCAGTTAACAACTACTAAAAGATGATATAATATTCTTATATTGGCTGCCAGGAACTTGATAAGTGATAAAGGACCATCTATGGAAGGTTGGCTTCTTAGTCTTACTTTATAACAGAGAAGAGACAGCTTCCTGTATTGTCTTTGTATATATTATTAAGCATTAGTGTTATATTATATAACACAATAACATCATTTTGATTTTACATTTTTTTGTGTTAAGGCACAAATGTTTTTTATCCTTTTCTTAATTGAATACTGCGTTGTCATAATTTAATAATATTTTGGCTGTTCAAATGTTTGCGTGCACCTGATTAATATTTGTATCCACAAAGGTCACAAATGTTTATCAAAGGTCTGAATGTCAAGATATTTGGATTTATTGATATTGTCCAGACGTACCTCAATAGATGATTTATATCTAAGATTATTATTATTTGTTTGTATGTGTCTCTGTGTTTTCTGGGACGGAGGTTGTTTTTGTTACTTAAGTATATGATTTATTGTCTGTTGTGTACAAACAGATAAAATATTATATATATATACATCTATATGTATCATATATATCTATATATGATACATATAGATGAATATATATATATATATATATATATATATATATATATGTATATATATATATGCATGTATTGGGAAAAAAATAAGAGACAAAGATTCAGATGAAAACATGAAAAAAGTATGTAAGCGACAAAGGGGCAAGTTGGGAAAAAGAGATGACATTTACATCTTGAGAGGCACTCCAAATGTTGAAATCAGCTCTGCTTTAGTTTGACAGAAATTGTAGATCAAAAACCTCTCACGTCCTCCACACGTCGTCTCGCCTTATATTTTGTTTAGATGGAAGCGTCTAACATCTTTTATTACTCAAGGGAAGAAGTCGTGAAATCAACAAGAGGAAGAAAGGGAGGGAAAAATGGGTTAAATAGTATAGGCACGAAGAGGCCTCCTCTTTCTTATTACCACCTGAAGAAAGGCCATTGCCATTAGATTGAAATTTAATTTACGAAATAGTGTTTTAATGCAGCTGTTGTTCACCAGCAGCCCATTCCAAATACGCTTTCTGTCAGTGCATTTCCTGAGGGCCATTTAATTGGGCTAATGAAGAAAGCTGCTAATGGCTGGGTTTATCTCTGGCAGCACTGGTGACATTTCATGAAGGCAGGTGATTTTGCAGGCATTGTTTAAGCTCAGTGTGTCACATTTCATAGTTGGAGAGTGAAACAAACAAACAAACAAATGTGTTATTTGGGTAAATAATTAAAAAAAAAATCTGTGGTGGCAACATTGTTGTTGGGGGAAAAGAATGGATTAACTGGATCATTCGACAAAACAGAGGGAATTATCTTGTAATTATTTTCCAGACATGCTGCTAACCACATTTGGAAAATCAAAAATCAAAAACAGATCTGGTTTATTGGTACTCAGCAATGTGTCTTGTAATTCTGGAAATACCCACATAAAATAAGCACATTTAAACACACAGTGTTGCACCGCTATCCTTTTAACGTCCCTGTAAAGCATTTAAAAATGTATCATCTGATTTACTCACCCCATAGAAAAATGTGTTACTAACCAGCAAACAAATAAGACCAAATAAGAATGATCAAAAAAAGTCACCAAGTGTTTCCAAATGTGGTTCAAATCAAGTAAAATTCAGCAAAATGCTCTCATGTTGAGGAGATACTATGACTTCATGGAAAAAGACGTCACTGACACCAAATGGAGTAGAGACTAGTCGAGTTTTGCTCAAACTTTCTAATGGAAAAGTGCCAATATACTGGTCTACAAGCTTTAGTTTTCACAATTTTGTTTGAAGTTTTACAATTTCCTCATCTTTATGAATTTTAACTTAAGTGGCAGAGACTTTCTGTATGTTTTAGGAGCGTTAGGAGCAGGTGCAGTTACTCACAAGTGAATGGGTAAACCGCTGACAAAGCGCACTGAGGGTTGAACTATGGTTCCAGTGTCACCTGGGTGAACTCTGCCAAGTCTGCCAGCGATTTGAGTTTGCTCTGCAAAAACGTCCGTCCAGGAAGTCTTTTTGGTCAATTTCCTAAAAAAAAAGGCAACCAAACACAAACCCCTTTAATGGACTAGAGGTGGGCTTACAGCAATGACAGCAGAGAAGCGACTTGGACCGGCTTTTGTATACATCCAACATGGAGGCAACCGAGGAGTCTTTCGATTTGACCTTTTATTTCAGAAAAGGTCCCATAGAGGTAACAAATACAAGAACACACACACACACACACACAGTATGCAGATGCACACAGGGATGTGACATTTACCTTCATCAGTTATCAGCATCTTGATATTAGTACATCAAACCTGCCGTTTAATAATGAGCCTCAGTCGCCACCTGACTAACGCGGGATTCTGACACTCTTGTCATTCCCTCTTGTCAGAGAAAGGTCAGTGTCAAAGTCAAACAGGTTGAGGCCAATGTTTATACATGGATGGACTACAAGATTAAACTGAACAGAGCTGACACATTGAAAAAGCAATACCAAATGAAGGGCAAACACGCTGACAAAACTGCCGCTCCATTCAGTCGGTTTCCATTAGAATGTATCACAAAATATAAACTGAAAAAGAAAAAGGAAACCTGTGCTTATTTGTGTGTTTCTGTCTACTGCTGTTCAGTGATTCAGTTCAGTGGGTTAGTTATTAGGGGGTGCAAAAATTCAGAAGGAGGATAAGAAGGTATAACTTGATGATGTCACTGTCACAATGGACATCATGTTTAGTGGCTGCATCCTATTTATTAGTGTAGGAATATTTGCTTCTTCAAGTCCCTGTTTCTTTGTTCAAGGAGTCGATCAATTAGGCTACAAATACTAAGAATGAACACATAATGGTGTACATTATGTGTACATTATGTACATTAATGTACACATAATGTGTAGTGTGGATTACATTATGTAACACTACACCGCTCCTCCGCTCCCCACACTACACCGCTCCTCCGCTCCCTTCACTGGCTTCCTGTAGCTGCTCGCATCCGCTTCAAGACTCTAGTGCTTGCGTTCCATGCTACAAACGGATCCGGTCCAGCCTACATCCAGGACATGATCAAAACCTACACCCCAGCCCGCCCACTCCGCTCTGCATCGACAAACCGGCTTGCTGCTCCCTCACTGAGAGGATCACAGAGGCACTCGCAGAACTCGAGACTGTTCACTGTCCTCGCTCCCAAATGGTGGAACGATCTCCCCATCGACATCCGGACAGCTGAAAGCCTCCACATCTTCCGACGCCGACTAAAAACACATTTCTTCCGACTCTACCTCGACTAAGACGACAAAAAAAAAAAAATTGTATTGCACTTATGACTAGCACTTCATAGTTTGTTCTACTTGAAGCTCTTACTTACTTCTAGCTCTTATTTGTACCCAAATGTTTAAATGCACTTTTGTAAGTCGCTTTGGATAAAAGCGTCTGCTAAATGACATGTAATGTAATGTAATGTAATGTAATGTACATGTCTCACCAGTAAGAGCATTCACATTTCTCTGGAAAAAGACAAAAACAGAGTACATGTGAATCCGCTAAAGCTTTTTGACCTTATCGGATTTTCATCCACACTGAACTGGGGTTTTGGGAGCACTGAAATGCAATTTTGAAAACGGATCCCAGAGTGGAAAATTCTCAAAATGCCACCCAGCAATATAGTACTATGGGAAAACAATGATGTTATAGTCCCACCTCTTCTCTTGCACTTACATTCACTGTCATTTATCTTCATGGTCTTCTTCTTCTTGTGGTTGGAGAATGTTTGGTCAGTTTGTTTCTGTGATTGTATGATAATGTATGATTATGCGAATAAAGCATTATTTTATTGATGCTTGGCATAATATTTCTGCAACAGCACTGCATCACCATGGCCAACACACAGACAAAAAACTATTCACTCTCACATTCACACATGTGGTCAGTTTAGTGCAGCAGACATTTTTATTTTTGAATTTATTTATATGTGACAGCTAGAGAGACACCGTCCAATGAACCTCTGCATGGTTTTGAACTGTGGGAGAACCTGGAAATTTGATTTATGTTGATTTTGGGTTTGTGTTCAGCCACAGTTTGGCTAAAAATGCATATGATGAATGTATGTACAAAGTGGACACAAACATTTTTTCAATTAATGTGGACTTTGACCAAGTCAAGTAATGTTTGTTCATCAGTCCTCATTCTCTCGGTGCAGCAAATTGCAGAAGCTGACTTTCCAATGCACGTGATTTCTAAACGCAATTCTTTATTTGCTGAATCTACATATACCTTTTATCAATTTGCCAACTTTTCCACCTTCCTCCATCATGCAAACTTTTTGGGATTGTTTTATGCCCAAACTGAATATGTGATGGAAACTCACTTAATGACAAAGTAAAAAGATTCATGAAGTGTGTGTGTTTTTATATAGCTATGGAATAAGTCATATCATAGTGATAAAAGCTATATAATAAAAAAAAAAATGTGCATAAGAATGATTTCTTTGCCTTCTTGTTTAAAATAAAAAGAACATAGAAAGTACTATGGTATTTTATATTTTCAATCACATAAGACAAAACAGATCCTTTCCTCAAAGTTCACACAGCACTATTTGTTCTTTTTTTTGTCATTTAAATCACTTCAATACATATCTTTTTTTGTAAATAGATCGATAGGTTTTCAGTCATCTATGGTGTACTTTGTGAAATAATCCTGTCCAGTACTGTGTGCTGAAGCTGTGCTTCTAGTTCCTTCATCTTACCCCCTTCCAGACATTATTTTGCCATTATTTATATATTGTTATTTTTGCTTTCTATGCATTTCATTTTGTTAATTGTATCATGTTTATCATGTAAATAAGCAAGACTAATTATGAATCAAGATTAAAGCTAAATACTGTTGTCATTGTTATTATCATTGTATCATTACTGAGAGGACAGCCCGTGGACGAGTGTAAAGAAACTGGGCTTATAATCAGAGGGTTGCGCTGGTCCAAGTCCTCGCAAGTGTCTTGTGTTTGTTTCTAGTGTCTATATATATATATATATATATATATATATATATATATATATATATATATATATATATACACACACCTTATATGGATAAGGGGAGTCAATTATTTTTTTTCTTGTGTTGTATACGCTTCTCATATAAAATTGTACAAACCCCATTCAAAAAAGAAAAAAAAATACACCTATTTACATAAACTATAGCAATACAAATAATGTGATAAAAAAAACAAAAACATGTGAGACCCATCAAAACCCTTCCTCAACCTCCGCCCATATTAAAGACACACATTTATAACATATATATCTATATGTGTATATATCAAATATATATCTATCCATATATATATATATATATATATATATATATATATATATATATATATATATATATATATATATATATATATACATATACATATACATATATATAATTCGTTTGTCTGGCCTTTGATAAATGACCTAACCGATTTTTTTTTGAACCCTTCCTGAACCCTGCGCATCTTGTGCCCACATTCAACGCTCGTTTTCCGTTTTTTTGGAGGTAAACAACCATGGAGTGTGATATTTGAAAAAAAGCACCCATGCTCCAGCGGTTGGTGGTGAGGTGTGTGTGTGTGTGTGTGTGTGTGTGGGGGGTTATTCGAACTGCGCACGAGCCACCAATCATCTCCAAGCCTGCGTCCGGAGAGCGGCTTTTGAATCCCCTCCTTCTCTCCCCGCCTCTTCAAATTGATTGGCTGCCAGAGGAGCAGCGACTATGTTTAATGCACCATGCGGTGTCCGGAGTTCAGTCAGTGAGAGGAAGCGCTCAATGAGCTCGGGGCGCGCGCGGTGTGAGACGTGCGGTAAATACTGAGGAGCAACTGACAGTGCGTGATCAACAAATATTTTCTATTTTTCTGAATGTATTTACATCTGACAGCTACAGAGACACTTGTGCCAGAATGCAACGTTGTTGTTGCTGAGCATTGTGTCTGTGTGTGTGTGTAAATGTGTGTATGTGGACTTTGACGGGGACAGCGGACAAGGACATTCTACTGGAAACAGTCACTCAGCGATGTTTGGCACTGATTGGCATGTTTTTTTCCTAAAGACACACAGTCTGGATTAACCGTTGTTCACATGTATGGATTTTTTCCCTTTATTTTCATTCTTTTGATTTTCTCCCTCTTTATATAGTGTTTTTTTTTTTTTTTGCTCCTACAGTTTTTCCTCGCTGAAGAACGGTGAGTCACTGCAGGCAGGCAGGCTGAAGGCGAGCCGCTGCATCCTAATCACACAGCGGAGAGCTCTGACTCCAGCTCATTGACATTACAGTCATACTTTTCTCGAACACTTTTTTTTCAATTTTGACTGCGCTGCACTGTAGCCTGTGTGTGCATCAAGCAAGCGAAAGCCTGTGGATTTTTCCTGCTCCTGCGCGCAGAGTGGAAGGAGGATACGGGTGGAACCTGTATAGGGAATGAAACTCTCCTTGAACCCTGCTGGAACTGACTGTTTTCTCTTCTTTTTTTTTTATTCATCACTGCTTTATTTAATTCTTGGACTATTGCAACAGTTTATCCGGGTAAGTTTATGTGATTTCTGTTTTTCTGTATTTTCACAATCCATCACCTGTTAATTCGAGTGCAACAGCTTCTTCCAGAAATGTTGCAGGGAGACGGCTGTGCCGAGATGTTGGCAGCTCATGTCTCTAGTTTATTTTTGTTATTTCAATATCCAGATTATGCTAAAACTAATTTTATTCACACTTATTCAAATAGTCATCGCAATATAGCCATCGGTTAAACGCCCTCCTATGATGTTGCCATACTATTAAAGTTGCTTTACACTTCACAGTCAGCATTCTCATAATGTGTGTGAAAGGGAGCCATTATCAGGTCAGGGCCGGCTCGTGAATTGCACATTAGAGATAGATGAAAAAAATGCATGTTTGTGTCTGTAATAATACACGTAGTAAATAAGCTACAAGGGCAGTCATTATTTCCCCATGTACTGCACCAGGGCTGCATCCAGTGTCTTCCCAAGGTTAACTAATTGACAAGCTTCCCCCATAATTGTGGAGATGAATTACACATGAGCCCAGTTTCTTTTTTGGCTCAGCGGTGGATCTGATTTCTCCCCAGCAGACTCACCAATGTGGCTCAGTTTTTATTCATGTGACCAGGTGACAGGCGGATATATAACAAATATATCTATTCTTTTTCTGTTTCCTTTCTTAGGTGGTATGAGCGAATGCTTACAATGACTATTCTGTTTGGAGACTGGATCGCGATTACTGCTCAGATGAGTCTGGGCACTCCGCTGAATATAAATTAGGGTCCTCAGCACCACAGATTGCTCGAGCAGGCAGAGGAAGAGCGACACACAGCAAAGACAATCTTCAAAGACAAATGCCAAGGTCTCTCATGATGAACAGAACTCTTTTTTTGGTCCTGACTAATAGAAATACCAAATTTGAACATCATATCAACAGGTCAAAGGAAGCATAAACGCAACGCAATCTTAGCCCACAGCAGTTTTTACAGAGTAGGGATGTATCTTTCTATTTTCTTTTTCCTCCTTTTATGGGCTCAAGCCCTGACGTTGAAAAACTTGAATTACTCTGTCCCAGAAGAACAGGGTCCGGGGACAGTGATTGGAAACATTGCCAAAGATGCCAGACTTGGACTTGAACAGACTGGGCAGGGAGGACAGGGTAAGAAAGCCAACTTCAGGGTGCTGGAGAACTCAGCCCCACATCTCATTGACGTGGATCCCCAAAGTGGACTGCTGTACACAAAGCAGCGCATTGACAGGGAAACATTGTGTAAGAGAAACCCCAAGTGCCAGCTCTCCATGGAGGTGTTCGCCAATGACAAAGAGATCTGCATGATCAAAATAGATATTCAGGACATTAATGACAACTCGCCCATTTTCCCCTCTGATCAGATTGATATTGACATTTCAGAAAATGCTGTGCCAGGGACACGCTTTCCCTTGACCAGTGCACATGACCCAGATGTAGGAGAAAATAGCCTGAAAACCTATCAAATAACCCGTGATGACTACAACCTCTTTTCCTTGGAGGTAAAGTCCCGTGGGGATGGGACAAAATTCCCTGAATTAGTTATTCAACGACCATTGGACAGAGAAGAGCGAAGCCATCACACTTTAATTTTGTCAGCCACTGATGGAGGGGAATATCCTCGATCAGGTACCATGCAGATAAATGTTAAAGTTATTGATTCCAATGATAACAGCCCTGTGTTTGATCAGCCCTCATATGTTGTGGAAATACCTGAAAATTCGCCACCTGGGAAAGTCCTTATCGATTTAAATGCTACAGATCCTGATGAGGGAAACAATGGACAAGTAGTCTATTCTTTTAGTGGCTATGCCCCAGAGAGAATCCGTGAGCTCTTCTCCATAGATTCGAGAACAGGGGTCATAAAGATTCAGGGTGAAATTGACTACGAAGAGAGCCCAGTTATTGAGATTGACGTGCAGGCAAAGGATCTAGGTCCCAATCCAATCCCGGGCCATTGTAAAGTCACAGTTAAAGTGCTTGACAGGAATGATAACTGGCCATCTATAGGCTTTGTGTCTGTGAGACAGGGAGCCATCAGTGAGGCAGCACCTCCAGGCACTGTCATTGCTCTGGTGCGTGTCACAGACAAGGACTCAGGCAGGAATGGGCAGCTTCAATGCAGAGTGCTGGGTAATGTTCCCTTTAAACTTGAGGAGAACTATGATAACTTCTATACAGTGGTGACGGACAGGCCCTTGGATAGAGAGGTTCAGGATGAGTACAATGTCACAATTGTGGCCAAGGATAATGGCATTCCTCCTCTAAACTCTACCAAATCCTTTACTGTAAAAATTCTAGATGAGAATGATAATGTTCCTCACTTCACAAAGGCAGTTTATCTTCTTCAGATACCTGAAAATAACATACCCGGCGAGTACCTTGGTTCAGTTCTGGCACACGACCCAGATCTTGGCCAGAATGGGACGGTGTACTACAGCATAGTGAACTCCAATGTGAGTGGAGGAGACGTCAACACCTATGTTAATGTGAATGCGGCTAATGGAGCCATCTATGCCGTGAGATCTTTTAACTATGAACAAATCAAGTATTTCGACTTTAAGGTTCTTGCAAAAGATGCGGGATCTCCACACCTGGAGAGCAACGCGACAGTGCGCATCAGCGTTCTGGACGTCAATGACAACATCCCTGTTATAGTTCTGCCCTTACTCCTAAATGACACTGCTGAAATCCATGTGCCGCGTAATGTCGGTGTTGGCTACATTGTCACCACAGTGAGGGCTGTGGATAATGACTACGGTGAGAGTGGGAGGCTCACTTATGAGATCTCAGATGGCAATGAGGACCACCTCTTTGAGATCGATCCAGTGACTGGGGAGGTGCGAACAGCACACCCGTTTTGGGATGATGTGAACCCCATGGTGGAGCTGATCATCCGTGTATCAGACCACGGCAAGCCAACTCTCACCGCCGCCGCCAGACTCATTGTCAAGGCTTCCAATGGACGTCCACCTGATGGACTGCCTCACACAAAGGACAATCAGAACTGGGACATGTCCCTGCCTCTTATTGTTACTCTAAGCATCATATCCATCATGCTTCTGGCTGCCATGGTGACCATAGCGATCAAGTGCAAGCGGGAAAACAAGGAGATCCGAACCTATAACTGTCGCATTGCAGAGTACTCGCACCCTCAGCTGGGAAAAGGCAAGAAGAAGAAGATTAACAAGAACGACATCATGCTGGTGCAGAGCGAGGTGGAGGAGCGGGATGCCATGAATGTGATGAATGTGGTAAGCAGCCCTTCCTTGGCCACCTCTCCCATGTACTTTGACTACCAGACACGCCTGCCACTCAGCTCACCACGGTCAGAGGTCATGTACCTCAAGCCCACTGCCAATAACCTCAGCGTGCCCCAAGGCCACGTGGGATGCCACACCAGCTTCACAGGCCCAGTCACCAGCACTACAGACACACCTACTAACCGCATGTCCATCATACAGGTAAGAGAACTTGCTGTCCTCACCTTCACCGTTTTCACGTCACTATCTTCAGATAACTCCCATTCCCTATATCGACATCTGCCCCGTTCATTCAAAAATGAAAGACAAAAAGAAGACAAGGACAGGCAGAGACAGAGAGGCCCAGGAGCACACAGAGAAAAGAAGAAAGGGAGGGGGTGAGCATTAGAAGGATTAAACAGTCATTTTGGTGTTCTCATTGAACACTGCCAGTGACACAAATCATTGATGTTTGAAATATGTCACGACAAGCTTTTGAAATCACTTTCCCTGTAGAAGGTTTTTCATAAATCACTCAATCAATGTCGTTTAATTGCTGTGGAAGAATTATTTTAGCCTGTGGCTGGATTTTAGGCAGCTCCTTTTTAAAACGATCCAATTATCTCACAGACATCTGCAGAATGTAATTCTAACTAGATTATCTAGGCAGATATACAACAGATACCTGATTTATATATTAATGTACCTGTACATAGTAGCAAATATAATAACAGTAAAATTACTCCAATGACCGGAGCTTTTTTGCCTGTTAGAAGCCACGGTTATTAATATCACAGTGGTCATCCTAATCTGTAGCACTTTGTGGTTAATTCTATGGATTCTAATACCTAGAGATAAGCAGACTCAACTTATTTTGTGTCTACTTAATATGGAGTACTTGAGTATATAAGCTTCTAACATGATAACTTCTCTGTGTATTTGGCCTTAAAAGTCTGTCGTGTCAGATGAAGATTAAGACCTGCTTAAGATAGTGGTATAGTAGTCCCCGGGATAATGGGTAGTTGAAGCAACGTAGTAGCAACAACTGAACCAAATCTATTGTTAACAAACTGTTTTGCATTCCTTCCGTGGTTTTGTAGAAACAATAGAGCCCTTGATAAGATTCATTATTATTACTTTTTGCAAATGGCCTAATACTGTTTGGTACAATTGCAGGATCTTGTCATTTGCATGTGGTTGGAGCATAACTATTAGGCTCCCTGCTTTCTTTCCTATCCTACTATTTGCACTGGCTGTGGATGTGACAATGACTGTGATCAGAAGTGATGTGTTCCCACCAGGAAAGGAAGGCCACTGCCTGTTGTTCCCACCCTCGGTCTCTGCCCCATTTCTATTATGAGCCAGCTGCATAGGGCAAGGGTCAGCACAAAGACCGTTAAGGCTTCCTAATCAGAGGGATGGAATAATTGCAGATCCATTATGCAGACTGTTTCTCTGCTAATGTAGAGATGATGAATTAGACTCTGTGAGGTTGTTGCACATCTGTCCTGTGCTCCTCTCTCTCGCACTTCCGACAGTCAAAAGGAAAACAAGCAGCAACAGCATTCCTTAGTGTCTTGTTTACAGAAGGGTCCCCTCGACGCATCAGGCGTGCAGGGTGCTCTATTGTATTATTCAACAGAAACCTGTGTAGGGGGAGATGGCCTGAGGCATTAAGTTTCTTCAGAAGCTGTACAGAAGCATATCAGTTTCCTCCCTCATCTCTGCCTCCCCTCTCTGCACTCGTGTGGACAGTAAGTAATCTGAGTCAGAGGAGAGTGGCTATGGGAAAAATGTCAGGAAACAAAGACAGAATTCCCCCTCCATCGATCCCAAGGCCTGTGAGCCCATCTGTCACTACTGTTCCCACTGGGAGAGACAGGTTGAATGGGAAAAATAAGTAAAGCAATGGATAAAGTAGGGGAAGCATGGTTCTTGCTCATTTACTTTCAGAAGGGGGAACCTCTGTGCTGCTGTCTTCATCTGCACAGAGTGGCGCTACTGTTGCTGCCTGCAACTCCCAGTCTTTTTCCACACTGCTACTGGCTTCTAATGATGTTTTATAGTGGTGCACCGGCAGACAGACTGGGCTTGGTCTGTTGCTGGTATAGGGGAGAATAATACAAGCATATCAGTCGTGCTCTGCTGGCCTTATCATTGTCACCACCTTGCAAGCATACAGCCCAGTGGAGAGTTTCATTTCATTTGTAAAGAGAATTCCCGGGATAAAGAGATGGATGAAACGTAATGATGCCTAATTCCGCTTAAGGCGTTGAAGGGAATTACTTAGTGTGGAATCAAGGTTAAAACCAATCTGCTGCACAATTCCTCAATGCCCAGGAAGAAGGGATTTCAGTAATTCGCTCAAAAGATTGAGCCTGCGCCCACTCTGCCTTGAATACATTCTAGGATTTTGTCCCACATTATGTTTGGATTCAGCAGCTGTGGTGCTGTACAAAACAACCTACGCGGTAGTGCATACGTTCTCTGCTGCTTTTTTTTTCTACCTGTTTGAGTCAACATTGTTACTTAACACTGAAAGACTCCAGTATCATTACTTTTAAAAGGCCAGCAGTGCATCATATTGCTTTGTTTTGATGTGTTTTTTGTGTGTTTTAATTTGAATCGCTGTTAAAACCCCAATTAAAATAAACCCTGTCTCCGTGAGACATCATCCATGTTAATAAGGTGCAGGTGGTACAGAGGGGAATCTGAAAGGCTATTAAGGCTGCCTTTAGGTGGCAGCATTCTGCCTTTTCTAGTGTGGCACTGAGATGATGGTGTCAAGGAGAAAAGGGACACGGTGGTCTGTCTCTGCTGATTTCACATAGTCGCTTGTCACTTGAATTATACTGTTTTAATATGTAAGTGTTGGACATTAACACCCAACCAGTGAAATATGGAATATTTTTCTGTGAGTGCCTGCCTGACAACATCCCACCACTGTTGTTTTGAATAACAATAAGTGAACTGACCAAGGAAGCACTAAATCCATGGTATTTAAAATTTGCCCTTGGTGGATTTCCTAAGGTGTTTGAATGGTTTATCAAATGTATTGAAATGCTGCGAGAGGGGGGAAAAAAAAGCAGTTAAGAGATGTGACTGTGATATTTACAACACAGAAGATTTTTTTTAGGTTGAGCATATATGCATGCGAACAATGTAGCTGAAGCAGATGTTGTAAGTGGATGCTTCCAGGAATGGTCTTACGCTGCATAATTTAAGGAGATTGTATGTATCTGTGTGTGCGTGCGTGTGGGTGTAGCGTCATTGAGTATTCTAGGCATGTGATTTAAGCCTTTAGCTGGCAGGCTCTGTGACAGAGCCCCTGTTTTTTATGAGCGTGACAATCTTGCATTTGTCCGAACCTTGAAACACCCTTCCTCCAATGAACAGACGGGTGCTCTCGTGCACACAAACCCATAGATGCATATGTAGCTGTGCTGGGGCTGCTTTTAAGGCTCCTACTCCACAAAATGAGTCTTATCAAAGTCGTATCAAATCTGTGCTGTTATATTGTATTGAAATTGCTCCCACACTTCACTGGTCACTGAGGCAATGAATAGAAAAGCACTCTTTATTTCATTTCTCTCCCTTCATCTTTAGATAACTTTCCTCTGGAGCTTTCTGTGAAATGAGTTTGGTAAACCTGCATGCATTGAAGCCCGCTCACAGATGGGATTGAGCAGCTCAGTGGCTAAAACGGTGCACAAACAGTTGTTTATATGAGACACAGTTCAAGAAGCCATGTGTAATATATGTACTTTTGTCCCTCGGTTGAGTTCTTATGGTCCACTAGACCAGATTTGTTTTATTTGAGCTTGCCAGTACATAAAAAACAACAGTCAGCTTGCCTTAGGGTGCATCTTCATATTTCCTCAAATAAACCTGCTGCTACTGTACATAATATTACACACCGAAATTCTGAATTATTAATAGGCAGTTTTATTTTTCCTTCTTCTCCCCAAAGCTCATATGATAGAACGGAGAGGAGGTGAAGTCAGACCATGGAAAGTTGCTCAAGGGAGCGACTGTAATTTATTTGAACACTTTATAATGAAAAACATAGCAGTTTTGTCATTAAATGTTTCTTTTATTAGCTGCTATTACTAATATCGCTGTGGTTGTGTTTCGGGGGGCTGGGGCGTTGTTTCAAAATCTGATGTGTTGGTCTGTTTCGAGGCTGTTGCACTGCACCAAATGGCAGTGATATTTGCATCTTCCTCCATTAATAAATCATAACATTTAACAAATCAGTGGAAAACGGAGTATGTCACAATCAGAGGTTTGTGAACACGAGAAGGCAGGTGGGGAAGTGGGAAACAGGAATTGCTTGTTTTCTGAAAATAAGCTAATTAACACTAAATTTGTGATCATGTCGGGGAAAAAGTAGTGTAGTGTCTCATAAAGTCTATTTTTCTCAACAGCCAACACTGTTTGAGACGTGTTAGAGAGAAAGACAGTGAGTCAACTATACTCCACATACTTCCAATATCCTTATAGAATTGTCCTTGACATTCAGTACATGTGCTGAAAATTGGATTAGAATAGATACAACTGTGAAAGTACATGATTTATTTATTGTCCATTCTGAAAAAAATCTAAATAATTGAATATGACAAGGCTCAGACAATTCCCCGCTCTAATTTATAACTGCAACATATTGCCCAATTGTAAACGTAAGTAGATGGATGGATAGAAGACTAAAGTCAGTACTGTTCTTGTGTTAGCCACTCGAAATCCTTTCAGCCAGCTGCTGTGCATGCGTACGAACACAGGCTGTAACTGTGGCATGGCAACAAAGGAATTTGTGTTTTGTGAGTGTGGAGAAAGAGACAGGATATGAGAACACAAGTTAACCTCAGTGATGGCCAGATAAGCCGGACACATTAAACCAATTTGCTCTGTTCAATAGGAAGCAGACTATTAGAGATGACAGGGATGTGATAATAAGACTGTGGACATCCACTCTTGTCTCATTGTGTGATAGTGAATGTATAAGAGCGAGAGAGTAAGACAGAGACAGACTTGGGTCATTCTTTTCACATTTGGAGAGTTGCTTCAAATTTCCATACATTTACATGTGGCTGCAGTTCCATTCCTTCTAAAACAAGGGTTTGGATCAGTTTAATGTTCTAACCATGCAAAGTCATGCACATGTTTGGGTTTCAACCAGCGATTAATCAATTACTGAATTAATTGTCAACTATTTTGTTATCGATTAATCGGTTTGAGTGTTTCATCTTCATCAATGTGCATATTCTTTGGTTTTCTTTGCGCCATTTAACAAATAAATCAATTAAAACTGAAGAAATGGGTGTGAAAGTTACGTCACATGGATGTCTGTGGCCACATGGACGCAGTAAATATGATCTTGGCCACAAGCGAAAAGTGGACTTTAACATCTCCTCTGCCTAATTTTCTGACACTAGAGCTTTAGAATATTGTATTTTCCCATCTTTTTTGTCATTGTGATTGTTTTACCTTTCAAAGACAGACTTGCATTTTCAGGGGTTTCAGATCCATTCCTGTCAGACTTCAAAATTTAGCATGAGGCACCCACAGTATGAATGCTATTGCTTTTTGTTTGTTTGTTTATAGCGGCGGCTTTCTTGTGTGACAGCATGTCTTGTTTTTCTGACCTTGTTGATGCTGTGGGTTGCACGTATTTCTGTCACATTGCAAGCACACAAATGAATGCCAATGTGTTCTTCCTGACAATATAATTTATCTTCCCTTTTTTAATATCAGCTACGTCAGTGCACGCTCTTTCATAAAGGAAAAGATATATTGTGGCAAAACAAACAAACCAAAATCTGTGCATGCTCTCAGTAGATTCTGATATTATATTCACTTCTGTGAGCTGCTGACATTGCGCTCAAACAACTCACGCACATGGGGCCAATGTAGAATCAACAGAGGTCACAAAAACAAGAGAACAAAACATAGCCTTCTCAGTGGAGGAATCTATGATTCAGCCACTGTGCCTGTGTGTGTACATGCACGGGCACGCATGCACCTGGGCTACCACCCAGCTGTGCTCTGAAGCGCCGGTCTTGCTGGTTCCCTTAGATTGAATTGGGCTTCCCTGAGGGGGCTGCTCGCCCCTTGAGTATCCTCAGATCCCTCCTGGGGTCTTTAGACTTAACATTTAGATCAGCGGGGGGCTCGAGCTGCAGCAATAGATAGATACAGATAAGAGTGACCTCACAGTAATGCACACTGAGCTGCACACCAACAGTAGGCTGCATATATAAGGCCCGTAGACAGCCTCACTGATGCATTCTTTCAGCTGGCAGCAGCTGGGTCTCTTCGCTGTAAATCAAACACTTTCAAAGTCAAACAAAGTGGAACTCACTCTGTTGTGTTTTGGCACCGACCCAACCTAAAGAGCTTTTATTTCCCGCCACATCTTCCTCCACTGCCCCCAGACATGTGCTGTAGTACCAACAGTGAGTTATGTGAATCTGCTCTCACCTTCTATCTCATTAGTATAAGAGGAGTGATTTATCCCCTGCTCCCTGAATATCTCTCTCTCTCTTTCTCTCCCCTCGTCCTTGCCTGCCACAGTTCAGCACCTCTTCAGCTTCATCAGTAATGCGATTAATTGATCGGAGGTACATACCACCTGAATGCCATGGCATTTTCTCTAATTTCACCCAACTACATGTCAAATCAAGCTGCTGCAAAATGGTTGTCTTCACACGTATTCTTCAACCACAGTTGTTGTTCCGTAGTTGGATCTTTGCTTTGCAATTTTGATTTTGGTTACATATCTTATTTACTTTTGTTGGAAATCTGTGAGGGTCTCTGTAGTATATGTACAGATGTGACAGCAGATACACTTTGGGAATGATGTAGGACTTATTGGTTCTTATCTGCTGCAACTTACCGATCGGCGGTTAACAAAAAGCTCCTTTTAAACATTTACTTTCAGATTCAGTTTGACGTTGTTCGTCTAAAAAAAAAATCCTATATTATGAAATGAAAAAAGTAGTTGTGTGGATGAAGCCCGAGAAGGTCCAGGTCTCTGCCAGCAGACATCCCACTGCCTCCTCTGCTCTCACTTCCACTGTATTTGAAGTCCGACACCCTCATCTAAAGCCCTGTGTGTGTCTGAAGGGAATCGACATCCACCGTGTTTTTGCCTTGGCCGTTGTATGTTTGTGGCAACAGAGGAGAAATGAGTCGGCACTCTGGGACGTTATTGCCTAAACAAAAGGCCCACTAAATGGCGGGCACACAAGATTTGTCGTCAAACGTTTTTCACCGTGTCTGCTCTTCAGGGTAGCTGGAGCAACGCTGTGTACTAATGGCATATTGAAAATGGTGTATTTGGCCAGTCTCATCTTTTTCCTTTTTTTTTTTCCTACAGATGTACTCAATTGGACCCTCACTGGGTTTCTGTCTTAGAGTGAAATAATTCTGGGCCCCTGTAACATTCAGATCAATTGCTGGTTTGCTTCGTATCTTATTGATTTATGCGGTGTTTGGTGCTGAAGCACTGTATTTTGTTATGTATCACTCCCTGAGCGTTGTCTAGTGTTACTTCTCTCTTTCCTTCTCTCTTTTGCCACACTTCCCCAATTCTTGCTCTGACTGTCTTCCCCTTTTCAGATTCCCTGTCTTTCTCGCCGCTCTTGTCATCTCAGATAAGCATTGCAATTGCTCATGTTACTGACGACCCAAGCCAAATTCATAATGATGAGATTATCTTTTCAACAGTACCGAGTGTATATGTCTGCTGTATTGATCTGTGCACAGTCTTAATAAATGAAGCGCCGCGATGGAAGCGCTGGCTCAATGATAACTCGGAGCCGATCTCGCTATTTATACACTCTCAACGCTGCTGAGATGATGAATAGAACGTGTGTATTCTGCCCTCCTCTCTTCTCCGTTTTCCTCTCCTCTCTTCTCACCGTTATTTCCAGATTGGAACACACACACACACACTGTCTGAAATGTGTCCTCTTTGAGGTCATGTTGACATGCTGTCGTTGTAGTCCCAGGTGTTGAGGGACATGGGTGTTGCTGTGGGAGGGACTGCTGAGATATACTACAGTGGGGGGTGGGGTCAGCTAAATTATAATTACCTGATCCAGGCACTTGCGTGTGTGTGTGTGTGTCTGTGTCTTTAACCGACTGAGGTTTATCTCTGCATTTGAAGAGAAGAAGGTCAGCAGGGTTTGGAGCGCGAGATTATGTGCGATTGTTTCATCCGCGGGCCAGCTGATTCATGCTAAAGCTGCTCTGACAGATTCTTAATGCACCAAAGATGCACTTAAAAGAGACTGTGAAGAACTGGCCTCCAACACTTTGACAACAGAGCATTAGCCTAAAGCCTTTTCTCAATGGACGGTATCCTCCCTGTCTTCCATTCCTCCTTTTCCCCAGCCCCTCCTTCATGCATTTACCTCATCACCACCACTGACCTGATACATATACCGTGGATAGGTCACCTTGGAGTGAAACTATACATAGTCCATCTGCTGTGTGTGTGGAGCTGTAGAGAGGCAGAACCCCATATGTGCATTGTATGCATGTATTGGTATCAGATGTGTGTATGTCTGTGTCTGTTGGCTTTTGCTCTGAGCTTCTGGAGAAGTATTTAAAATCCTCTCATCTGCACATCAGCTCGTCCTTCATTAACTGAAATGGAATCATTCTGTCCTGGCATTTTATCCACAAGCTCTTGGAGTCTGTTTTTTTTAAAAAAAAAACATTTTGTGGTTTCTTTGTTTCAGCAAGTATTCACTTAAATCCCAGTTTCCTTAGTCAAATCCGATTCTTGTACTAGATGAGAGGGTTTAATAATATCATTTAAACCACAGTAAACATTTGTGCTTTTAGCTGCCTGGAAACTAATTGCCTGCATTTCATTTGTATCATTGAATGCTTCAAGCACCTAAGTGAAATGCTGGCTCGGTAAATGATGAGCATACTTATTTAGATACGACTCCACACTCTGAAGGATACAGACTTTGGCTCTGCTTATTTTATGAATGCATTTTTGTATTGCAGTTTATTTGATTGTTTTTGTTCCATCCTGAGGTAATTGTTTTTTTTTCGTAAATCCCTTCGATTCATAAAGACATTGTAGCTCAAACAGAGGGAAATGTTTATTTATGAAACTTGACATGGAAATTACCCCTATTTGCTTTCTTGATTGATGCCTCTCTCCACTAATCTGAACAGTTTTTTTCATAGCTTAGCTTTAAATAACAACCGGGAACAGTTGCTTTTGTCTAAATGTAACAAAATCCACCCATCAGCATTTCAAAATCTTCATTATTAGTGCCGTACCTGTTCTATATGTGCCTGTTTAGTTGCTAAATGATTAATTTGCTATTGAACCAAATATTTCTGGTATTTCTTATCAAAAACAAATGTCAAAAAACTGCACACACTGGTGCCCTGAGGAAGTCTCAGATACTCTATTATACATTATTCCATTGCTATTACCAATCTGTTACTTGATCATAGAGACTGTATTTCCTCTGCGTCGCATAATCATCACCACATATTATTGTTGTAATGTCATGTAAAGTCCTTCCCACATTTTTAATATACAGTAAAATCATGATGCAGCGTCAGTTTTTAATGGTTCTTCCCAGTTTTAAAACAATGTCATGGAGGAAAAATCCAGACTGAACCAACCCGTTGGCTGATGTAACCATGTTGTCTGAAGTATTGTTGTAAAAGTCTCGTTTGCAGGCTTCTCGCTTTATAAGAATAGCACAACTGGGTGCTTGTTATGTGTGGCTGTGTTTGTGCCTGACTTCACCTCTGTTACGTCTGTACTGTAGCTTTTGATTCTGGGCCGAGTTGTCTTTGGACTAATGAGGGTGAGAGGAGGTCAGCGCTGACGCGAGACTTCAGTGTCAAACCTGTTGTCGCTGCTGATGAAAAAGTGCTGAATGAGTAGAGGCTTACACTCCAGGATCACATAAAGGGGTGGGAATCTTTACGTACTTCATTTTTTTATTTGATTACGTTCATATAATGGCACCTTAATGCATTATTAAAAAAAAAATAAAATAAAATATTTACTTCAATTAGCATTTAGTAATACAAAATATTTCACTGGAACCCAAGGAGAGAAACAGAAATCAAAATCCTTTTTTTGATTTTGTGATGTGATGTTCAACCAGTTTATTGGTTTAGGCGTATGGAACGGAATGACCCAGTGGCACATTATGTTGGGTATCTGTACTTTCAGTATTCAGTTGATCGAGCAATGTGTTACAACGCAGGTTTTACCACGCCCTCTTTTGTTTTTTACTCATTTCCCCATGGTCTCAAATGTGTATGTATAATTTAACATCAAGTAAATTCCAATTTAATCCTGTCTGTGACATCTAAGTATTTATTTTTATTTTTTTTCAATAATCAGACTGCTCCCCGCTGTACATACACCTACCTAGACCAGCTGGGTGAAGGTGTCATCACAAAGTGTCTCAAGTAGGGAGGGGAAAACAACACTGCTATTTTAGGAGATATGGCAAACTGCTGTGTTAGGGGCTTTTGGGTGTTGGATATATATATATATATATATATATATATATATATACATATACATATGCCACTAGCTCCATTTACCCTAGGGGCTAAACTGCCACAGATGTGGACTGTGTTCATAGCAGGCCGATTGCACATTCTTGTGTCGCCCCATGCTCCCCCCTTCCTTTTCAAAGCATTATTCTCTGATGGCAACTGAGGCCCTATCCACAAGGAAATGCAACAAACAGTGTTTTTCTTTGTCATTTGAAAAAGTTTTCTGTAAACACAGCATCATTTCAGAAAAATCTCTTCATACAGTGAATACAATCACAGAGAGTGAGACAGAATGAAGAATCAGGTCAGGGTGACTAAGGAAAGAAAATAATAGTTATTATAAAGGCAACAGACGAAATAATCTCCAAACACAAGAAGCAGGAAGGCGACGGTGAAGGTGAGTGACAACAAATTGAAGCACAGGCATGGTGGGATTATGACATCATTGTTTTCCCAAAGTAGCATATGGATTGTGTACACGAAAACACAAAGTGTAGCGTTTTGAGATTTTCTCACTCTGGAGACCGATTTTGTGACAGCCCCTGATACTGAATTACTTTTTTTTTGTCAGTGTAGCCTGAATGTACTGTATGTGAATGAGTGTTGTGTGAATCCTAAATACAAAAAAAAGTAATATTGAAGATAACAATTTCATAACACAAAGGCTGAATTTTTGAGAAAGGAGTGCTTTTTGACCTTTTCAGATGCTTTTTCCAAAGTAAGGTGCAGTCACACTCTGTTCTGGCCAGATGTTCTTTTTCCATTGATTTAAAAATGTCCTGTTTAATGATATTTTTGGTGAAGTGAAGGCCAGTGCCACTGCCTCATTATACTGCAATATTTGTGTAAGTCTGGGCAATATAGCCTATCAATAATATATAATATAATATAATATACAAAATGTATAGGGATATAAAGCTGCACAAGTTTTATTTTGTTTGTGCTTCTCAAAGTAGAGTGACAATACACTGTAGATACACTCTAAAATAAAATGTTTGCCATTTATTAACTCATTTCAGATAATACCTGCTTTATTTCTTTGTCTTTCGAATGTTAAATGAAGGATTTTTACACGTGTTAATAAACAATTAAATTGACTATAAATATGGTCAATCTCTGCTACAACACAAATAATTTGGCTTAAAATGAAAACAACTTTTTTTTTTTTTTAAATATCATTTTGCTGAGTCCATGTATTTTTTAATCAATATATTTATATAACTCAACAGCCTTTTAAACCAGGAAAATACATCTCAGATACCTATATCATGATATGATATCTCTCTCTATATATATACATATATCCCACTCCTAACATGGGATAATAAAGTGCCATCCCCAATGATTGCATGCAAATCCAAAACACACATTTAGTAGTAAGTCTTGTTTCCATGTAACCACTGTTCTCTCGTTGAAAATGAAAAACTGACAAATGTAAAACTCGTTTAATTTACCTAATGTGATTTCAGGCAACAATTGCATCATAAAATGGGTCACAGTCAAATTGGTTTGATTTACCTCGACTGTATTTAGCAAAAACAAAATACGTGCTGACTTGCCTCAGTTGTGTTTCCAGTGTTGTCGGCTCTTTGTAATGTTTACTCAAGGGAATGTTGGTCAACATCATATACAGGGTGATTCATAGAATAACAGATTAATCATCCCATTAACAAATCAACTGCACACATCCAAAAACAACAACGAAAAAACAGGTTATTAAATGTATTATGTAAAATTTGTGGTAAACAGATTATTCTGTATTACTTTGTGTTTATTATCGGGAGTCATTTTGTAAATGCAGGATTTGATTTTGCCCATCATTTCATTTTTATGCTCCATAAAAAAGGACATACTGTAAGATCTGTTTGTGCTTGTGTTCAAGTTCAATGATGTGCACCCTCTCAGGAGAGTTTTTATTTATTCATTTTCTACCTGAATTGAGCCTCTAGATGATAATGACAGGCATAAGAACAGAGTCTAACAACGCTTTGTTGACCATCCCTCAAACTTGCAGTTGATTTTTCTCTCTCGCTCTCTCTCTCTCCCCCTCAGAGTTTTCTTTTCATGGTCTTTTAACATCATTGAGTCTCCAAGATTAAATGACAAACATTATTACAGAGGATGAACGTGCGCGACACAAAAAGAACCACTTGGAGATATTGAAAAATCCTCACTGTTACTCTGTTACTCAAGTCAAATGCAGCAATATCCATGCTCCTTGTGTTTGAGAACACTTATTAAACTCATTAAAGCAGTATTTCCAGACAGACAGAAAAAAATAATGAAGTGATAGAAACCATGCTGGTTGAAGGAAAGTCTGTTTTGAAGTAGGACTGCAACTAACGATTCATTTCCTGATTAATCAAGTACTTAAAATGTCAGAAAATACTGATCACTTGATTTCTTTGTGATATGGAGCAAATAAACAAGCTGAAAAACTCTGATAACTTAATGATTATTAAAATAACACTCAAACTGATTCATCTACTATTAAAACAGTTGACAATTTATCAATCGATTAATAGTCGAACATTTGTTGCTTTCATAGAACAAACTCTCTGCATAATGATTATTTTTAGACTTGATTCACCAATCGATTACTTCTGAATTAATCCAGTAATTGTTTGGTCCACAGAATCTCAGAAATGATCGATTGCTGTTTCCCAAAGCCTCAAAATTATGATGTTCTCAAATGTCTTGTTTTGTCCACAAAGCAAAATGACTCACTTTTAATTATCTCTTTGTTATATGGAGCAGACAACAACAACAACACTCAAACTGATTCATCAAGTATCAAAATAATTGGTGATTAATTTAGCAACTGATTATTCGTTGCAGTCCTACATACAACAAACTCTCTATAATGTTTTCATCCAAGTGAGGACTGCAACTAAAGATTAGTTTTATAATCAATTCATCTGGCGCTTATTTTCCCTTGTTTGGTCCAAAGTATGTCAGAAAATATTGATCAGTGTTTCCCAAACGTCAAGATCACGATGTTCTCAAATGTCTTGTTTGGTCAACAAACCAAAATGATTCACTTTAAATGATTTATTTGTTATATGGAGCAAAGAAATGTATTGTTGCAGCCTGACTTTGAAGTAGTGTTGTTGTCTCGTCTGTGGTGATGAAGCCTGACCTAACAGACATCAGTAATGACAGTGAATGGTCAACCAAAGATAATAGGCAATAATTATGAGTGGCTGCATATTAATTATGAATATTGTGTCTTTGCTGGTTTAGTGAATGTGCAAGGAAAAGGCCATGTGGATTATACAACTGCACATAAAAGCCTTCAAAGTGCTACTCAGCGCTGTGTAATGAGGGACAAAAAAGCCCCCTGTTCCCATCAAATGGACATGAGTACAAAAAAATTTTAAAAAAAGAATGCAGTTCTAATGAATTTTAAATTATTCCAGGCCATGATTAACAAGATGAAACCATTGAGTTGGGTTAGAGCTGTCTGACTCACCCGCTTTGTGATAAACTATTTATTTTATGAATCAAAAACAAACAAAAAAAACCCCTCTATTTCAAGGCAGTGGTGACACTAACACACGTAGATGTGGGCGACTGTATTCAGCTGGGCTCGTATTAGATTTGCAGTATTGAAGTTTATTTAAATACGATTAGATTGTACATGTTTTAATTTTGCTGATCATTTGTTATTACTAATCTGTTGGATGGGAAAAATCAGCCAAGAAAAAGAAAAAAAAAATGGAATAAAATATTGTAATCTCTATTTCAAATTAGTGACATTTCAGGCTGGGACAAACGATTAATAACTACAGTCAGCACCGGCCCAAGACTTTATGGGACCCTTAGCTAAATTTGATTTGGGGGACCCAAACAGTACAAACTATTTCAAAGCACATGTTATAGGTATAGAATTAAGGTATTACCCTGTTAAGGTATTAGCCTGCAGACATTTTAAAAAAAAATCCCTTGGCTGTAGTTTAGAATCTCTGTCTGAGCCTGAAACTGGATTTTCCGCCACCTTCCTCGGGCCCTGAAGGGCCGGGCTTGTGATCATGTTGGCCGATTACGTAGTTTGTTCGTTTTTTATGGTGATTTACATAAGTCAAAAAGATATACCTGTGTGCTTAAGGTCTTTTTAGGACTGACTGCCCTAAAAAGTCCCCACTATGTTGTCAGACCAGCACCTCACCTGCTCCGCTGTAATGCGTTCACTGATGTTCACTTTCCCTCTCGTCTCCTCTCACAGCATTGCGCACACATAATACACTTGTCCTGTCTCTAATATTAGAAGGGACAATCTAGCTTTCTCCAAATATTGATGGGGACGTGTCCTTCCTTAGTCCTTGCTAACGTCACTGGAACTGAAGCTGTTGTCACCTTCTTCTCTCATCAGCGTGAGGCTTGTTGTCCCAGACTCCTCCCCCTTTTATAAATGCAGCTGGAAGTCTGGGTGAGTAATTGAGAGGCTTGTCTAACCACTGTCAGTTTTCACTAGCAGATACCGCCCCCTGCACTGCTCCCCACTCTCCCTCCGTCCTCCTCTTCTCACTCAGCTCTCAGCCCACTTACTTACTGACTTAGCCTTGGAAGATGGGGTTTAGATATGCTTTAAGGGCAAGCACGTTACTATAACTTAAGACATGTGCATAAATGAGTGATGGCATTGCGACACAATGTTGGTCTAGGTGTGTTCGTGTCATAATAGGAAAAAAAAAAAAGCTTTTTCAAAGCACTTTAAACATCTTTTCATACTTGGACCAAAGAAGGTCAAAGTGGCCTTTGTTCACTCTGAAATAAGCCATGAATGTTCCCTCATTCAAACTAGTGCAGTGCCTGTTCAATACATGCATGTTTTTGTGTGTTTGAATGGTCACTGACATACAGACGTTCCTTGCATTTTCTTATCCAAACACCGTTAATATCAGCGCTGCACCCTGAGTAAGTCACCTGCCAAGTTTGAAGGCTGTCAAGCGAACCGCTGGACAGTTATGCAATTAACATTTCTTGCATCTATAAATCGATGAAGCTCCTGAATCAGTTGGTGAAGGAGAGGATGCACTGACTTTTTTTTCCACACAACTCATCGAGCTGCAAAGCTGTTGCGAGGGTAAAATGCGGTGCTGCTAATCCATTGTCTTGGCTTTTATTTGAATCTTAGTTCTTCTTCTTAATCGTGTTAATTCATTCAGTGAAACTGCTTTGCTTGCAGACGCTGCATGTGAACGACCGTTTAGTTGTGCATACATCAAATCTGTTTGTGTAAGGTTTTCACCATGTTATATCAAACAAACCTCGAACTTTAAATATAAGTCACATGCAGTGTCAGCTCAGTGTGACTCATATCATCCTGGGACAAACATTGTGCTGTTGAGGAAAATCGACAGAGCTCATCCAGGTGATTCACTATAGCAAATCCTGTAGCACAAATCTCTCCTGCAAGGCTTTATCTGTTATGGTCTGCCCTGCAAATAGCACATGAAATCGGTCAGTACTGCATGTGAACTCAATACTAACAGGAGCAGGGAAACAAATGTATTTCTATCGCCCCTTTTTTTTGCAATACAATTTTATTTACAATTTAATTCACGAATAAATGTTGATGAATACTTTTTGCATCATGGTTTAAGGTCGGGGTTTAGCATGTGTTTGGAGCTGGAGGAATAAAAGCCAGCATTTTTTTATTGAATTTATTTGGAAGAACAGGCTTGCAGTGCCATATATCCTGTTGTCACTTTGTGAAAGAAAGCAAAAAGGAAACGCACAGACTGTAAGATCTCCCACTGACACTGGCAGAGCTGAAGGAGCATAGCAGAAGCTGTGCAGTTCAGATGAATAATCCAGCAGACCAGGTGTGAATGTTCCCTCACTGGTAATTCTCTGTACTGCAAATAGTCTGACTGCATATGATAACTGCATAACCTACCTACAGTCTGTGCAAAAGAAAAGAGCTGTGTCAGCTGGAAATCTAACGTCGTCTTTCAAACAAACGTCTGAGATGACTTCTTTTAAAGTCTCCTTAAGTACACTCCAGAATCATTAGCGAGCTGTCCGTGTGTGGACGAGACCTGGTTTCATCTCCATTTACCTGCATCAGCAGCACTTTCTTACTTGTCTAAATTTCATTTGGACTCGACCTCTTCTAAATTATTTGGAAGATACTGAGAAGGCAGTGGACAGTGATGGCTTTAAGTTCACTTAAGCCCATTGATTGATTGGTATGTTATCTCCAGGAAGACGTATAGCAGCGGCTAATTAGATTTGATCACTTACAATTGCTTGTCAGCCACTGGCTAATCAATGCAGTCTAATTATTGTTGCATTTCTCTGCCTCACTTATTTTATCATCCGCTCAGTTTTTTCAGTTTTATATTAAATTCCAGCTTTTGCTGCACCCCCCACATTTTGTCTTTCATCTAACCTAAATTTCTCTTCATATTTGGCTGTTCCATGAGCAACTTTGACAGTTTTCCAAGAATAATAAACCTGAGCTCCCTTGGCGGTAACATCACACACACACACACACACACACACACACACACACACACACACACATAGATACACTACAGAAGCGAGGTTTTTCAAATTAAAAATTGCAGTTGTGATCTTTTTGGCTTGTACTGACAAGGTTACGGCGGATTTTGGAGCAGCTCACACCCTCTGACATGATGAAACACACACATTCACACACTTGCAGGCATATATCCCCAATGCTGAGTGCTGTGTGTGTGTTTTTGGAAGACAGTAAAGGACAAACGCATGTATCATACCTAGTCAGGTAGAGGGAGGGCGTGTACTCTGTGTTTCTGTGAATAAAAGCGATCCGTCCAACCAGGTGTGAAAGAGAAGCTGCAATTTGTCCTTGTTCGCCAACCCCATCTAAAATCTCAAACACACATGTAGATACACACACACACACACACACCCTGTAAAAATCCCAAAATGCACCAACAAGACCTGAGAGCAGAATAGAGCTCCAATATGCTCTTCCCATTTGTCTCAATCGGCCTGCTGTCTCCGCGGTCAGTACCGGGGCCTCAATGGGAATACAGAATAGAATGCAACTTTTGGCACTCACTCAGCCTCACTTTACTCCGGTATCGCTCTGACCTTTGTGGCCATGCTGGGTGGACTAGATTCAAGACATCCTTCAACACGGTTCAAAAACATGCCTTTGCAATTCTCATTCACAACCAAACTGGCCCCTGCAAAAATCTACACAAAACTTGACCCCGACCCCCCTGGATTCATCTTGTGTTCAATAGCTTCAATGATGCTCCGGAACTTTTAAGTCAACACCTCATTTTTTAGCACAAAAAAGCAAGTCGCTCTTTCAATGAAAAAAAAAAAAAAAAAATACAATGCCAGATATACAGATGCTGCAGTTTGGTTCAGTTGATTTGAAAAAGCTCCACAAGGGAAAATTATAAAGGAAGAAGCAAAAGTCTCTGATCCGAAAATCTTGTTTTGCTGCTAAATGAATGAATGAATGTACCATAGAATACAGCGTCTAGTAATAATTATAATAAATATAGTGGACATTGAGCCAGTACTTATCACTCTGTCTCAAATTAGCCTGTATTCATTGTGGGCTCCGACTGGCTAAGTACAAAGCAGCTCATATTGGCCCATTATTGATCCATTCATTGGAAAGTGGCCCATTGTAGTGAGAGGGCTGGGCGGCATAGACAGACAGGAAGAGATGAAGGCTAAAGACCAGCCTTGATTCTAATTGGCAGGAAAGAGGTTGCTATGAAGTAGGATAATGTGCTTTTTATTGGCTTGGAGAGAGATATATAGTAAATAGGACATTTAAGTATGACATTTTTTTTACTCTCATTTTGGTTATAAAAAAAGATAAAAAGCTACAAATGCAGCTTTATCGATTCAGTGGTTATATTCAATAAAGGCCTGCGTCCAATAGACTGCATATAAAAAATAAAAATATATTGATAAGCCACCAGGGGTGGCTCCTGGTTGCAGATTTCTTTTGAAGGAAGGTCTATGGCAACACTTTTTTTCTTGATTCATAACAATAATAATAATATTTTTTTTATATGTTCAGCACATCAATTGGACACCAGTGTGTTTGACAGCTATTGTCCAGTAGGAGCCTCTTTGCAGGTGACTTATTTGAATTTACATTTGCAAAACCTCAACATGGAGCCGGTGACATTGCAAATCTTGAGGCTACAAAAAGGAGTTATGGTTCTTGCATAGGTTAAATGTTGTCATGCACCCATGTGCAGTGGTGCATTTACAGATGAGCAAGAGCACTTCCACTTCATGAGACAGTGAAGACCTTGCATTTAGACCACACATGCTCCCAGTAGCACAACACTTTCCACTCCGGTTAGTGGCATACGCTTGTTTTTGTCAAAAAAGACGATGAAGACAATGATCATGACAAGTCATGACAAAAGATGCATCTCCCTATTGTGGCACATTAAAAAAGTGTATGCTGTGTGGATATGCTACTCTCCTTTCATCCAGATTAGATTCAATGCTAACACAGCCGAGTTGATTGAAAGATGTGTCCAAGGATGAGTCCCTGGTCATAAAAGCATTCAAGGGGTACATCAATATCAAGACTCCCACCCCTTCCTCTCATATCTTTTTTTTCCTCTTTGAAAAACTCAAGCTGTTACCATCTCAATGCCAAACGATTTAAAAAATTCATTCTTTTCGTACTCTGTGGTCAGAATACAGTCTTTGATATACAGTATTCTGTGGGTGGTTCCTTTTAATCTTGGTGAAGGCTGAATGGGGAGTTGAATGTTTAGGTGGAGATAAAGGTGCTGGCAAAAGCATTGAACGTCAAAGTACTGCGGTGGCTTGTCTGACCTTCACACACCCGAGCCACCACAGGGCACAGATGACATTGAAGTACTATATTGACTATGAGTCAAGCTGTGCATGTGAAAAGCCTGAGCATGAGGAAGCATTACCCACTAAACATGACATTTCACTGCTCACAGTTGAAGGCAGACAGTTGTGTGCTACATAGGGAAATGAATTGTGTACTATGATGAATATGTTGAAGACTACTAACGCAGTATGTAAGTTATTTCTCGTTTCTATCTCTCCTATATTAGATTTTTGGGATTGGCATGTTTTGGTACACTCTTTTTGTCACGCTTGTCTGATCAGAACGAGGCTTGTTGTCCCTCATCGGTGTCAGATTTCACTATCAGACCACGCCCCCTGACTGCTCCATTCTCCCCCTCCCACCTCCTCTCCCACACTCAGCTCTCAGCCCACCTCTTGACATTCTGCCTGTGTTCTTACTGTGTAGTCCATACATGTAATTGCCCTTTGTTATGACTTTTTTTCATCGATGCTGAACTTAACATGTATTTCTGTAAGCGCTAGAGAGCCTGTTTGAATCTTCATGACCTTTTAATATCAATCCCCATGTTTGAAAAAAATCCTTCACTATTGTTGGATATAATTAATAGGAGGGAAACGGTCCTGGAGAGAGACACTTCTCGTCGTGCCAATGTGATTGATCCGGTCTGTAATACACTGCTGCATGCATTTGCTGAGGATCGCAGAGTGATTATACAGTTCATGAAGTATAGGATTTGTAGAAGTGATTTATTATACTAGTGTATTTTGTCATCCTGTGTGTGAATATGCAAGATTTTCCTTTAGACCCTCTCACGCTAAAGTAAGTGGGTATAACTGGGATTCTTGAACCTCAGTGAACCTGCTAATTCAATTCTTATTGCCAGGGGTTGTTCTGCCCTGTTTTCGTTTATTTATTTTTTCACTTCTGCATCATCGTTCAAACTCGGAACGGTTTTAAGGTGCCAATGCAATTAAGTTAGATAAATAAATAAAAAAAACAAATATTGAGCAATTTCCAGGGTTGTTAAAACTACGGCTCACTAAAATCATTCCTTGCTAGCTCCTAGGCTAACAGCCGGAAGAGGAATGTTACCTAATGTTCCACAGAACTTGATGCAGGAATTAGCATTGCTGCCAAAAATGAAGCAGACGGAAAAGAAATGGGCACATTCACCTGGGTCTTGCGTTCCAGCAGAAGTCGGTAAAAAAGCCACGTGACCATTTGACATGGGATTGAATGCTGATTAAACACGTTCCTATTTATCAAAACAACTGCTTTAAAAGAAGATGAAATTGGTCCTTTGACCTGTGAGAATGTGACATTTGTGTGTGTCTCTTTTTTTCACTCAACCACATACCATGAAGCCTCCAGTGTAAGATCGAGTTACACCGTAACAAATAGCGCGCCATAGTTTGACACAAACAGAAGAAGCCTCATTTTCACTTGAATTTTAAAAAAAAAAACAAGAAAAAATCATTGAGCACCAGGGAGTAAATAGTAAATTTTATATTACATGTAGTGCATCTCTTGCAGTGGTGTGGTTACTAGATGTTTACTTGACTCTCGTGGTTATTGATTACAGGATGTCTGACAGTTTTGATGTGCAGCGCTCCATGTTCCATTTGAATGGGTAATTAGCCTGCTTCTTAATGAAATCCAAACCTACACAATATAGAAACTGCGTCCTCCGAGTGTTCTGCTTGCCTCTACCTCTCTCTGATACCCCGACACCCTCCAACCTCCAATTAATCATATCTCACCAGATCTTGTTTCACTGCAGGATTCATTTCTGTAGAGCCAACAACAAATTTTGTTTTCTCTCTCTCCTCTCCACAGACGGACAATTTCCCCACTGAGCCTAATTATATGGGTAGCAGACAACAGTTTGTTCAAAGGTAAGTGTTTGGATCCATAACCGTCACCACATCTCAGACCTTTGTTTTCTTTTCTCCAATAGAACCAACGCAATACATTACCAACATTAACTACGCCGACAAATAATTACACCAAGTTGTGACACAGAGAGGAAGGGCATGTGCATTTAATTAGGGTTGAAAAGTGGGCACTGGACTTGTTTGCCATATTACTTAGAATATAGTCACACACAAAACCCTTTGGCCACTTTAAAAAAAAAAGAAGTATTTCATCACATTGTAAATAAACTGTATCTGAGCATTCAGGAAAGGTCTGTGATGTCGTAATACTGTACAACCATGCTTATACTTGGTATTAACATCCGTTCTGAGTGATACGTCGTGCAGATTGCTCTAAGTCCAGGTCCGAATGCTCCAGAATGTGTTTGTGTTTATTTGAATACAGGGCAGAGGAAGCTGGAGTCAATGTCATGTCGTCATGAGAAACACATCCAGGATGCGTTTTATTCCCAGATGTGAACTGTTGTACTTAGTTCTTTCCACATGGGATCTGATCACTGAGAAAGGATGTTAATAACAGGTCTGATAAACACCCTACACTGTGTACTTATACTATTATTTTGTTGTGGTGATTTGTTCAGTAGTTCAACGTTCAAAGACCCCGAGCGAGCAAGCCTCAGAGACAGCGGTCATGGTGACAGCGACCAGGCTGACAGCGACCAGGACACCAACAAAGGCTCCTGCTGCGACATGTCTGCAAAGGAGGCCCTCAAGTTAAAAGCTACTGGAGTGAAACCGCCGCCTCTGGAACAAGGTGAGCCCTCATTGGTAAAACTTGACTGCATGGGAAATGAAATATGTTGGAAAAGCCTGACACACTTGAAAAGAAATGAAAAGACCATGAGTCTGTTTTCCGAGCTGCAGTTATTTGCATTAACGACCGAGCTCTTGACATGCCTGAATCACAATCCCAACTTACACTTGGCTACTTTATTCTTCCTTACTTTGTTCTCTGCACTTTCCTCTCTTAATGTGTGCGGGGTATGTGTGTGTGTGTGTGTGTTTGAGGGTGTGAGGGAGGGTGCATTCTATACACGTCCTCAGTTTATCAAAGCAGACAAGCCCATTATGTTTTTATAAGCCCAACTACTTCAGCCTCTCCATTTAGTCCCCCTTCCCAGAGCACCCGTCTCTGAAACTTTGATAATGGAACATGGAAAATGACTTAGTGAGCGGCAGGCGATGTGTAGCTTCGTAGCGTGGTGATTAAATATGAATAATTTTTCTAAGCACTGTGGGTCGGGCAGATTACACATGACATGTGTTAAACAATAACTCCCTGGATGTGAGTTGTTGGTGTCCTCCTTACCCTCACCACCTCACACGGTTACTGTAAGGTCATGGAATGCAGTAAAACTAGGATTATACTGTATATACAGTAGGTATTCAGATTATATCAGCCATGCACCTCAGGCTATATCCACACTGCCATGTTTTCATTTAAGAAATGAAACTGATAAGCATCTATGTGAACGTTTTAACTCTAAAGTAACCAGCATCCATACTAACACACCAAAAAAACATACATCACGTGACTATTAAGGCTCACTGATCATGCTTAATGAGAAACAACAACTGTGTAAAGGGAGAGGTGGGATTTCTTTTTTCGACCCAAAAACAAGGTGAGACTGAAACTAAGTCAGCAGTAGCATGCATTCGGTGCTTTTTACGCTGCATGTTTGCAGCTGATAATCCAGTCGTGGCGTTGACTTTTTCAGAGCGACTTATCCGTCAAAAGTCGAGTCAGCAAGTTGTTCGACGACGTCATCACATTTGACACAGCGGAGGAGCACAACTATACAGCGATGAGAAACTTTTATTGAAGTTATGTGTAAGTATGTATGCGAGTCAATATGTACAGTAAAGACATTTAAACAAAACAAAACAATAATCTTTTCTAAACTTCTCCCAGACGACGTGTATCCAGAGCGTAATGTATGCATTTGTAAACAAAAAGGAATTAGTATGGATGTAGCCCTCGTATGGGCTCATTACCACACAGATATTCTCCAAAAACAAAAGAGCCTGCACTGCGATGTACGTAACCCACTGACTGCATCCAAAGTATGGTGTTGTGTACTGAACATGGATTCTCTGTAATGATGCTATTAATCCAGGGAACAGAAGGGCTGTTTTACTCTTTTGCGGAAGGACAATGACAGTTTGTTCAACACTCTGTGCTCCATTATGCATGTCTGACTAGATCGCAAAATACCCGCCCCGACTCCCATCGTTTTACGCAATGAGGGAAAAGCCACACATGTTGTCAAGAAGAATTGGCCAATTAAAGAGCTCCATATGTTTCTCATTTTTGAAAACGTCCTCATTTAATTGTCCATGAGGGGACGGAAGGAGTCACATTAATACACCAAATGCACAGGAGAAAGGGAGCTAATGGGGTAGGTTAGGATGTAGCAGTCACTGAGGACTTTTTGGATGTGTGCTGTGATCGATGTTGCTTTCACAAGAGATTGTCACGCACTCACCAATCCAGTGGTGGTGGAGGAAAAAAAAAAAAGCTGTGATATCTCTGTGTCTGATTCCCACTCATTCCTGCCCTTCCCTTTTGTTCTCACCCTATGCTGCGCTGTCAACCCCTCCCCCCTGCTACATGACTTCCGTTCCACCTATCCTTGTTTGGGGAATCGATTGATGTGAGATTAGACAGTTAACTGCCTGCAGCTGGCTGTGTTTAGCCCATAACATGCGGGTTAGGCTAAACGGTTGAGGAGGGCAGGGGCAGGAGGCCAAGGCATGTGGTGTTGTAAGAGCAGCGATGAGGAGCGAGGCGTGCTCAATGTCTCTGGCAGGTTATCTTTATTAAATTGCAAAGATCCCAAGTGTACAGGCATTCACAAAAAACTAAAAAGCTCTTTTTTATCTAAATTTCAGAGTGATTTCTCTGCATTTATGAATGCACTTTTCTGTTTCCCTAAATTAACAACATATTTAAGGCTTTCATTCCTTCACTGAGAGCTTGATTTTAATGGAAACAAACATGTCCTGCTCCCTCCCGGCTTCTTTTATGGCTTGACTACCATATTCTCACGCAAATTATTGATCGCGGAACATTGAATTTGTGTTTATTTTTAATATATTTTCAGGTCCAGTGTCACGAACCAAAAGCAAAGTTAAACAGTGTTAAACCAAACAAGTCTGACATGTTTGCTTAATTACACCGAGCTCTCAAGGAGCAGATGAAAGCTTCTAAGTGTCTTATTAATTCAGAAAAAAACAGAACAGAAAATCATTTTTTGAAATAAATAATTAACTGAGTTAATTTTTTTTAAGTGAATGCATTACAGTTTTTAACAAGTGGGTGCTTAAAAGCAGCACATTTGTGCTGATGATTGGTCACCATGTACCTGGTAAACTCTTGAAAGAGATCTGCTCCTGTGTCTGAAGCGGATATGCTGCACAGGCAGTATATTAAAGCAATTTCATGCCTAATTAATAAGACTTAGTGTGAAACGGTGGGGGTGTGAAGAAACATTGAAACATGAGCTATTAAGAGATATGGTTTACTAGCGTGGCCATCAGATATTGCTATCGGAATCTTCATGCATGTACACACATGTTCTGCACACAAGAGTACACAAGTACAGTGTGTTCATTGTCAAATTCAAAAAAGAGAGAGAGAGTCTCATTGGTCACCGTCCCTGGGGTAATTTTTCCTGCATGTTTACTTTCCTCTCTTTTCAGCACTTAACATCTACTTCTTAGGTCTCGCTCTCGTCCGTCCTTCCACGTCTTTGAAAAATTCAAATCCCTTCTTCATCACATTCAAGCCCTGTGTTCCGCTCCAAGCATAACCTTTCCCAATTACTCTGCGTAGCTCTCTGTGCTCGCCCTGCCAGGACACTGCGGCCTGATTCACTGGCTCTGTATCAACAAGTGAACAAAGTGGGTAGTTCAATTATTAGGCTCACAATTCACGGTTATTTTCATAATCAATTCATCTGACGATTATTTTCTCAATTCTTTGTTTGATCCATATAATATCAGAAAATCATGAAGTGTAGATCCACTAAAACCTCCAAATTGTGATGTTTCCAACGTGTCTTATTTGTGTCCACTAAACCAAAATTCACAGATTGATTAATTAGGCCTGATTTTTTTATTTTTTATTATGTATTAATCCTAAACCGTAACACTAAATCTGTTTCAGTTCTTAGTGGGGATGGCTCTTTACCATTTGATTCTGATTTCACAGCCTTCACAGTATCTACCGATAACAATATTAGTCCCACACTCGCTTTTGACAGAATTATACTAATTTGTGATTTGCTTTCATTTAATAAGTCCACATAGCTTATATGATTAATGCATTATAGTAGACATTTGTGTCACCTGATGTTGGTTGGGGCTTTTTGGATCATACTGTATTTTAGGTTTTTCTTTTTCCGTTATCTGATCCTGTGATTTTGACCAGAATCAGGTCGTCCCAAGACATTTGCCTTTATAGACTCAAGTGTGTGATTCTACCTGAATTTGCCGTCCTTTTTGGCCCCCTTGGATAGGGAACCGACAAATCCTGACAGGTCAAGGGCTGGGGTACCTCTGAGCAATCCTTGTCGCTCCCCATTGATTGGATTAGTTGGATACTCAGCAGCTGGGGGCAACATCCAGTGTTCTAGACACAGTTCCAAGCCCGGATAAATGGGTGGTTTGTGTCAGAAAGGGCATTTGTCATAAAAACTCTGCCACATCAAATATGTGGATCACTGGAAAAAAACATGTGATCTGCTGTGGCAACCCCTAAAGAGGGGTAAAAAAGTTCATATAGTCCTCTATTATAGTTGCACAACAGGAATTTTACAAAGGCTTTGCCAGAATTCCAATGCAGTATCCCTGAGAGACCCCCTCCTCTATTACACCACAAACATACATGTCCCTATTTCCATGCGTGTAATTCATCTTCGTCTCTGATCTCCCGTACAGTTTCCTTCCAGACGACATAATCTGGGAATCTACGCACCCGGGACCAGTCGGCAGATTGATTCATTAGGCCTGCGAAATTGGTTGCAATGTATTAATGAAGCTCGAGTGTATCAAATGCTTTTTTTTGTTTTTTAAAGTGAGATTAATTGATGCTTTAACAGGCCTGCAGTAGACAGTAGACACAGTGATAACCGGCTTGTCTGGCCCTTTTTTCGGAGTAGCTGGCAGCGCGTCACGCACCTCTGCGGAGACAAGTGCCATATCTGCTATCATAAATAGACAGGCGGCAGTGGTGTGGGGAGATGGCAAACTACTGATAGGGACTGTCTGAGGGAATGGAGAGAGAGGGGTGATGGACGAGGAGGAGGAGTGTGGTGAGACTGTACTTGCTGACCTGTCCTAATTACAGTAACTGATCATCAAACTACCTTCTGTCTAATGTTGATGACCGGCATCTGATGGCTTGGATATAGTGAAGAGAGACAGCATAGTAGACGTCTGTGAATTATTTATTTGAAGACACCTAAAGAAAGTGTTATTGTCCATTTAAATAACTTGTGTGTAGTTGGATTTTGCAGCCATGTCAGAGCTTTTGAGTCTTTTAGTTAATCCCCTCACTGGAATTTTTTTTTCTCTGCAGCCTAATGAAGTTGACATTTCAGACATTAGTACATTATGGACATCTTTTATACCACAAGGACTTATCATGTGAAATATAAAAAGTCCTGTTGGCATAATGACATCACAGGATGTCTTACAGTAAGTGCATTTGTACTTAAATTAGTCTCGTGGGAACAATTACAGCTCATAAGCTCATCCATTTGTTCCTATCAAGCCATTGAACATCACTATTATTAACCTTATCATTAGTGTTTTTTTTCAGTTAAATACAGTAGACTAAAACAATAAGCGCAATAAACAAAAAAAGAAGCCATTTCTTGTAATGGGTGTGCCAAGTCCTCATAGTGTTATTGAGACAAGCCAAAGCAGGTTGGCTTGTCAAAGAGGTTGTTACTTTATATTATTACTCTGTGAAAACATGAGGATACTAAGAATTCATGTATTGTTTTTGTTGATTTAATATCCCACCAATCTGCACGGAGATCAAGCAAACTAACTACTTCAGACTGAATCTATATTAAATATTCACTCTTCTGCCCTCGTGACAGCTTTAATCTTAAGACTCTAGCATTGCTGCACTTATCCACACAATATCTTCATCTCATTTTGCAAGCAGTCGATTTTGAAATAGAACATAAACCTTTGATGATGAAAAAAAAATTAACAGAATTAATTGACTGGTCAAAAGGCAGATCAGATGCCCTTTCACATGTGTCGCCATGGCAACCTCTGCGCCGTCTCTGGCCTTCAATAAACCTTTATCTGGCTGTTGGGAAAGGGCATTCCATTCAACATCATTCATTTTTCATGACAGATAAATGCACCTTTTTTTATTGGGTTAGGCAGATGCATATTACAACTGTGATTTGTGTCCTTCTGAATTTGTATTCAAAATGCAGCGTAACGAGCCTGTTGAGAATTCATCATTGACATACAGTATGTATGTACCGTTAGATATCCTTGCAATTAATAAATACATGTGTATTTTGCAGCAATTTCTTCTATCTTCTGTCAGCTTACTGTATATTATAGCTGACCAAATGCACCTTTATAGGCAAAACACATATGCACCAATACAAGTTTAAAAAGAATGATTTATATTGTAATCTTTTACATTTTATTGTATATTCCATTCAATTATTCCATCACGGTTTGACAGATGATTCTGCAACTTTCTCTGTCTCAAAACCATGACTTACGTAAGCTCTCTTTTGGAGGTTTTTCTTTTAAATAATGTCAAGTTATCAAAGAAAGAATGAGCTCAGGCGCAGCATAATCGAATCCCAGAAGCAAGTGAACAAAGCAACGCAAGATCTGAATGTTTGAAAGACAAAGAAGCCCTTTTCTCTGAATCTGTGCCACTGGGCAGTCCATCTGAAGTGACGGCACAGGCGTAACATCAGTCGCATGTTGTGGACAGTATAGACAGGCTATGAGACAATACTTTATGTAAATATAGATATTTATAACACATATACACAAGAGCAGATCTAATAGTTTTACATCATGTATTAAACGCTAAAACAAAAACGATTGTATTTTATTTTATGCGTTTGCACTCCCAGATTTTTTGCGTTTCTGTCCATGGGCCTAAGAAAGCTACCTGCTGATTGGCTGATAGTTGCTTGCTTCGTAGTAAGTGTCGTGTGTGATAATAGTGACATCATTTCCCACTATGCCAATATATGTGAATGAAAATGGATGGATTTTGTCCTAAATGTACAATGACATAGTCACATGAGGTACAATTCCTTACACGATAATGTCATTTTAATTAGCCTTTTTTATTATTATTATTTTCCAGTTAAAAAAAACAATACAGCCAACATAAACACAAACTCATAACTTGAAACTCTAGCCAAACATCCATAAATCAAATTACAATGAGATGCTTCATTGTCCACCTCAGCAGTTCCACAAAGTCGCACACGGTTATGCCGTTAAGTTGATTAGGGGAACCAGGTAGCATAGCAATCCGTTATCAGAGTTTTTTTCAAGGTGAATATGGATAACGTCTGAGCTATAATGACCGTATGTTGGAAGGAGAGAACCATTATGCCCTCTGGGCATTAGAGCAAAGAAGGGAATTATATCTTTATTTCAACCACTAAGAGAAGAGTCTGCTGAAGCCACACCAAAATGAATGGAGTATTCATGTGTATTTTTTCCACATATTCTTTCACAAATACATGTCCAAAATCTATATAGTTTTGGACCAGTCAAAAAGATCAGATCTGTCTTAATCTCAGGTAGTTTTTCATATCAGCTGGGATTGGCTCCAATCCGCCCAGCCCAACATGTGGCGGTAACAGTGGTACACAATGAATTGTGGGATAGATTCCTTTAGGTCTGTTTCCCATTTATTTTCAAAAAAACATCCTGGATCTGTATCCACCACTTAAAATATATTAATTTCGTCCTTGGGCCATAACCCACACTCTCACTTTCATCCCAATTCGCACTTTTTGACTCATGTATCTGAAACAGGTAAACAGAGAAACACGACCAAAAACATAATCTGCTCAGCAGTGGTATCAAATGAAAGCAGTATGAACACAGGATCCGCAAAATATTGCTTGAGACAGATATTTAAGGTAAAGTCAAAAGTAGTGTAGAAATAGTTAGTTAATTTTTATTAATCCCCTTAGGGAAAGTATTCCTCTGCATTTTGACCCATCCTAGAATTAGGAGCAGTGGGCTGCCACACTGAGTGGCGCCCGGGGAGCATTGGGGGTTGGGTACCTTGCTCAGGGGTACCCCAGCCCTTTTTTTTTTGACCGGGTGGGGATTTGAACCGGCGACCCTCCGGTTACAAGTCAAGTTCCCTTTCCCCTTGGCCACAGGCTGCCTAAAAATGATAAAATGTTTTTTTTAACCTGGAGTTCAACATTAATCCAAGTCTAACATGCTTTTGGAAGCTTGTTCCAGCTCTTTGGTGCACAGTAAGTACCGTCTGTGTGTCTGTGTTTAGTTTGTACTCGGGGAACAGTTATCCACTCTGTGATGACCTGAGAGGCTAAAGTTGCTCATATGGGATAAGACAGTCGGAGATGTATTTTGGTCCCGAGCCATTGAGAGTTTTATTGACAAGCACCAGTACTTAAGCTCTAAATAGAATGTAAAAAAAAGGCAACTGTTGCTATGAGAGTCTGGAAATGCTGCCGCTGTGACAGTAGAAAAGCCACTGTTTCCATTTTTCATTTCCATTAATAGATCCCTCTTAGCTATGAACTGTGTATACAATCTGTGGTATCAAAATATAATGTTCATCACACAGTACCACTCCTTTTGCCATGTGATCAAAAGGGCTTTATTGCATGAGTGCGTAAAAATAACTATCTTGATATCAGTATCAAAACAAAGGTTACTATTACTATGTATATACTACACTATATACCAGATCTATTAGTATTTGTCAATGATGTACACTAAATATATCCATTATTCCACCAGTGTTGCTACAGTAAGTAATGTAATATAATTTTGTGTCAATAGTATTGCAAAGAAAGCCCAGAATTTAGATGACACTTTGACCTATAACACATTTAATTGCATTAAATAATTTAGATCACATGTGTCAAACTGGTGGCCCGGGGGCCACATGAGGCCCTCCGATCGATTACATGTGGCCAGCCCACTACTGTGCGAGGTGATGGAATAGAGACAGAATATAAGACTAAATGTATTTGCCGGCAGTATTTTTATAATAGTAATAAGACATTCGGTTGTAATCATTGCTTTATTAAATGTAATACACTCAACATGAAATGACGTATATTTAAGCTGTTTTAATCACAATTATCCTCGTGATTATTTGCTTGTGTGCATCATAAATATGTTTTTATTGTGAATCATTTTATATCCAAGCAAACACTTTTACTTTGCAATTCTGTCTAATATCTTAATGAATATCTTATTTTGCCCATAAGTATTAGTTTTTTCAACTTTTTTTCCTTTATGTCGGCCCCCGCTTGACCAGACTAGATGCTCATTGGCCCCAAGGTCATTTGAGTTTGACACCTCTGATTTAGATAAATATTATTTATTTATGACTATAATAATACACTAATAATACAAATAAAAACATGTAACATACAAATACATAATTTGACAAGTACAGTATAATATATACATATATACACACATAAGTAATATGTAATAAGTTCATTGTGATTTTGACACAAAAACTGTTTTACATTAACATTTTGATCCTGATACCTTTTGGCTCTCGATGCAGCAAAGAACGTGTAGTTTTTCAAGGCTCAAAGCACATTTATCATTTTCTAAACATCTCTTATTAGGTACAGGCTATAAACTTCCTCAAAGTCTCCATCGGGGCTTACTCTGTAGAGCAGTGAAGGCATTGTTAATGTCTGTTTTTTTTTCTTTTCACACAGTGTTACGAGTAATCGCTTTGCAGGTTAATGGACAAACATCTGCCAAGACTGAGAAGCTTGATTATAATTAGCTGGTTTACAAACATTACTGTAAACAGGTAGCATATGGAGGACTCATTTGTCTATGGAGGCTTCATTTGACGCATACATGATTCATTCAGGCCAACAGTGTTTCAGTGGAGATGCACTGTTTGCTGAACACCACTTTTTTTGGCACTTTATTCATCAATTTTCATTCATTTTAAGTCATTTGTAGGCCTGGGTCATAATTTCTGCATGTGCGGAAGTCCACGTGGTGCAAATTTGGTCATCTGCTCATTTCTGAGGTGGACTGTATGCTCCCTTTGGCACAACACTTTCCATTTCAGTTGGTGGCGTCCTTCTGTTTTGTGTCAAAGTCAACAACGACGAGGGCCACACGCCGGGCTAGCATTGCTCGAGATCTCGCCGCTGAAATGGAATGTGTGATAGATTACACATGCACATAACGCTACACTGACGCAGACTCTCACTTTACTATAAATGGAACTGTTGCCATGTACATGCAGACTCAGAATGTGCAATGTATGACCCAGGTCCTAATTTGTCTTGATACATTTTCTGCCATGAACTTATCTTGAACCACCTTAAATGATCTCTGTTTGTTGTATGGCCTTGAGGTGAGATGGAAAAAAAAAAACAAAAAAACAAGGAAGGACATAAAAAAAAAACTGAAAACAGCAGCCAGATGCTCATGTGTCTTTGTGTTGTTTGTGTGAGACATTGGGCAGAGAGGATTTGTCTTTGAGCCTTTTTATCTTTTCCCTGCTCCTCATCTTCTTGGCTCTCCAGTGGCGTGTCCCCGGCTGGGCTAATTCAGCCTGATTCATGACCACATCACCTGCTCCTTTACTAGTGGTGGGGGTAAAGTGAGAACCGAGAGCAATCTGGAATTCTCCAGGATGCATCACTCGAAGTCAAATAAGATTTGCTTGTGTGTGTGTCCATGTGGATCATGTGTTCACCCTGTTCTTAGAGGATATGGCAGTATCGCACAGCAGTGATTTAGCGGCTAAGCTAGTGGAATCCCATGGAAAGCCTAAAATCGTGTAGGGTTAAGGGAGGGGGGATCACAGTCTTTGGATTTCTTCTCCCTCATTATGGAAGATTTGAAGGGATTAGTCCTTTTTTTTTTTCTTTCATACACAAAGTTTTATTAAAATCCATTGTTGTGATTGAGGCTCACGACGGAGGTTGAGGTTCACTCTCATGTCCTTCCCCTTGTGCTTTGTGTGCGTGAGGGTCTAACTTCTTCCACTAAAACCAGCAGCTCACCCCCCTCCCCCCAATCCTCATTCAGCCAGGCTAACACTATCAAACACTATCACACCACAGCATTGGAGGACATTGATGAGTGTATCTCCGTTTGAATAGTCATGGCCTGTTGATTGAAGCAACAAGTATAATATGTCTTATTTCCCAATGTGCATTCTATTTTATAATCATTCCAAGGGTGGAGGACTCATCTCAGAGAAAAGGGAACTATGAGTGCACTTGCTCTTACAATTTTCTTCCCATTGTAAACTTGAACTTAACAGGGTATTAATTCAAGAGTGTGCTCACCCGGATCAGACACTGAAAACACACTGAGACATTAAATGTGGTGGGAGTGTTACTTAAGGGCCATTAAAAAATGTAGGCACGCTGAATACAAGGATTAGACCAGAGTCACGGAGATTTAAAAGTTAATCATTTTTCAACCATATTGTTGGAGTTTTATCCACTGCCAGGTCCAGTAAAACCTCAGTGATATGGCTTTTATATTGTTATTGTTCATTTTCTTTTGTTCATCTGTGCCACCGCAGCTCTCTGCTAAAAAATATTTTATACTCAAAGCATTAAAGGGATAGGTTGGATTTTTTTTTTTTAAGTGGGGGTGTATAAGGTACAATAGAGCATCCAAAGCCAAATTTATAGATCGTATAGGTGATGACAACTTCATTTTATGCTTTTTATTTACAATAGACACACTTAAATCCTAACTGAAAGTTTGGGAAAACAAATATCGAAACACTGTGTTGAAGAACACCATACTGACTCCATAGTAATGCAAAATTTTTTGTCTGAAGTTATGTATTTCACATGATAAAACAAAAAAAATGACTTATCAGATTGTTGGTATTTTATTCAGTCCCATTTTAAGACTTGTTTTGCTGGTAAAACAAGTGTGAAATGTTAAGAAAACATAGTTCAGAAACATTTAACTGGGAAAAAATTACTATTTTAGGGTAAAAAAAAGATTTCATTGGGCTAAAATAACCTTATCTCTTTAAACACCCTTTTTTAACGCCAAAATGGAAAATTGGCTAGAGATGCTTTTGTCACCAGTCGATGGATTTGGATTGGTTTTGTTTCAGTGTCTCTTTTGTGTGTAATACAGCTCAGAAACCCAGTCGACGTGGTTTGATTAGTTTGCATATTAATGTTTACACTTACTACATGCACACAGACTGGCTTGCTTGCTGTAAACACACTGGGTAACCTACATTATCAGCCAGAGTGTATGTTTTCACACCAGTGTAAAGTTAACTGAGAAAAAAAAAACACACCCAAACTTGTTCTGCCTCACGTAAGACTCATATTCCCTTAGAGCAGCCGTAAGGGAGGAGCGCAAGTATATTTATCAGCTCCATCATCACGACAGACACGTTTTCTGCTCCCAGTTGTACTTTTTGTAATCACATGATCAACAACCTTGTCGAAATGGCGTCTGTGCTATAAATGAAATTAATTAACATACTGTAGCTGAGCCCCATGGTGAAGCAGCTTATGTTTACTTTTTTTTTCTCAAGGTATTAACCTCCTATTGAACAGTTTATTTAGATTTGTGATTAAAATACACACACTTTGGTTGTTATCGTGCCGTTTGATGCTGCTATATTTGGAGACAGAAGTTCTAGTGCAGTACTAATCTAGTGGAGGTGATGCTGCTGCAATTTCTCAGCTTATGAGAAGAACAAACAGGTTGAATGTTGAGAATGCGTGCTGTGCTCCCTCGTGTTTGTGTCCTGTGTGTGTGTGTGTGATGGAGATACACAGACTGACGGATGGAAATAACTCCTGCGAGCCTTCCAAGACTGATTTGTAAACGAACGATTTGTGAACTGGGTTTTAAAGGGGTTTTTAATAAAGGAGTGCTCCTAAAACAAGTGCTTTTATAATCACTGTGCCTCTCTTAAGAGTGGCAGAGCAGCAGAGGAGCTGTTTGAGTGTCTTCTCTCAGTGGGTGAAACATGTTGTCCAGCACAGCAGTAGGGAGGATACTACAGAGCAGATTATAATGATACAGAACAGCGTCACTGCCTGGACCAGAGCCACTCTGTGGCCATCTGTCCTCTGTCCATCGACAGCAGAACACTTGTGCACGTGTGTGTGTGTGTGTGTGTTTGGAATGCAATTCTAGACGTAAACCACACTCTTTCACATACCCTTTGATAGCCCCCTTTTTTTTACTTCCCCCCTATCAGTTTTCATTCATGAACTCCGTCATCCTCATCCCTCCCAGCAGTGATTTATGTGCCCACAAAAACACCACTGGTTTCCAATTTAATTCAAGCAATAAAGAAAAAAAAAACCTCTTACAAGGTTTCTGGTTTGGGATCTGATTGCAGGTTCTGTGCTGTTAGTTACAATATTGAGGGAAATGAAGACACAGCTGGCTCAGGTGTCCTTGTTATGACTTTCTCGTTCCATACACATTTCACACAGGTTTCCATATGTCATACGGCTCTGTGCCATGTACTTCTACATCTCACCGCAGACATTCACAACTGGAGTCATTGTCTGGAGCAATCTGGCTGGCACACGTCTCATATTAATGAATAACTGTGCACTCAGGCTGTCGCACACGTTTGTACACGTATTCTCACTTTAAGGGCATGTGCTGTTGTAAGAAACACAATGCTTTCAGTGACTTGTTTTTGCTCTCTCGGCTGATCACAGCTTTTTTTGTGTGTGTCTGAACGTGTGTGTGTGTGTGTGTGTTTGTCTATGAGGGGGTGGGGGGACACTTAAAGTGCTGCAATTTATGTTGGTATGAAAAGTGCTGTATAAATGAAGTCTGACAGATTGATTGATTGATTTATAAATGATGTTGGCTGGAGTGTTTTTTATGTTACATCTGTCTGAGTTAATGGTCATTTGCATTGTACATGCCTGGGGGAAAAAAATGCTTCTTCAGACCTGAAGTGAGGACTTTGCTTAAAAGAAAATGGTTTGAACCAAAGGACATGTTTGCTACATTAGGGGATGACACTTTATCAACTGTGCAATAGTGGGGAGGTGAATCGAAGAGGGTTAAGGAGAGCCTTGATGATGACCCAAGCTCCCTGCCACAGCCACCACCCAAGAAAGCATTGGTCGTTAATTAGCATCTTGTCAGCATCTCCCATGAAAGAGTAGAGAACATTCTCCACAACAGACTTGGCATGTTGAAGGTTTGTGCTTGGTGGGTGCCACATCAGGCTGGTCATGTCGCAGGGAGAACTTGGCACGCTTTGAAGCAGATCCAGCTGGTTTTCTTGATTGTTTCCTGACCCAGGATAAGCGTCGGGTCATGCAGTCCATGCAGTGGAAATATCTGCCGTTGAGGACTATCGGGGTGAGAGCTTCTATACCAAGAGCATCCAAATACCACATAAGAAGTATGTAAACCACAGTGGAGACTAAGTTGAAAAGTAAACTTCACTTTGATGCATTGTTAATATCGCAGTGGTGTAAGTGGGTTGACAGATTTGTGTTGCTTTACTGCACGCTATTATTTATGCACAAATATTTGGGTGGAATGTGGCTAATAACATATTCAAACTTAAAGAGTTCAGACACAGTGACGTGACAGTGACAACTGTATGGTTTCTAGGTCACACTCTTATGTCTTTGTATTTCTTTCAGACATTTGAATAAGACTATATGCTGTTGTGTTGACTTCTATTGCTCTCAGTTAGACTACACTGAATGCAGCAGCATTATTAATTACGAAAACACCAAGTGACAGATTGTTTGATCAATTCGACGCGGGCTGGAACAAACTGACAATTGTTCAGCTTTGTGAAAATGAAATGTATGGTGAAAACAAACTCCTTAGACAATAAAATCAGCACGATGGCCACAGAATCACTGAAGTGAAGTGAAGCGTTCCTTTGTCCAGTCTGTTTTTCTTTTTTGTTTCCTTGGCTGATGTGAATGAATATTTGCTGTGCCCTGGGGCATTGTTTCCCCATGTTAGACTGCATCAGGAACCAGAGAGATAAATGGGCCCGGCCTGTCCACGGCATCAGGACTTCCTCTCTGTTCAACCATAACTAGTAATGTCCTTTCATCCAGTGCCTGCAGTGCTATAGATAATGGAGTATTTGAAGAAGAGGACACACTAAAACAAAGAGAGAGAATGTGGGTTATGTGGAGGCGGTGGATGGGGTGATCAGAAATGTCAGAAAAATAGGACAGCAGCGGAGCGAAAGCATTAGTGCTTGACAGAATTAAATACATTTCATCTCGACTTGTTGGATTGAAAGAATAAAGGTATTAAAAAAACTGACAGTTGGGAGGTGATCAGCTGAGTGAGAGCTGCGTGGATGAATAGATGGATGGGACAGCAGGCTCGCTCCATGGGAGATTGGCACATGTGGCATTTTGCCGGACTCCCTGCCGTTACTGAGACACCACTTCAAATTCTAAGGAAGAAGCTGTCAATGTAAACACTGTCTTAGGCCAGTCACATGTATGGGGATATCAACATATTGTCATTATAGCCAGACCTCTGCAGCTGAAACATACAGTATATGTAACAAGCACTCAGAGAGCACAGGCCTCTGCCAAGGCTCACTTTGTTGCCTGATATTTTTTTTTACATTTTGATCCACTGGATCTGTACCTGCTTATAGTTATTGCCATATGCATGACAATATTTACACATATGAACTTCAATTAAATGGGACTTCATTTGCCAAAGTCTAATGGTAGCGTGTCCTGCTTAGAGATGTTCCGATACCATTTTTTCCCTCCTGATACCGATTCCAAAACTTGTGCTGTGGGTATCGGCCGATACAGAGTACCGATACCGATACCAGTGTGTTATAAAAAAATATATATCATACTATGCCTGCATGACTGTGATATGATTATCATTGTTGGTTAGGTTTGACTCAGGTTAAACCCTCTGTAAAACATGAACAAATACAGCAAATGGACACCATTTATTTTTACCAGTGATATGTTTTTTCATTTTCAGCTTGTACGTTTGTTTTGACTCTGGTCCAAACAACATGTCATGTTTCCATGACGACTGACCGAGAAAGGACGCGCGTGACATAATTTTTACATGACTCCAGATTGTTAAAATGAGTCTCTGATGTAACGCTAGACTTTAAAAACAGAGGCATACATACTCAGGACACAGGTACGCTGGTTAGTTGTAGCACTGTTCTTTTCGTTTAATAAACGGGCCGCTCCAGTTTGACTGGAGGCGCGCTAACGGAGCTAGCGCAGCTAACAACGCTAACGGAGCTAACTGGTAAATACTGCCAAACCACCGACATGATGAGCTAACGTTAGCTCCTTGTCTACAGGTGTCGGGTGATAAGTTATTCTTCACACCTCTAAAACAGCACAGCGCAACTGTTTCAAGAGCGGCGAAGAAGAACCGTGTCAGAGCTAATGGAGCTCTAATAAATTATGTGGTATCGGATCGGTGCATGGACTCCAGTACTCCAGATACCGATGCCCACATTTTCGGCAGTATCGGAGGCATTTCCGATACCTGTATTGGGATTGGAACAACTCTAGTCCTGCTTACACATACCAATTTACAATCAAATTAGATTTTTGAAGTATGATTTTGTACAGTTTTGCCTATTATGGGAATTCTTGAAATGTTGATCTTTTCTTGTGACATCATTAATGGGTTGATTCTTACCAACATGTAATGGGTAGTTTAATTGGGCGATCACCTTCTATCACAAAAAATTCAGATTTACAAACACACACAACACTAAATAAACGGTGACAAAATCATTACTTGTGTTACCAGAATAATACAACATTATACAAAACCTTGTCATATTTTTGGTGTGAACATTTTAAAGTCACTAAGACTGTTTATTCGCAAACTGGACAGAATTTCCAAGTCACTTCTGTAAAATCTATTTGTTTTCCCTGTACGATTATCCCAAAACCTATGCACAGTAATATCATATTGTCTCATCGCTATTTCTGACTGCTTTGCTGCCATTTTTGTAGCACCTAATATTATTTTTGAATAGGTAAACCTGTCAATTCCAACATTCCAACAGCATTGAATCCCAACTTCAATATTGTGTTATTCTTTAATTATTGAATAAAACCCAGCAAACATATTTGGCATCCCAACAAAATTCCCCTGTGACCCAGTCACATTAGCACCACAATGGTGCTTTCTAATATCAGTGCCAATTTTAATACACGCACCCTCTATGAATTCTATCAAATGTGTATGTTACTCTCGTGTCATGGGACTGTAGCTATATTCAGACAGAGATTGAGAAGGAGTATGTGTCTTGGTGGGTAAGTGACGATGGTGACTGGGAGTGTTTTTCTCCTGATAACCTCAGTTTGTTACTTTTTGATCCTGCTAAATTAAGATAAGGGGCTTGGTTAATTAAACTGTCACATGGCAATACCTTGAGGAATTGCGAGGCCAACACAGCTTTAATTGGTTGGCTGTTATTGTCCCTGTGCTGCCTTCCTTCTCAGGGGGGTGAACATAGGGGGAAAGTACCCTCTTGGCCACTGGCAGAGTGGAAGGAATGTTGAGTTTCGACATTCAAATGAAGATAGGGCAAAAAAAACAACAAAACAAGAAGTAATTTAAGCTATTAATCACATTATATACATCAAATGTGAAACTCTATGACAAGGAGAGGAAAAGGTTAGGCTAATGATGAGGAGCATGAATCCACGTTGTGTAATTTCCTGTACATTGCGCTAATCTCTGTGGCGCGTTAGTGGGAAAAAACGCAAACGTCTCCGAAGTCCCATGGACAATGTCAGCAGGCTTAAGATGCATCTGTAATTACCAGCAGCCAATTAACAGCTGACCTCACAATCCCACCTCAAACCACAGCAATGATCTATCAGGGAGATTTAGCAGGCTGGTGGAGTCAACAGTTTAACGTGATGGATATTCATGCGGTTCAACTAATCTTCAGGTTTACACACGGCGACTTCATTAAGAATTCAGACCACAGGAGGACCCAGGTGTGTTTGTAAAGGCAGAAGACAACCCTTCAGATGATTTACCTACACATGTTACTCCTGCTAGTTATAGCACTGATTCCCATATTTCTGAACCACCGCATGACTTATCATATTGATTAAATTGCTGGCAGCTCTATGTAATGAAGCTTCATAAAATAAAAATGCATAATAAACTAGTGCTGGATGGTATACTGGTCCAAACGCCATCAAATTTCCCACCAGTGCATTATTTTGCCGTAACAAGTTTGGAACTAGGGATGAGCCAGTATGATAATCAGAATCAAAATCTGTGGATCGGATATCAGAAAATTGAATGTATATGATATAGCATCACAAAGCACAGACTGTAAAAATGGAAAAAAAAACCTGTTCTAATTATTCAAATGAACACACAAAATAGTTGCCAATTCATTTAGTAATCAATTAATAGGCATTCATTGATAAGTTGTTGTAGCTTGTATGTAAATTATATATATATTGTTGACATTTGTCATTGTCATTTTGACATAGTTGCGGCGCTGTTGTTGAAGAAATCCCGAAGTATCCTCGACAGCATATTGTCGATTCTGTGATGGTGTTTAAAAAAACAAACAAACAAACAAAAAAAACAGTTGTCCATCTGTCCCTGAAGGTGATCACAATCAGTCTTGATTAACAAGTGGGATATTGTGGGAGATTGTCTCCCATGCTGCTTCTCATCCTCTCCCAAGTGGGGATCAAAGAGGATGAAGTTTTGAGCCTGCGGGGGATAATCCAGTTCCCTAGATTGTGATAATGCTGCTCAGGATGATCATGTGGATGAGAGCAGGTCTGGGTTGCTTGAGCTCATCTGGTTGTGGGTTTGCATGTGCACATGCAGTACTCATGTCTGCACTGTGTTGCTGCGCAAAAAAAAAAACAAAAAAACATGTGGCTGACAACAGCTGAGTGACCCAGTACTGGAGACAACACTCATGCTGTTGTTGTATCCAGGCAACCAGATGAGAATTCAAGACACATCGAACAACAGGTGATTGCCACCATGTTCCTTTGTTTTTCTTTAGCTTCTAAATTAAGACCTCCACTCATAAATGAATGAATGTACAACACAAAGTGGTAAGATATTAAAACACCATGGTTAGACGGAATGAAGGACGATAATCAAATCATATAAATGAAGAAAATGCATCTGAGTGTGTGAGTTTTATCTTTGCTCTTTGTGATTTTTGTGAAATTACAGTGAGCTCAAGCTTTGCTGAGTCTCATTCTATAACAGGGGTCGGCAAGTACATTTGTGCCAATATTTTTCTAAGCATTTGAATACTCGGCCACAACATCATATCATATCGTCATCAGACCAAGCCAGATTTGTTTTCCTTCTAATCTAAACTAGTCCATATTGTACAAAATGGCAGATTTAATTCATCTGCCGGGCCGGATATTAATGCTGTTGGGCCAGTTTTGGCCCACAGGCTGCCAGTTCCCGACCACTGTTCTACAGTGACATTCTACATGGTCTCTTCCCAACCTGACCCATGTGCGGCGTTAGAGTCCAGCTGTTCCATCGGCATGACAAGTGGTTCAGGAAACTCCCTCATTGTTCACTGACCAATGGCAAAAACGCACCAGAATGCTGTCAAAGAGCATTTTCCACCCAGTGGTTTTGCATTTGCCTGCACCTGTGGTTTTTAGCCCAGGGGGCAAGGGGATGTAAGGAGGGGGCAGCCTGGTTACTGGGGTGGAAAACCAGTCAGGGTTTAGGGATTAGTGCGTCTTTTCTCTCCGTCAAGATAAAAACAAAAATAGATTCCTTGTGAGTTGCCATCCTTGTTGTGTTGTGTTTTCTCTCTGAATGCTACAGAGGACAGCTCACAGCCTGCCACCTGAATTTGCATTAATGTAATTTGCATGAACTCAGTGGAGCTCGGAGGCAAGTTGCAGTCCTGGTGCACGTTTGTATGCATGCCTGCTCTCGTGTGTGTGTGTGTGTGTGTGTGTGTCCAGGCATGCCCTGTGTAATTTCACAAGCACGGTAGAGAACTTCCAAACTATCTAAAACAATGGTTTCTAAGTGTGAGTATCAAAAAGTAGATATTTTGTAGCCCAATCTTAGAAATAGTCCTTTTTATTTTGTTGTTTGTAAAATGTAAACATCTTTGCGAACACTACTGAGTACATTTCAACAAGTAGCTATAACATATACACAAGACTATAAGTTACATTTATGTGCAGAGGCCTGATTCAAATGCCAAATGTTATTTTTTGGCCTATTTATGGAATAATATAATATATCATTTAATTTAAGGCTTTTCGGAATTTAAAATGGACTGTGGCATGTTTAAGTTTTTGGAATGGTTGATCTAATAGTTGACTATAATATTTGACATATACTACACTGAGTTGTTTCTGGTAGAGATCAATGTATTGTTTTGTCACTAACTAAACATTTTTTTTATTAGTTTCTTTGTCACATTCATGTAGATGGATTTTGATAATTTTGATGATAATTTGAAAACCAATCTTAGAAAAAAATTATTAACATCACCATTTGTAACCGGTAAATAAATAGAATTAGCTAAATTCAATCTCAAAAGGTCCACAAAACTCAAGACTCTTAGTTACGTTTAGTTACTTTTTCATCACAATCAGTTTCCCCAATATTTTTTTAATTTAGGGAACTTCAAATTACTGTACAGATATGCAGAGGCCTAATTCTAATCTCAAATGCTATTTTTGGCATTTTTTATGACATGAATAATTTATTTTTTATGGTTTTTCAGATTTAAATGGCTATGACACACGTTTTTTTTTTATTTTCTGGAAATTGCCTGCACTGTGTTAAAGTGAAATTTGAATTAGAAGCATGTGTTGTAAATCATTTAAAATATTAAGAAATCACTAACAGCTTGACAATATGTTGCAGCACATACTGCAGTATAGAGAGTCCACCACTCTGCACTGCAGTGCTTTGCTAGGCCAGGGCTATGAATTTTATCAGGCGAAATTGTGGAAGTGGATTTGTGTGAATAACTGTTTGCGAGTGTGTGTTTGTGTGTACGCCTGCATGTGTGTGTGGGTCTGTGTGTCCAGGCCCCTCTGGAGTCCATTAATCCCAAATCTAACAGACTTACTGCAGAGGCGGCCTTTGATGTGTGCCGAATGCCTCTCTGGAATATTGAATGCAGCTTCCATAATATTCACCTCCCTCTCTGTCATCACTGCATTGTTTTTGCCCCCCCCCCCGTGTTGCCAGGATTGTCCAGCATGACAGGTGGCTGCCGTGTCATGAGTTTGTTTACCACTCAGGTGTGTTTTCAACAGTTCTCTGATCTGTAATTTTACATCTCTGAGCTCTTTTAATCCCATTCTTATCTCATGTAAGCCCCTCTAATCTTTGACCCTAATCTTAAAGCAGCACATAGAATGAGGCGGCATGGATTGAGTTGTTTTTTCTCTTCTCTCACCTTCACATTTTATGCATACATTTGACGGAGAACGCTGGGCCCTTCAGCTTCTGGATATTTCTTTTTCATGTGCCAACTCTGAGGCTTATTTATGGCTATATATGTTTTTTGTTTTTTTTTTCTATTTATTTGTGTTTTCATTGCAGTGGCCTGGGTTTGAACCCAGACTATTTTGAAGTCTTGCACTCATAACCCACCAGTCTCAGGAGTGAAACAGATGGCGAGGCAAAGAAAGTATAAATTAGATAGTGAGATGGAAAACACATTTCTATTTGAAATGATTATCCCTCCTGACGGGGAGACGAATAGACCGTTATTGCATTTCCGTCACTTCCTTTTTAATGTGATCATACTTCTAAACAGACGCGTGAGGAGCGTGCATATGTTTATCCACTCGGAGACACAAGCAACCGGTGTCTAGACTGCAAACACCAATTTGGCTGACGCGCAAAGGAACATCGATGCTAAAGTGATGTTGCTGAAACACAAGGCCAGTCCGTGAGTCTTCCTATGGAGAGGAGATAGTGGTGACAGACAGACGGCGATAGGAGGAGGAGGAGGAGGTTCAGTAGCAGAGGTTGGCAGAGCTCACTGTGGTTAATACATCCAAAGTGTGTCAGTTAGCTCTCTAAGTGTGTTAGGCCCCGGGGCTGAGAAAGCCAACACCATCGACTCAGCCTACCTCTCTCTCTCCACCTTTCCACTTAGTCTCCGCTCAACAGCCGCCAATATCCTTAGGGGAGGCGCACTGCTGTTCATTGGCGCAATTGATCAAATGCCTACATGCTAAAGTGTACACTTTTCACAGAGTTCATGAGCAACATGTGCTCGAGGACAGATAAAGAGGTGGTGTGCTGCGATGTGGAGTAGATCTACAGATGGTGCGTCTTCACATTTCCAGTCCTCTTTTAGCATATACATGTATATATATATATATATATATACATATGTATATATATATATATATATATATTATATTTTTTTACACTTTATGTAAAATTTTATTCCTTTGTTTGTATAAATGTTTATATCTCTTAACAGTCTAGGGCCATATCAGGTCAATCATCATGTTTTTTTTTTAGCTGAATTAATGAGAGAAGGAACGCACATCAGATCCTTATAGTGTTTTCCTGAGCGGCACTGTCAAAAATAAATGAATATTAGTGTGCATCATTGACGTTTCTCTTTCATCCTTCAAACCAGGCTCAAACTACCACTCACTGAAACAAGAATTTTCAATGAATGTTTTTTTTTTTTTTGACTTTCAAATCATTATTTTAACATGAATAAATGCATTTGGCATCATTTCCATCACTTTTCAAGTGATGGAAGTTTCTCATAAGCCTGAGTCACCACAATGCATAGCAAAGTCATCCAAGTTATGGACACGTCTTGGACTGAATTAGGTTTGAATTATGGAAGGTGTTGCTACAGGCAGATAGCTGTCAAATAAGCAGCAGGCTTAGTGCAATGTCCTTCTCCTCATGTTTGCATGATTTCCATGAATTACCTCGCCATAACACCTTCCCACTCAGTGTATCTTATTTCTAACCTCACACAAGGGCTCAATGCTACTAGTAATCTCGGTCATTTGATACCACAGTCCTGTCGATGTCTTAGCAGAGGCTTTGCTGCTGTACAGTAGTCATATTATGTCTTGTCGTACTCCAGTGATGGCTGTGCTGAGACAGAGCACTGTCTCTAATCCTGCTAAAGCAGTACACATGGGAATGATTCCTTGCACAAAGCCATGACACCCTGAGATGCTGAAATCCCTTTGTTTAAAAAGGAGACACATACAGAGGCGGACGAGAGAGAGGCTATAACAAAGTGATTTGATTCAGCAAATGCGACAGGATTGTCTGCTGGATCTTGTTGTGTGGATTCCGCGAATGAATCCTCGACGAGTCTTAATGTGTTTATCCTTGTTGGTTTTATCAGGACTGTGCCGCAGTGCATCATGTCTGCGACAATGTGGGTCTTTCTAAAGTCTTACGATATCAGGGCGATTCCGATTTTTTTTTTTCTATTTGGTAAAATATTACACTTTCATAATAAAAATCTCCAATCTAGTATTTTGTGTCCACACTACAGTTCACCTTTATGTTTTGCATGGGAATAATGCGAAAAACAAAATATTAAATCCATGAAACAGGTCAACAATTGTTTCAGTAATTTAACTTCATGAGAATGAAAATGTTTAATAATTGGCAGAGTAATTGAAGCTGCAGTGCATTATATATTATTATTTTGATGCAATTTCCTTCATTGACCTGACTGAGGGAGTGTTAGTGTGTATACAGCACCAGAGCAAGAGGGAACAGGGATTAGAAGCTTTAATTCCGTCAAACTGCTGTTTGAGCAATACTATTCACTTCTGAAGCTTTTCATGGGCACTTGCTTTCAATCATATTCCAACCTGTCTCACTTGATATAAAGCAAATCACTTCCTGTGAACTTATTTCACAATAATTAGTCGATTAGTTGGTCTACTTCGCGACTAAATCAGTTGAAGAAGAGTGTTGGGAAGAACTTCAAAAGACAACCCTCTTTGATTTAGCAACAAAAGGTTTCCCTTCATTCTTTCTTTAATGGGGTGTTTTAAAACAGTTTTCTCCTCAGGATTGAAACTGGATTTCTGTAATGAGCTGGTGGCTCATAGATACTGTACTTATTTTTTCTTCATTTCCTTTTTTTTCTTTTGAATTCCCTGCCCCTCCCCCATCTTGCTCTGTCTGTCTTTATTTCATGCGCTCACCATCTCTCTAAATAGGCCAAGGCAAGTTACCTCGCTGACATCTGGGGAGAGGAAGTAGATTAAGGCAGAAGGATGTTGATCAGACTTCCTGGTCTAGTCCAAGCGATGCTCCATCCTAAGTCTACAACAACACTATGTTCATTTAAACGTGGTGTTTTCCGATAAAAATGACCACTAATAATCTGCATCCACATTTGAAAATGTATATCATGTGAGATTAAACACAGCAGTTTTTAAGCAAAAACATATCCTCTGAAGCGTTTGGCAGAGTAATGTAAACATAGTGTGGATGCTGCCTAAGTGGCATGTTTGAAGTGGCCTTCAAACATGATATGATTCTTTATTCGGTGTGTCTGGAAAGAAGTGTTGTTTGACTGAAAGAGCCCCATTTGATTCTCTTCGCAAACACAATCTAAGGGTTTCATGTAGCGACCACAGGCAGCAAAGAAAGAGAAAAAAAAAAACACTCTCACTCAAATCTGCAAACACTGAGTAGTTGGAAGTAGAGTTAGCGTAGACATGCTGTGTCTGTTTATGTTGCTTATGAGTGAACGTGCTGTGCTACACACAACAATAAAGACACACACACACGAGCATACTATATTTAGATCACAAACTGCTCTAAACCCAGGCTAAGGAGGAAAGAAATAAACAAAAGAGAGGAGAAAAAAAAAAAAAAGCGGTCCAAAAGCATCCCCTGTCACGGTGCAATCCCCCATGTCCTAATTACACAGGCTTAGAGGAAACGGAGGATTAGCCACTGATTCACCACGCTTCTCGCCTCATCTTCTAATAAGTCCCCTCTTGTCTCCTTGCCACCCTTTGTGCCGCCCTCCGTGTCTCTCTGCAGGTAAAAAGTAAAGCAAAACACTATTGACCTGTGGCTTCCTGCCTCGCTTTGTTCCTCGTGGCTGTGTCTGCCTCAGACAACAACACCTAATCCCACTGTAAAAAAAAAAAAAAAAAAAAAAAGAAAAGGGACAAAACTCTGGCTGAGCTGCACTTGCTTTGTTAGTGTCATCATTTCATGTTCCAATATTTGTCCTGCGTTTGCAGCAGTGAAAACACAGGATCACAGTCACAAGTGTCCACCCTTTGTTTACGACATAGAGGTTTTGTTTATAACTGCCTCTTAAAGATGCCTTTTCCCCTTTTCTTTGCCGGTTATCTTGAGCTAAATATACCCTCTGGAGTCCAGCTATTCATCTGTGAATGCATGTTTTATTTATGGAGATATAACTTGATTTACATACAAGTTAAGGGAACCAGTTTAATTGCTGATGTAGGGACTTCTTACAATGTTTTATTTGTCTCTAGGTATTTTTTTGTTCTCTTTTAGTTACAATGCACACCTACTTTTATGTTAAACAGCACAGGTTCATAGAACAACAAAGATTAATAATACACTGTATTTCTCGCTGTTTTGTTCCATGTGCGTATGTGTTTGTTTACTGTATTGTGTTTTGGATTTTAAAGCCATCATAAGGGGCTGTCCACATGGAAAAGAGTTCCGCTTAAGTTTTTTTTAAAAACATTTTTTATCGTATCTCTGTTTAATCCAGACGTGAAACATTTTTTTTGAAAGTGGGACCTTGAGTTGGAAAATCTCAAAATAGCACCCTTGCATTGCCGAGTTTTTCTTTATTCCCGCCTCTCTCCTGCATTTGCATTTTTTGCCACTTATCTTCTTGTGTTTGTTGTTTATTTGGTCCGTTCACTTCATTCTAACTGCGGCTTTCTTCATTCTGTATTTTATTTGAACTACGCTTTATGTACACAGTGCATATATGCCGTATGTGTGTGCTCAATATTGTCTTCCCTGCTTTTGGTGTAGCACTACTACAGCACCATGGACAGTCCCCGCATATGTAATAAAGAGTCACTTTGGAAGCTCTGTGTAGATGAAGACATTTCCTGAAATGATGCTGTGTTTACGGAAAAAGGCTTTTTTCAAAGTGACCAAGAAAAAGATTAACCTTTGTTCCATTTACGGGTAGACAGGGCCTAAGTCTTGAATAAAAACACAAAGGGCAAAAAAACAATCAACCACCTACTCTTGTGAACATGGCCATATGGGCACCTGGAAAAAATCAACCTGCTGGCTCCATTCTCGGTCAATTTTTACTGGCCAAACAAAACTAGCACAAGGAACTATTTCTGTAACAGTTTTATTAGCTTATCTCTTGCAATTTTGTATATTGTGCATGTTGGTATCACGACAATAATACCACACAGTTTTCCAGCATGTCAGTGTTCTGATACACTATTTATATGCCTTTCCTTCCAGGTTCTAGCTTTTCCGTGTTAATTGGTGGATGGGTATAAATAGCTTGACGACAGAGGAGGGATGATGTTATGGCTTGTTCTTCTCAGACATTTATATCTAATAGCTTGCCTTTGGCTGCTCTGCTACAATTTCCCCACCGTTAAAACACTCATGGAGTGGGAGAACAAGGAGGAGTAGAGAGAACTATAGCTAGAGGAAATGTGAATTATACAAGGTCTTAAGTCACAGGTTGGGATGGATGATAAGGTTTTGTTTGAGTGGCTGTTGGTAGGATCATCCCTAACTGATCTTTCAGTGTTTCTTGTGTGCGTCTGAGAACAGTGCACCCCCCTTAAATACAGAATACGAAAATAGTTAATTATCTGTTCCTCTGTCTCGAGTTATGACAGTGAGAAACACTTACGGCGAGTTGCAAAAACCATGCAGTTTGGAATATTCATTACAAGTCACAGTTGTGGTTTTGCCTTGTTTGGCCTTGGTTCCCATGGGAGTTCATTACTGTTCAACCTGTTTGTTGAGTTAGTTGTTTTTTTTTTCTTCCCCCGTCTAGTCCGATCATCACAGATAACAGAAACAGAAAGATCCACCTCCCCCTGTCCGTGTTTCCATATGGTTGTCTCAGGGCTGACCTTCACCAACAGGCTATAGCTTGCAGGAACTGTGAATAGCGGTGGACGAAGTGTGAACAAGTCAAAATGCATGTTGCAGAAACTCAGAAAAAAAAATGCAAAAATGCTGATGCTTAAATGGAGTATCTTTTAAATGTGTTTAATTAAACATCATCATCATCATGCTAGTTGTCCAATCAATCTGAACCTTAACAAAATACCTAGTTTGACGATGTTGGGAAGCAGTGTGGGATCGCGGGAACTCTTGTCTTGTTTGCTTTCCCTTTCCGTGTTTGCACTTCATGGGGAGAGGTATGGCAGTAGAATGTCCTGGAAACGGCAATGAGTAGTGACGATCCATTGGTCAATAAAACAAAAGACATCACAGCTGACCCTGACATTTCATTTTGCCCTGAAAGTTGTAGCAGAGACAGTAGAGTGGATTGAAAGGCAACCAAAAGGAAAATGTCTGTTACCTTGAATTAAAATGTCTGTGGATTTAAAGGGTGTGAGAAACATTTTGGCTAATGCAAGTACACTCATTTTGATATATTTATATATGTATATATATATATATATATATATATAATGCAGAAATGACACACACTTTATCACAATATTCAACACATGTTAACACCCCTGTGTTTTACATCCTCCGCACTAGCCATCTGAGCAAATTCAATTGCTTATCACCACTTAACGGAAGGAAAAACATTCTTGTCCATGCACTGTCACATACCCGCATGCTTTCTTCAGTAGTTAGCTGGAGGCAAGTGGACTTGACTGAGAACCTTCACAAACCTGCTGCTATCCTGCTATCTGAAAAAAGGTGTCTGACTTCCAGGTTGTACGCAGTAGAGCTACTCCCATAATGCCTCTCGGCTATGTGAACGATTGCTCGGCGCGTTCGTGAACAGCCAAAGGCAGGACGGGAGTAATGCAGTGACAGCTCCCATGAAGGAAGAACTGTCAGTGTTTACTGTAATGGAGTATAAATGGGCCTTTACACCATTAACAGCGGAATGAGGGAGGGTTAAAGGAACACTGAAGACAGTTAACAATAAACAATAAGCTCAAGTTGTAGACTCAGGAGCATTTCCACTGTGCACTGACAAGCACGTACGCACTCGTGCCAAAACATGCACATACATGTGACAGCTTTTATGTAACCAGGTCGGTCACTTGCACACAATTTTTTTTTTGTATTCATAAGAGCCCTCATTGTTCCTCCATGTAAAAAAGGAAAGTGCTTTTTGAAAAACATCACACTGGCTTTTCCACATGGCCCTCATCTCCACAACCCACAGACCTCTCTCACCACCCACAGCACACAGTCCTGCTTGTTCATCATTGATTAGGCTTTTGTGCGTGTGCGGTCTGTGTTTTTTTTTGCCTGTTTGAATATGAGCTTATGCTCATCTTCCTCCTTCTTTTCATGGGTTTTCATCTATCTCTCACTCTTCCATGCATAACTACTCTCTCCTTGGGGTGCTCTTTGAACAACTTAGTGAGGTATTAGCTGACGGAGAGGCCTGCAGTTGGGGTAGGGAATGCCTGAAGAGAGGATGCGTTTGATCCTGAGATATACGTCCTTGATTTGGTGTCTGCAATCACCAGCCACCGGGCACCCCCACTGATGCTGCCAAGCATTTCCTGCTATGTGTCCACATCCCCTTGCCTCCCACTGTGATAAAAGCTATTCCACTGGGGAAGAAGTATCCTTCTCCTTGTGCTTAAACACCAACGCAAAGCAATTCAGAACCATTCCCTCAATGCACACACACACACACACACTTGTGACTGAACTGTGAATTCATAATTGTACTCTAAACAACAGATAAGTGTATTTAAAACTGCAGTTAACTGTTTTTAAAATGACATCATGGACTGGTTTCCCGCAGAGCCAGTTTAAAATGCCCGTCCCTCAGCAAACTGTGATGACTACACAACCAAAACAGCCGTTTCATGGAAAACACCGTAGCCTTGCAGTCTCCTGGAGTACTGTTGACAAAACAGACTGGAGAGAGAGAGAGAGAGAGAGAGAGAGAGAGCAACCTGCTGCCCCAGCACCACTCTGGTTTAGAATCATAACAATATCAGATGAAGTAATTCACCTGAGTAATGTTTCCCATTTTCACCGGCGCTGCGCTGCCGCATGAGGAGGAGAAAAGGGATATGAGCAGAATCAATCCATACGTGAAATGATGATAGAACGTAATTCACGGCAACAACAACAACAACAAAAAAATACATTACAGATGTAGTTTTGTGTGATTGCATTATTTGTAATAAGTGGGGAAATTCAAAATTTGAAAGATAAACAGAAATACTTTGTTATTAAATATTGGGAGCCACAGACCAAATTTGATTTTGATATTGATTGTGTCTGATTTGTGTGGGCAGGAAGCAGCATATACAGTACCTATATAGTGTATGTTGTTTGGAAAGCTGGCGGCTGAAGAAATTTTGTTTTATATTTACTAAACACTAGCCTCAGTCAGAGTGGAGACACCGCACACTTCAAATATTTAGTCACCTTGATTGGCTGGGAGTGAGTGTTGAGGGATCTGTGTTTGTGTGTGTGTGTGGGGAGGGGGAGGTTGCTTGCATGGATCAGCTGGGCTAGCTAACGGTGGGTGAGGAGATTAAAAGCAAAGTGTCACACACACACACACACACACACACACACTGCAAGCTCCCCCTGGTGAACAGGTGCAGTCATGGTCCACCACAGATGCTCTGGACTATTTGTCAGCTGCCGTTCCTCCTGTCCTCTTCCTGTTTTGTTGGGGTGGCACAACACAACTTCAACACACAACAAAATACACCATTAGAGTGTGTGTGGTCCACATATTACTCATGTTGTAGGGACCTAAATATGCTACACAATTGTCTTCCTTATGTGGACAAAATCAAGTCCCCATCATGTACATTATTACATTTTATGGTGAGGACAAACAAAACAATGTATTTAAGTCAATGTAATGTCCTTTGAATTATGCAAACCAGACTGTGTGTGTATGTGTTCTTGTATTTGTTACCTCTTTGGGACCTTTTGTGGCATAAACACTGACCTTGTCAGGTCTTCACGGAGACCAAAACCTAGTCCATAATGAGCTAATTTCGAAGGAACTGGTTTCGGACTAAAATTTGAATTGTGATCAAGTTAAGGTTAGGGTTAGACATTAACTGGTTACTAGTTATGGTTAAGGTTAGTTTCGGTTGTCCAAATTAATGAAAGTCAGTGCACTGTCCTAAGAAGAATAACTGCACAGAACTGTGTGTGTACACAGTGCTGTCTCAGTTTCTCCCTCTCTTCCTCCCCAGGAAGCCCAGTGTGTGACAGAGGGACATTAATCACAGGGCTGGGTAATAAAGCGAGAAGGGATGGGCATGTAGGGCCAGGAGGGGCAGGCGTCTGGAGAGAGAAAAGGGTGTTTAGGGAAATCACAGCATGCTTTATGACACACACCGATACACAGGCACACTTTTTTTTTTTTTCTTACACTCAGAGATTTAGGTACACATCCTTCATGCACTATATTGGAAGCCTCCTCACAGAAAGTTTGAGAAATCAAATTGTGCAGAGGAGCAAAAACAAGTCGGGATTCCAGGGATGGTTTGTTTTCTGTCTGTTAGTCTGTGTTGAAGGAGCCCTGCATCGTCCTGTTCTTAATTGAATCTATGACTCACCGTGGTCCAGATTAATTAAGTGGAAATTAAGTGAAAGGAAAGAAAACAGACAAACAAGATGAACAAAAGAGATGGAAGTGTACACACTTTTAAAAAATGGACCCAATTCACAAAATCACTCGCAAGTAAAATTCAGGCTAAGTTAGCCTTCTTATGAATTTGTGAAATTTTCTTGAAGCGATAAATGACCCACTTTATAATAAGGACAATTAATGAGTGTTAACGATGGTGAGTAAATGCTTAATTATAGTTAACTAATGCTTATTCAGCTCTCGGGTAAACAATTGATTTATTACTGTGTTAACTGACTTTACCATTAGCTTTATAAACAAGTAAATACTGTTTGAATTAATACCTTAATTAACCTGGATAATAGTATTAACTGTTATGAACATTAATTCACAGTTTGTGAATGCTGAATTTACCCTTAATCTCTGGCAATGACTGTAGTAGAGGCACTGTCACAGTTGCAGTGACACATATAGACACATATATATATAGACATATATCAATACATTTATTTATTTTTTCCATCTTCTATTTCTCCTTACTTTTGACCTCTGTGTTATTGGAGTTTTTTAATATCAACCTCATTCCATCTTGACATTTTACAGTGGACACTGGGTTGTGAATCATATCAACCAAAGTTGCTATGGTGGATATTATGTGCGCGGGTGTATGTGTCCCAATGGGTATGTATCACCACCCTTCAATTCTCTTTGCCGTGTATTTTTCTGTTGCATCTGCACTCGCAGGATGCTCCTCAAGGAGTATTAGAAAAAGGGTAGCGTGAAAAATGAGATACCAATAATAGTTTTCTGTTCTTGTAAATCCAACATAACTACACAATAAAGACCCGACACTCTGCCTCCTCGAGATTGGAGTGCATGACAAAAGTAGAGTCACAGGAGGATGTCACTGCAATTCCAACTTTTATTTTCAAACAGATTAATAAAGTAAAAAAAAGAAACATTACTCTCAATGTAAACACAATTGTTTGTCCTCATTTTAGTGGGTCTATGTGGCACAGATGAAACTCACAGTCTGTCACTCCATAGTTACCATCTCTACCTCTAGGAATGGATCAGTGGTAGAACAAGCTGTTTTTCAACTGGAAGGTTGTGGGTTCAATTCTCAGCTACGATACTCTGTGTGCCAATATGTCCTTGAGCAAGACATTTAAAGTTACTCCTAAATATAGACAACACAGCCGGGAATTGGACCCACAATCTCCCAGTTGAAAGACAACAGCTCTACCACTGATCCACAGTCACCCTTCACTTTGCTGCAAATTTCCAACCAAGTCTGGCAATCGACAGGAAAAATGCATCTGTAAATTAAGTGGAATAAAGACTTGGGTTTACTTTTTACAAAACATACATCTGTTGTCAATGTCAAAGAATTTGAAAAAGTGTTAATTAGTGGGCTATACTGTTTGTTATGGAACCTTTTTCCAGCTTGTTAGTGTCAGTTGTTTACCAGCTGTTCCGTTAGATCACCAACCAAAACAACTATAGCTTGTTAGCGCGTTGAGCGACAGTCTGTGTCTTTCTACGGTACCGTCTATTCAATTTAAATATTGAATTCTTTAAGCTGCCAGAGCATAAATTCATTCTCCTCATTAGTCAGAAACTGCAGCAGTATGATTTGTCAATGTCATTTCAAGGTCATAGTGCACCTTTGGATCCAGTTGAATGTATATATGGAATTAGAGCAGAAATAATTACAAATTTAATAAATTATTAATATGTAATATAATAAAAATTATATTATATATTTATAAAATATAATATATTAAATTAATTTTTGATAATCGATAAATTGTTGGGTTTTTTTGCGTCTTTGCTAGTAATTAAAACAAGCTCCCTGATTTTTCGGCTTCGTAAATGTGAATAATTTTTGGGAAATCATCAAAACTTAACTGCAATATAAACTCAACTCCCAACTGCATGATCATAGTATGTTTAGGAAAATTTCAGTCAGACTAACACGTTTTATGTGTGGAACACATCATTTGCTTCTTTTCTTTTTCCCATGAGTTGTTTTTTTGACGTAGTTGGTATAAATTAACATTTGCACATATAATAGACTTGACAACGAACAATGGATTTATCTTGTCCTGTAATGACATCAGACACATCAGTCAGCGCACACTACATTTAAGATGCTCTTACTCTGCTTCTGAATATAATTTGATCCTTGAAATTATATATTCAATTTATTCATAATTTATTCTGAATTAACCTCCTCTAAAAAAGCCCTGTGTAGTCACTTAGATGGAGGCATCTATTTATTTACATATATTTATTTATTATTTTTCCCACATTTTAGATAAGGTACGTCATTGGTTCAGGAAATCATCAACAGATCTTTTATTAACCTTTCCTGTCACTCTGCTTTTTGGAGGCACAACAGTGTATGATGACAAATACCACAGTGAAACCGCATCACTTTCTACTTCTTGTTTTTGATATGTTGCCGAGTTGGTAAATGCATCTTTGACACTGTGTCCTTTTTGCTTTTACTCAAAGGATTTCCTTTCAAGCAGCTTTGCAATTATTGTTATTATATATCTGTTTCATGTGCTCTAAGCAGTTAAGAGTACTCGCAGCTATGGAGCTCGTTCATCCCGCTCATTGTCTGCCTATTGTGCCCAAAAGCGAAGCAATTAACCCTGTCAAAGGTAGTACGATAGTCCTACTAGCTCTGTTTTAAATAAAGAAGCCTCAACAAGTTCTTAAGGTTATATAGAATTAATTAACTATGTATTAAATAGCTGATTCCAGTCAAGTATCTACAACAGCTGCAAAGATTCAAACAACCTGACCGGACCAAATTTGCCCTCTTCACTTTCTTTGGATGTCTAAGAGACTTCAGTCATGCTTTATGCTGGGTAATTGTAGCATATCACTACTTAATCCAATGTCGTTTATATCTCTTAGGGCTCAAGCACTGACTGGTTATGATCAGACAGAGTTTTATTGTGATCCGATGAATTTTGCAGGAATTATGGTAAAAAAACACGTTTTTTCACATTTTGTCATCCCACTAGCCATGCAGCAGGCCTCCACCCAGACAGACTCCAACCCCTTCATTTGATCAGTGTCTCCAGGTTTGCCACGGCAACCATGGGAGTGGCCAAATTTTTGCAGGAATAACACGCATGAAGCTTAAGTTATAGATACAAATATATCAATATGTGAACCGATTGTTGTCCCATCTTCTCATGTTATGATGCTACTACACTGTTAGTTCCTTACTGTATCACGCAGTCATAAGCCCCCATCCCTGTGAATTTCTCATACACTGTTTCTATTACTGTAATGATTTTAACTTCCTTTTTAAGATGACATTCTTTGGCTGAAGCACATTAAGACACTACAGAGTGAGCAAATGGATGGGCATGGCTGCATCAGACAGATTTTTACTTTATATAACCAAGTTCACAAAATGTTTCTCCATAGATTAGGTCACAATAACCGGTTGTAGTACTGAACTGACTCATGTTCTTTACTGTAAACCTATGGTGCATTATCTTTGTCATAAATTGAAAAAAGAAATTCTGCGGTCTTCAGTCCAACATCCATTTGGAGGTACGCGGTAATGGATTTTCCTTCTTCTAATTTTTAATTGAACATTAATGTCTACACTAAACAAAGATTTGTATTGCATCAGATCAATGTAATCAAATCCACTTGAGTCATTCTAGCACCAAATATTGTATATTGTGGTTCTTGCTCTTGATGGTTTACCATACTCAATGTTCATTTAGCAATGTATTCAACAAAAAAATGAATAATGCATATTATTAGTGCGTCGCCATCATACCATATGGTATCATTGACTGAGAGTAAACACTGCTTTCATTGCAGTCATTGCTGGTCTATAGAGTGTAATATATCTGGAACCATGCAGCGAGAGAAACTGGAGATTGAACACACCCCTGCTAGCCAAATCATTGCAGTCAAATTTGTCCTTGGTGGAGGCTTCTGTTGCCCATCCCAGTCAGCTGGTGGAACCATGCAGAAGAAAAAAAGAGAGGGGGGAGGTATGAAGAGCAGAGGGAGAAAGCGAGATGAATGTCACCCCCGCTCTCGTATGTCATATTGTTAGCCATAGATATGAGGAGAACGCCTCAAGGTTGAACGTGCAGCTGAGACATGAATAATCTATTGCAGGTGTCCTCCGACTAAATAGAGGGAGATGTGTCTGCATGGATTATTTATGCCTTAATATGCACACAGTGAATGGACAATCACCTCTGAGAGCATGAAGACATCGTAGGGTCCAAGTTAATTGTGTGTGTCTGGAATGCACTGCATGCAAGCAGACTGCGGTGAGAACCAGTAGTCTTGTAGGCTTCATATCTTGTGGCTCGGTGATGGATTATAGTAATAGTTTATTCTGTTTCTGAAAGCGCAGTCAGGTTTGTGTTATTTATTTACACACTTTCATCCAAATCATTGATCTCAGAGCGTTGCCGTGTTGTTTTAGTTGCTTTGTGTCCAGTGCATTTGCCTCACTCCCACTCCACGTTAATTGTAGTCCATTTCGAACTGGACTGTGGCTGCCTCTTTTCCAGTTCACCTTATCTCCTCTTCAGATAACTGCCTCAACACAGGAAATGTCAGACTGTCTTTGCCTGAGCTCATTTGGCTTCTTCAAACATTTGTGAAGTGGCTAAGCTCATCTCTGCAGCTTAGGAGGGCACTCTCGCAGAAATCTAGGTTGCAGACCCACAACACAGCACAGACAGCCCGGCCAAGTGCACTCAAACATGTCCACTCTGCCTGCCTGTTCACATCAATGAAAGATTGTATTAGCCCAAAGTTTGTGGTCTTTAAAGCAGCACTCTCGCCTCTGCTGTAAAGGTCCATGCATCACACAATGTAATCCATTTGGTGGCTTTACAGCTCAGTAATGTTGTCTTTACATATTTGGTTGGGAATGATTGTGGAAATGCTTCAAAAGAGACCTCATTCAAACAATAGTAGTTGGCTTTAAATAAAAAAAAGGAAGAAAAAAAAGCCTAAGGGGCCATTCAAATGTATTTGAAATGGAAATGTGCATGAGTTGTGCCAGTTGGATGCACATCTGCTGTGTGACATGTTTTTTTTCTGGGTGCGTCTAGATAGTGCTGAGATGAAAATATACCTAAACTTATTCAAATGTAGAGAGTACACTGATTCATTCAGTGAGGGTGTAGCGACTGAAGTCATCTCAGCAGCTCCCAGGTTTTGGTTGTTCAGTAACAACAGATGCAACAGAGGGTTGAACAGTTTGTCACACATTTGTTAAAATTAGTGGTTAATATCCATTGAAAATTTCACAAGAAGGAATTACATCCAACATCCAACTCTCTTATATGGAGCAAGGAATATTCTCATTTGTTTCGATGATTAAAAACCATCGCAAATTGTGGCAGTCCTAAAAAAAGTTTGTTCCTTATGCGATCTCTGAGGATGAAGGGTCTTCTTGAGGAAGTTTAAACCATTGATATTCAGAAGTGAAGGTTAACCGCAAAAGACATGGCTCTAAGTCAAATATTGCTAAATGCCACTTGTGCTAATGGTGCTAGCTTTGGCATATGCAAACATCACTAATACAGAACTTAAGCTCATATGAATAGACTTGTCTAATACCCCCTTAATAAATAAAGCTGCCCCAGTTCTGTTGCACCACAGCAAACAAGCAAGTGTCTGCAGTGGAAATTAGCAGTGTGGTGTTGGTTTGCATCATTTGGCTCCTCAAACCAGCAGAGATGCTTCACGGTATTTAAAACTAATATGTAAATGAACCAAAGCTGCAACATTTGCTTTGGAGTCTATGAAAAACCCTTTGGATTTGACTGCTGTTAAAGGCTGCTGCGTGTTATTGCTTTTTCGGGTTTGTCTAACCTGTGAACTTTTAAAATTTCATCAAAATTGGAGGAAAAGCAATTTTGGTGAAAGACTGTTGATATTTAAACCCAATAGCAAAATAAACACACTTCCTCCCTTCAGTGCTTCTTCAGACTCGTTGCCCTTCCCAATTCATGCTCATGCATCGCACAGGCAATATCACAAAGGCAGAAGATACAATAATAATAATAATAATAATATATTTATATAGCACTTTTAACACTTTACAACCATTTGAAACAAGCAAAGAAAGTAAGAAAAAAATACATATACTACTGGACAACATTAGATTACAAACACAATAAAATTCATAATCAAAATGCGGTTTATAGTGTTTTATGCGAGAGTAATAGCATGACAAACTACTTTTATGTGTCAAACCCATACACTTAAACTGCATGTAACGCAAATGCACCCCTGTATTCTGACAATTTTAATACATATATATTATATGTTTTTCATGCACTGTGTGTGCATTTTCAAAAACACACAGAGGCAGCAGACAAACTAAGCAACTGCTTCTGAAAACGTAGCAAAAGTTCCTTCCGTAGTTCCTTATAAATGTGACATCCACCTCAATTCCGTTCAGTGCTCTGAGGTCTCTACCATAGTATGACCGGCCATTGGGGGCAAAGGGAGAAATCTTGGTGGACCTTTAAGTGATCACATTTATTCAGTTTTCACCAGGCCTGCAGGCGTCCTCCACACTGGTGCTTTTTTTTTTTCCTTTTTCCATGGACTTAACCATGCCACCCATTGTTCTTCTGCAGTCCAAATTAATCCAGTTGAAAACTCCAAAGAGTATGGCAGCAACCAAAGGGGAGCCTGCTTTATCTCTTTCCCCTGGTAGTCCTTAAATTAGCACTATCCATTAGGACATGCCAGATTTTTTGCTCCCACTGCAGCCATTCTCCCATGTCACCTCATCTCCTTCCTTTGTCCTTTACTTGAATGCCCATTGTTGCCAAGTGACTATATGTGTATATGTATATGTATATGTATATGTATGTATATATATATATATATATACATATATATATACATAAGGTTTCCTACCATATCATAACATCGTCAGCACAAACAACAGTGACAACATCTTCGAGATGCAACAAAAAACACCTTCATCTCTAAATACGAAATAAGAAGGAAATAATCGTTTTCTTGCCATTTTTCACTGCAGATTGGCCAAAGTCCGGCCAATCACGGCCCTCGGTGAGATGTTGTACGGCCTGTAGCTTCGGTTGTATAATGTATTATTTATGGCCAGGAACGGACGTGGACAAGAGAATTTTATTTTATTTTATTCACTCCTGTGCGTCTTCGATTTGACTACATTTGCATTTGAAAATGATAATTGTGAAAATGAAAATATTTTTCTTTTTATAAAACAGTGCATTTATATGTAAATGTTACTGTTAAAAATGGGGTAAAAAAAAAGGAAATAATAAATTAAATAAAGTTTGGGCACCCCTGCTCTACTAACACTACTGCAGTAACTAATAGCTTCCTCCTGTTGTTTATTTCATTCTACTCTACAGAGTGCTGTGTTTTCCATTTACAGTTACACCTGACGAAGTACACACAGGAACAAAGTTTGCTAGACATTGAGGAAGTATTGACGGAAACAGGCCAGAAGCGAAAAGAGAGAGGAAAGGAAAAATGAAGGAGGAAGTAATGCAACATTATATATCGGGGGTGGCAAACCAAAGAAGAAGAAAGTCTTCACTGAATTTGCCAAAAATTGCAACTTAATCTATAACTTTTGTGAAGGCAACACACTGTTTTGTATCGTGAGGCCAGTGATAAGCTCACTATGGAAGCTCCCAGCTACTGAACAATAGATAAAGCCTTACTACACAGTAGCCTCCACCCTGGCTTGTTGCAAGCTTAGTAACAAAAACATGACAAAAGTGGCTACTACCTCAGATGCTTTACGTTAAAACCAACTTTGTGCCATGAAAGTTAATGCTTTCTTAGTGATAACTGTATGTCAGTCAAACACACAGCATACGCAGGGCACAGCATCTCCCAGAATTTGCAAAATAATTATAAAAATATTTCAGAATGAGTTTATATGATGGTTACCCATCACCGGATCTGATATCGGAAAAAGAACAAAAATGCTTTGAAAGGCACATCTGAGCTGAATATATGTGTTCCTCAGTGAACATTATGTTTTTGCAATGGCTGCTCATGGCTATGTAACAAATGCATCAGCACAATTGTGGTGATAACAGCTTGGTACTTTATGTAATTGAAAAAACTCAAGTTCATCTGCATTTTTTTTTTTCTCAGTCTGAATTCTGCTTTTCCTCAATGTATAAATTGTCAAATAATATTAGATTATATAATGTGATGTGACAGTGTCGTAGTGATGCTTTTTCAATAACAACACCACTTTAAGCACATTAAAACTTAATAACTTACAGAGGTCCTCTTACGATTGTTTCTCTAACACTGGAGGGCTCAGATGTTTGTCCTTGTGTCAGCCTGAGCAACTGTAAAGTAACCAACATCTGTCTGCACTTCATTAATATGCATTGAACTGAGCTAATAACACTGTATAGACCTGTATAGAGACTTTTAAAGCGTTAAATGTTGTTTCTGTCCGTGTGAATGACAGTGGGTGTGACCAGTTTGGGTGCTCAATTCATTCATGTGTGGACTGAGTCCCATTTACGGGTCAAGTGGGTAAAACACCTGTACGTCAGCTTGTGATTGCATGATGCCGATGTGTGCAGTTGGGCATGTGAGGCTCTTTCTCTTAATGTCCGTGTGCAGCGGTGCGTCGTCTCAGCCTCACAGATGCTAAGGAAAATGCAGCTTGTGTGTGAATGCTCCTGCAATACGCAACCAGTCACGCGGCTTTCTGGAAACAGCAGTGTTCAAACAAAGCTCACATTATTTCTGGTTACTGTCCAATAAAGCGAGAGATTTGAAAATAAATACTCATTTAGCCCTACTGCCAACACTGCATAGCCTAATTTAAAGGCCCAGTGTGTAAGAATTAGTGACATCAAGGAACTACAGTGGCTTTTACGTACCAGAAAGCATGTAAACACACTTTTCACACAGCTCTTCCTCAGGTTCCTTCTTCTTCGTTAGTTTATTAATTCAGTTTTTGTGAAGCAGAGCTGTTCTTCTTCACCTCTCTTGCTTAAAGTACATATAAAATACTTATTCTTAAGCTATGGAATTGTAAAATGTATTGTTGTTATTATGAAATGTATCATACGTATGGGTTTTTCATTTTATTAATGCTAAAAATGTCACTTTCTGGACCATTCAGAATTTCAGATTTGATACAATCTGGGTTTTTAAGTCATTATTTTTGTTCTGACCATTTACAGCATACGACAGTGTCAATAATGGCAGTGAAAACAAGAAACAATGAATTATTTGTACCATTTTTGTTTGCGCAATATGTACTGTTGGGATATTGCTTGGCTTGTCTCGCTTTCATCCCACCCAGCCAATGGAGAAAAAAAAATCCATTTGTGGCAAAGCAGATGCTCCAGTTTTTTTTTTTTACCCAGTTTTTCTCTTCACACCCAAGAGGAGAAGAAAATGTGCTCCCTTTTTTTATTTTATTAGTTTTTTCTTTTTCCCCAAGTTCTGCATCCATTTGACATAGACATGAGCACTGCCGTAATCAGCCAGTGTGCATCCTACTGAATAGAGATGAAAGAGGGGAACTTGCACACACACACACACTCTTACGTGCACTCACAACAAGAAGGAGCCCACAACACAAACACACCGGGGAGAAACACAAACCATTTGGCACACTCGGCCTGTCGAGGGAGGCCTTCAAAGCCCACTGACATGAATGTATGATAACGGCACTATGCCTTTGCCAAACTTTCAACTGTTGTTGTTTTTTTCCTCTCACTCCCTCTCCATCCATTCTGTATGCTCTGCCATCCCCTTGATCAGAGCCTTGGAAAGTGCTAGCAGGTGTCCTCGAATCCCCCTGGAAAGGTGTTTGTTTGTTTGGATTGGGACATCCATAGTTGGCTCTTTCTTCTTTACATCATTTAATTTGGCTGTATGTCCCAAACTTTAAGCTCCTACTCTTTGTACTGTACCATTTAATATACCCCATTACCACTGATCAAAAGACCTGTTTAATTCCAGGTTTAGACTGTTTTTTGACTAGTGGCAATGTTTAAACGCCATTCACTCCCAGGTCAAATGACTGCAGTCCATGTTGTTTGTATTAGTGGGAACACAAGATGCAGCACTAATTGCCTACATTTTTGGTGCAATGAATGTGTTTGGAGAACCTTACTTTTTACAACTTGGGATGTATAAATTCCTATTTTTATTTAATCTTGCTTCATTTTAGTAGCATCTTAAAATCACAGTTGAGCTGAAATGAGTGACTGGAGTAAAAAAGATGCAAACATAGTCACGACTCACTGGATGAAAAAATACCGTTGCTGTTTTGCAACAACATCCAGCCCCTCCACAATAAGATTATATTAACTGGTGGTGGGAATTTTTCTCACATTAACAGGATACACTTTCATCATCATCATTATTATTATTTGTGACGGATCGTCATCCAAGTATGTTCCCATTCAATTTAGGTAAGAATCTACCCACGGATGACGCCACATCCCAATCTGATATCACTGTAAACTGTAAAAAATCTTATCTCTGTCAAAACTCATCAGATTTGAACAGATCCTTTCCTGCTTATTCAAGATGTAAATGTCTACACAGATACTTCTGTTGATCAGAGAATCAATCAAAATGTAAAAACGTCAAGGAGACTCGGCAAAGGTCTGCGCTCTCTGAGTGATCTCGTTGTTGTTTTCTTTTTCCTCTGACCCGATTTGTGCTCATCGTGTTTGTGACATCACATTTCAAGCATGGGTGACACAGGAGTGGGACAAAAACATGATGATTTTATTGTTTAAAAATCTCACACATGCTGACTAATTTCAGTGTAAACAAGAGGTTGTAGTAGTGCTAGGATGTTTCTTTCTCACTGTGATGTTTTACTATATTCTGTGCACCCTGACACAAATCTAACGTCTTTTTTTTTTTTTCATCTCCCCCCTGCCTTTCTTTTCATCCACAGATGAGGATTGTGTGAATTGCACTGAGGAGTGCCGTGTACTGGGTCATTCTGACCGCTGCTGGATGCCCCAGTTCCCCGCTGGAGGAAACCAGGCAGAGGGCATTGACTACCGCAACAATATGTTTGTGCCAGCAGGGATGGAAACTGTTCCCGAGACGGAGACCTACGAGACTGTAAACCCCAATGGCAAGAAGACATTCTGTACGTTTGGAAAAGAGAGACGTGACCACACTATTCTTGTCGCCAATGTCAAGCCCTACTTAAAGGCAAAACGGGCGCTCAGCCCACTTCTCCAAGAGGTACCGTCAGCCTCAAGCAGTCCTACCAAGGGTTGTTCCACCACATCTCCTTGCTCATCAGTCAAAAGCCCAGCTGATGGGGCTGAAGGCAAACCTCCTCCCGCCACCTGCTCTGGGCACTATGGTCCTCCTGATGGTCAGTTCCTGTCACCAACCAAACAAAGCAGAGAGCAGGGGGTCTACCCGCCCTTGCCTCCCTCAGACCCAGTGGCCAAGGTGCTCGCAGAGGCACGCTCCCGGATCAGCCAAGAGGCGACGGGCGAAATAGAGTGTCCACTGGAGCAGATGGAGCCCGACGCAAACCGTGACGGAATGGATGCTGACCAGGTAGTGAGAGACATCGACAAACTATTGCAGGACTGCAGAGGAAGCGAGGCCACGGGCACGCTCAGGAAGTGACACAGAGGACTGCAAAAAAAAAAGAACAAAATGGAGAGGTAGAGACAGGAATAGGAGGCTATTCCAACAAACTCTCATACAAAACTGTCACCAAAACGAATCAAAAAGTTGAATGACTCTTACCACAGGAGCTCTTTCCTCTGTATTTGTTGTTGAAAAGTACCCACTCTGGTCCCATGATTGGAACATTTATTATGTCAGTCACCAGTTTTGGTGCTGAGATCCCTATCAACAAAAAAAAAAAAGAACTTGGTTACAAACGTGAATTCTGCTGAATTTATAAACTCTTTTTTTGTTGTTTTGGATTCTTAAGCAAATTGCAGAGGCCTCTGCCTCTGGCACCTCGCAAGCTCTTATCTAAGTGCCCACCAGCTCATAAGTGTGTTGTTCATGGTCTCTCGTGAAACCCAACATTTCTCAGTGTGCATAGATGGATTTTCTGTTTTGTGTGATGGCCATAGAAACTGACTGAAAAAAAAAAGGACTACTCATGGTCAGACGTGACAATCGACACCGAAACAGAAAAAAAAAACGAGTTCTAATCTATTTGGGACATTGAAAGACCAAAATACACAAAGCAACCTTATCTTTTTTCTGACATTAATATACAGTAGGTGTTTAATGTGTGATGAATCCTGTATCTGAACGTGAAGAGATTGGTAAATCAGGGGTTCGTTCACAAGGGTTGGTCATGGACTTGGGGTTGAACGGGCTTTGATGGTCTGCTGAAGGAGAATTATAAAAACAGTGTAACCATGTTTCACTCGTCATCTGTAGCCACATGTGTAAGTTGTGTCTCTTTCACGCCGATATTTAAACGTCCATGTTGCTGACTGGTGTACTTGCGCGCACCAATTTTATACATGTGCACCACACTTTAACACATACACTTATTCACATGCGCCGATGCCCTTACACACACGCAAACACACACTTACATATATACGTTATTGCTTACACACACACGACTGGCCATCTGTGTAAATGTCTTATTACATGTACATCATCAGCTTTTAGTCCCTTGTGTACAGTGAATTATCACGTGTGTGACTCCGCCTTAAGGCAATCACAAGTTGTATAAAAAAGGGACATTTTTTCCTCTACTGTGAAAAAAGATATCTATATGATTATATAGATGACTATATGTACGAACTCATGTATAGTGTCCAAAAATTAACTAAATATTTATACATTTTTTAAGAAAAAGAATAAAAAAAGAAATGAGGAATCTCAGCAAAAAAAGTGTCCTAGAGTTATGGTCAAATTGTGGGGTATAAACTCGACGTACTGGAAAAGGACACTGCCAATCATTTTGACGACAAAGTATCCAAAAATATAAAGAAATGTCCCTTCACATTAACGCTATACATACTATCATTATATGTGTAAATGTATCCAGTTTAGATGTGTTTACATCGGGAAAAAAATTGACATATTTTTATTATTTTACTGCAATTTCTGTGCATTTGAGCCAAATTGTTATGTGTACAAAAGCTATATTGTGTATTTTATTAAATTAATATATAGTTGTGTTGCAATATACATGGGCTTATATTGTATTTGGCAAAAGTTGCCTTAGTAGCTGTCGAACTCTGTGAGTTTGCTTTAGTTTGGGTTTTCGTTGGTCTTTTTTTTTTTTCTCCCCTTTCCTCTTTACGCTGCACCTTTGCAGTTCTATAGCTTCAGTGCTTTTGAGATGTCGCCTCTTTTTACCCCGAGGTCCAGCAGCTGGATCCAATACAATAACTGTTGAACGCTTAATGAGCCAGCTGATCAATAATATAATTCAAACCAACTACAAAGAGCAACAACCACACGACAAACAGTTTGAATATTTTTACCGAGCAGATCTTTACAGGGCAGCTATTTTCTTTAACAATAACAAGTATGTGTATTTTGTGTTCAATTTCTTTTTACTTTCTGTCCAAAAAAGAAAAAAAAAAAAAAATACCTGCCATATACAGAAAGTCGAACGGTTTCCTTGGTGATCATAAAAACTGCCTTACTGTCTCTGCGGAGAGCTTGTTGTATCTGTGGAGCTTGTGACTGCTTCTGAAGCCCTGGTCCACCAGAATGTGCATTTTCTATAAAGGACCGGAAGAGGTTCTTTTTTCAGCAGTCCGCGTAGTTCATGTATGTAAACTCCTACTCAATATGTGTCCGAATTCTCATATAATTTGCGGAGAAGCTTCTCTGAAAACTCTATCCTTTGGATTTGATGTGCTCTAGCTGTTTGGACGGTTTATATAACCAGGTGTCTTCACATTCAGGCTTTCTTAAAGGAAAAAACAAATAAATGATAGACATTTATTTTTTTGAAAATATTGGCACATTTAAGCCACTCTCTGAAGTTATAATGGGAAGTGCTTTTTTCTAATATTCCCTGACAGTAAAATACACAGAACCGTAGGTTGTTAGGTTAGAAGTGTTTTTTGGAAAATGTGACCACACAATCATTAAAATCTATGTAAGATTCAGCCATGAGGGGGGACAGTGACTCAGTGAATAGTGACCTGGTGTATTTACTGTAAAAAGTTGATTTTGACACTGATATAACATTATCTCCCACAGACATGTCACATCTGACTATTTCTGCTATTTCTGTTCTTAACTAAGGTACATTCCCCTGTAATTCTGCTGTTTTTTGTTTTTATTCTACACACGTTTTTTTCCCCTTCTACATCATTATTCCTTTGCTTTTTCCTTTTGCTCTTCAGCTGTTTGCACACTCATCTCTGAGGAGCAAAGTAACTGCCTCTCCTCTGCTCTTTCGTCTGGAAAAAAAATTGGTTTCAGTTTACCCTTTCTTTTTTATCCTGGGAGATGGCAGAGGCTGTTTTTAGAGACGATCTTGGAGGATTTGACGGAGGAGGGAATTTTTTTTTGTTCACGCTATTTTAAAATTAGATTGTTTTGTGATCTGGATGCATCAAGAAAGCTTGACATTCATGTTGTACAAAACACTTAGAATTTGCCATTCGGTGTGTGATCCAAACAAAAATGCTATAACACAGATGCAGACCCTGGCATTTCACCAACACACTGCCTTTTATTTACACTTATTGCCTCTTAAAGGTAAAGTGAAGGGTGAAAGAGAGGGTATAGAGGACTACCAGGACTTTTGCTCATGCTTTATTATTTATTTTTATCCCATTGTGCTCAGTCTTCATGCTGGATCAAGTGTTTGTGTGCTTAAATTAACTTCCATGCCATTGTTATTTCACCAAACACCCCCCCTGTTTTTCCTATTTCATTTCTGATGCCTGTATACTGCAGATTTAGGTGATATCCATACTACTCCACTTTCGTCTAAAGGTATACTGTGTAAAATCTAGCTATTAGCTATTGTTAGTCTTAGAATTATACTAATATGCTATACTATAACTATACTTAAAAGTACAAATATGGTGGTCCAAAATGGCAGCAGCCCCAGCCCCTAAAAGCCTTATATTGGGGTAATGAAAAAAAAAAAACACCAACAAGAGTTTATATAATCAAGTGATTGTACACTGATTTAAAAAATAATAATAATAATAAGTATAATTATTTAACCTTCAACTTCTGTCAAATGAAAATCATTTCACCAAAATCAACTTTTTACAGATGGAGACAGAAGGCAATGTTCATTTAAGAATATTATATTTAAACATATGTACTAGTTGGCACAATAATAATAACCATTGTTGATTCTCAAACAAGTGCAAGAGCAACTCCCAGTTTAGCGCACAACGGCCAACGTACCTGAATGGTCATGTGATACACAGTTTTTTAAGAGGATGTACACAGATCACATGTCTGGACGCAGATTGTTTTCAAATGAAAATGTAGTAGTATGGATGTTGCCTTGATTCCAACTCTTTTATTTTGCCAACACGCAAAGAGTTCAACCCTGGGTCAAGTCATTTATGCAGATTCAGACGGTCACATGTCACCGCTAAAGGCACATCATTTGGAAGTGCTGTCCCCTCTAATGGTGTTTCTGCTGGCCCGGCCACCATCTCACAAATGGAGGCAGTGAAATGGGCCGGCTCCAGTGGAAGGAAGGAAGGATGGATGGGAGGAAGATGTTCTTTAAAGCCATGGTCCCACCCCACACCCCTGTCTCAGGCTATTTGCTGTTTAATAGAGCAGAGGCTGCAGCTGAAGTCAACATTACAGTTGGAGATTGAAACACAACGTGAGGCCTCTCATTATCGTCTAATTAAACGCCGCCACCGTCGTCATCATACACACTGTTGTTGCAGTGCGTTATATACGCAGATCTGGAGCGGGTTATTTTTTTGCCCACTTGAGACTGTTGGTTGTTTTTTTTAGCGAGTGATTAAAGACGGGGGCTTCATTGAATGTGGCTAACCGCCTCTGGTCTCTCTGACTCACTGACTCACACTGATGCAGGTGCACACACTCGGATAACATGCCATTCTGGTTAGTTAAAACAAGCACCTGATGTTTTGTCTGTGTCCCAACCCCCCACCCCTCAAGCCCACACTGCTGATCACTTTTAGGGCTCCACGCTACAACAGGCATCTGGTGAAAATGACCAGGGACATTCATTTGTATGAATTATTTCAACTGCTATATTGTCTAAAGGCTGTGTTCATTGTGATCTATCTGAAGAAAAAAAAAAGAAAAGACAAAAAAAGATCAAATAAAAAAGCAATTACTAATAACGTTTGCTCTTGTCTTTGTGTGAATTAGCCGAGAAATAAGCTAGTCATGGACTTGATTTAATTTCTCATTTCCTGAGAGAAAACCTCCCACATCTAATCTTTTTTTTTTTTTTTACTCTCAGGTATCCGAATGGCCAGTTTTGCCTTGTCGAGTAGGATTGCATTGTTTACTTTTACAGCTCCAGCTTAAAAGAAAAAAAAAAATGGAGATAAGCTTTTTTCACTCGGTTTCACATGCATGTATGCAAGCATCTCATCTCACACTTAAGCACACACACACACACACACTGGCTGAAAATGTTGCTTCAGGCAAAGGGTTCGTCAGTGCATTAATTCACATTTTGGCTAAACAAAAGATTACTCATCATGCTGTTTTTATTTATTTATTTAGTTGTTGTTTTTTTTCAGTTTTTCTCTGAGGCAAATTGGCACCTAAAATTCTATATATTTCCACAGATAGATTGTGCTCTGCCCTTTAGCTGGAATCAAGGAGTTATCCCCAGTGCTACACTGTGTGTCATGTATACATACATACAAATGCATAACTATCTGTTTTATTTTATAAACATCATACCTATTTGGTTAGTTTTCACGTCAGAAACTGAGAAAAATGTTGAGATGTTGAAGTAACACGATTATCGCCATTTAAAATACAGTGGTGTAAATAGGCCAAGCAAATCCTCCTGTTCCTCACGTATATTTCAGACACTGGTATAGTGAAAGTAGATTAAGATGGAGGGAGATACAAGGTGAATCTAATTATTGTATTTTATATAAAACTCATCAGCTCCACGCAACATACCCTGGTATATACAGTAGAACAGTATTTCTGATGTTGAAGTACACCCAAAGAAAGCTTGCGTACATACAAATACCACAGTTTGAGAATCATGGCCCTAAATCCCTTTGTTTCAGGTGTAAACCAGTGTATACACGTGTATCTAGTAATGTTATTGGTTGATCCAGGTGCACATCTTCACAGTTTAGAGTAAAGTATTGAAATTGTACTATAAAAAAATCAACGTATCTACTGCCTCTCTCTGGTCAAACACCAGCTACTGCATTCAAATGTTTGCCATTGGCTTTTTTTAGTCCATGCTAATGTCACTAGTTCACACTCTTATCACCTTCTTGTCTAATTAGTGCGCGGCTGTTGTCCCAGACTTCATTGTGTTTCTCTCTCCACTGCTTGAAGCACGGTGTGAGCCATAATGAAAGTCGTCTCTCCAAGCACTTCACACAGCTGCAACTCTCCCGCCCTCTCAGCCCACTTCTTGGCATTGTCAAAAGTCACCCATTGGCAGAGTAGATTTATAACATGATGAGAAAGGATGACAATGGCAGACTGTAAAAACATTATATACATTTTAAATCCCCCAACAACACGTACAGTATGAATGAGAGACAGAGAAAAAGAGCAGAAATGACGGCGTTAGGAAGAAAGAGAAGCGATGACACATGGTCGAGCGTCATGTACAATGCTACGGGAGACGAAACCCTTTGTGAGCCATGCGGAGCCGAGCTCAAAGGAAAAAAAAAACACAACAGACCTGAAGCCACATTTGGAGGCGAGTCATCCAGAAATCCATGCAAACATTCAGTACAGACTCACACTAACGCTATTTTATCAGCTCAGCTGTTGCTATATTTAAAATGTAAACTGAAACAAGCCACCAATGCTGATGATTTTGGATTGTAAATAAAAATGTCAATTGACCTGGTGAAGGCAACAAGTTCAGGTGTAATGTTTAAACTGTCTTTAAATTAAAACAACAACAAAACAAAATATTGGATTTGATTGCTAAGACAAAAAAATTGCTTCATATCAATATATCTTATAATCTTAATAATAAATAGATAGATAGGGTAGAGAAACATTTCAATAATACAAACCCATTGGATTTTAGTCCACTCTGCATTTAAGACTCTAAGACTATAACTAGGACTAAACCAAATTTAAACTTCTGTCCTCAGCCTCCTCTCCTTGTTCAGTCATATATACAGTATATATATATGTATATATATATACATATATATATACATATGTATATATATACATATAGCCATTGCAGACCCTCATTTCTCTTTTCAGTGGGATAGTGAGGCTTTTTTGGTTCAGTAACGTTCACCATTTCCGACGCATACCAGCGGCTCTCTGTGTTTCAGAAACTCACACAACAGACCAAACTAAAACAGGAACAGAGTGTAAATGAAACTTTAATCTCTGAATTGGGGCTGAACAAATTGAATCATTTTCAAATCAAAATTGAATTAAATTGGCCACAATTGAATTCCTCAATTTATGACTGTTTTATCTTCGACACAAATTAGACTAGGTCTTTATTGTCACCAAACAGTGTGCAACAGAACACAATTACATTTCATTGACTCAGAATTTGTGCAGGTTAAAAAAAACAAACAAACAAAAAAGCATATAATATTCAAAAATAACAATAAAAAGGAGCACATCATTTGCACAGTAAAAAAGGCATGATAATGTGACTGTGTAGCAGCAGGGAGCATAGTGCTGGTCAGAGTTCACAATTCTGTTACAAATTATAAATGTAACTCATACAGCTTGGAACAGTTCATATTGTTAAATTGAGATAAATACACTCTTTAGATATTAGTAGATTGCTTCCCTTATTGTTTATCACTATTCTAAATATACCAGCACTATATATTATCAGTGAAGCCAGTAGTTCACAACATTCTTCCATAACCTCTGACACATCACGGTAATTTTATGACCTAATACAATACATCTCTTAAATGCCCCACAGAGCGGAATATACCATCCACTGTTGACCTCCCTGTATTGGTTTGTTTCCTCAACAAGAATAGTAAACAAACTTTTAAAAGCCGTCTGGTGATAAACGTATTAGTGCATTGGAATGGGTTTTTAACGCCCCTTTACAGTGTTTTCCAATACAAAAAGACCGACTGTGGAAACTAATGACACAACATTACATTTATCTCTGGAAACTATTCCATCATCACGGTTAATTGTAAAAGTACATATGGCAGCAGGCGCTTGTGACTACATGCATCAGCGAGCCTGCTGTCTCACTAAGGAATTCATTTTTCCAGAATGCAGTCTTTGTGAATGCCACTTCAGGACGATCATCCTAACTGCTCCAATAACTCACTCTTCTCCCTGCTAAAGAGATTAAATACGAGAATCATAAAACAAAAGTCATTTCGCATTTCGTGGCTGTCTCAAGAATCCATGTCTGTATTTTTCAAATGAACTGCGGTAGTAATATTAGAGTTTTATGTGTTTAAATAAATTCAAATACATGAAGATACATTATTTGTGGAATTATTCATTATTTTTCAGACGAATAGATCAAATTAAATTTCATTTTGACCGCAGAGGGAGTGTGTTAACCTATGCTGGATATGCAGGGCATTGGTATGCACCAAAGCCTTTTTTTTTCCTTTTTCTAACTAATCGCCTCAAGGCAGATATTAATTAAAAACATGGCAGAGGTACTCTCTTAAAAACCCAGTTTCTAGGACAGCAGCGGATACCTGCAGCGCTGTCTCATTTGACCCCAGAGCTTTTTTTTTTATTCTACAACATACTGTTTTCTTCAAGCCAACAACAGCTCAGTGTTCTTGTACACGTCAATCAGTCTCAAACATAGTCATTAAGCATGTGGTGGGTTTGACCTGACATACAACCAGAACAGGCAACCTGAAATGACATACTGTATTAGCATTTGACCACATCCATCACATGCACAGAAATCACACAACTGTGAGAAATGATTTCAGGGTGGCACTGGATAGGAAAATCATATTTCTGCATTGTAATCAAGGTCCTTGATCCAAATAACTGTGCTAATGGGATTTAATCAAGTAGTGTTCTGTATTGAGCTGGCTACAAAAGGCAAATGGAGAGTTCTCTTCAGCGAGGAGGAGGAGGAGGAGAGAAGATTTTCATCATATTCCATTGTTAAAGGACAAGGGTCCTCGTTTCAGGCTGTGCTCGAGAAGGAAACGTAAATTGAAATGTTTGTGTACGGTTGTTTTGTGTGCGTGTGTGTAGGTGGGTGTGTGTTTGTGGATGCAATAGTGCTAGGCATTAAATTGTTATGGTTAAGGTTAGGGTTAGGCCAGTAGTAATAGTGAGTCTCCAGGAAATTAATGTAAGTCAATGTAATATTCACAGTGTGTGTGTGTCTTACATATATATATATATATTATATATATATTATATATATATATATATATATATATATATATATATATATATATATATATATATATATATATATATATATATATATATATATATACATATATATATATATATATATAGACACACACACTACCACCTATCACCACCAACTATCACCTTCTCATTCAATGGTTTTTCTTTTATTCTCCTTTTGAAAAACAAATGATGGTCCAGCTAAACGCAAACCAGATGGGATGGCATGATGCTGCAGGATGCTGTGGTAGCCATGTTGGTTCAGTGTGCCTTCAATTTTGTGTCACCAGCAAACCACTCATCACACCTCTTCTCCATGCTTCACGGTGAGATCCACGCATGTAGAGACCATCCGCTCACCTTATCTGCGTCGCACAAAGACACGGTGGGTGGAACCAAAGATCGCAAATTTGGACTCACCAGACCAAAGCACAGATTTTCACTGGACTATTGTCTATTGTATTGTATCTAATGTATATATATATATATGTACACAGTATGTGAGGACCAAAAATAAAATATAAACCAACAGATATTTTGGGACAGTACCCAGCCAGCATGTCAATGTGGGCCCCATAAAGGTTGTATTCAGGCTGACAATATGGGGGAATGGTTTGTATTTCTATTGTCTAAAGCACTTTTCTCGTCTTGATGACCACTCAAAGCAGCTTTACTCTAGTTTTCCCATTTGATATAATACAACTATATTGTCAGTTAATACTGAAGTTTGTTTTGCAGTTCATAGGATGCTCCATTACAAAATAAACAACAGTATACAAGTTAAACATACAGTACACAAAGACAAATACAGCATAGTCATAGTCCATGGACTTGATGGCATTTAACCGTTCACTCATTCTGGTTCAGGAGCAGGATAGATTGTTGGATAAACACATTGTTCCGATTATTGTGTTTAAATGTAGCGATTCTGAATCATCTGTTTGAGGGGGGAAGTTGATATTCAAAGATTTTAGTCTTCGAAGGAAGGTGACACACTGTGTAGAAATAAAGAAATAAAGTGAGGTGTCCATGATAGGGTGGTGTCTCTTATGACTCCTAGATATTTATGTCACCTGTTTAAAATGTGACATTTCTAGACTCTTGCAAATGGAGTGAATGATGCAAAAACACTCACAACACGACAATGTGCCGGCAACAGAACATTTCTTCACATACAAGTCACATGCATGACGACTTTGATTCAATGCCACTGCCAAAACAAAAACACAGCAAAGACACAGAAGGGTATCTATGGCCACGGTACCTGAGTAGGCGTTAAAGAGAATCTCCTTTAATCCCTACAAAGAGAAAGAAATAACGGCTCATGCAAGGACATCAAACAACATCACATGCCTAATGATACAGTGGATGTTCTGCAATCAGAGAGGTTTGTGATACTCAGTGTAAATGTGCAACCATTTAAATTCTTTCTTTTTGAAGACTTGAAGACAAAATGGAGCACACTGTCAGCTGCTGATACTATACTCACAATAGGTATATGATACAAAACACGATGTAATGCTACATTGCTATAAGACCGAGTGCTGGGAATGTCCACAATGGGCATTTTCCACCAATCATTGGCAATATGGTTTAATTCAGAGCATGTACATGCGCCTGCAAGATAAACTTATGGAAAACGATTAGGGCCACAAGTAACAAAACAGCCTGAATTCTCTGTATGCGATTAAAGTCAAAATTATGACATCACAGCTATTATTCTGTGATAATAATTCTGACTTTTTTTCACCCCAGAATTCTGGCTTTTACGTTTATTTGTTTGTTTCCAAAAAAAAACACGAATGACAATAAAACTGTACATTACTTAACATTAACACAACTTAACATTGTGTTACATTCAGCCATTAAAAAAGTATGAATCTATGCAAGCAAAACCTCAGACTGCCGGTGTTGTTGTTTTTTTTTTTTAAATCCAAACCCTGCTTCTCCGTCACCTCCCAGAGAAGCGCTGTGTTAAGTGTTCTCACCCCGAAGCAGAATAGAAACCAGCATAGTAATGGCTCCAGACAGCCTCTGTGAAAGGGCCAGCACACACACCAGTGCGGGGAAAATGCTAGATGAAAAGGTCAATAAGCAGCATGGGAAACTTAATATGAAGTAGACATATGAATTCCATCACGTGGATTAGTGCTCCTGGCAAAGTGTGTGGCCGTCTGACTGACACTGCTGAATCAATTCATAAATATCCAGTGTCTGGTGTGTAGGACACTCAAGAGCTAAGAGGACCATTCGCAAAATGTTACAGGGACTATTTTATTGTTCTTTTTTTTATGTTGCTGTTATTGGTAAACAAAAACAAAACAAAACACTTGGGGTTTTTCTCCACAAACTGGAAACAGAGTCTGTTTTGCAAAAGTAGTGCTTCATTAAGGCTACTGTCTTAGATGTTGCAGAGTATTAACCATGTGTTTTTAATTACACATGCATTAGCTGGTCCATTACTCAATGCAAAGGTTCCTTAATTAGAAATGCCCGAACGTTGCATTTGTTTGATATTTTCATACTTTGCATACTTTGCAAATGCTGATTATATGATAAAGCAAGCACAAAATAATAGTGTTTCTCATTTGTAAATTGACTTACACTCTTTAATGTGTTTGCTCAGTATAAATTGCTTAGTTCATGTACTTTGTCAATACTTTTAATCTACTTATTACTTTGCATTATACTGCTGCCAGACTGCTGCTAACTTTTCCGTTAGCAGCTGAACGACAAGACAAGATACCAAAATGGCCGTGTGATAACAACAGGAGGTGATTTGGGCCAGAGTGTCAGGATTGAACAGGAAGGTCAATATTACAGTAACAGAATATGACCTTAGGGACAAATGTCTTAACACTGAGCTCCTCTCCTTTGACAGAGCTGTGCAATTGATCGCCCTGATATCAATTAGCTGTGCCATCATTAATTGAGCGTCACTACAATGTCATTTTAACACTGATCATTCAAGTTTATCCAAATCTCTGATTCTTAATAAATTAGCTTAATTACATATATATATCAGCTATAAGGAAAACTTGTAACTGGGAGAGCTAGGTTACCTCTCAGCAAGACACCCAATCCCCATTGCTTCTCATTAATTTGGTTAATTGGGCACTCTAAATTTTCCCCAGCCACATGATTCCATCATTGCTGGTTCCAAGGGTATTGACGTAAAAAATCTCTGCCAAATGAAATGTGGTGACCCCTGGAGAAGGAGAAGCCCGAAGAATTGCAGATTTTAACAAATGGATGACTCCTCTCACTCCAGCATTAATCAAGCACGTCTGGGAACAACAGTGGCCTTTGAATACCAGGAAATATGTTGTTTTCCTTCTGCTACAAAACACCATTAGTGGGGCAGCTGTAGAAACAAGGTGGCGAAAGATGACAGCGTTTATAAAAGTACATAAAAAAATGCTTACTCTATAACCACACGAAATGTCATCATCTACCGCTTTATCCTCCACCAGAGGGTCACCGTGCCAATCTCAGCTACATCGGGCGATAGGCGGGGTACACCCTGGACAGTTTGCCAGTCCTTCGCAGGGCCACACACATAGAGACAAACAACCATTAACTCTCACACCTATGGTCAATTTAGGGTGTCCAATTTACCTAATCCCACATTGCATGTTTTTGGACTGTGGGAGGAAGCCGGAGAACCTGGAGAAAACTCACGCACACACGGGGAGAACATGCAAACTCCATGCAGAAAGGCCCTTGTTCCAACTTCTCACTGCAAGGCAAGAGTGCTAACCACTACAACACCATGTGACCCTCATACGAAATGTATTTAAAGCAATTATTCACTGATACAAACACACATATGGGTAGTATATTCCATGTCTGTCCATAATTCCTCCCAAAAGTTTCAAATTGGACCGTTAATCTCTTCTTTAAGTTAAAGTAGAATGCAGAAATGTGGAAAATATACACTGCCCCCGCCACCCCCCTTTCACTGGGCGAGATAATTAAATTTACCTTAATAGCTTGTGCTCTTTATCTGCTGTATTGACTTTTTTTTCTTCCTTTATTTTGTAAAAGTAAGAACATAAATGACTTTTCCGAGCAAGTATGTGATTCAGTGCCAGGAGTTCTGTGTGATTGGTATTTATTATCAGTGTGGCTGAAGGTTGTAAGAAAATACATGTGCAACCTTACAAGAAATATACAGCTGAACCACTCCTTATGCCACATTAATCTTTTAAAACCTATTAAAGTAGCAACAAAATAAAAAAAAATAAATAAAAAAATAAACAGGGGAGAAACTTTGTGTTTAACTCAAAACTTTAAATGCACTAATTTTATCCAAGGACATTAAATCAAACACCTTTTCTATTGTCGTTTCCATCAAGTTGTACCTGCTCAACAGTTTGCACTTTTAGAAAAAAGGTTATCCCGGGATAATACCTCACTTAAAAGACCGAAGACATTGACCTTCAATCATCAGGCCACCATGAAAATCTGTGACATATTTGTCTGCTGGCACCTTTTCAAAGAACTAGAGGCTTTTGCATGATATATTGTGCACAACAATGGAAGCTGGCAACTTTCACTTGGATCAAAGCCGTGCGTGCGCCACTGTCTCCCTCCCTTTGTTTTCAAAGTTTATGCATCTCCACCATGAACGCAGCCACGGGTATCAACGGCCCCTCTCTGAACTCAGAGACACGGCTGACAAAGGCAATTAAGAGACTCTGACAGCATGCCTGCATATGATTAGACCATCCTTTAGAACCCCCACACCCACCCATGACTATTCCCCAAATGGAAACACCAGGAAGAAAAAAAAATCAAAAAAATCACAATGAAAAAGCAGTCCACATCAATGAAGAGTGAGGAATGGAATGGGAATCAGCAAAGGGAAAACAAACAAAGAGTTGCTAAACAAGCTGGGCGTCAGACAGAGGCCCTTTCCTCGGGTAATGGCTAGTGCAAATAGAATGGGCCTTTGGGGAATTAAAGGGCCATGGCTGACAGTTAAAGCAGTTTGAAGCTGATCCGCAACAAAGTGAGAATGTGATGCATCCACACAGCGCCAACCTCGACAGGATGAGAGGGTGTAAATAACAGGCCGTCCCCAGAGATGTGTGCCACATAACACAAAGGCTCCCTAGTTTGGCTGTGTGATTTGTTTGAATGCTATCTGACATTTACTTAAGCAGCTGCAAGAAAAAAAAGAAGGGATCTTTAAGGACTCTCAATTGGCTCAACAATGGCTTTAGAGGGGAGGAGGTCTTTCTGGGACAAATCTGTAATCAACATTAAGTGAGAATGGAGCACATAACATTCTATTTGTCAACCAGTGTGACGCTGATCCACCGCTACAAGATGAGCATTTGGTTTCTCGGTGAAATCATGCTAGCCTGAGGTTACCGCGAAAAAAGAAAAAAAAAAAACAGTGTTCTATTTCCATTTATGTCTCTTTCTTTTCTTATCTGCTCCAACATACCTGCCATCTCATCTCCGATACCTTAATGGAAAACACAAGAGATGCCCTTCTAATGCCCCCCCCCTCCCCCCCGATACACTGCACTTCAGCCTCCTTTTGTCTCTCTTCCTACAGACCACCCAGACTATCACTGAGAGTGACGTGACTGAGTGCGTGTGTGAGTGCATGTGTAACTGTGGGTTTGTTGTGTGGCGGCGGGGCTGGCAGCACAGCTCAGATCACAGTCCAGTGAACACGCTCTTTTTAAGTGTCAGTTGAGTGTCAGCAGGACAGTGACATTGACGTCTCAGATCTGTTGTCGCATTGTGTCTGACACCAGTTTATAATAAGGTGTCAGACTGTGCATCAAAGCATATGCCCTCAGGTTGAACAACTCTTTTTTTTTTCTGAAAAATCATTTGTAGATGTTTTCTGATCAATATATCAATATATATTGATCAAGTGACCCATCAACAGATTAAAGCAATTGATTTAATTTTCTCCCAAGCTGCTAGCTGCACAGAGACTAATGAGACATGTCTGTATTTTATGATATACAGTATGTTCATTCAAAAAGTGAGAGCAGACAAACAGTAGCATTGTGCATTTGTCGAAAATAAGCTCTTTTTTTTTTTTCCCCTGAGAGCTGAAAGGGAGAAGTTAGGCATTTTATAAAGATCTTGGGGAGAAAAATTGGTTACATGGTTTGGATGAATCAATGTGTGGTTTACGAACGTTTGTCATACTAATTGTTCAGCCAGGAACACTGTTCTCATAATTAAACCATTTATTGCAACAAGTTGGAATGAGGGCAGCCCATGGCAGAGCAGAAGGGAATTGAACTAATGCAAATATTCATTTTTTTATTTAATATGGAAGTGCAAGTGGCTAAGGCACTGACATTCCAAACCTAATTTGCTGTTTAGCTGATTTGCTTAAGTTTTAAAAAGAAATACTTATGTAAAATTATATGATTAGCATAAGGCTTATGGAGCAACAGCACCTTAAATGTGACAAGGTAGCTCTGAGATCAATCCAGTGCAAGTGGCGTAACTTACTATGATGCCACACACAGGGCGACGGTAGTCCTTGGGCAAGACACTTAACCCCACGTTGCTCCTGACGGCTTGTGTCGGCAGCGTGTGAATGGGTATGAAAGATGAGTGATAGAAGATAGATGCTCTATATGAAAGTGGGAGTGAATGGGTGAATGACAAAACTGTAGTGTAAAGCAGCTTTGAGTGGTCACCAAGACTAGAAAAGTGCTATATATAGACCATTTGCTTTGGTTTGTGAAGTGTCATTTTTTAATCTTGAACATTTGCAATTTAGTGTCATACTGAAAACAGAAGAGAGCATATTTGCATATACCATAGCAACACCAAAAAGCATTTTATAGAAGTGCGAAATCATGAGTCACTTTCACAGACTTCTGCTTGCAGACAGTTGAGTCTGCAGTTGCAGCCAGTGGCCCCTCAAGAAACATATATGACCCAAACAGGGGTTTTCACCATTAACAAAAGGGATAAATGTCACTGGAGTAGACTGTATATAAATAACCTCCAATACAGTACAGTCTACTGGTGACAGTTTGTAACAGAAACTCATATCTTAAAACTGTAAATGGTACATAAAGGATCATGTGACATGCAACTAGAGAAAGAAATATATGGTGCAAGAAAATGAAAAAAAAAAAAAACAGGCACAAAGAAACAATAATACATGTTTGCTCTTGTCTGGTTGTCGCCTTTTAACATGCAAAAACCTCTTTGCGAGGCCAGATGGTTCAGCTCTGACCTAAAGCACATGAACCGTTAAAATTCAAAAGGTTGAGATGGTGCCATGGGTGGGAAAGCTGCATCTGGCATGGCACAGTGAGGCCTGTGTGGTATCTAGACCACGTCCATTCCTGATGGCATCGTCCATGCTCACTAGGGCACAAGCTGACGCCCGATGATGAGTGGCAGGGTCATATGAAGAACAGCCCAGAGAGTTAAGAGGTTCTTCATAATTACAAAATATGCAAAAGAAAAAAAGAAGAAGAAAGAAACAGATAATCTGTCCATTTTGGCTCAATTTTACATTTTAAAACCCTGCATTTGTGTATTTATGCATTTCTGGGAGAGCTACTACTGAATAACTCAACACAATTATGTAATATATTCACTTTAAAGGGTGGGAAATAGAGGTCAAATCGACATATTACTCTTTCTCTTCAGTATTCACCTAATTCAAATGTGTTGCCCTACATTCAGACTGAAAATGCGTGTTGGATCGAGAGCATCGTGATGTCATCACTCCTTCTGTTGTAGCCCAACAGATCACAATCACATGCTCCATGGCAGCTGGTCATTTGGTAGAGAACAGATTCATTTATTTTAGGGCCAGGCATTCTGTAACCACTGAATATTTTTTTTGACTATATTATATGAATTTAAAAGGGGCAGCCCATGGCCTAGAGGAAGGGTTGCCAGTTCAAATCCCGACCGGTCGAGGTCCGGGACATGTGGGTATGCATTCGGAAATGCGTTTTTGTTTAATAATTGCTTAATATGTAAGCATGTGATCATTATACTATAATATATTGTTTTTAACTACTTTAATAAATATAAATAAACACAAATTACAAAGGTCTTTGGGAAAAGAAAAAAAAAAATGCTGCACGGTGATTTAAGTGTAAAGGCTAACACAGCCCTTTGGTACATTGTTAAGAAAAGTGCCAGATGAATAGAATGTATTACTATAATTATATTATTATGCTTTGGGAAAGTTGTAAAATTGGTCAGATTAGGCCGAACACTGGAGGAAGGTTAAAAGCTATTGCTGATTGAATAATTTGAATAAATGAAAATAGTGAGTTGCTAGCTTGGAGGTTGTTGTTATTTCCCATTTTGTAAATGTAAGAGGCAGATTGACTGTTGTTATGCCAGAGCAATGAAGCTTGGCATGCACTGAATTCTACTTTTTGTGATACTTGCTGCAATGTTTCCTTCCAGATAAACCCACATTATAGCTAATTAAGGGCTTTGAAAATTAGAACTACAGACATTTTGCAAACATAGACTAGATTAGTGGACACTCCAGCTTCATCAACTGTGCAATACTGTGCAGGTGAAGGGTAGGGAGAGCCTTGAAGATGGCCCAAGGTTCAGACATCACGCCACAGCCACCACCCAAGAAAGCATTGACTGTCTTTACCATATGGTGCCTTAAGGTAATGTATTTTGTGGTGGTTATAATTTTGATAATGAACATTTTTCCAACAGATTTTGGTAGATGGCTGAATAAATTAATGGACATATTTACGAACAAAATCATGTTAATAGTTTAGTTTTTCAATGTCTAGAAAACATGTGTCATCTTCTACCACCGAAACTGGTCTACGGTCCACTGCAATCCATTTTGCCAGATAGTTTATAAGTGTACTTACTCATATTGGATATGGATATCACATCCCATCATCTGGTTAAGTGTGCATTGGTGACACTGTTTGCTCATAGTAGGACCAGTAACATTAGCTCTGGCATCCACGCTTACTGCTACATGTTTAGCATCGGAGACTTGAATTGCTTTGGTAATATGCAAATTCCAAAAATTGCATGGCATGTTGAAGGTTTCCGTCATGTTCGCAGGAGAACTTTGCATGTTTTATAGCAGATCTGACAGGTTTTCTTGAATGTTTCCTTACCCAGGATGAGGGTTGTGTCCACCACTTTGAGCCAGAGACAAACAGGAAGTCCATGCAGTGGAAATATACGGTATCTGTAGACAATGGTGGAAATTCCATTCACCCCCAATGTGTCACTGGCAGAGAACTCACAATCTTGGCAAATACAAGCAAAACTTCCTGCGTGACTCGGAAAAAGTGGGGAAATATGTTTATTTGTTTGTTTGGGTGAGATGACATGAGTTACAGCTTTCACTGTGTGCACCTGAATTCCACTGAATCAGTTGTTTGGAACATTAGACTGACTGCAACGCTCTGCCATTGTGTGAGGGAAAACAAGACTTCCCTTTGGAGAGCAGGCAGCACTTAACAGACAACTGCTCATTGTCACACATAGGTTATGTAGGCCAGGATGTGAAGACTTGCTAGAACAAAGGAGAGCACTCAGCATTACCCTCCTAAAAATTGTTCATAAATACTGCAAGGTGACGCTTTGTCTTTCTGCTGTGCTGAGCCTACCCTCGCTTACAAGACAGCTGTGCTTTGGTGATGTGCTTCCGAGGTGTACACACCACACACCCTGACAGGCCCCATATATTCTGATGTATTGTTGTTAATGTTTAAATGCTTTTACTGCCGAGCCACTAAAAAACCCAGTAATGTACTTCCCCCCACATGCAGGAGAGAGAGAAATGGAAAAAAATGAGTTGTATGAAGCTTATTTGCAGAGAAACCAGACCACAGGAACCTACAAACTTGTGACTGTTTTTACTTACGGAATTGTAGCATTTACTAAAATGTTTTATCTAGTTTGCACAGCTGACAGCATTAAGCTACTGCGGAAGTAATGATGTTGTGCTAAGCTCTTTAAGGTCACACTAGTTTCAAAGCAGAGCAGGTGAATCACATACCAGACACACCTGATTAAAAATTTAAACCTCTCTGTTGGAGATGTTGCCGTGCAAGAAAAGGTGCAACTTCCTCTTTTTGACAGGTAAGTGTTGGGGAGGTTTGCATTTCAGCACAAAGCCTGACACTTGTTTACGCAGTCAGTTCAGAGTCATGCAGCTTTCAATCCTGATGTAGCTCTGCATTTGGATGAAAAGTTAAAAAGCCGGTAAATACCTTTATTTGCATAAAACCTTATGATTTATCACAGATGTGATATGTGAATGTGCAGGATGAAGCAGGCTCTTAGTCAAGATTAAAAGAGTTTATTTGTCACATTAGTCAGAATTAGCCATGTTGTGTTGGCTGTATGGAGCCGTAACAAAGCGGGAGGCATAGGGAGAGAAAAGGTGAAAGAGAAGCACAGCGAGGAAGAAACACCTATAGGGCTGGTACAAGGAAAAGGAGAAAGAAGACAGCAATGTATTCATTCAGTACCTCATTGCCTCACAAGGCGCTCCTTCACCTCCTCCTGCCGTTAATAATGAGCTCTGCACACTGGGAACCACAGGGGAGGGGAAAAGCATCTTTTGCTCCTGTTTCCAACATTCAAGTAGAGCCTGCTTTCTCTGAGAGGAGCCTAGCGACTCTGTTGGCCTGAACCTCTTCTAACCTCAGTGTGGCGGCTCAAAGGGTGTCTTCTATGATGGCTGGATGTCTGTTGTGATGAAGGAGGGCTGTGGAGTTAGATAAACTGCCAAATGATGTCTGCTTTAGAGGGGGCTCTCGTCTGTGATACAAGCACAGCACAAGAAGACTCAAGTATAGATTGACAGAGGGGCAAAGAAACAGATTAAAGGCGAGACATGCATGGCTGCATAATGATGGTCATAATGTCTCCTTGCCTTGCCAGGCCCAGACCATACTTTCTGTGTCTGCATGTCAGCAGGGGTTGATGTGGATATGTTTTTACTTTGTGTGTGTGTGTGTCTTTTGGGTTTCCCTCACCAGTGGTCGCCACAGTAGATGATATATTTGATTTGGCAGAGATTTTTTACACCAGATGCCCTTACTTACATAACCCACCCATTGTTCTGGTCTTGGGGCAGGCACGGGGAGTATACTGGATGTGGCCCTCTGGTGGCTTGGGTCGTTTAGAGTGTCCAATTAAGAATGAACAAGGGGGATTGGTTACCTTGCTTGGGTACCACAGCCCTTGAACTGGCAACCCTTCAGTCACAGGCCAAGTTAGTTTTGGATATAATTACCAATACACAGTGATAGTAGGTGTTGCAGATATGGCTGTATATTAGCTACTACATTATGAATTTTTTCATGGTGATTAGTCTAGAATATTTTGTTATTTTTAAATAGTGAGTTCCCATATAGACATTTTGGGAAACACTGTTCTCGGGTGCATTTGACATGATTTCATCATCACACAGAAGGCAGCAAGTACTGAATGACCTAGGCATAATGTAACCTCTTATTGTCCCTGTAGATTCATTGACTTGGCTCTCGCAGCACCAAATCATAGAGGTCACTTTCACATGAAGCCCGCACACGAACACAACAGCGGAAGCAGATAATTAACCAGTACTTACCACAAGTCCTACCATTTTGTTCATGAACAGATGCTACAGCAAATGAATAATGCGACACTGAAAAGGCCAGGCTATGTTGGGCCACACTCTTTTAAGAGACAAGGATAACTTGTGGCCAACATGAATAACAATTTAGTCATTATGGCTGTTTTTTGGCTGCAGTCTGAAGGAAAAAGAGGGTAATAAAATCTCTACATGTGTAGCTCAACTCCCATTTGTGGCATTAAAGTCCAATTTCCCCTAACTTGCACTCACTGTTTTGCTATGTATCACTTCTAAATTCTTATAGACAAACCCTTTTTTTTCCTGTACCATCTTGATTACCCCTTCTTTTCATCAGGGTCAATTGGGGAGCCACGCTCTGTTGAGGCACCGCCAGCGAGTTTCACACCATTTCTGTTATGGTGACAAATAGAGCTTGTCCTGCACTATTAAGGTACTAAAGTTATGCCGTTATGTTGTCATCAAATCACTGAAGAGGCTGAGGCTGCATCCACTCTACTAGATATTCAATTGAAATGGCATTTTCATTTAATTAAAAATGGTCTGCACATGCATTTCAGCTGTAATCTGCATCCATATACTCAAAAAATGCACATCACATGAGCATTGTGTTACACTGGGCATGTGCATGCTTGTTAACAGGAAGGACTAACTAGCAAGTAACAACTGGGTTGAAAAGTCAGCCTTTCATTCACAAAGTTGTGTGTCGGTTAAAAGCAATTTCCAAAGGTCCCCATTTCTGGCCTTCCAGACACTCTGAACACAACACGTCAAATCATGTTCCATCTATTGTGTGTAATTGTGCTGCAGGATCATTTCTTTTGCAAATTGTACACATACTTTTACCAGAAGACTAGAGAGGAGGACAAGCAAATTATTTTAACCCTCAACAATTAAATTTACTTTTATCAAAATAGGATTGTCATAGAGCTACAGTTGCCCACAAAACTTTAATGTCTGTCTTAATGTCATGTCTGTCACGATAGTTGGCTTTTGCAACATGTCACAGGAGTTTGATGTGTCAAACGCTTTGTCGCAATGTTACACTGACCTACATGTACTATGCATCTTTGCGCTGACTCTGGAATTAAGTTGTGCGGCAGATTTAAATTGTGTTCACAGATTTCAAATGAAAAGGACGCTATCACACTGAACCAAGGTGGCAGGACTTAAATGCAGAATCGCAAAAGTCTTTACTGACAATTTAGATTTGGTACATCATAATCAGTACAAACAGCAAACGGGATAAGTCTAAAAGGAGCAAGGTAGGAAAAAGGGTCAATATACACTAAAAAATGTATAGAGACAGAACGCTGGAATGCTGACACAAAGGTTCAAGATGAACTGGCATAGACAAAGGGAAAGGCAGAGACTAAATAGGCTAAGGGAGGGAGGGGCAATGAGAAGCAGGTGTGACACAAGGAGGCAGGAAGTGAAGACAATTTTCAAAATAAAACAGGACAGGAGGAGATGAGACAAGAACCCGCAATCTTTTTTTAGAATTCTCAGTTTGTGGTTGTCTAAAACAGAACCTATGGAGCAGAACCCTAACCCAGAATGCATTTCATACAAAAAGAGTAATGTCGGCACATATAGATACATAAAAGTGAACATAATCTTCTGGTCACAAAATGTAATTGAGATTAAGGATTTGATAAGTGCCATGCCCAGTTTCGAAAGTTCACAGAGAGGAAACTATTGACATACTCGCTGTCAACCTATACCAAAATATAAAATCATTTAAAAGGCTGACATAAGAGTTGAATCTGACAAGTTCATGCTAATATCTCTTACCCCCTATTTCAACTCTATTTTCCCCACACTTTGTGTACATCACTTCTCACTTCCCCTCACACAACCCCGATCACCATGTCTCACTGACTGCACAGTTTTCCTGAAATAAGAGGCATGTACTGCCTCTCATCTAAATATGATGTAAGTATATGGCGCGCCTCCGCATTCAACTGTCAGTCAAAACTTAAACTCAAACCTGAACTCATTGTGTTGTCACAGGTGCTGATGAGAGAAAGAGACTGCAACCTGTATTACAACACAAGCATTCACGGGGCTCAGCAGCACCATCAATCCTGCCTTCACCAGCCTGACAAGAGTCGTAATAACACGAATGGCTGTGACTTTCAAATGTGGAATGAAGCTAAATCAGTAAGCAGCTCACATCCTCAAGCATTCTTACAATAATACAAAAAAAAAAAGAATATTATTTGCTTTTACGGTTACAGTAAAATTACCAAAGCAGAATTCCAGGAAGAGCTCACTGTTCTTTTGTGTTGATATGTTTAATACAGTTGTTTTTGTAATGTTAAGTTAACAAGGTGATTTGATGTAGAACACATTGTTATTTGACATCGGTAGCTACAAAAACAGGCACTTAAATGGTAGAAAAAAAATGACACCCACTCAGGGTATTGGCCCAGAACCACTATGGCCTTTTCCTTTGTTGGCAACCACACAGGTTTTGCTGGATCAACTTGTTCAAATGCTCTGTGATGGCAGCGGTTGAGGGTAAAGAGTTCTATTCAGTCAGCTTTTTGTCTTCAGTTCAAAACTGGCACAACCTCAAACCTTCAGGCTACTAGCAGCATAAAGTGTCTGCTTTCTTGGAGAAAGTATACAAGCTTGTTTTGTTACTGTTTCACTTTTTGTGTAGAGGAAAGATGCCAGAAAAGGTTACCCGCTCTGAGTCGGTTTTGTTTATTTCACTCAATCATTGTCTTTCACTCTTTATCCTCCACATGTGGGTCACAGAAGGTGCTGGAGCCAGGCTTTTGCGTTCGAACCAGGATTTGAACTGACAACCTTTTTGCTGTGAGGCAACAGTGTTAGCCACTACCATGTGGCCCTTCATTATTTCATCACAATAGCTATTCTGTGTGACAAAGAACTTCTTACATCACTTGAGCTCAAGCAAGCTTTCAGCTGTTTTCCTCATCATCATTACAAATTTAAAACCATGAGCATATGCAGGGCTGATCCTGCCTGGGGGTTGTCCTTGGGTTATTTTATCTGTGGTGGCATCGTGGACTTTCACTGCTCTAAAAGCAAACTCTTTGTGGTTTCTAATGTTTCAGCTGCAATGACTGTTATTACTGCTTCTGCTGCTGCTGCTGTGTCTGTAAACATTTGTGACCTTGTTAACATTGACTCTTCGTAATGTGATATATTAATGCAATAAACTCTATACACGCTAATGATCATCAGACAATTCCAAATTCCAGAAAAAAAATATCCAAACATGCTTTCTTTTTTCTTTGTTGTTTAAATATTTACTTTATTGCCTAATTTCTACCACTCAAGGTGGTGTTCTGTTTACTGCTGCATGAGGACAATAACCACATGAAGTCATGGGAAATGGAGATCTCACAAGCAAATGACTGCAAATGACTACTTATACTCACTGGCCTCTTTATTACATATGCAGGCCACTTACCATAATAAAGTGGCAGTAGTGGTGACTGATGTGGTCTTCTGCTGTGGTTTGCGGTGCGTCCAGATATTACTTGATTGTAATGAGTGGTTATTTAAGTTACTGTTGCCTTTCTGTCATAGAACTACAATCAATCAATAAATCAACCAGTCAATCAATTTCTTCAGTTTACTTTTAAATGTTACTTTTTTTTCCATTTTGTGCTGCCCTCAGGTCTTCAGGAAGGCTGTTCCATAAACGTGGGCAATAGTAAAAAAAAGCTGCCCCACCATGAGTTTTAGTTTTTACACTTGGAAGGCCAGAACCAGAGGATTGGAGGGTTCTAGAAGGAAGTATGAAGGTCCAAGACCATTAAGAGCTACAAAAACTCTTAAAAGGTCGTTCAAACTAATACGTTCCCTTTTCCAGGCCATTCTCTGTAAACTTTAGACAAGACTATGCTTGGAAATCTCAGTAGATCAGCATTACATCTGAAATACTCAGATCATCTTGTCTACATGTCTAAATGCATTGGGTTGCTGTGATTACTTTTTTTTTTTAAGGATCCAGTGTGTACCCATAAGTATGTTTGATTAAATGTTTTTAAAACATGTTGAGATTATGGAGAATCATTTTATTTAAAAAAAAAAAAAAAAACAGTGTATTATGTACATTAGGCAAGGACCTATCTATCTGGCGGCCACCATCTTGTGAATCCATTTTGTAAGCAGCTTGTGTTTTGAGGCCAAATGCAAATGAAGAAGAATGTCTCCGCCCACATAAACTGAACCAACAGGTGAGAGAATGGAATTGTGGAAAGAGTTGTAACAGACAGTGTTTCTAATTTTACCTTTTAAGGTTATGTAAAAAGCATACAGTAGTGTCACATATTTGGTTAAATAAGCCCATTTTTATCAGCACAATGTCTGCATTTGCATTTGTTCATAAATGTTTCCTAAAATTAGCCCATTGTTGGAAGAGTGAGGATCACAATGACACAAGACTCTCCAAAGGGTATCACTGTCAGGCCAGCTGCAGAAATGACTCCATCTCTCTTTATTATAGCACAATGATGTCATATACAGTATACCAAAAGGCTGCAGTATGTCTGCATATAGTCCCACAAACATGAAAACCCCAAGACACTTCTCTGTCCAAATATCACAGAGAAGAAGCAGCAGGCCAGTCCAAACAGGGACAAGACACTTAAAGTGGAAGTTACATAAAGATGATTTTAACGTTATTTTTCCTGCCTCAGCTTGGTCTTCATGAAGAGAAATTATGTAACATTGTATGTATCCTGCTTCCTTGGGAAAATGGGCTTTGTCAAGTATTATCAGACCTCACTTATAGAGTGGTTGTGCGTATACAGCAGCAGCGCAGGGAGCAGGTGGGGACAAAGTGTTTATCTTGTGAAACTGGTGGTTTGTTTTGGGCAGTAGAATTCACTTCTGAAACTTTTTTGTGGGTGCTGATTGCTGTTTCATAATTATAAGATAATGCAATATAACATGTCTGTCTTGACATAAAACTTCCTGTGTGCAGTATGGGAACGTTGCCAGGCAGCCCGAGGTCGAAAACACAACAATACTAAACACAGAGAGAGTCGTGTGGAGCTGACATACTTATCAGCATTGTGTAAACTTCTTTGTTTATTATGTAAAAGCTATGCACGACAGTTTCAAAACTCTCGGAACTCGGAGCAACCTTGTGTCAGTTTCACAGTATGTTGGTATATCGTCATACACATAGTACTGTTTAATCTTTAATTGTAGACAAGTTGCTCTGCTGTTTGTGTGGAAATACCATGTAAAGTATTGTTAGTGACTGGTATTGCTAACAATGCCTAGCGCGAGATACATTAGCATTTCTCTCTCTCTGTATTCTCATCATGCAGGTTGCGGGATCAAGATCCAGTTTTCGAGGCTACCCATATCATCACCATTATTTTTGTGCTATACTTGTAACCGGATACAGTTGTTGTGTATCTGCTCCTGGTCTCTCTCTCTCTTCTGTCTCTACCTCATCTCCCTCTTGTCCTTTCTCTCCCCCACCTCTCCGCTGTCCCCCATTTTTCCTTTCACCCCAACCGGTCGAGGCAGATGACCGCACATCTCTGAGCCTGGATCTGTCAGAGATTTCTTCCTGTTAAGAGGGAGTATTTTCTCTTCTCCACTGATGCCTAGTGCTTGCTCATTGTGTGAACTGTTGGGGTTCTCTGCTCTCCTTGATGTTGTCTATGTACAGTGCCTTGAGATAATGTATGTTATGATTTGGCGCTATACAAATAAAATTGAAATTGAAATTGAAATTTCCAATTCCAACAACTGAACTCGCGGATGAGGTCACTCCCAGTTCCGACTTCCGATGTACATGGAATGCAGCCTTAGATGGAAAACATTGAAATGACACAACTGTAAAAATATGAGTCACCATATACCAACATGTATGTTTTATACTCGCATTACCTTTTCCCATCTGCACAGCAGTTGGTCGAATTTACAGGCAAAAACATTGCATTTTTTGTTAATTATCCTGTACATTTTTTTTAATACGTTACACATGTTGCTTCATAAAGCATCTGCTCGTAATATGAAGATAATCACTGATGCTAAATATAGATAGACCTCTGCTGTCAGGATCAGCTGAGAGCTATCTGGGAAAGAGAGGTGTTTAAGGGAAGCTTGCCAAATGTGATTTCAGACAGAAATTTCCCAGGCCAACAATTTGGGTTTAAAGTGCACAAAAGGCTCCTCCGGATGAATCAAGTTGCAGTGACTTAATGGAAATATTGAAAAGCTCTCAGTTTTATGCTGTAATTCCTGTACGGCCACAATGCCACTGTTTGGATAGGGTGTACCAGAATAATGGGATTGTTCCCCTCTTTGCATCCTTGAAATAAGGGACACAAAACAAACTGGCCACATTTGAATTATACTGAGGATGATGCACATAATTGATTTTTTTTTTTTTTATTACAATCATCTCAGGAAGAGTACATGTGGTCTTAAAATGGAGATTAGAATTTAGGAATGCAACATATGAACAATCTAAATAAATCAGTGTTTTTCCTTTGTTCATAAGGTTCATTATCTGGCTGTGTGTTCTACTTTTAGATTGACTGTTTAAAGGATTTCTGCAGTACAGCATGGCATATTTTAAATTAGTAACAAGTCACACAATGCTATGGAAACAGTATTGATAATGTTTTTTTTTTCTCTGTCATACCCACATATTTACTATATTACTAGATGGAGTTGAAAGATATCTTAAATAGCTTCCCCGATGCATTATATAAATGCATCATGACCCACTCTAGAGATGAGGAAGGTTAAAAGACAGAGAGAGCTTTGGAAGAGTCTTACAAATTACTGGGATAACACTACAGTATGTATTTATAACTGTTGAACTGGATAAATTGACTGCATTGGTTTTACTTTTCAATTCATTCCTCACTGTACAAAGGCTGCAACACTGATTCATTTATTTTATGAAGTTATCTCAGGCAAGCTTCCAACTTACTTGAGAAGTTTTCATTCTTTGAAGGCAAAGTCACAATCTTGGCTGTCAGCTTAAAGTTCCCTCGGTCAGAACAGAAACTGGTGAATCATGCCTTTCCTTCTTTGACCCTAGGTCCAGGAATTATATTTAGTCCAAAATCAAACCGAATAGTCCTTTGGGTGATTTTACACAGAATAAAGACAGTGGCTAACTCCACCCAATGCTGGATTTTGAAAATTGACAAGAAGTGGGCTGAGAGTTGAGTGAAGGAGAGAAGAAGGGAAAGTGAGTGGGGAGCAGTCCAGGCCTCTCAATTGACACACCTGTGACATTGGTAAAAGGATCTGGGACAACAAGCCTCACCCTGATTGGACAAAAGGGGAACGATGTACTGGTGACGCAAGCATGGACTAAAGCCTTGTTTAGACAGCAGATTTGGAGATTAAGCAAATTGGAGACTAAACTGACTGTATGTGTGTGTGAAAGTGAATGGTTATTTGTCTCTTTGTGGCCCTGTGATGGACTGGTGACCTGTCCAGATTGTACCCCACCTTTCACACTAATGGCGTGTTTCCAAGCCAAACAATGCCAAATTGTAGATCAGTTAAAAAGACTTAACTATCCTAAAAACATGGGTTAATCTCCAACAATTACCAGGGACATGTGTACAGTCTCAGGAGTCTGGTGTATTCAGTGACAGCACTGCCGATCCTGACCGGCAAGCAACATCACAAACCGCTGTATTTCAGTGACCTTTCTTGCTTTTATTGCATACCACCTTGATGGTGCATCTTTTTATTGCTCATGTGGAGCAGGGCTGATTGAGCCCAGTTTATAATTTCAGTGACTCTATTAGACCAAGTAATGGACGAAGGACTGAGACTGTCTATATTTGTTCCCTTTCTTTGCACTTCACTTTGCACTTCTAAAGTGTTGTTTGCACCTCATAAAAAAATGTGTCGTTATTAAAATTGTACGGTTGAGAGGGAATGTGATAAATAAATGGCACTTTTTCCATAATTTAAATAGATTTTGTTGTATTTTGTACGGACAGTGTTTATTTGTGGAGATACGTGATATGACCTAAAATTAGTTTTGTGGGAAAAAAGCTTGCATATATCAGTATTGGTTGGTACTGGAATTGGAAATTAAGTCTTGGACAATATTGGCATATCGGAATTCGGTAAAAAAGTCAATATTGATCATCCCTACTCTATAGTTATACGATGTTAGCGTGTTAATGTTTACAGGAAACATTTGCCAAATGCTGTAAAATGTTTTAGCTATAGATGGAAATAGGGAACATTACATTTTAAAGGAAATTTCTGTCATATTTGAAGGTAAATAAGATAAGTCAGGGTTCCCATGGGTCCTTGAAATGCTTGAGTTTGTGGTTTATTTATTTTTTTCAAGGTCCTTGAATGTTTTTGAACATTGCCCTCAATGGACATAGGTTTCTGAAAGTGCTTTACTTTTGTGCAGGAAAGAAGTTAAGTTGATATTTAGGTTATTTGCTCTGACACTGCATTGCTTGATGTACGTAGACTAGGTCCACACCGAACAAACATCGATTGATGTTGTGGACACTGTGTTAAGATGCTGGGGATTGAACTTCATAGATGTAAAGCACATACTCTACCACTGAGCTACATCAGAAACCTTGAGTTGAGAATAATAGATCATAAACAGGACTACAGTCATAAATGTTTACTCTTGAAACTGTTAATTTTCATTTAATACTATAGTGTACGTTGGTTACATGAAACCCAGAAATAGAGATAAACGCAATAAAGTTTGTCTTAACATTTTTCATTTTTCTTCTTTCGCAGAGGCTCCACGCTACCATATTGAATACCCTTTTAACCCATTTTTTATTTACTGTGGCATGTTTAGGCACTTTGTTGTGAGTAAACTGAAGTACATGACCTTTTCTTGTGTTGATGACCATTCAAAGCTGCTTTACACTACAGGTCTTTCATTCACATATTCACTCACACATACATTCTGCAGCACAACCATCATACCCACTGACATGCTGCCAGCACAACTGTCAGGAGCAATGTGAGGTTCAGTGTCTTGCACTGGGACACAGCAGAGCTGGGGATAAAACCCACAACCTTCCTCTTCAACTGATCCACAGCCGCTCCTTTGGTTATTGTGCTGTGCAGGGTGGGCTGCGGAGAGTATATCAGTCGAGCCATTTGACCAGAGGCATTCCACATCAAAGAGACTAGGGACAAAGGCGATTTTTTTTAACAATATGTTGCAGCTGCCTTGCATTTGTTCTCGGACAGGTTTATCCTCATAAACCACCTCAGCTTTGATGTCAACACCTTCCATGACTGAGAGCATCCAACAGCTGTTCAAAGATCCCTGATGCATGAAATTCTCTGGAAAATATACACAATATACACAAGTCCAGGGATGTCTGATCTCAAGTGGGCCGAGCAAGTAAAATAATAGCACAATAACCTAAAAAGAACAAGAACTCCACTGTTTTCCCTTTTGTTTTACATTTGATGAATCTTTTGACAAAACACATTATGAAAAACCTGAAAATGTTTCCCATTTACACATGTACTGTACATTGCAACTTACAGATCACAGTGGATCTTTAAAGGTACAAAACATTTAGTCACATGTTATCTGGAACTATTTCACATATAATAAGAACATGTCAAGATCTAGAAATTATTTCACTGCACATTTATGTAGTATTCCTAAAACTAAAGTGGAAGCTAATAAAAATGTGACCCCATGGGAACAATTAGGAATTACTGTATGTCTAACTACATAAATGCAGTTGAATATCTTCAATAGAGTGTTAAATTTCCTGCTGTTCTTCTGGACAGTGGTCGGGGAAGCGCAGGGAGGGAGGAGGAGCTGTGGCTGCTCCAGGTTAACAACTTTACTTCTGCAGATAGGAGATGGACACGCAGACACATTTATTTCTCTCAACAGGCTTGGAACACAACACATATTTACCCCACTTCATAGTGAGTAATGTTAACTCAGCCCATAAGCCGACTTCTCTCTCTTCACATACACAGCGCTGCTCACGCTCTCTCTCTCCCCCTGCACGTACACTTGCCCAGCTCTAAAAGGGGCCGCCGCATTCATAAAACAGTAGTTAATACAAATTCATCTTGCAGGCCGGATTGGACCTTATGGTGGGCTGGTTCTGGCCTGCGGACCATACATTTGACACCCCTGCTCTAGGCTCTTTCATCAGAAAAGAAAAGAAAATATACACAGGTATAGCATTCAATGGAACACCACAAATAAATGTAATACAAGCCACTGTTTTCATGAATAAAATCCCTTCCCCTGTCTCCATTTAGTGCAGAGATCATGTGTAAATACGGTGTAAAGTGTGTGTTTGTGCATGCCGTGCTTCTTTCAGACCATGTAATCGATACTGAATGCAGACTCACATGAAGTGCATGGATCAGTGACATATAGGGACGTTGGTCTCTGTTAGACGACAACCACTCAATTTGGTGATGCAATAAAGGACACGAGCAACAAGAATTCATACACAGCAGTCAATCTTCACCATGTGAAAAGGGCAAGAGTCTTTACGTTAGGTTTAATTTCCTCCCTTCATGCCGATAAACCGGTCACTCTCCGCGTCATCCATCCAAAGCATCTCAACCCTAAATCCAACAGTTTCCAAAACTTTTTGTACTGGGACCCACTTTTAAAGATGTCAAACCATGGCGACCCATTTCACAGTACACTTTAATTCGAGACAAGAGTAAATTTGTGCATCATTCTACATTTGCAATTAACTATTGTTACTGCCATTTCTGTAACACCTAGTAACACATAGTATTTTAAATAGATAAAGCAGCCTTTTCTAAGAGATACAGCAGTGAATCACAACTTAATTTCCTGCACTTGTTTTAAAAAACATATCTCAGACATATAACATTATTCATTATTCAAATATATAGGAGTTACAACATGATCAGATTAGAGGTCTCAAACTTGCAGCCCGCGGGTCACATGCAGCAAATAAATCGATTGGAATCGAGTTATTTTTGTATGTATACATTCAAAAATACATTTTGTTTAGAGATATGTTATTCCATATCAAAACAAACACTTATTTTGAAATTCTGTGACATATTGTCACAACTGTTCATTTTAAGTTCATACCATACATACTGAGAAGTTGCTATTGACTGGCTCCCTTTTGACCTATAGAGGCTCAATGGCCATTTTAATTTGAGATTATAATTATACATTATAAATTCATAGCGCATAATTTATATCTAAATTATGTGCTATGAACTTAACAATGTCCTAATGTTATGAATCTATTTAAGGAAGCTGCTATGGTGTTATTTCCTCATTGCGTCTCTTCAAACTCTTTAATAACATTAAATAAGTAAAAATACTAGATACCCATATATATTGGTTTACACCTGATTTGGAGTTTAGTTCCACTTTAAGGCATTACAAAATGGGAATCGACATCTCTGAAATGTTCTTCTATAGTTTAATTGTATGGGCATGGGTGTGTTAGACCTGTATGTTCTTAACTGTAGCTGTAATAATTGTATTCCGTCTAATTATGCCATGGTGTCATATGGAATTGTTCCATCATAAAGATTATTTTCCCTGAATCGTAGCAGCATATCCGTACCCAGTATCTGGGAATGACTGCTCTAATATACAGTATTCACAGCAGGCCAATTCCCATGGTCGACTGAGCAGATCATTACTTTGGTATGAATTCTAAGTGTGAATTTTTTTTGTAATAATCCTTGCATCTGTTTTGAATAAACCCTCAACCACTTGCTAACCATCCTCTATATGCCAACAGGCAGCATTCACTGTACAGTACAGAGCTTAAAATCAACTGGCCATCTGTGGAGAGATGGAAGGAAGAGCCGCGATGGGAATGGCCATAATTCTCCATTCCAGATGTGACCCTATCCCAAGCTTGGCAGGGTGAGGGCAGTGTGTGCAGGAGGGGGAGGGATGAAGGGAAGGCTGTGGGCTAGGGAGGATGTATCAAGGGTGTGGAGGCAGATTTGTAATGGCCACGTCATGACAATGAAGGAGAGGGCATGGGATAAAATCAACAGCTGGCTTTTGGGAGATGATTTGGCAACACAATAAGGAGTCCGATGAAGACAATCTGTTTGGAAAAAACAAACTTTGGAGACCAAGGTACTGGGAGGCAGATGAGGCAGGAGCCGTGGCCGGTCGAGGACAGCCATATGTGAGAGGCAGCTGATGTGTGAAGTATTATGCCCAGCAGTCAACCTCTCCACACACTGCTGTGTCTAAGGGCACCTTGACCCTCCTCTGAGCCACATAGATAAACACTATCCAAACCACCTCATTTATAGCTTCTCATTACTTAGAGTGGCGAGGAGGAGGGGAAGGCCTGTCCGTAACCCTGGCACTCCCTCTGCAAAGAAACTGAATGTTTTGTTCTATATAACAGAATCTTTTTTTTTTTTTTATCGTGTTCCTTCCTTGACCTCTAGACTCTCAGAACTTTTCAAACTATCTTTTTTTATTGCACTTTTTGAACGTCAATCAAGCATACTTGATACTAAATTTTGCTGAACATATTTGAGGAACATCCAATTTTTTTCGTCCTTTGTAAAATGTCCTTGCATTTCCGAAACTGCTATTTCAGCCAGCTGGGCAAACTTTCATTTTACTGCACTCAATGTCAGTTTTGTATAGGTTACCCTTTAAAAGAACACTCTGGGAAATTGTTTATCTCAGCTTTATGGAACCATATTCTAGGAATTAGCCATTTCAGGAAGGTCCTCTCATGGCAAAGATTCACTTTGCAATGACTTGTTAAAGATCTGTGCTAAAAATAACACATCTGCATTTACAACAAAGTGGTGCCAAGGAGATCTTGGTTTTGTGGGAACAGATTTTGGGATTGAATGCTTTACACCTATGTCTTCGAACCATAATTTCATGATTAAAACCCCATCTGCTTAGTTTACGCCTTCTTCCACCTGTGATATATTACAAAACTTGTTAAAACTCTGTTAAAACCCATCAGTTGATCCAAAATGCTGCAGCACAAGTTCTGACAGGAAAAAGAAAGAGAGACGGTATCACTGCAGCACATTCACCTGCATGCGCTTCTCCATATCAATTCAGTGCATGTGCAAAAGTGTGTCTATTTCCTGTCACCAAAAATGTATTATGACAGTTGTGGAATGACATAAAATGTGTATTTTATTTTATAGAATTAACTAATACAATAAAAGATACTATGAAATGTCTATTTATTTTAAAATAACCACCGATGTAAGCTATGTATTGCCACCATTGGTTCTGTGTGTGTGTGACGACTGAAATCTCAAGAGCCAGTGTCCAAAATGCATGAAATTAATACCACACTTTCGTTTTTGCCATTAATGTCCTAATTGTTTTTTTTTTGTTTGTTTTGTTTTTTTTTTTAATTGCCTTACATTAAATATGTGAGAGAGTAACAGCCCAGCATGAAGTTAATTAAATTGTCAAAAATAATTTGATGTGAAGACAGGAAGCTGATGTCATTCTCAATATTAGTCACAAAACAGGGCATGCGTTGACTATTGATTATTTTGTTAAGGTAATGTGTTGCAAAGTAAAGTATGTATTTATCGTATCCTCGGGTTATGAATCTTCAACCTAACACCAGTTTAGTGATAATTCATAACATTCCAGCAGTATAGACGTCTTGCATATGTGTTTCTCTATAATTCACCTTCAGAATACTAATGCACAATTTAGTGTGGAATGTATCTTTAATGCGTTTTACCCACAGGGCGAGATAACTGAAGTCTTAGAAGGACATTACTGATATGCTTATATGCTAAGAGACTGGACCAAAATAAAAGTATGCTAATACCCTCAGCGGCTGTCCTGATTTTGAAGTGGGCTCTTTGTGAAGTGCATTTGTTTCCCGTTCAGTCATTACTCCAATCTTCTTTTAGGATTAGACCAATTTTAAGGATGATTAATGTCACAATCATTATCTCAACATGATGTGATTTACATGATATATCTGAAGAGCCTCTCTTGTTTTTCCTTGAGTGACATTATTCCAAGGTCAGTACATTTTTACTAACACAGAAGTCCATGCATCCATCCATCCATTAATCCATTCATCCATTCATCTTCTACCGCTTTGTCCTCCACATGAGGGTCGTGGGGGGTGCTGTGCCCATCTCAGCTGATATAGGTGGGGTACATCCTGGACGGTTCGCCAGTCCATCGCAGGGCCACATAAAGACAAACCATCATCCACTCTCACACTCACACCTATGGTCAATTTAGAGTGTCCAATTCACCTCATCCCCAATACTGCATGTATTGGGGATTTATACAGAAGTCATGATACGAAAACCCTGACCTTACTGACTTGTTCCTGTGATTGATGTCTCTCACTGGTACATCAGAATTAACACAGAAGCAGGTTTATGAAATGTGTCACGGGTGCAGCTTGTGAGTTTAAATCAAACAGTAAATCATTTGGAAATCCTCTACTGGGGAGCTGTGCTTGGACGGAAATTGTAGTTTCCATGACAACTTTTTTTCAGTTTTTTTCACACAGTCATACACGTCATGTTTACAGCAACTTACTCAGACTTTTGACAGTAAGCAATATTCACATGGACATAAAAAAAACAAAAAGATAACAAAAACAAAAACAAAAAGAGTACCCTGCACTCAGCATCTGATTTTTGCAAAATAATAAAAATGCAGTAGGGGCCCTATTAGACATATCACATACCTTAACCTTTGTTAATTGATTAAAAGAATAAAAGTCTTGACTGCTTTTCACTCTGTGACTTAAAAGCTGCATGAGAACCATATTAAAAAAAAATGCATATAGTGACTTGGTTTCAGGTAGCAACAATGTCCAATCTTCACCTTGGACTGTAAAAAACAAATAAACGTCCTCTACTAAAGTAATTAATTAAGATGCCATATGTCTATTTAGGGTGGATCAGCATGGGTTGAGAAGAATGTCTGCACTGGAGTGGCTTTGCTGAATCCACTGCTTTTATTAGGAATTAGGGGAACAGTTAAATTAATCGGTCATGGCTGACATTGACTCCTAAAACTCCCACTCATTATGTATTCCTCCTAAACCCACCCAGTGTCAAACTGTGCCTGTGGACATGGAACTAGCTCAGAGACACACTCTGTGTGCTCCTGCCTGTGCAAATTATTCAGAGCAATAGAGCCTCGAGATGTTGGATTCTCGGGGCAGGTGTACATTTTAACCAGCCTATCCCTTATTTCACTTTCTAACCTTGGTTAGAAAGTACATTCTGAAATATCCCACGTCCTCTGAAGGGTGCACTTCTTTCAAAGCACACACAACCTGTGCAGAAATAATGAGACTGCTTATTATTATGGTAATTAATGTTGTTAGCGATGGGTATGTGGGTGAGGATGTCTTTTTGTTCTCGGGGCCTTTCAGTCCTGGCTCTATTTTAAAATCTAAAGGGCTCTCTTCTACTCTGTATCCACACACAAAGGCTCACTTTAGAGACTTTTTTTGTTAATTAATGACCAGATCCATGGACAGAACAGAGGCGCTAAAGCACATTGACAGGTCTAAAATGATTAAAACATTACAGATTAACATTTAGGAAAGAAATTAGACCTCCACTCTTACAGGAAGCCCTATATTTTGCTTCAATTAATCTTATTTATATATATTTTTTCTACATAAAAATGAAATAAATCTTCTTCAGTCTACAAACTGGTACACAGTATACATTACATTGTGATTGGTCTGCAGGTGTATTCTTTGTTTGTAGCCAGATACAATCAGAGTAAAGTGTTCTCTGACTGATCGTGACAGCTTTTACATTACATCTAGGAGGAATACTTGTCCCATGGTAGCTCAGTGGTAGAGCGAGTTGTCTTTCAACTTGAAGGTTGTGGGTTAAAAGCGCTATATAATTACAGACCATTTATTACTTGTACTTGTATTCTTTTGCCTCATGTCAGTGCTGTGTATTTAGAGATTTTTTTTAATATGCAATAGGCAAGGCAGCTTTATTTAAATGGTGGATTTCATACACAAAGACAACTCAGTGTGCTTTACATGACAAAGTTAGAATTGGAGGAATAAAAATAAAAACAATTTAGAAATAAAAACAAAAACGAAATACAGAAAAAATAGAAAAGGAGAACAAAAAAGTTAAAAAATAAGGTTCCAGCATGAAATAATGATTTACAAATTCATTAAAAGGACATATAAGAATAAACATCATTATCAGAAAGAGAACAGAGAAGATGGGGAACATTGTGGTTTATTCATTCCATTCTATTATATTCCTTCTGTTGCTCTTCACACCACCAGCACACAATATGTCTTTGGCATATTTTGTGCTGTAAAAGTCAAGAAGCCTATGTGATGGAAGTTAAATAGGAAGACATGTGCAATTTCTCAAGATATAGAATATTTGTGAAGATGATCAATAAGTAATCACTTAATCCAGTGTGTTGCCATTCAGAAAATTATATACTGTAGGATTATAGCATCCGATATATAATATATGATATGGATTACTGTATCATTTTGTGTATATATACCACTCAATATCAACTTGATACAGTCTCATCATCTCCACCCTCATCACTGACTTCCTGTTGTTCCCCACTCATTTCCCATCCATCATTTTTTAGAATGACGGTCATTCATGCAGCTCATGTATAAATTGCCGGCGACGCCAAAGTGAGCATCTAATATGTTCAATTTTATCATTCCACTTTTATCAATTGATTATGTGTCAGATGCATGGGACATAAACAGCTCCGTAGGAGGTCACTTCATTGATTGGCTTGAGACACATGCTGTGTGCTTTTATCACAGTGACAGGCTGGCTGGGAAGCCCCGCATCTCTTTGGCTAATTAAATGTGTGCCTCATGAAAATGGACCCTTGTCATAATCATTAAATTACAAGAACTTAAATGCCTTACAATAAAATCAAGTCTGGCCCAACACATCCATTGCAGCAGTGACCTACATCCTGCACACTGACTGTTTGACACATATGGACAACATGTCCACAAATGATGAATAATCTCTACATTACAGGTAATGGAAGATGTTCCTTTGAATATCACCATATGTATAAATGTGGATATGTTAAGGGGATATCCTGATGTATGAGATTTATGTGGATATATGCAGGCAAGTGTTTTCTCTGGACTAATCTTTTGAGATGTTTGTGCTTCCCAAACGAGGGTGACAATGCACTTTAAATGCACTTCTGAAATAAAACATCTACTGTTTATCCTGTGTATTACATGATCTTAAAATACACTTATTATCTTTCATTTGAGACAATACCTGGGTTATTGCTTTGGCTTTGTAACGTTAAATGAAGGAGTTAGAACGTGTTAGAAATTAAAATTCAGCTATAACACAAATAATAAGGCTTTTTTTTTTATTCATTCATTTTTGTCGATTCAATGTGTTTTTTATAATCAATACATGTAATATTGAATTAGAAATATTGAGTTTATTTCACTGATTTATTTAATGTAATACATTTGTGTGTATGTGTATGTATGTATTCCCAGAACTGGGTGTTGATGGACATGCAGATGAATCATAAACAGAGCAAATAACTCTATGATAGGTGCTCTCTGAGGCTTTCAAGTGTGTCTTAAAAACATTTAGATATCACTTGTCCGAGCCTCAAGTAATCTGCTTTGGTCCAGTCATACAAAGAGTGCAACGTGTCCATCATCTCACAGAGAGTGCTCTGCTTCCTTTTCTTTCCTCTTTTTTTTCTTTTTTTTAAAAAAAACAAAATATGTAGGCATATGTGGTTGTAAAATTAAGCATATTCCACAAACGTCCTTGAAACCATGTCTTTAGTTTGCAGTGTGAGAATGAGTTTAAATGGATGTGTACCTTTGATTCGCCCTGACAATCATTTGCATGCAGCTGAGCTGTTTAAATTTAAAATGGTGTCAATGCAACTACTGTGCAGAGGAAAATATTATTCATCTGCTCATTTTTTGCCCACTAAATAGTGCATCTTAAAGCTACAGTATGTAACTTTTGGTGATGTTACTATGCCCTATAATGTTGGTCTTCATTAGTAGAAATGGTATTGCACTATTTGTATGTTGCATCCTGCATCTGTCTACCATCAAACGCCTTACCTAGGGAGCATTTGTGTGTATACAGCAGTAGCACAGAGGTGGGCGGGGGCAAGAAGTGCTTATCCCATCATCCTGTTTTTTTTCTTTTGGGGAGCTCTTGTTTTGTGTTTTCAGTCATACTCCAACCTGTCTGCAAATTGAATAGTACCCTAAAGTATGTTTGTACCACTCAGTGTATTGCCCTTTAAAATAAAGCCTTTTATATACAGACAAGGGTCCTTCTTTATCATCATCTGCAATCTTGTGATTTCATATTCACTCATTGTCTTCCACATTATCTTCCACATGAGGGTAGCTGAGGGGCTGGAGCCAATCCCAGCTGACGTAGGTCAAGGGTCAATTTAGAGTGTCCATTTTCTTTTTTTGGGACTGTAGGATGAAACCAGGGCATGCTCACACACACACGGGGGAGAATATGAAAACTCCACATAGAAAGGCCCTTGGACAAACCAGCGTTCCAATGGGTGACCATCTTGCTGTGAGGCAACAGTGCCAGCCACCATAACGTGAAGTCCCTATATTGTCATTCCAGCCCAGTAAATGTTTTGCAGAGCTCATGCCGCTTTGATTGTAGCCATTCCTCACCTCTTGTCATTCAAGCGTTGCTCCTGAACAATTCATCTTGGATCTTTCACACCTGCAAATAATCACAGCCAATATCATTAACCTGGGTGACCCCTATGTTCCCCCCACAGCTCATTTTTCCCATCTGCTGAGCCTGTTCTTCTGCCATTCATCACTCCATGCTGACATGATCTCCAAACACCATGAGAGGATAACAGGATGTCTTATTGATCTCCTGTCAATGCAGGAAACTGACCTAGAAGAAAGTGATGTAATGCTCTCTGTTTGGTATTTTAAGGATAAAAGAGGAAAAGAGAGGTCTCTGTTATTTAATGTTAATATTTAACACTGCCTGAGAAGCTACTTAATTTAGCTTAGTTTATTAAATACTTTATGGACTATTACTTTCAAATGCCCCATAAGCATTTCTTTTTTCTTTCCCACTACACTATTCACTTTTCTGGAATCATTGCTTTCATGCATCATTATACTGTACAACCATAGGGCCGATCAGAAGCTGAAAAGACCTCGGAGCGCTTCAAATCTGGTCATGTGATAAAATTCCAACTGTATGGGGGATTGTTTCTGTTGGGGTGGACAATATGATCTAAACATTATATAGACAGATATTCATATATATCTATAATTAAAAAAAAAAATAATAATAATAAAATACAGTGACAGCATGAAATCTATTTGGGGGCCACGGTTTGAGACCTTCAGTGTAGATATTTAAAGCAGTGCAACTCATTAATGAAAACACATTATATACTCATATACACATTATACTCCTCTGAAAGATGATTGTAATTAGATTAGTTCTGTTTGTATGTTTTTTCTTTTTTTGTCTGCTTCTTCCAAAGTTAATCACACGGTGGATGTGATAGGTCATACTGAAAATGTAATTCCAGTCCAGTCATTTTCATTTTGATTCGGCCTTTCTTTCCCCCAACTGTTGCGCGTGGGTTGCACATCCACAGGAGCTTATAAATCACCCAACTATGTAGAGAAGAAATGCTTCCAACCTAAACTGCCATAGCGATCTTTCGACCCTACCATCTGATAAATCCGGGGTGCAACAGCAGCAGGATAACTGAACCGTATTTGTCATGGTAACGATCAAAAAGAAACTGCACATAAGGTCGCGGATGAGGTCACAGTTTAGTACCGCGTTTCATCCAGTTTTAGGGATGTACTTCTGGTTCGTCATTGTTACACTCGTGGTTACACTTAGACTTTTTACATTTCACAATAAAGTGGGGTGAGCACTCAACAATCAGATACATATTTATAAATAATAAATAATGAAAAACATCTAATATTTTCTCCCAACTTCTATTATTATGTGTTGGTCTCTCAAAAAAAACAAATGAAATACATTTAAAGTTAGCAGTAGCAGAGACAAACAACTATTCACATTCACACCTATGGTTGGAAACTGTCCAATTAACCTCAGCGTGTTTTTATGTCCTTGTCCCATGTGGCCCTGGGACAAGGATAGTCCAATAAATGGTGAAGTCAAGCTGTAACCGTAGGCCAACTTGATTGTGTATGGTAACGTACAGAATGATCGACAAAGGTTGTGGGGCAATTATGGGTAAAAGGGTAAAAGACATCCATCATCACACTAATATTGACTTTGCAGCTGGTACAGATGACAGGATGTTTTCGTTTTCCTTTTTTTTTACAGGACAGTGTCTTTTAAACACCCAAAGAAGCCCTTAAGTCATATCCTGTATCCTGTGCAGACAGCTAAAGCTGTTCAAGCTTCACATCCGGTGTGGACACAGTCAGGAAGCTATTATTGGATTCCTGAAATGTCAAACTACTTCTAATTTGAGCATGAAGCACATAGATAACTTAAATGAACAACAACCCTTTTGAGTCAAGCATGTTTTATTCTTCCTTGGTTTTCTTTTAATTTATTTGCTGGTTTTAACCCAGAACAGACTTTATTTGGTCTTATATTATTAATGATCCACTCATGTTATTTATGCTGTTACCATCAGCAGTGCACTTTAGGCTACCTGTATGTACATAGAGTAAACAAAGAGGGAAAATTTGCATTGACTAATCTAATGCAACATTTGTGTTTTCAGTACATTTATTGTGTTTTTGTATAGCTGAAGTTATCCTTTTTTGTTTATGGGCCATTCTACCGAATTCGTGCAGAGTCCAGAGTTGGAAACACATTTTCAAAAGTTGTTTTTTTCCAAAAACCTTGTCCATACATATATTGTACCATATTTCAATGGTACATATCTAGTAAAGGCACAGTCAAATTTCATATATTAATGTCTGCCTGTTCTTGAAATGTTTTTCAACTCCTGAAATTTGTCACTACCGTAACACAGCAACACACTGCAATAAAAACCATTATATTAATCTGTTAATATTGTGTGTCCATACACCCTCTAAAGAATAATTTTAGTAATTTATTATGAAGGGTTTTACAACTAAATCAATTAAAATATTTTTTTTAACAAATTTCAAAGTTTATTTTCTAAGACTCATCAAAATTTAAATGCAATCTTTTTTGTAAAATGAATTACACTGATCATAGAGATCTCAGAGTTCATTAGTTATTACATTGAATGTATATTTAACCAATAGTTATCATAAAATGTTATTTAATGACTCAATTCTTATTTTATTTTACAAAACATTCAGTGTTACGGTAGTGACCGCACTGTTACGGTAGTGACTGCACTGTTTTGGTTGTGGCCACAGTATTTTGTTTGCAAGGTTGTATTATATCCCCTCAACCTTATTGCTTAATATTAACTCATAACCTGCCTTTTAATGTGAATTTTACAAACACAAATGTTATGTCTCTGATAGGTGAACTTTAGATGTGGGTTGTCTGCAGTCGTGTTGAGAGCTGCCTGTGGGAGCTGCCTAGTGTTTCTCTGAGCATAGAAACGAGATTGTATTTTCTGAGCAACCTGCTTGTCAATGCACTTCTTAATCCATGTTTCTCTTTATAATTGGCAGACTTTTTGTTTTGTATATTTTTCTTTCTTCCATTCAAGTTTATTTTTCTGTGGTCACGCATTCCAACGTCTCTTATTAGTCTCACTAGAAGTGCGTGGAGTAACAGTCTCACTAGAAGTGCGTGGAAGGTAAGGCGGCATGGGAGAAGGCGTGGCAGAGGGTGTGGGAGGTGGCGTGGAAGTTGTGCACATGTTGCTGTCTTTTTCGCCATGATCTTCTGACCTTCCTTTGCTCCCTGTCAGATAAATCACTGATAGATTTGATCTTTCCTCCTTTCTTTCGTTTCTAGTTTCGTTCTCTTTCCTTCTTTCCTTATCATATCAAACATTATTTAGCACTCTGAGATTCTTAAGAATGAAATGTGAATTAACAAATCAAATATAATAACAATATTATTATTATTATTATTATTATTATTATTATGTTTTAAGAGTATAATGTAATAATAATGATGAAAAATGTCCTTAAATATGTGGAACATTACATGTTCATTACTAACATAATGATTATGTCACAACCGTAACGTTACAATTTGTTACGGTTGTGACTGTTACGGTTGTGACATTTTTAGCTAATTCCTAGCATAACTCAAACATGCTAACAAGTAAATGGCTAGGAACAGATGTTTGAACAGTTGTACACACAACAAAACATAATATTTTGTTTTGAGCCCCCAAAAGTGTATTTACTTGCAGATAATACGTGTACGGTTGTGACAATTATTAATGCAACATGCTGATTTTCAGACTTTGGAGCCCATTTACTTAAAAATTATGAGAGGTAATATCTCACCATGCAGCCATGAGGGACAGGGATGCAGTGTCATTTCTTGGTCAGAAATTCTGGGGTGTGACTAAAACCAGGCTCCACCCATGTGGTAAAACAACTTGTGTTACGGTTGTGACGGAAGAATCTAAATGTTTTACATTCTGTTTAAAAGAAACCAAACATATATTTTAAAATACACCATTGGAAAAAATGACAAAATTCTTTTAAGTATTATTTTCATGGATTGAAATTTAGGGCTTAGAGATTGGGACAACTACTTCCCAATAGAAAGTACCTAGGAAGGTAGCATAAATGATGATTTTGTATATATTTAGCTTAATTACTAAATAGTTACAGTCTTGTGTTTAACTAGATCATAACATAATCTTAGTAAATATTGAAGGTCTGAATTCTTAATTGTTTTGTTAAATAGTTTTTTTTATTGTGGGACAGCAATTTGCACGAATTCGGTAGAATGGCCCTTATATGTGTTACTCTTGAGTGTTCTTGGGTTTCAAACACTGTATGCAAGTCAGTGTCGAGCAGATTTGTTAACTACTTCACACAGAGTAACTAAAATAAATTAAAAAAAAAGTTCTTTACATAAAGCCAATAAAGACTGTAGTGGTTTATGTGGATTAAACTACCTACCTATCAAAGCAGTCAGTGCCCTTAGCTCCTAGTTATTCTTTCTTTTATTGTTTCACACTTAAAAAAAAAATGTTTCTATTTATCACGCTTTAAATATTTATTGAGCTCATTTTATAATACACAATTTCTCCTTTGCTCACAAGGCTTAGTTGTAAAAAAAAACAAAAAAACAACCTTTGTTGGAGTGATAAGTTTCATACTGGGGACTAAAAATCCTGGCATGGGTTTGATAGCAGAACCACTGAGCGTAACTGTTATATCGTTTGGTAATTACTAATCACTGCCATCTGCTCTCATGACGCCCTCGTTCTGTGTGAATATAGCCACTTTCACACTAAAGTTAGCAGGTAAGCCTGGGATTTTGAACCTGACTGAACCTGCTAAAACATACAACAGCATTCCTATTGCCAGTGATGGTTCTGCACTGTTATTTGTTGCTGTTGTTCTTCACCCCTTCATCACCTATGAACGTATGAACGTGAAATGGTAAATGGTCAGCATGTGCACGGCCCACCCAAAACAGAACAACAAAGCCATGGAGCCGAGTGATGACGTTACAGTTGTAACGTTTTACTTCGATCCCTCATTCAAGTTCGATGTCAAGTGAAGCAAAGGAAGTTGAAATAATACAAAAAAAAGGTGTTGAAAACTGCCCTAATGTGTGATGCTAGCATGTTAGCATCACCCGAGTCTTCCTTTAAAACCCAGGATGCCTTGACCTGGTAGTGAATGCAGGCTTAACACATCCGACCAGTCAAATACACTTTTAAAACTGGTTAAAAAAACAAGTTTTTTGACCATTGAGAATGTAGTATATCAGTTGCTATACCAACCCATTTATCTGATATGGGTGTGACGTCCAGTGCAATTCATCAAAATGCAGCATCACTGACACTTTTCACTAAATGAAGACTGTATATTTCCAGTACACAAGTGTATGTATATGCATTCTGCATTCTCCTATTGCCCTCTGTCTGAAGAAAATATCCACATACTACATTTGTTGTGCATACCAATGTCTCTCTGGCTGTGACTTTCTTTGAGCTGACCACCCTCTGAGTCTTTCATGTGCCAGATGTCGGCCAGATGAATGTGTCGGTAAGCACAAACAAACCATGACCTCAATCCACTGTCTTCTGTGCTTGTAGTTGACTTTTTAAATTGAAATCTAAATTCCAATGTATATGGAATGTGCAAGATAAGGCAACGCCAAGGAAAGAAAACTGAAAAAAACTGTGATTGTGAAACAGAGAGAAAAGGAGGTCTGTATATTTCTGTTTAACAGAAGAGAGAGGGTGTTGTACCACACACACACACACATATGGCTAATTTATCAACATGTAGGTCAGACAGCCCTCATCATGTGTGTCCTAACCCAGGTGCAAGATAATTTTATTTAAGGGCCGTTGCAACCTGACATTATCCATCACATTATTTGTAATTACCATGTAGGATTTTGCCCTGCTTATTTTCTGCTGAATTCAACATAAATTGACTGAAACAATGGAATAAGAAAGAAAATTGGTGATTTTAGTATAACAAAAAACAACCAACTTATTTTTGTGTTTAACGGAAGAGAATATATAATAATGTATTTATTAGAGGGGTGTTTTGGGTGTTTTGGCTTGCCTCGGGTGTTACCGAGGCAAGCAGTTCTTTTAAAATGTCTGCAATTTTATGCAATTTTGGAGGCATGTGCTCTATTGACACATAATGGTCAGTTGTAGCAATGAAAATGTCAAGGGGAAACAAAAAAGTTGAAACCAAAGTGTTTTTTCTGCTCACAGATTATTTATAAAGCGACAAAATATCAGTGTCATACTTTTTATCTTATATGCTGAACATCAGAACAAAAGCAGAGACGTACAATGAGTCATTAGAGAGAGAAGCTGAAGAATAAAAAAAAAAAAAATCACTTTTATCAGACTCAGTTCTTTTACTATAGCTCCATTTATCAGGGTGAATGAAACTTCTCTGGTCCTGACTCCCTACAAAGGTCCACACTGAGGTCAAAAGCTTTAATCTCTGCAAGATTCGCAGTCTCCACGGACCCGGTAACAATTACTTTGGGGTTTTATTACCAGCCTCACTCACATGCCCTGCATCTGTGCACATGTCTCCCCTGGTACACTTAAAATAATTACATCAATGCTAGTGGTGGAGTAACCAGCCAAAACAGCAGATGTAACCCATCCAACCCCATCAAAGCAATTTTGGTGAGGATCCATTATACAAGGGCATCCAACATAATGAATTTAAATGCACAAATAAATAAAACACCACAACCATCACCAATCTCTGACGATTGAACCAGGTGTGTGATGTAGCTGTTATTATTCCAGACATGTATTTAGATTCATTGGTTCAATTAACCAATAAATGTATTTTACAACTGTTTGTAGGCTGCAAGATGTAACCCTACCTACAGTTTTAATATATAAACATATTTTAATCGCTGCATTATGAAGGAAAGCATGAACCAAGAGCGAGACCGACATGGAACGTCAGATGCCCCCAATCTCAAAGGTCTCGTTGTCATGAACCTATAGCTGGACCTTGATGCCTGATTTGTTTCATTGTCCTTTCATTGTTTTGGTTGCATATTTGTTTTTGTCTTGCATATTATTTGTGTTCTTTTTTGTGGACTTAACGCCCACCACCTGTGTTGTTTCAGTTTTACCTGATTCTTATTCTGTCAGTTTAAAATTCTGACATTCACTCTCCCGTCACTCTCATCCAGATCCTGTTGTTTGTCCTTTACGTCCTCTCGTGTTTTTTTTTGTAATAAGTTTTTCACTTTACCCTTGTGTCCTTCATTTTGGATTATTTTGTTTGTGTGATGCCTTTTGTTTTCTTAAGGCAAGGCAGCTTTAGTTGTAAAGCATATTTAAAAGACAGGGTTAACTCAATTTGCTTTACTCAAACACAAAATAACAGTTACAATTTTGAAATATTCAAACATCAAACGTGAACAAAACCCAATTATAATACAGTAAATCATATTGCAGAAAGATAGCAAGAGAGAAAGAAAACAAACAGCTACACTAAATATGAATGTGCAGCTTAAAATAATTTAAAGACTGTACAGTGCAGCAAAATATGCACCATAGTTGGTTTGAGTCAGTAGATCTTAGAGGCCTATGAGGTTTTTATTATTTGAATTTGTCATGAATATATTCTGGACCCAAAACCACTTAGTGATTTGTAGCAGTAGAAACTTTAAAACTTTAAAACTCCACTAATGTGCAATTTTGGGAACCATCTCCTGGAGATGAAAGGATCTGTGATGGATAAGCTTATAGAAAGCTGTTTTCGTCATTGATTTGATATGAATGCTGAAGGTCAGATCTGAATCTCTTGATCTGAATCTGACTTCCATCTCGAGTCCCTGTCCCGGCAACTGTCCCTGATTTAATTGAAGAAACTTTGCTTCATCTAATTATTTACTTGCTCTAGACAGTGACACAATGACTCTATTGGACTGTAGTCACCTGGGGACGGTGCTAGATGTATCTCCGTGGCATCAGCATAACTAGGAGTCAACGTTAGATCTCTGCAGAACTAACCATGCAATACATAACTTCCAATGGTCACAAAACAATTCTGCTCCAAGTAGGACCGGAACCACCCTAGGACTGTTCCGTTGTGTCCTTACCATGTTTCTAACCTTTTTTAACAGTATAGTGTTAGTGTAGTACATTGTCAAATGTAGCACTGAGATCCAATAAGACCAGAATTGACAAATCTGTCAGTGGCTGAGTCAGTATTCAACCTCATATTATTTTTCTTTCATTTCCTTTCTTTCTTTCTTTCTTTTTTACTGCACTTGGGTCTAACAATGTGACCTTACACTACTAGTACCATTTAGAATGGATTAATGTCATTGTTTTTAACTGGCCTCATTCCGTTTGCTCAGCTCCTTGCATAATTAAGCCGTAATCCGACGTGCATCTTATGTTTGTGACATGTTGACAGAGGCGGCGACTGGCAGCTACTGGAGTGCAGAAGTATTGGAAGCACACGGGGCACATGAACATCACTAGGGCCAAAGGTCAGTGACCTCTGCTTCTCAACAAACATAGTGTCTGCATTGTGTTTTTGCTTGTGTTTGTCCTCGCCCTCCTTGAGCACCATAATTCAAAAAATAAAACATGGATTTGGATTAACCTTTCTGTGGATCAAGGTAATGCCCAATTAATAAAAAAAAACAAATGTTTAATGGTGATCTAGATCGTGATCAAGCATGTGTAAATTCACCTATTCCCATTCCCTATTTTAAAACAACAGACACTGGACTTATGGTGCCTTTATGTCTCCTGTGTGCAAGTAGGGGAATCGTTTGGTATTCAACACCATCCTACATCTATCTTTCAAAGCTGTAATCAAAATCAGTGAACACAACAACCACCTAAGCGACTGGAGTCTGTGTCTTAATAGGAAAAGTATATGATCCATCTGTAGAACATCACATTATTAATCTCCCAAGAGCGTAGTTTGTTGTTTTACGACAGTGTGACAGGGAAAAGAGGTAGGACATTAATAAATAATATACTGTATACAAGAAAAAATGCAATGCGACCATTGTATTTCCTTCTTCTTCTTTCAGCTTCTCCCTTTAGGGGTCACCACAGCGGACCATCTGCCTCCATGTTGCCCTCTCCATGCGATCATCAAAATGTAAGTTCCTAGTCATTTGGTGGCAGATCATGGCTGTGCTTCAAGCAATGGCAGAGCCAGAGGGAGGCTGGGGCGAGTCACCTCACACTGAATCTTGACCACCTCATTGGCCACACCAAGTGACCCCTCACAGCCACATAGTGACTTGACTGCTTTTATATCAACAGGCTCAGTGTTTCCAATATACCATTAATTTGGGCACTTCTCTCTTTCTGCCCCATAAGATTGTTTTCTCGTTATAACGTAATACTGAGCACCTCACTTTTTGTTGTAGGTGTGGCAGCAATACGCTTCCGTATATAATGATTCCATACATCGTGTAGAATTTCGACCACACATTATAGCATGTGACCAGGAGGAGGATGATGAGATGAAAATGGTTGTTACCAATTGTCAAAGATAATATTTTTGAACGAAGATATATATTCATAACATAATTAGGATTTTTCTAAATGCACCAAACATTCGTTGTTTTGCATTCATGTAATAGTGAATTCTGCGTGACCCCAAAAGGCGGTAAAGCTGCGCTTCCTGTCTCTCTAAAGCCTCTTTCACACTAAAATTAGCAGGATTTTTGAAGGATGTTAATTGCCCCTTTTTAAAAGGGGATATTAACTCCCTTTCCATTACCCATGTACCCATTTTTGTTCTCTGTATTTATTTTAACCTCTGTGTCAACATGAATTGTGACGTCAGAAATGTGCCAGAAACAAAATGTGGAGTCCATGGACCAGTGTTTTTAGAGGGGTTAGTGTGTCCCTAGCAAATGAGGACTATAATTCCACCCACAAATAACACAATGACAATCTATAACTGTTTAGGTCACCATAGCCAAATTTGTGTCATTTTTGTGGTCGCTGACTTTTTGAATTACGTTTTTTTTTTTTTCTACATTTGGCAGTGCAGCCGGATGCCAGTGTATGTGTCCCTTGGATTAGGATATTTATGCCTTATTTTCCAAACACAACAGCTTGGAATGAATCCAGGGTTGGGGTCATTGTCTCTGTCTCTGAAAAGCTTTTGCTTCATAAGAGGTGGAGTAACCCTGTGATAAAACCATGAAAAAGAAAACGATGTTGTGAAAGATGGTAACCTACAAGTTATTCACTCTGAATTAACTTCAAAATACAATTGAACGTTTCGATCCTCTCGTCACTTTATTTTACTTACGGCAGCATAGACCTGGCAGCCATAGCTTCTATGAGCTCACCTCTAAACCCGACCACTTTCTCTGTGGTAAATGGCATGTTTTCAGTGAGTGAGTGACTCGACGATTCTTAGCTGATTTTTATTATTATACTTTAGAGCAGGGGTGTCAAACTCATTTTTGTTCAGGGGCCACATACAGCACAATTTGATCTCAAGGGGGCCGGACCAGTAAAAATAGCAAAATAATAGAATAATAACCTATGAGCAACAAGAACTCCTTTGTTTTTTCTCCTTTGTTTTACATTTAATGAAGGATAATTTTACAAAACATGAAATTTCATGAGAAATATATGTGCAATTTCAACAATATCATGCCTAAATTTACTATTTACACAGCACACTGGATCTATAAAGGCACAAACATTTAGTCACGGGTATCTGGAGCATTTGACATTACGTTTAGATTAGTGTGAAATTTTAACAAATTCATCCTGTGGGCCAGATTGGACCCTCTGGCAGGCCGGTTCTGGCCCCCGGGCCGTATGTTTGACACCCCCGCTTTAGAGCTACAGCAAGGTCTAGGTTAAATGACACGCAATTGGGAAACTACAGCAGCAGATTTTTGGCCACTGTGGAACTTCCCGTAGCTATTCTGCATGGAGGTGACACAGAAGTATAAACCTGACTTGTTGTTAGTTTATTTTATGTGACAAAAATTACTGCAACTTTTCCAATTCACTCAAACAGACATTCACTCTCACGGTCAATTTAGAGTGTTTTGGACACACAGGGAGAACATGCAAATTCATGCAGAAAGGTTCTTGTTCTGTGCGGGAAACTTTTACTGTACCTTGCCGGATGTTTTCTAAATGTACTTCAGTCCCAATCATTTATTTCTTTAAAGACAAGAATACAATTATTCTTTGCTGTTTTAGGACTGTTGACTCAACAATTTGACATATACAGTATAGGTGTTAACTGCACAGCATGATACATAGGATGATAAATATATACACTGTATGATGTCACTGATTATGTAAACCCTGAGAAATGTCACATCACTTTACATAATGTATGCCCACCAGGGCCACGCATTTCATCAGTCATAACTGTATAATTAATTAGAATCAGCACTTTTAAGTTGAATTCTTTGGCAGTTTAATGAATGCATCCAAACATTTCCCACTAACTACCTCTTGCATCTGGAGATTTAAAAGAAAATGATGATAATTCTTGATATTAGATTACACAAAAGTCATGCAGACTGTCACATAAGGACCGTGTCAGTGTAACTGGCACCAGATTGTCCGTCTCATCAGGAAATAAAATTATCCTTCACTGGTGAACATTCCATTCGAGAGAGGAAATCGCTTGATGAGTTCTGGCCAATGACAGCGAGACAATATCTCAGCATGCTATGATTAATCATGCTAATTCACCGGTGGGCAACATGCTGAGAAATATAATTTGTGCGCTCTGTAAGAATAAAAACCTTTTTTATTCTTATGTTAATGTTAACTGACATAAATATGTTGCATACTAAAACCCACTTACTTAATGACTTATCAGTAAACAAATGCTCTATGGCTTTCGTTAGTTTTAGATGTCCATTCATAATGTCTTTGTAGTATTTCTAATTAGGACACCAGCAAAATAAACATGTTTTTCATAGAATGTACCATCGAAGTGTATCGCTGCGGCATCAGCAAAATAATAACAGATCAGTATCACATTATAGTGTGATAAGTTCATTACGTACATTGTTAATATTGTTAACATACGTATACGTGTAACATCTAATAACTTGTCTTGTTCATATACACACCTACAAAAAAATATACATATACTTTACAACAGTAAAGTAGCATGTTACAACATGAAACACATTTACACTTAAGATGTTGTAACGTCACACATGATCTGTTTTTATTTCTCCCGCATCTGTACAATATAGAAAAAAACACCTTAAATTCTTGTAATGAAAGTAGTGACATCAGGTGCACATGGGTCAGGCCAAAATGATAATTGGATGATAAAAACTGATTTCCGCTACTGTTTTATTTGCTTCGGGCCTTGCTTGTCCTATTTCTCTTTCTTTTTCTCTAACCATCCAATTCTCCAGAAGCTGGCCACCACTGGAGTGTGGAGGAGGTTATTCAACAATGGTGCACCCACAGACTTGAGGGAATATCCTGGGCGGAACTTAGAGCTATTTTGGTTGAGCTCCTCAGTATCTAGGTCTAAGTGATTAAGACAGTGTCTTATGTCCACAGATCTCTCAATGAAGGCGTACTTATATTGTTGTTTGGTGTTTTCTCATTGTCTATGACTGAAATTACATACTTAACAATTTTCACTCATGGGAAGGATGATTTTTTTTTTGTCCTTTGTGAATTTTCTTGTCCTCATTTTCTTTTATTTATTTTTTCCCTGTAGTATAACTTTGTTTAGTCCAAATTAAAAGATTTAAAAGTCGCATAACTTTATTTGTATAGCACTTTTCATATGAATGAAATGTAACACAAACTGCTTCACACACATTCACACACCTCAGTATATACTGTCTAGTTCTAGATCTCCAGAATCGTTCATAAAAAGGAGCTGAGAAAACATTATCTCAACAGTTTTATAAGACTATAGTTACAGACAAAAATATTAAAAAATAAAAAAATACATGTTAAAATCCTTGTTGTTAGTAGCAGAAAATAACAAGCATTATTTGTTTTTTTGTAAGTTGTAAATAAGCCAAATTCAAATTTAAATGGAAAAGACTAATCAAAACATACGTAAAAAGTAAATTAAGTAAAATAAATAGAGTAAAACACTTGAAAATTACAACATATATATCGTTGAGTTATATTTTGTTATATATATATATGATTTTATATATGTCAGACCAACAACAATATATATGATTCATTTATTTATTAATTTATTATGATTTTATCATTTGTTACAAAAATACTAAAAGAAATATGTTTTTGTGATGATTAGATTCAATCATTCAAATAAAATGAAAATAGGTCAAATGACAGGGGTAACTGGGTAAAAATATGAATAAAGGAATAATAAAAAGAGAACCATTTGTCTGGTTTGAAATTCAGTGGTATAATCAGTGATATGTGATTACATGAACAAATTATTTAATATGTATATCCTTTTCATATCTAGTCTTGGTAACTCCTACAGCCTACAGTACATGTCTTTTCATAGCAGCTTACCAATGTATAGTGCAAATGCCACATTGACTCTCCCGGGTCTCCACATCTAACCCAAATCCTTCTTTTAACTTGAAAAATTGCTGGCTGTGCTAACCACAGGGGAGTTAGAAGAAGAATGCCTCCCCTGCCCACCAGTGCAGTATTAGGTTATATACTTATTGACTGTAACATATCTTCTCATTCTGCCTTGCTTCATTTTACTTGTCTCACCCCTTTAACCTCTCCCCTTCAACCCCTTCAATTTCCACTATACCTTTCAGCTCCGGAGACTAGCGCACCATGCCGCCTGGCCAAGTTCAGATTCATGCCCTTTTGCTTTCCACAGTGAACACACAGTGACGAGGTTTGTAACAGAGGCCCAGTTAAGGCAATGAGCACTGGAACAGAAGCCTTGTGGGGCCGGACTGAATGGATGAGCTGTCAGGCAACGGTTCTGCTTTGAGAAACCAAGACTTCATGCACACGCAGATGCAGGGGATGATAGTGGTTCTTCCATGCTCCCATGTCAGAACTGTACCAAGAGTATGGGTTGAATAAGTAGGTGGGGAAAGAGCCGTCATGGGGAAGCAGCAAGGGGTTGTTAAGGGAATCAGGGACTTTACTTTATCTGAAGCATCTTTCACTCTTAAGTTATTGGTATACTGTAAATGGGACAGTGACTTCTTTAATGTTCATTGCCAGTGAATTTGTGGATAATAATTTGTATCTTTATTATATTATTTCTCTATTATATCTCGAAATCATTAATCATTCAATCGACTATGTGCACTCTTTCCTTTCGTTTTTAGTGAGCGAACCCGACTACTTCACGTCAAGGTGTCAGCCAAAGATGCAGAGATGCTCTACTTGTGTCCCCACACAACGCTTAAAACGCTTAAATTTTGTCTTTTTATTTTTAGCCATAGTTTATTTGATATCAGAAGTGTTAGCTACTGCTTAAAAAAAATCCTGGTTAAGTTGCAGTGGTAACTGAACTGGTTAACTACTAAAACAACTCTTAAAATAAAATTTTAACACAAGCCAAGCACAGGGGGCTGTACTTATCTATGCCTGGGGAGTAATGGGGGGGTTGGGGCTGACCTGGGTTCGTGAAGAAATGGGTGCGTTTACCCCGGTCTTGAAACTCAAGTCACACCAATAAAAAACCAACATGCATTACAGTCATTTGACCTGGGAGTTAATTCCTATTAAACTCATTCGCACTGGTCAAAGAACCCATTTTTAACAGAGTTTTAAAGTAAAAACAGTGGTATAAGTCTATAAACACAAACAGTAAGTATTGTACACGCACGTTCCTCATTGGCTAAGTTTTAATTAGCATGCCGTTGGAGTGACACTGCTGAAGCACTTCATTGTTACTGCAAACACCCTATGTCTGCATTCATTTTGACTCATTTCATCTTCCGTCGCTGTCTCGGGGTTGTTTGTTCCAAGATGTACCAATGGGGAGCACAGAACGTGACAGGAGACTCCTGGGGACGAGAGACAAAGCAGGGGGAGAAGATAGGAAGAGGAGAATGTGGAGGGAATAAGGAGACAAACAGGCATCCCAAGAGAGCTGGAACAGATGAGCCAGTGATCGGGGCTGATAGACGGACGTGGAGCGACAAAACACAAAAGAATTAGTAGAAGGAGAGGAACGGGGAAGAAGAAGGAAGTGGAAAATAAAGAGAGAAATTGGCAGTAAGGACCAGAGATCCTGTGGTTTCTGTCCTTATCTGTGAAGGGAAATAAAATCAACTCAGGCAGTTTTGTCACTGTAGGTGCGGTGAATATAAGTTATGGATTAATTATGTTCCTCTGCCTTTAACGTCCTAATGACTGTGAGTCTGCTTCAAATTTTCCGCTGATTTACAGCATAATCCATCATTTAAAAAGGTATGCTTGCTGAAATGAAACCATTTTTCTTCATCGTCTTCGTTTAGATCTCACATTTAAAGCTGGCAATAGCTTGGGTTCAGTCGTAAAGACAGTGGATTTTCAGCTTGGAACAGGCCAAAGGAAAAAAAAAAAGAAAACATCAAGCATTTTGCGTATTCAAGATTTAACTTTTTTAAGAAACCACCTGCTGCTAAATCCAAGCATTATAATTCATGATATGTGACACTGTTAGCGGCCTTAAATTATGGATTACAGATGATAGGAGAGCTGTGATACATTTCAAAATTAGAGTACTTTGCACAAGCTAAGATTGTGTTAATTTGTAAAGGTGTTTATACATCAACGATTAAAAGCAGCAGCACATACAGCAACTCATTTAGACCTGCAGACATGGTCCAGACGAGCTACGGAAGAAAAATGATTGTTGTTGGTCTGACTTTTTCAGAAACTGCTGAACTATTGGGACGTTCACACACAATCATCTCTAGGGTTTAGAGAGCTCTCTTAGAATGGTCCAGAGAAAGAGAAATTATCCACTGAGCAGCAGTTATTTGGGAGAAAAAAGGTCAGGAGAGAATGATTTGTTCAAAATGAGAGAAATGCAACAGTTACACAAGTAACGTCTTTAACACACAACACAAATAAACCTTGAACAAGATGGTAACACTTATGTCATTAGAATCATAACTTCAGGTTATTGTGTAAACATACAGTACATTAAGATGAAGAGAGTTGTCTTCATTGGTCCTTGGAGATCACATGGGCAGTGCCATTGTTCCAAATTTTCCAACTTTGCAACTGGAATGCGATGAACAGGGGAGTGGCTTTACTCCCACTTCCGAATTATGTGTTCCAATGTACTATAGATGGTAAATTGAATACTCATTGTGACCACACACAGAAGACCATTGATAAGATGAATTTATTTTTAGATCTCAGATTTATTATTTTCACACAATCTGCTCCAACACAATCACTAACCTCAAAAAGGAACACCAACATCAGCAAAATAAAAGAGGACAAAAGAAAGAAAACAACAAAATGTCCTTGATTAGATTACATTTTAGAGCTTTTTTTTAAAACTCGTTGAGACGTACATTATTAAATTCATTCTTGTTTGACTCCCAAAAACTAAATCTTACTTATATTACTTCTCACTTTACATGTGTCAAAGACACAATGAAATGATTTTTGTGATGACATTTTTGAACATCCATCCATCTTATACATACATACATATATATGTACATATATTTATATACATATATATATATACACATATATATACATATATATGTGGGTTTGTTTTCATGCTCTGTGACCCCTGGACTTATGTTAAATAATATAAATGACTCCTTCTATCTCAGGTTATGAACTTCTGTGTTAGTGCTGTAGAAAAAAAAAAAATGAAAAAATGAACAGCAAATGTCAGAGAATGAAAAAAGAAAATATTGCTCTAGTATATTTTAACATATAGGCAGTTTAGAGGGTGACACCATACAAACTGGTACTTTTATTCATAGCTTGTCTGAGAATGTAAAGTGACTAAATTTTAGTTTGACTGCAGTTTGTACTATTATTTGCCTTCATAGTAGGCACACTCTCTCTCTCACACACACACGCGCACAAATGTTTGAGGTAAAAACATTCCAAAAGGAGTGCATATGCAGAAAAAGAAGCACGAAAGCAGCAGACATATTGAGAAAGCGACTACACCGACAGGCGGGAGAGAAAAGTCGAAGCGGCAGAGTTGAGAGGAGCGAAAGCAGGAAAACATCAGTGGAGAACTCATCACAATGCAGCGCAGCAGAGCAGCTCCCAGTGCGCACCACAGGAAACCCATCTTCAGGGCTCAGAGCAGGTAATAGGAATGCTCCAGCTATTAATGCTGTAAGAGGAAGAACAGGAAAAGCCCTGTGTTCTCTGTCAAATCCTTAGCCTTTCTATTGCCCACCTCTGATTTAGCAGCAATCCACACCAGCAACATCCGAAAAGAAATGGATTAAAAGCACTTCACAACTGGTATTGTGGCCAGCATACATGCAGCACTATAACGAAGGCAGCCTGAAATGAAAAGCTGCATTGTTTTTGTTTGAACATTTTATTGTTCTTTTGTCACAGGGGCAGACATTGGATCTCTGTTCTGCATTACTGTTTGTGTTTGGTGCAGAGAGTGTAGGCTGGAACTGGAGAGTAAACGTTTTACCTATGATTATGATCTGAATATGTTTTTAAGCCGGAGTAATGTGAAGAAAAAACAAAATGAGGCTTTGAAGAATTAAGTCAGAACACGACGAGCAAAAAACTGCAATATTAAAGTCATAGGATTACGAAAATAACGTATAATTATGTGACAAACGTCATAATATAACAATAATAACGTAATGTTATGAGACAAAAGTTGTTATATTACAATAAAAAGCCAGAAATTATATTATGAGCAAAAGTTTATGTTTTGGGCAAAAAAGGTCCTATTATTTTGAAAATAAAGTAACAGTACAAGAAAGAATTCCTAATGTTATGAGAATAAAGTAATATTATGAGAAACAAGTTGTAATATTACTAGAATAAAGTAGTAGAACAAGAAAAAAGTCGTCACTTATGCTGTTAAAGTCATAATATTATTTTCGAGCACCAAAGATGACGAACGTGGAGCATCTTGTGAAGGTGTAAATTATGACCTTATTCCTTGAAAAGATTGAATAGATTGAAAGCTCAAATACGTTTTTTATCTCCAGTATAGCCAAATACTCCATTGTTGTACTCAACAACCTGACACAGACTGTCATTATATTCTTTTTTTCTAATTTCCAGCTGCATTTTCCTCAAAGGCTTTGCCTCCAAACAATATAATAAAGCCACGTTTCCTCACTCAGGGAACACAAACTCACTTATGAGTGAACTGTAGCAGGTGCTTGTGCTTTCTCTTTTTATTAATAAAACAGGTTTGCTAGTTGTCTTAATCTACTGCATGTAAGTGATGAGGAGATAAGAAAAGCCTCTGCTGCTGTGCCTGAAATTATTGCTCTGGAGCAGATTTAGTTTCTCCAAGGCGTGCTACAGCATCGCAAAAGACTATAGCAGATTTAAAGCTGCAGTACGCAACTTTTACTGCCATTTTTTTTAATGTTATTATTCTGCCAGTGGTTGGTCTTCATGAACAGATATCATGTATTATTTGTCTGCTGTGTCCTTTATCCTGAAAAATGCAGTCAGTCAAGCAATACTATCAGACCTGAGAGAGGGCATGTTTGAGTGTATACAGCAGAAGAGCAGGGGTAGACAGGGTAAAGCCTTTACCCCATCAAACTGCTCAATGACGGGGTTTTACGCAGCATAATTTAACTATTTGTGAAGCTGATAAACTCAGTGGTTTTGAATGTAACAGACATTTTGTTTATATTTAAAAGTTATAGGGAATTAATTGACATATTCAGTGTCTTAACCTCAGAATAAGGCTATATGTACTTTAGGCAATGGACCTGATAGACTTAATAATTAGATTAGATTGGATTATGTTTGACTTAACTGAAACAACACTTGGGAAAATGCTACAACACCAGGGTTGGGAGCAGACAGTACTACAAAGTCAAAAGCTCATGAAGCCAATCTACTATATGTCGTTCTAAAAATGAAATGCATGCTCATTTGTTTTAAACCAAAAAGAGCAGAATAAGTCTTTGTGTGTTTCTTAAACACATTAAGTTGTTCAGTGTCATTTATTTCTAATATTTTTATCCTGAAATTCAGTTTGGTGTTTTTTTTCCCCAAGTTTGCAGGTGATAGGGGGTAATACATTTTCCTGTTTGACCTAATTTCATGTCACTGAGTCTATAAATAATACAAAAACAAGGATGCAGAGGTTTCTCCTTTCTTTCTTTTTTTTTTTTGCAACATTATCGCCCTGCAGTGTCACGACTGGTGCAGCATCGGTGTGTCAGATACAGCGCAGGTCAGAACTTTCTGTGCTGTACTTCCAGATATAATAAGTCAAGAATGTGAGCCTGAAGCAGCTGGTGGAGAAAAAACAAACAAACTATATGTTAAATGTCCCTGGAGGGCATAATATGGATAAACTGTATTTAGTTTACCAAGTGTTTTTAAAGCAGAAGCAGGGAATTAGGGAGACAGTAATTATAATTTACCAATCACTGCCAATGTTATGTTCAGTAATATTTTCAAATAGTTCAATATGGTTTTGTACATAGGTGTGTACAATGTGGGGCGCCCATTTCCAGGTAGTGTAAAATTCTGATAAATCAGGCAGATCAGGCATGTCAAACTAAAATGACCTAATAAGTGTCTAGAGGGGGCTGTGGGATGAAAAACAACAACTTTTCAGTAGTGGGTGGGGAATATGAATCTGAAATTATTACACAATATTTCATCATGCTATCGCACAGAGATATTCATGTAGGTATGTCAACGAATTTCAAAGAAAAAGCACTTATTTTTGATATGAAGCTATGCATACTTAATAAATAATGTATATGCTTTCAGTCTAATATTGAAAACTGAGGAATAAGCAGCTATTTAATGTCACTGTGGTGCTGAAATGACCATTGACTTTGACAAAAAAAAAACAGCTCTCCAACTTTATAATAGGCAAGTGATTATAGTAACATTAAGCAATGAGTCTGAAGTGAAACAAAACATAAAACAACAGAATTGAGATTTCTTTCTGCATTAAATGAACAAGATGTTTATATTATATGTATATATATATATATATATACTTCTCAGGATTAAAACATTAAAAATTGGTTACAAAGTTCATTGTATCTGTGGTCTCCCAAGCTTTTAGGATCAAGTTTTTCAATCAAGATTTGAAAATCCACTAGTGTGGCACAAACTTAATGTAAAACCCACAGTTACAAACTTGGGTGTGCAAGTGGACTCACTTTAACCTTGATAAACAGATTGGCCTTTTTTGAAATTCAGCTTTTTTTTCCAATTTAAAAAGTTGGCTAAGATCAAGTCTGTTCTGTTGAGGCACGACTTTGATGAAAAGATGATCTGTGCCCTCATTACAACTCGTTCTGACAACTGCAATGCTCTCTTCTGAGGTGAACCCTTTCATGCTTTGCGGTTAATCCAACATGCTGCTGCCTATCCTATAGCTTTTAACTGCAACATGCAACCATGAGCACATTCCCCCATTCTGACCTCCCAAAAACTCATTTTATTGACTTTTCAATTTGCAATAGTCTCGCTCCACCCTACCTCGCTCTCTGACCTGCTTCAACCTTGCGTTCCTCCGAGTTGTCTCCTGCTCCTGATTGTCCCAGAAACAAGGTTGAAGTTCAGAGGGGACTGAGGTTTTGCAGTTGAGCCTCTCAGACTTTGTAAGGAGTTACCAATCCACATCAGGCAGGCCTCTTCACTGCCTCTCCTTTAAATGCTCCTGGATTTTTACAGTGTGAGATGCTGCTTTTATGTTGCTTGTTTTATTATTGTCCTATTGCGTTTCGTAGGTTTTTTTCTGGTTTTATTGTCTTGTCTTGTCTTGTCTTTTTTTCTTTTATGTCTTTAAATGTTTTATTATCCTTTATGGATTTTAATGGTTACTGTACAGCACTTTGGTCGACCGTGTTGTTTTTAAAAGTGCCTTGTAAATAAAATTAGATTGGACTGAGTAAGAGAATAGTGTAAGCTCTACATTGTACAATACATTTCTGGGATTTCATTCATGCATTCATTCATCTTCTACTGATTTATCCTCCACAAGAGTGTCATGGGGGGGCGCTGACAGAGACCAGTCAATCTCAGGGCTACTCATATCCGTCTACGGTCAGTTACAGTGTCCAATTTGCCTAATCCCCAAATCTGGAGTTTTTGGATTGTGGGAGGAAACCAGAGAACCCAGCAAAAACCCATGCACACATGCGGAGAATGAATGAATAAACAATGAATAAATACTTTAATTACATGGATAAAGACCCTAATTGAGATTTATTTAATGTATATTTGAATCCCAAACTAAACCTTTGGTTAAACCACATCACACTACTACTGTAAGCAGTTTATATGACAAGGTAAAAGGTTCTTGTCCGGCAGATAATTCAGTTTTGAATCCAGGGTCTCTAAAGCAGTGCTGCACACTAACATATTCAGCAGCACAATCAGTTCAATCTGTTTCACGGTCTCTTGCTACCAGCAGAGTTGAAGCCATCACAATGTACCCAGATTGATTGGTATTCATCCAGCGTCTCTCATTGCCTTCCTGCGTTTGTCATATAACCTGGCAGGGTTACAGCTTACATATGCCTCTGGACATTTACCTTTTTCATCTTCATCCAAAATTATAATCACATCTTTAATACCTGTTTCTTTTCTTTTTAAATTAGCTTACTTGTCAAGTTGAAGGGACAGTTCAGGGTATTTTTTTTTAAGGTGTGCTTGTACGTATAGACACATGATCAACACTTATGACTTATAAAATGCTCACCTAATAAAATCTACTGCTTCTTCAGTCTATAGCCATGGTTCTCAAACTGTGGTACTTCCTCAGAGCTTCCTCTGGTGGTACTTCAGAAATACTATACCAGGGCATGTGATCGGAATGGAGTTGAGTAATTTTGACCGGAGTGCGTAGAAAACAAATAACACAAAATAATAATACATTAATATCTTATCTTATGATAATATGTTAGATTTAACAACCTGAACCATCTCTTTAATATGATGCATTACATCATGATGTAATACATTTTCACCTCATTGCGTAATATCACTGCATTATGTAATAATCTGCCACATTTTGCAATTAAATGTAATGCAAATGCCTGAACACAAAATGTGGCTGGTGCATGAAAAAAATAAAAATTGGCTTGTAACTGGAGGGTTACAGGTTCAAATCCCAACAAGTTCAAGGGCTGAGCAAGATATCAAACCCCCTTTGCTCTCCAATAATTCTAGTAGAAGATTATTTGCAGAGAGGAATTTCCCCATAGGAAGATTAATAAAGTGAAGACATTTTAGCTTGATAAACAAGTGCATTAGCCACATTTTGTAATAACCGATGCAGTACGTAATAACTCATTCACTTACAATAGCTTATAACAACTACATTCAGGCTATTTATTACAAACATGTGCCATAACATGTATCTTTTCTTGTTTATGTCGACCAAATGTGTTCACTGCGAACCCAAATCTCCTCGCTCTGCTCTGCCCTCCCCCATCACACGTATTCAACAACCATGACTCGGCCAATAAAGGCCAATCATAGCATGACTAAACTTGATTTCACAGAGACAATGTTATTTTGGCCACAACACCTGTTCCAAAATAAACAGTGACTGCAACCTCCCTCTCGCCGACAAACGATTCAATCTGCCGGCCTGCCTGTCCATTACCACGTTTTAGGTCGTGCAGATCTGGAGCTTCCCGGAGATTAGGAAGCAGTGTGATTTACTATGTCTTATGGTAATGAAGGCTTGTTTTTAAATAAGCTGGCTCTTCTTTCTTTCTATAATATCACTACCTACTAAGGAAGGTCAAACGGGTCAAATCCAGCTGAAATTGCTGCCTACTTATAATCTGGAGATCTTCTATCTCTGCTGAAACAAAAAAAAAAAAAGATTAAAGTATTAGGATCTACCCTGTGGTACTACAGTTTAATTGCTATATCATAAGACACACTATGTTTAACACTGTTTTCTTTATTATTTCATTGTCTTTAACATGTGCTTATTTATATATATATATACATATATATAAATATACATATATATATGTGAGAATACCACGTCATGATTCCTTGGGCTAGAGGTAATATTGTACTTGAATAATGTGGGATTAATCTCTCATACCTGAGGAATAAGAGCTCATTAAACACATTTATCAAATGTGACTCTGTCCTCAAATAAGGCTTTGAACCTTTTCACATTTTATTGGAACTAAATCGGGGTTATTCTTAAAACGATCATGACACATTTTTCTAACACTCTAACTGAAAAGTAAACTTTAATATGGAGCTGTTCAAACCCCCTGAAGACTTGCACCGTTGCTCTTGTAGCTCATATTTTGAGTTTGGTGCTGATCATATAGAAAAGAAGTGACATACCAGAGACTCTCCCTTCCCACCCTTCAGAGGATCATCCCTTCCATTTCCAAAATTAGGCAAACGTGCAAAAGGGACCCCAGATCGATGAGCGCTCATCAACCTCACCATCTGGCTCCGGGTTTGTTTTCTTAGCAAATGAAGCTGTTTATTGTGCAAGGTGGCTAATGGAAATGAAATCTACTGGGTTTGCTCCTGCATGGTTTACTTGGACATTTGAATGTTGATGCAGGTAATGCAATATACTCAGAAATTGAACCCATTCAGTACACAAGTGTACCAGCATAATAACTGTCTGCAGATGTTTTTTAGATTGTGACCGCATCAGTGATGAGGGAGTGTCAACAAGTGCAACACTCCGCTAAACACTACCCTTGTAATGAGTGGTATAGAGCTGACATCACAAAGCCAAGGTAACACTCTCTGGGTGGCAACGGTAAAGGTCAGTGGTAGAGCGAGTCTTCGTGGGTTCGATTCCTGGCTCCGCTAGTCTACATGACGATGTGTCCATGGGCAAGACACTTAACCTCAGCAGTGTGTGAATGGGTATGAGAGCAATAGGAATAGTGGTTTTGTCTCGGACACAAGCGAGGGGGGGCTTCAAGGAAAAAAAGGTTGGAAAGTGAAGAAACATGCTCATAGCAAGCAAAAGAAGACGGAGCGATGTGAACTCACAAGCAACAGATTTTGTGGTTAACCCTTGGTAAATCATGGACTCAGACTAGATTTACCAAGACTCTTGTCTGCACAGCAACAGCAGTTATTTGCATCACATCACCTTACACCACTATCTTTAGCAGTAGACTCCAGAGTTGAATGTTTCTCACAACGCCAGTTTGCGTCCATTATCCTCCAATATGTCAGGGTACTGAAGGTAATAATGTCCTCTCCGTCTGTTTCAAAACTTGTAAAAAGCATGCCAGGGGCATTATAAGCATAATATATATTAAGTCTGTCAAGATTGGCGATATGTCTGTCAATCTCTATGGATTTAAAGTGCACAGTGAACTCTAGAGCCCTACAGCTGCCATCTTTAGTGACTGACAAGTTACTATCACTTATGCCTGGAAGCATAACAGTGTCCTTCATGTCTGCTGCTGAAACCAGGACTGGTCTTTCCTACTTCATGTGGACACATACGACTTTTTCCAGCTTATTTTAGTCATGGCCCTGAGATTAGTACATGGGTTTCTATTTCAGTTGTTTGGATTTTGCTTCTGGTTGTCCTTCTTGGCAGTTTTGTTTCCTCATTTGTCTTTTACTTCTTGCTTTGATTTGTAGTTTGTCCATACCTGTATCTTCTTTTCTTTGCTGTCCTTAGTGTGTTTCACCTGTGACTTTATATCCCCTCCATTTATGATAATCTTTAGGATTTATCTTGTTCTAGATTGCTTCCTGTGAGTATTTTAACACTTTCAATACCCTAACTGTTATCATTATTATTATTTTTATTTTTTTTATCGAATGTCAGTGTTTCCTCAGTGATGCTGGTTGGGTTTGAATTCATAGTGCAATGCACTTTGTTTGTCATTAGTTTTTCTCATCTGTCTCGGCCCACTCTGATGGTTGCTGCTGGAGTTAGCTGTCAGAGGTTAGCAGAGCAGTGTCTATCAAGGCTGAATACATAGCAAGAGTTGCTAATGTTGCTAAAGTGATGTGCTCTTTGCCATTGTTGGGAGCATTTTTTTCCAACAGAAAACAAACTGGCAACAGGGAGAACAACCTTGTTCGAGAGCTCAGTTTGGGCTGTGCAGCACTTGAACTAAACACATAAATATGATTTGATTTGTTCGCACCTGTTGGTAAATTTCCATAATGTGTTTTGACTGGCCCATGCTTGCACGGCTGCGAGTGTGGAACACTCCTCAATGTCTGACACACACAACGTGACCAAAGTGAAGCAATGGACCCTCAATGTCGTTCACTTAACAACCCCATTTATAGTAAATAGGAAGCATTTTAGTTGAGGCCTTCACCGCATTTGTCAGTTTACAACAATCACATACAAACATGTTTTTTTTGTTTTTGGACTTGTGCACTTGTGCTAGTTTTGACCTTTCCTTTAGTGAGTGGTTTCTACAACTATTGCTGTTTTTGAAGACCTGCATAGATGAGTCCTCACAATAAATCAGTGATAAAATGAGTTATCATGCTCATATACTGATATTTATATTGAGCTATGGACCTTCTTGTGGGTCTTTAACCTCTCTGTACCTCTCATCGCCAGCAGGATTTGGCATGCATGCTTCTCATTACCATAACTCTTAGACCATTTGCAATAACTAGAACATTTAAAAACTATGGACTGGCGACCTATCCACGGTGTCTCCCGCATTTCGGCCTTTGTCAGCTGAGATTGGCACAGCATCCCCCGTGACCCTCATGTGGCGGAAAAAGCAGTAGAGCCAGCGTCAACTTCTCACTACCATTATTCCTAAACGGTTGAATACTGCCAGATATTAAAAGTGAAAGTTGAAAAATGGGCAGAAGCACTCATTCACTGAAATTGAATTTTTTGACAATTATATGGCCATAAAATCTAAATAAATCCAGGTGCACTGAATATCATGATGGTCATAAGAGGGTTAATAAAGACCCACTTTTTTTCTTTCAGCTTCTCCCTCTCTATGGTGTGCCACAGTGGAGCCACATCATTTGATTTGGTAGATATTTTTTACACCAGATGCCCTTCCTGATGTAACCCTCCCAATTTATCCAGGCTTGGGACCAGCACACGGAGCATACTGGATACCCCACCACCCACCCCACACCCCCAGAGGGTCCAATTTACCCAATCAATTGGAAGCAATGTTGGGTACTTTGCTGAGGGTAACCCCAGCCCTTGACCTGTTGAGATTCGAAACGGCAACCCTTGTGCCAAGTCAGGCCAAATTCAATGATTCATCTAAAACTGGTGATGGTGACTGACAGAGGAGCATCAGTGAAGCATTCTAAAATGGTAACCCCATATGCTATTACTTGAGCAAACTAGCTGGTATTTCTTTAAAAGGAGAAGAAACAAATACATGTAATGGGCTTGCTGGCTTTTGTTTTGGTTGTGCTGAGCTCCATCAAACATTGTGTTGCTCTGATTGTTTGAAGGTTTATCCTGTTGCATCCAGGGAGATGTTGGTCTGCAACCTTTGATGTTCCACACACGCACACACATACACACACAAGGTATGCAACTCAACCCACACTCACATCTGAAATATAGCAAAGATAAAACAAACCACTCCATCAGTGCCCTGAGTTGCCCTGAATAGGTCCTCACAAGGAAAAGTATGAATGTTAGTGTTTTAAGTAAAATATTAATCATTCATACTGTAATATATTCCTATAAGTATAGTGCAAATAAGGCCACTTGTTGTTTTGCTGGTTTTAGAAATATACTTAATAATAAAAACATACCCGTGAGACATTTATGGAATGCAGAAGTAATTGACATAATTTGACTTATTTTGGAATACATCATCCAGTGCGAGTACTTTGATTTTCTTTTTTTATCTCGTCACCCCAGACTGTTACAAAATAATTGACACGGTATGCTACACAGCATCTACACGTTTCACATAATTTTACTCATAAAATCGTCTGAAAAATCTTCAGACATTTTCCCCTTTTTGTCACTTTGTCCTACTTTCCCTGCTACTTCTGAAATTTCCAATTCAGTGCCACAGTTGGAGAATATTGTGACATTTCAACTCCACTATGCGTTGCTGCCAACTGCTGCTATTCACCTGTCAGCAGGAACCTTCACCTTAAGGGCATAACAAACTTAGATGTTCATCCAATTTCTCCTAAATAGTAAATTCCCCCTCAATGCAGGAAGAATAATATAAGAACCTTGTGTTAAATAAAAACAGGATCAAGTCAAGAATTGATGTAATTTCATACTCTTGATATTTTGCCCTGTAGTGTTACCTGTACAACTTTTCTACAGACATTTAGCTCCCAGCTGATTTTTTGCTTGCTCCATATATTTGGCTATAGCTTTAGGACCAACCAGATAAATGAGTGCCAGTATGTAAAGAGTGCCAGTATGTATGCTATACTTGCCAGTAGGGGGAAAAGGCTTTGCTGGGTTCTCAAAAATGCTGTAGACTTTTAAGACATAGGGGCTTCAATAAAGAGGCCACCCTCTCGGTCATGCCGTGATGGGTTATTGATCAAAGAATTTATTAAAACTCTAAAAATTAGCAAAAGAGAAGAGAGGTTAGACCGATCTTCCAGAACTGTGTTACTGTGTGGATAAAAGGCAGATATGATACAAAATGTGTATATGTATAGTTTGGACGTTGTCATTGTGTGTCCCATTGAGAGCGATGCAGAACTACAATTTGCAATCCAATTTGAGCAGCCAGAGTGTTCAGACTGAGACACATCAATGGAAATCTAATTTGATTTGCATTTTGAATCACCTACGGATGTGAGCTGAATATGTTTTTTTGTTTGTTTTTCTGATTTCATGTGGGATTCTTTTTTTTTTTACAGCCTACTATCTAACATGGTTTAAGACTTGCTGAGACTCTTGGCATTATTTTATATATTTGTTTACCTTATTAATATAATTGTAAACTCTTTGTTTAGAATATTATTTTAGACTTCTTGGTATCTCTCATTTGTCACACTTTCTGCAGTTTTATAAGTGTGATCATGTAGTCAAAATTAAATTAATAGATTTTTATTTTTTTTCAAGTTCCAAACAGTACAATTTGGTCAAGGATGGATAGGCATGTTAAATTAAATGTAATATTTTAAGCATTTAAGTCAAGGGTGGATATGATGGGTTTGAAGGGCAATGAATTTTGGAACAACAGCAGAATTACTGATGAGGATGTTTAGAGTGGGTACACAAATGGAAGTTTAAACACACATTTATGGTCATTTCCACCCACTAGTGGCTGGTGATAAAAAATGTTGGGGGGGAATATTTTCATAAAAATAAAAATAAAACAACTGTTGACGCAGATTGAAGTGGTGGGTGATAGATTAAAGGAGCGAGAGAGAGACACAAAGTGTTGCCTCTTGCTGTGGTAAGCATGGTTTCAAACCAGTTTGATGTTCACAACAATTTATAAAGACAGTATGGTAACAGTATTTACCAAATTAAGATATTTATATCCGGTTGTCTCCGCTCAGCTGTGGGCGGTCAAGCATTTTCCTATCTTTTGTATTGGAGGGGGGGTCTACTGCACATGCACCACTTAAAACGAGAGTCTATGGTAAAGATTTCTTTGCCCCAAAGGAAATACGTCACTTCCCCTGTAAACGAGTGAGAACGTCTATAAACTACATTTAAATGCAGATTATAAACGGTACTCACAGAGTGTATAGCTCATGTTTTTGTAAAACTATTTTGTGATTCCTATCTTCGTTCATGTAAGACAGGTGGGGCGGCACCCTAGTGCCCTCTATTGATGGGCCATCCATGCTTCCATAAAAAATGTTCAGTATACAAAAGAAGAAAAATAATAATAAATATAAAAAGGTTTGGGAGTTGAAACTACTGTACATAATTGCAGTTTCAAACTTTTGGTTGAGCAATACCACCAATCTCCTTGCTGATCTAATGCCAAGTAAAACCTCCAAAACTAATATAATAACACATTTTTGTGCAGCATTAATGTGTTCAAATATTACCTCTCTGTCTCTGGATGTAATGCCACTGTAAAATGATTCAGTGAGTGAACTCTTGTCCTCAAAGCACTTTTCTACTCCACTTCAGTCCATAACCTCATCACGATTTCACAGTCCTGCCACACACGTTGTGTACAGCTGCAACATTGTATTTAACCTCTTTTATCTGACAAGTGTTGCTTATTGTAAAATTACAAATACAAATATAATACAAAATACCAAAATGAATACAAATACGATGACTCTCTTATTATGCCATGACTGACACAAGCTTGATTTTGAATAAATAAGAGATCAAGTTAAGGCCGCCACCTTTCCTTGATCTCTCGATAATTCATTGTCATTACTGGGCAAAGAAAAAGTAGACATGAAAAGAAAAAATGTGTTTTGATGTTCTGCTTTTTCTTAGCCCAAGAATATTTAATATTGTAAAAAAAAAAAAAAACAACAACTTTGGATTGTATCGGATGTAACATTTTCCTCTTCCCCGATATCCAATCCAGTGATTTTGACCAGCACTGGACAAATACTGATACTCAGTATGATATTGTCACTAAAGAAAAAAAGGTAAGAAAAATGCAAAACTCAATCCATCATCAACCGCTTATCCAAGATCGGGTCGTGGGGCTAGCAGACAAACTTTCCATTCCATGATGGCTACAGGGAGTAAAAGAGAAATGATGGTAAATCAGTGGTAGAGCAGGTCACCTTTCCATTGGAAGCTTGTTTGGTTCCTGGCTCCGCTTGTCTGCATAGCGACGGCAAGACGATGAACCATATTGCTCCTAATGGCATTTCCCTAGTGATGCGCAACCTTACCAGATGCCAGAACCACCTCAAGCCATGGCCTCCAATTTAGAAGCGCTAATCCTCATCCCTGCCACCTCACACTCTGCCACAAGCCTCTGATCAACTCTGTGATCTACAATATTCAAGAATGCAAATAACCAAATTGCTTTTCGAATAAATATGTACAAAATATTGCGTTGATAAACATCCAGCCGAGTCATGCTTTGTTCGGGAGCAGAGTTTATTATTGAAGCGTGGCAGCAGAGAGGTATAATGCTTGTTATTGAAGTGTGGTAGGAGAGAGGTATAGTGCATTGTAGGTGCTTTAACAGGTCACTGCTATGTGGGAGTTGTGTGCTGTGCTGTGCTGCAGGAGCTGGAAATCATGAAGTCAAGTCCTGGAAAAAAGTGGCCCGAGTATGCATTTCATGCCAAATATCTCAGAACATGTTGTTCAGGACATTCATCTCCTCTGTCAGCCTCTCATACCTCTCCCTGTCGGCCCCTTGTGCCTCTCCTCTCAACTTGTCATCATGGATGAGCCTTTCCATTTCCTCAGCCACTCTTTTAACCCAATTGCTTGGTAGAGAAACTGAGTTAACAGAGTGACTGGGCTCATAAAAAAAAAAAAAAAAGGCTTGACCATCTTACCATCCTAAATCATTGATGCAATTATAAAATTATAAATTTCTTGGACATTTTACAATTGCCTTATTATTATATTCATTCCATCCATAATGTATTACAAGTCTTCCTTTGTATTTAAAATACAAAAAAATTAATATATTTAAAAAATATTTTAGCTCATTTCACCTTTTTTATCTTTACTTTTACTACATGATTTCAGACAGAGCACTTTTGTCCCCCAAAAAAGACTCTTGAATCTGCCATTCTGTATCAGAATTGCGGAATAAAACTTTCCTGGCTTGTCACACTGTAGTGGCAATGAAGGACATTCATCTGGAAGGTATGTCCAACCCAATTACTGGACTTATACGCATGCACATTTCAGTGTGCTCCTCTGTTAACTTCAAACTCACCAACCCACAAACAATATATTTAAGAGAGAGTTTCAAAAACTAACACACACTGGGTATGATTTTAATGTCTTTCATGCCAGTAATACTGTGAGTTGCCACTGATTGAAATTGGCAGCCAGGCTGAATGAAGGTACCAGCTCTTTGAACAAACTGGGATGTTACGACCATGCACCAGTGATGGATCCATCCTCATTTGAATTTTATAGTGATGGCAGTGGAAATCAATGTCAAATCCAACTCCATTCTGAGGAACAGGATTAGCATTTTGGGAGTTTCACTCTGTATGTGTAACGTAATGCCAGACAACAACTATGTTAGTCTTGCCTGTGGGAAATTAATTTAGTCTCTGTTTGTATTTGTCACACTATTCAAATTTCAAACTTGATACTTTTTGATATCATGGGAAAAACTAAAAAAAAAAAGTCATATATCTTTTAAAAAAAGGTTAAGAAGAAAACAAAACAACAGTGTCTTTAAGTTCTCTGAACTACAGACAATACACTATCATTGAACTTTCACTTTTTCCTTATTTTCTGAGCTTCTTGTGACACCATATTCTCTGAGTTGCTGATCAAATAGAGTTGGTAATATAGGCTGCCAGTGTTTGCCTTATCAACCTTTCTCCTCTTCAGTCTGAGATTTTGAGAGAAACACTTTCAGACCAGAATAATTGTTTTTCCCTGTTAAATAACACTGTCTGTTCATCTCTTGCTCTCTTTCATAACACTTTCTAAACATCTTTGGGTCAACCCAGGTGCACTTTTGTTTTTCACTAATAACACTGCTCCTATAGCTTAGACATATTTATTTTGACAAATAAATCTTCATTGGGTTCTTCCAAATAAGTGAAACGACCTCCTATTAGAGAGATTTCTTGAAGCACACCTGCCAATTCTCAACAACAACAACAAAAAAATCAGTCTCAACAGTCATTTCCATCCTTGGAAAAAAGCTGTGTCTCACACAGTTTATTACTTTCAACGGTAGAAACTGCCCATCCCCCAACAGGTCTATTGACACCACCCTCTGGCCCGTACCCAACAGTGTTTGTGTGTGTGCGCGGCACACTTACAGATGGCCAACAATGGAAGTGCATTAGCAATCCAGCAGTCCAACCCCTTTCCATTCAAAGAGATTTCCTTCATCAGCTTCCTCTCTACACCCAAGCTGCTTTTACTGCTCTTTAACCCAGCTGTCTGCCTGTTGAAACCTCCCATACTTTTTCATTCAAAGAATTCAAACTGAACAATGTTGACCGTTGCCAACGGAAATGGAAAGAGAGCAGGATGTATTTAGACAGGAAATTCCAATTTCAAATGAAAACAGGACGGTTCTCCAACACAGAACCTATTTAAATTCATCTTATGTAATAATAATGTTAATTTGTAATAAACTATTTTTTGTTCATGCACAGTAAATCTAACAGTCATGAAGTGACACTAATTTAAAGTAAATTTAATTATTTACCTTTATTATGAATCGAGAGATACAGAGACACTTCACTTGTTCTAATGTGATATTTAATCAAAGTCAAATAGTATATTTAACGTGACATTTAACTCTGATTGTATATTGTCCTAATCAAAATTGGTGTTAAATTGACACTTTCTGTGTGATTTCAACACTGCAAATAATAATAATAGACATATTATACATACTTGTTTTTTTTGTTGTTTTTTTTAAATGCACAGTTAAAGATGGAAAGGTCTACTTTGAAAATCTCCAATTAAAACAGCATCTGTGTTGGCCAATGCATTAGCCAAACATCATTAATAGTTTCAATTTAGTTTTGTGTCTAAATGAGAACACAAAATGTCAAGAATATTAAAATATTCAACTGAATTTTCTAGAAGACTAACCACCACATTGTGAAATTATACTTTCCATATCAATTATAATATAGCTTGTGCTGGTCAGTTTAGTTTAAATATAATAATACAATAAAGAGGAGTAAATACTACAATAGTAACTATAGAATAATTACTGATATACACACAAATACACTTTTCACTTTTCACTTTTAAAATATTTTCTCTATGTATTCAATAACCCTGTATCATCACTGTTATCCCAATGCAATTTTAATTAGTATCTAAGCCATTAGTGACAGAAAGGATTACATGTCAGATACAAAAAAAGTTGAATTCATACAGAGACCCCTGATTGGTTAGACCATCTAAACATGCCTCAGTGTTGTGATGTGATTGGTGGAAATCAAACCCTTGTTTTCCTGCTCATGTTTGAATGATGCAAGTCAGGCAGATGCCAGGATCACATGGTTCTTCGTCACAGCAGAGGAATTAACAAGGAAACGTCGTCATCCGTTAAAATACTGCGAGGCCCTGTAACTGGAGATCAATGGCAGGATGTGAAGCTGGTCTCTGCTCAGCTGATGCACACTGTGTGAATGAACAATAGCAACAATGCCAAGCACACGTGCTCCATTGTCACAGTGAGAAACTGAGACATGAGGCCTTTCTCCCCCCGGGGGCTTCCTTCCACCTCCCATCTGTCTTTGTTGCCTTTGATTGGTAGATGGCATGTGGCTCCAACAGTGTCTGAAACAATGTCAACATCACTGACAATGTTATGGTTTAAGAATAAATCACAAGAATCTATACACATCTCATATGTGCGGCAGTTACTGCCAGCTATAAGGTGAACAAAAAATAGATTATGCTTTGACGTACTACAAAAGTACATTCAATTCAATCTTTAAGGGGTTATGGAGTTAAAATTCACTGCAATTGCTCACTGTGTTTTAATTTAACTCAACATGTTGTTTTATCTTTGTTTCTTTGATCACAGAGCAATTCAGATTCAGTTAAAAACTATAGATTGTATTGTCATTATGTAACTGTTTAAATTGTTTACACTCTTATAGCAATCACTTCAAAACATGTAATGTAAGTCTAATGCATGAATTTGTTACATGTAGATTTGATTATTAGTTCTATTGTCACACGGCTTTTTCCTATGATGCCCACTTCCTGTGAAATAACCTCCCTGACATCAGGCAATTTGACTCTTTTGAGGCATTTAAATCAAAACTTAAAGCTCACTTATTCAACTTAGTGTTCAACTAGTGGTACAATTGACAATTCACTTAGGTTGGATTTCTTATCTCACCAGCTTGGGGGCTGGTCTCAGTCTTAAGGACATTTCAGTCAATGTAATTAGTTGTTCAGGTTATGCTGCCAACTCTAAATGACCTTTTAATTGTATCGTGTGACTGCATTTCTCTAACCTCTTCAGTCTGTGCTTTGTTTCCAAGCTGTATGGGTCTCTCTCTCTCTCTCTCTCTCTCAGGTCATCAGGCTGAATGGAGGCCATGCAGTTTCAGACTATAACTGCCTATGTTTCCTTAGGATGGATCTGTGAATGACCACCCACAACCTCATGATCAGGACTAATTGCCTCTCTTCTATTAGTTTCTTACGTTCTACATTTTACATTTCCCCAAACGAATTTGCAGAATTGCCATATTTAAAAGTGTTAAAATTGTTTTTTGAAATATATGAGACAGATAATGGTCTAAAACTTAATCTGAGTTAACTTATTTAAAGGGACGTATACTAGGCTCTCTTTGCGGAGATCACATCTCTCCATCAATTGTTTCAGTCTGACTTGGAGATGGTTAAAATTGTTTCCAGATGTCTCCCATCACCCCCGTTGCAATAAACTATGATACTTACAATAAAAATGTCAGCTGGAATCTATAAATAATGGCACAACTTGGTTACACTATGGTTCTTTTTCCACAGAGAAGACATTTAGTCTAAACTGCAAATGGAAAGTTAAACCAGAATAATTCTACAACGGTAAATCAGTATTTCCACTGTCGGTGGTTGTTCTTCTCTGTGGTAGTTTTGTTTTTCACTCCTGTGTCACCTGTTTGTAACCCAAGTAAAGGACAAAAAACAGCACCATGGAGCTCAGTGACAATAATACAATCATAATACTGTTTTGTATTTTCACTTTGGTCCCTTATTCAAACTCTATTCAAACTAATGTGTTTGAATAGAGAATAGAATAGAAAAAAAAAGAGAAGGAAAAAAGGACACTCACACACTCATTGTCTACCAATATATCCTCCACATGACTGTTGTGGAGATGTTGGAGCCAGTCCCAGCTGACACAGGGAGAGCATGCTGACTCCTCACAGAAAGGCCCTTCGTCAACACGGGATTCAAACAGACGATCTTGCTGTGAAGCAACAGTGCAAGTGCAACAAGGTATAATGAAATATAAAACTACTGAGCCATGTCCCAAATTGTAGAAAGTAAGGTACATGACTAACGGCGTTGCAAATGGTCAGAAAATTAGTCCAAGCCTTTGCGTCCACAATAGTTGAAAAGGTCTAATATGACCGTATAAGACTGTATGGGTAGATACTCCAGGTTGTAATATCGATATCAGTATCAGACACAACAAAGTGAAATTAGATTAGATTAAATTTTACATTCACTTCAACGTTATTGTCAATGAAATGCAGTTAGCATCTAACCAGAAGTGCAAAGACAGTGGTTTGTATGAATTTCGGTCAAAGACCAAACTCTGATACAGTTAGTAAGGATGCTCTTGATGGAAGAAGTCCACCAGAATTTGTGGAGAGCTCCTTGGTCTTCCTGGTATTGAGGGCCAGGTTGTTGTTGGCGCACCACACTGCTAGGTGCTGGCCCTCCTCCCTAGGGACTGCCATCCCTAGTGAATACTTATCAAACACATTCCCACCAGTCAAAAATCACAGTGGAAATGGGGTACAAGCCTTTTTCTATGTACTTTAGGCAAAGGCCATGCGTTATGCGTAAAGATGGAAGCCACCATCTTGCACTGCTTGTTCAACAGAAGCCTGAAGAAGACAAACCAGCCATGGCATGCATGCTGCATTTTTAAAGTGGAAGCTTACTATGCAAACAAAGAATGCCTGCCTTTCTGGCATACAGAGGTCGCTCAGTAGAGCGAGCTTGATTTGATTCCCAGCTCCACGAGTCTACATGCTGATCCACAACCACATTTGAGACCACATCTTAAATGACATGCATAAATGGTTTGTTTCCTATCCAAAATGATATCAGGTGTTACAGATATGGCTGCAAATTAGCTGCTACATTATGCACAAATGTGCTCTTCTCATGACCTATATTGGAATTTGGGTCACAGTAGTTATGTCTGAAACACACAATTTTGCGATATACATTACTACAGGATTGTGGGAATTTTTTTTTCTCCCAAAATACAGAAACAAAAGTTTTGTTACTAAGATATTATCTAGTATGTTTCTCACTTTCATCTGTATTTCTTGTGTGGTTTATCTATTTAGTTTTAGCTTTTTTTCCTTCTTTTTTGCATGCTGTCAGTTTTATCAGTTCACCTCACAACTGACACCGTGTCCCCAGAAATATCAATCACAGAGCTTAGCAATTTATATTTTTCCAAGTTAATATTACCTTTCTCATCCCAAAATCCAAAAGCAATAATGAGCCGAGGCATCAATCCTACTTTCTGACATTTTACGCTTGAGGAAGAATTTTCATGTCAGGCAATAACCGCTACTGAGCTTCAGCGGCACAAGCACTCAGCCTGCGCCTACACCAAAGTCTAATGGGATAGATCAACTCTTGCATAACTGGGGAGAAATCACTCACTCTGTCTCCTCTCTGACAGGACTCAGTTATGGCTCCTTGGTAATATCATTTCTGTTATCTAAAGATATCAAATTTCTGTCTTTATTGGCAAGGACCTCAGCAAATGGAGGGTAGTTCGTTCTCCATGCCATGACTGAGGGTGAAAAATGAAAGCATATTTATCCGCCTCACAAGGCCTGTTTAGGATGGAGATTTCAGGACTTTGGTGTCATTTGTAGGGCATCAAGCTGGTTCACACATATGATGTTGGACGTGTAACTGGAGTTTTCCAGTATGTAGTTATAAAAAGGTAGTGACTCGTTATGTCATTTCTGTAAACCAGCCTCGGACGTGGACACTGCAAAGAAAAGAGCTTTGCCACAGCAGCAAAGACAGTAAAAATAAAGGTAGTTAATAATACAATGTACAATAAAGAAAAACACTATAATAACACTAGGAAGTGGTAAAATAGAATTGACATTACAGATATTAAGTTAACAGAATATATACAGTATAAGCTTGATATTTACAGTATAAACTGGATTGCATATATATTGCACTTGTTAGCATGTATGATGAGTAAGATGTTACATAATTATGGTCTACTGAGATCAGTGCTTGTTGTATAATCTTCTAACAGCAGCAAGGTGGGGGTTTGCATATTTATTTAATGCATATTTATTAACCAAAAAATGCAAAGCAGACAGGGTGCTGTTGAACGATGAGGAGATAAGACAGGATTTTGATAGAAAATACTGCTCCAATTTTCCTTTAAAGTAACCGTATAAAATTTGACCTGGTCCTTTGGGGGAGTTTGTATATATAACTCTCCTAGTACCTGTAGTTTAGCACAAATGCCGAAAACTCGAAGGCCGAATCGATGATCATGGAGGCAAAAGGAAAACCCTGAGGCAACCAGGCAGTGCTAGCCGCTATAGCATCACTACAAGCGGAACTGTCACAAGTCTGATATCTGCAACAAAATGTATGAAAGGATCACTGACGTGAGTTCTATTTTGAGAGGAGAAGTATTTTATTTATTGCTGCCAATGCCTGACTTGAAAACGACATAACTTGAGGATTGCTGGAGTTAAAGAGAGAGTAGAAAATGGGCAGAATTTGTGGCACAACTATTAAAAAATGTGTTAAAGCTTGATGAGACACCAGTGATCGACCAAGCACAGGGTGCTGCAGGAGCACTACTCAGGGTGCACAAGGACATCCTTTCTGCCTGCAGTAGTTCTTTCACTCCAGCCAGGAACTTGCAGCGAGACAATCCCAGAGTCAAGTTCCGACTGTTATATCCAGCCTAGCAGAGAGTGGCACAGAGAGTAGCACACTCTCTTCTCTGAGACCACATGCATTGATTGAGCCCGTCGGTTTGCAGAACGCCTTTTCGGTCAGGGAAACAGTCTTGCAGTCACACACTGCAAGGCTCATTTGCTTATGTGAGTGAATGAGGGTATGGACAATTACATGGCTGTGAGTATTGAGTGAAAAAGTAACCTATATCTTAAATACACTCAAGGGAAAATTCAGTTTGGTATAAGTGGTGACTTATTTATTTTTTTCTATGCTGTAAAATGTGTCCTTTTGACAGTTACATTTCCTTTTAGTTGGCCTGCCTGCCTGAATAGAGATTTCATTTGGTAATAAAAATTAACCAGCCTATGCAATGCACAACAAAACACAGAGAATGAAGTAGGGGGTGATATAACCTTTTGTTCATGGAATGTAAATGGTATTAATGAGCCAGTCAAAAGAGGCAAAGTGCTTGACCATCTCAAATCACTGCATCATCTTCCTACTAGAAACACATCTGAAGAATGACTCACATGGTAGACTTAGATGCAGTCTTGTATAAAGTGCCTTAAAGGGATACTTTAAATCATTAAGATAAGATGGTCTCCCTCTCTCTCTTCTGTCTCTCCCTCATCTCCCTCTTGTCCTTTCTCTCCCCCCATTTTCTGTCCCCCACCTCTCCACTGTCCCCCATTTTTCCTTTCACCCCAACCGGTCGAGGCAGATGACCGCACATCTCTGAGCCTGGTTCTGTCAGAGATTTCTTCCTGTTAAGAGGGAGTTTTTTCTCTCCACTGATGCCTAGTGCTTGCTCATTGTGTGAACTGTTGGGGTTCTCTGCTCTCTTTGATGTTGTCTATGTACAGTGCCTTGAGATAATGTATGTTATGATCTGGCGCTATACAAATAAAATTGAATTGAATTGAATTGAATTGAAGATGGTCCTTTATTTGTCCATACATATTTGTATTATATGTCTAAGAGAAACAAACAAATTTATCTTAAACTTATTTATCCTAGATAAACAGAAATGCTTAAACAAAGATTATTTGTACCTGTTTGCAGTCCTGCAGAAATGTAATTGTGGTGATAGGTTTGTGTCTTGGACTAAGTTGTTAGTAAATAACTTGCACTAAACCTATACAGTGTTAATATTTAATGGGCCCCGGGCCACTTTGTAATATAAAAATTGGGCCTCAAGGTCAAAAAGGTTAAGAACCCCTGCACTAGTACACTTACTAATTAGATCCTTCCCAATCCAGCTTGGCAGGGGCACAATGCAGGGGTGCCTAATTAGCCCGCCAAGTACACCAGCATTATACAGTATCTCTTTGTATCCGCATGATATTATATGTCACTCAACCACAGATAACTGTCCTAGCAATATTAGAGGAGTTTCTCTCATTTGGCACTTTCTCTGGGTACAAGATTAACTAGAGTAAAAGTGAGATACTACCAGTTTGAGTTCCACATAAAGTTGGATAGCGGAACTTATTTGGGTAATAATTACTAAGAACACTGTTTATAAAGCAATCCTACTGTTTTTATTAAAAAACATTCAAAACAATATCTTATTTTGAAAGACACTCCCAATTTCCTTATCGGGTGTTTTGCCACCAAATGCCACCAAGATGATCTTTGTGCAACCGATATTTTACCTCTTCACAAACTTAACTATGTATAAACCTTACTAAATGTGTATTTTGTTATGAACCTACGAAGCCCACAGAATAAAAAAATAATAATCTTTGCAAGCGTAAATCTAATAGGGGGCTGGCATTGCCCAACTTCAGTTTATAGTATAGTTGCACACTGTGGAGATGACACCCAATCACCTGATGACGAGTTAGTGATGGAATGTGCGGATTGCCTATTCCATTAGAGCAGTTATATTATCACCTGGGCCAGCAGGTTTCAAGCATAGTCCTATTATATATGACACAATCAGAATATGGAAACAATTGAAACTTCTTTTTTGCTACCTATAGCAGCATCCGGCTCATTGGATGGGACTTTTAATATCTGGAAGCAAATGGGGATTTGTAACATTGGTGACTTGTACATTGAGGGGACCTTTGCAACTCCAGTAGAGATACAACTTTCCAAAGAATCTATTCTTCAGATATCTCCAGATTAAAAAAAGAAAGGAAATAAATTAAATTAAATCAAATTAAAACATATAGTCTATATACTATATATATAAATTTAAAGACAAAGTTGCATAGAATATTTCCAGAAATATCACCTTTGTGTGATAAGTGGGAGTCCATGGAGGCCACTTTATTACACAGCTATGTCCTCTGTCCTAAAGTACAGGAGTACTAGTGTAAAATATTAGATTTTCTCTCCATGGTCTTGGAAGTCCAGATAGAACCAGATATTTTTTTTTAATAAGAAATAGCTCTTGGGGACCCACAAGTTGTAAATTCTAATGGTATATCGTTTGGATATACTTTCATATGTGCAGTGCATTTTCTATCACTCACACAGCCGTCAGGAGCAAAAAAAAAGCTATCTTTAAGATTAAACTGAAGATTTTATTATGGTTGCCTTTTGTTAAGTGGCTAAAATCTATTTACCCTTCTGTCCTTGCTGGCCACCATGTTTTCAGTCAGTCCAAGATGTGTTCACAGAATTAGCGTTGGGTCAGCAAAGTCAGTGTTGAAGTGTAAATACCTCATATAGCCACACTGACAAATATTTTGAATATTCCCAACACCAGGCTAAATCCGAGCCTTAAATGACATTAATACAGCCATTTCATCATTTATAAATATGAAAAATGGTCATGTCCCTGGTTTTAGATGAATCTATTGACAAAAGTGATGTCCCGCAGCTGTGTTTTCATGTGAAATTGTTTTTGACAGCAAATGCTTTCATGGTTAAGATGTATTTCTTTGGAGGGACAAACAACCGGAGAGTTTATTTTTCAAAACATTGGATCTCAGCAGGTTTTCGCCACTGCAGGTCTAACAATAAACAGTCTGTAGCCAGACTGAGCCACAACCTGAGAACATGATGCTATTTATGAATTGAAAGTTGCTGCTGCTGCTGGTGCTGCTGCGGCGGCGGCTGCTGAGCACTGAGGACAAACAGCCCTTGGGTTATTGATGCGTCTACCTTTTTTGACACAGGTTCATGGCAAAATTAAAAGAAACAAAACCCTGAAAGCAAAGATTTAACATTAAAATATCATCCCGATCAGATCACTTTTGGTTTGACAAGATTTATGTTAACATAACATTGACTGCTGTGTATGAAATCTGCTGCACTAAACTGTGAAAATGCTCTCTCCACACTTGGTGATGTTATAGTGTGAGACTGGGGAACATACAGCGACAGGGACTGGTGCTGTGCAGCTCCAACACTTGCTGCACAGGAAACAAAATTAAAATGGGTGACAGTCACAGTTCAGGAAAATTCAGTTGAGTGGGACATCAACACTCAAACCATTCACAGTTGAGTCATTATAGAACCAATGGAAGTGATCTAATGTTGAGATTTTGGACTCTACAGCCTTGTTTAGACTGCAGCCCAGATTGGATTTTAAGCATACCAAGCTTGATTTGTGGCTGTCTGGACAGCTAAAAAACACATGTGATCAGATTTTCCAAAGCTGATTTAAACCACATTCAGAGGTGGTTTTGAATGCATATTTTTTGGTTTGGTTTGATATGAAGACAATTCAAGCAATACAATAAATATATCCCTTGAATAATGTCCATTGTGAATTTTCAGAGGTTAATGAATAATGAATTATGGTCAAGCAATGCTTATTTAGTGTACTATCTATTTGTGAATTCTTTGTCAAGCGATACATGACCCACTTTACAATAAAAGTCACAAGAATCATTAATGAAATGTAACAGTGGTTAATACATGCTTAATTATAGTTAAATATTGTTGATTCAGTACTCCATGTTGCCGGTAGCTGAATAAACACTTGAATAAGAGTTTATACCTTAATTAACCTGAATAACATTATCAAATGATTAGTTATGACATTAATTAGTGTTACCAATATTTCAAAGGAAGCAAATCTCATTCAGAGAATTTGAATAAATCTTATCACAGATACTATTTAGTTACTTCAGGGACATTTCATTCAACCTTAAGGAACCTTACAAAGCAAAAAAGACTATGATAGGCTTTCTACTGTGACTTGATGAAGTGTGCATGCATCACTTAAGATGCCAAATTTTTAAATGGAATGGGTGGGATGAATGTGCCGACTTGTATTTAATAGTTTATAAAGGGTTCTTTCGAAAATGCAACAGCTGAGTAACAGCTCATCCTCCATATTAGCTGTGGACCGAGAAGTGCTGTACTGTTTTAACTGTTGTCATTGCGGATAGTTGTTTTTCACCACATTAACTCCTGAATGCCAAAGAAACACAGCTGACCTTTGGGTGATGCTGTAGAACTTACCCTCACCACTGAGCTCTAATGTACTGTAAAACTGAAGATAAACCATTTGACTTCCCATGCTGACCTTCAGCTGAGTAAGTCAGGTAATGGTGAATTACTCTTCATAACAACCATCACCTCAGCTCTTTGCCTCTTTTAGCTGCTATTGTGGGAACTGAGTCAACTAATGGAAGAGAATCAGCAGTTTTGATCACTGAACATTTTGGTATCATCGCTGTGTGGTACAATCAGCTTTGGCTTGAAAGCACCACCCCACCAACCTGACATCTGTGAGGTATATTACTAGCCCACGGCCCCTTAATGACAACATGACTCATCTACTATCTGCTGCAGAACAACACAAACCAAATCTACCAGGTGTATTTAACTTCTTCTTCTTGTGAAGCCCTGGTGGTAAAGAGAGATGGGAATCATTACTATCTGCAATCAATCTAAAATTTGATTTTAGATCAATCTAAAATCTGCCCTTTAGTTTTTGAGATATATGCACAGACATGCACAGATAGACCCTAGGTGGCGCTGAAGTTTTGTACGCCTATTAAACATCTTCATGAGTTTGTTTTTGTTTTATTTGCCACCATAATGTTATTTTTTAAATTAGTAATCATGAGTGGATGCCCTTTTTTACATGATCTGCTGCCCCCTGGAATGAAAATCATAATGGCTAACACTGTTGCCTCACAGCAAGAAGGACACCGGTTAAAATCCTGCTTTGACCAAGGGCTATTCTGTGTGAAATTGGCATGTTCTCCGGCACTCTGGCTGCCTCCCACAGCCCAAAAATATGCAAAGGCTATTTGGATACTCTAATTTGACCATAGGAGTGAATGGTTGTTCATCTCTATATTTTGGCGTTGCGATGGAGTGCTGACCCAGCCTTTCGCCTTATGTCAGGTAGGACTGGCACCAGCTCTATGTGACCCTCATGTGGAGGATAAAGCGGTAGACAAATGGACACTCTGCTTTTTTGTAATGTACAATAATTCTACCCATTAAAGGTCCAACGTCTAAGAATTAGTGACATCTAATGTTGAGCCTGCAGATTGCATCAAACTGAGAGCTCCTCCGCTCACTTTCCTAAGTGTATCACATCTACTATGGTGGGCTTCACAAACCCATAGCATGACATTGTCGACAAGGGTGTCCACTTGTCCTTCAGCGGTTCCCATAGATTTCCACTCTCTACCATTCTCACCTTCTTTGTCATTGGTTTATTCATTACTTGCATTGTAAGTTTTTGCTCTTGCTGGTTTGTTTATTCAGTCTTCTGTAGAAATGACTACCAAACTATCATCTCTGATGGACAATCTCTCCCACCCCTTACAGGATACCATCACAGCACTGGGCTGGTCTTTCAGTAACAGACTGAAACGTCCTAAATGTCTGAAGGAGCGTTAGCGCAGGCTCCTCACAGCTGTTAGACTGTACAACAAGCACCGCTCTTAGTAGACCACACAAAATCAGGCTACTCATCCCACATACACTGTCATTTTACATAAATGCAATATACATATTATATAATTTGCCATGTTCAGTGTCAAGCCCATACAGTTTTTCTGGAAACTGTTTATAATTCTATACAACATTCTATTTTAACTTTTTATAGTCTTATTGTTAATATCTTTCTATATTGTACTACCTCGGAAATGCATGTTTAATACTTATTATCTTCATCTTTACTGTGTTTGCTGCTGTGACAATGTAAATTTCCCCACTGTGGGACTAATAAAGGACTCGACAAAGCAAAGCACCACTCTTTAATATGTAACATTTAGATATAAATAAATGTCCTTTATATTCCAACCACTGTCAAATGAGTACATTACACACAGTGTTGATGAGCTCTACACAGCTCTGTCTCTCTGTTACTAAGTATAATGTCATTTAGATTGTGTGTCATCCAGTGATATTCCTGCACTGCACACAGGAAGTGATTTGTCGTAACTAGTAGAGCGAGATGGATACAAACAGGTTAGCATATGACTGAAAACCCAAAGAAGGGCCCACAAAAAGTAAAAGTTAATTCTACTGCTCAAAAACCTGGTTGTTCAGCAGTTTGATCCAATAAATGTTTATTGTCCCCGTCCGCCCTTGCACTGCTGTTGTATACGAACAAATGCTCCCTCAGTCAGGTCTGTTTTCAGATCAAGGACACAGCAAACAAATGGTGTTACATCGTTTCTGGTCATTAAGACATTAACATAATGACAACAAAAAGCAAAAGTTACAAGGTGCAGCTTTAAATCATGGTACACTGTATTGTAGTGAGGTTCTGTTCTTCAAATGGAACCTTATTTCAAACTATTTCCCCATCTGTGTCTTCTATAATAACCTATTCATTCAACAAATACCTTTACATTACTTTACTCTGTGACTTTATTTATTAAACTGAAAATTAACATGGATATGATTATCTGTGCAAGGAAGACAAGAGGTAAGACCTTGTGATAAATGTACAGTCAACATAATTATATCTTTACAACTGTGTGGGAAATGCAGGTTTTCTGAACATGATTGTCTGTGTAGCATTATGCCAGGGCACAAACCAAGCACATTAGTCCTCTGAGACTAATTTGCCACACATGTTTATGGCTAATTACATGCTGACAAAAACACAGCTGGCAGAAATATGTAAAGGGACACCGATCCTTGACTCCACCGCAGGAGGCAGACAATGTTGGGCTGATAAAAATGGTGTGACATCTAAATGAGTCCTCACCTTGATTGTTTGCTTCCTTTGAACAGATACAGTATGTTTCATAAGCTCATATCATCACAGCTTCTTGGCTTGTTGCTCTCTTTACATGAAAAGCCACTTTTCTATGAGCTGAATCCCATATGAATAATTGAACTCATATAACTTATGTACGCCTCCTTATGTGTTACTTACTGTATGTTCTCCTGTATATAATGTATATTTGATAATGTGCAAATTTCTAATCTCTCTGTGTTCTGTACATCTAGAGGTGATTAGCTGGCAAAACCCTGAATATTAAAACAAAAATAATTAAAAAAAAAAAAAATTGTATTAGTTATTTCCAGGATTTCACAGTGAAAATTCACTATATAATACAGTTGGATATGGTATTTATACAGAAAAGAACACTGTGCTACATCACAGCGTGGAGGTTGCATCCGCTGCTGACTGAGTATTTCTTTTGTTCACATTATACAATTACTTGTAATCACACGGTTAGGTTTAAGTTTTGTTGCCCACAGGAAGTAGAAGAGGTCATGGTAGAGTCAGAAAAAGAAGGCATCCAAAGAAGCTATTCTTTTTTATTTCAATAGCTTTGTGGTGCTTTATTTGATAAGTTGTTTTTGTTTATAGCTTCCTGTTAGATTTCTTTTTCTTTCTTTTGGTAGATGAGGTTTGAGTAAATGCAATTGTGTTACAGCTTCTTGGTACTTCAGTTATTAGAACTTATTTTCATTAATAATGTTGTCCTTCTTTTCTTTTCTCTTTTTTTGTCTGGTCCCTAACACACAATAATATGGCTTAACTGAGAAGTTACAGTATAAATCTATATGTATAGTGGACAATATATATATTGATTTATACAGGTAAATGCTGCTGTCAGGTTGATGTATGATGAGGAGAATTTGCGGGAAACAGCTGTCAATGTATTGTATTTAACTATAACATGATACAGTAAAACACAGTGTCCAGGAAACAGGGATTTTCTGCAAATATTCACACAATCATTTATCGTGAACGTACAGGCAAATGTCTTACAGTGTAGAAAAAAAAAACATTAAGGTGAATGAATGTCTCTGTTTAGCATATGCGTTTACCGAACTTGCAGCACTCCTTGGTAGTTAGCAAATATAGGAACTCGATCTTTCTATGGGATGACAACCTTTGATGCCTCCGCGGTTGTTCTTTGGTCCTGAGTACCGTGAACTCCTCCAGGGATAAATAACTTTTTCCATCCCTCCCCTCTTATGCTGCCACAGAGGATGAATTACATACAGATCAAGTTCTACTCCCTCTCATCATAATAATATGCTTTGCATGGCTTTTCCACTTCATCTAGACTCATGGTAATCCCTGTGCTTCTGTGTAATTATCTCTCCTCTGGGCTGATCTCAGTGCTCTTCACCTGCTCAGCCTCGTCACATTACCCCCTCACTTTTATCTATGACTCTTAAAGCTGCTGCCGAGGGTCCTCTTAACTCACCCGCCCAACTTTTCCCTTTGCAACCACCTCCCAAACACATGCGCACAATCTCTGTACGTCTCACTCTTACCGCCGCCTTGTTTCACACTTTATCCTTCAAGAGGAATGTGATTAGCAGGGAGCGAGAGAAAAAACAGTGCTTCATGACAAATTTGTATTGCGGGTATATCCCTCATTAATTTCACAACCATTCTAATAAGTGGAATAAAAGGAAATATAATCTGCTAAATTGACAAGGACTTACTGGGTACCTGGGGGAACAGAGACTGTTCTTTTCTGTTTCACACATTCTTATACAATTGTGGCCTTTTCTTGTGGCTGACACTAAATGTTACTCAAATAAATGATTTCCATGATTTTAAAGCTTTTAATTTTGCCTTGGTTTGGTCCATTTTCCACCCAAATGTCTGGCAGAATTAAATGTTGCACAAACTGAGGACTGTGACACTAAAAGGGCTTATTTTTTGGAGGTAACTCTGTTTCCAAAAGCCAAGAGCTAATCAGATTTGAGGCAGTTATGTCCTTCTAAGTTTCAATGCTATGCTGATGACACACCACTGTACTTTCTTCTGAATTGTGGCAACACTGATAGCCTTTCCCCTATTATGGTTTGTCTCTGATATTCAATGCTGGATGTCACCAAATGTCCAACTTAATGAGTCCAAACATTAGGTATTCATTTGTTGGCCCCTCAAACCACACATGTTCCAACCAAACACAACCTTGGGGACCTCTCATCTAATATCGAACAATGTGCCCACAACTTAGGAGTGATATCTGACTCTGAGCTTTGTTTTGATTATTGAATCACAAACAATAATACACTCATAATCTCTTAAATTTAGGAGACCTTGTAAAATTTATCCATGCTTTTATATATCTGTACAGTTGCAATTCCCCGTTTTCAGGGATAAGTCAAAGGGCCTTCTCTCGTCTGCAGTTACTCCAAAACTCAGTTGCTAGACTTTTAACAGGTCAGAAGAGACAAAACCATATCACTCTAATCCTTGCAGAGCTTCATGAATTGATTTTTAAATTTGATATATTACTTTTAAAGCAATACATGGCCTTTCACCAGTAATTGACCTACTGTCATCTAAAATGTGAGCTATACATCCTATTCCTTTTTAAGGATTGAAAGCATACTCTCAAATAATAGTGCATTGTCATACTCATAAAACATTTAGAGCATAGTACACTTCATATAAATAAACCTATATAATCAGTGTCAGTTAGTTTATTAATTCTAAGTACAGTGAAGCACAACTGAGGTAGACATACTGTAGAAACTTGAATGACTAGTACATTTTAATATTTGCTACAAATGTAGTTAATGACATCCATACATTAAAACATGTGTATATGTATTTATTTTGTGTGGGTGTATCTTCATTTCTAGTCATTTCAAGAGGCTCCAGTTCCAGAGCATAGGGACTGATTTAGGGAAGACACTCTGCCAAAGGCAAACTGTGTTAATGACTTTACAGTTTTCCATCATCTTGTTTCAATAGCCAGTCTTTTTTAATGGTTCTAAAAGTATTTTCATACTTAGTCGCTGAATAATGTCATATTGAGAGGTTGGATGATGACAGCAACCGTGTCAGGGAAATATCAGTCCTGACTGGCTGGACAGAAGGTGTGAAGTCTCCAGACAGAAATGGAGTCTGAACTTGGACCTTTTTCAAACACTCAGCATATTGAGTAAAGAAAAAAAATATACACCTCATTCTCCCCTAATTGATTCTAAAGTGAATTATTGAGTAATTAAAAGCATTACTCACTGTTATCTGCTGCTTTAACAGACTGGAGGAGATAGTAAAAAAGACTGATGGAAACTCAAAAATGCACAAATCACTCAGGGCTGTTACAGAGTTACACATTAGCAGACCAAATAAAGTTTGGATCAAACAAAACGCAAGCACTTATGTTCTCCTCAGATCCTTAATTGCTGAAAACAAATCATGCATGTGGCTTCATTTTGATAAGGTGGTTGATCTTAAAATACAAGTCCACTCGCTAATATCTACTCTTCTGAGGATACAATGACCTAGAATCAGTGTTTCCCAAACTTTCTTTAAGGGGACCCACTTTTTTTGAGGTAGTAAATTATTGTGACTGAAATCAATCAAATGTGTGCATAATATGGCATCTAATTTACAGCCATATCTGTAACACCTAATATCAGAATTTGAATTGGTACCAAACATAAATCTTAACTAATGGGTTGGGAAAATTCTGCTATTTTTTTCTGGGGAGCCCCCAGAAAATGTCCAGCAACTCATGTGTGGGTTTTGACCCAGTGTTTGGGAATCACTGAGCCAAATGACTGAGAACCTTCAGACACATAGGGATGAAGTTGCATGTTGTAACATAGACGTAGAGGCACAAATGGTGGACTCCATGGAAGAGGACCCATCCTTGTGTCATATAAAGAAAATTCAACACTTTTAGGGTCCACTTTTGGGGCAAATGTGCAGTGTGTGTATGCTGCAAACATATACAATGTGCAGTGGTAATGGGAAGGAATATTTTCTTGTTTTACATTGCAAAAGGAATATGTGCATGTGTAACCTTAGGGTGATAAAGATTGAATTCACTTTTTACACTCTATGATACTCAAAAGATATTTCTGGCATCCCCAACCATTATACTGGTGAGGGAACACTCTTGTTATCCTACATGGAACAGAAATGTTCTTGTCTTGTACTCTAGTAGTTTGGCCTATACCCTGTGTGGGACTATTTTCTCAACCCCACCCCTGTTTTTGATCATTACTGCTGCTCCTGCAAGTGACTGACAGTCCTGCATCTGTCCTAATACGACTGGCAATGAGAATAAGATAAATGTATTTATGGAGGACATCAACCATGATAAATAACATGAGTCTTCTCCTTTACCATCAGTCACAATCGAGCAGTGGTTCTCATACTCACACAGAGACACAGAGAGAGAGCTGTCACAGAGAATATCTGTTATTCATTATATGATTTATTTGCGCTCAACTTGGACTCTTGTGTGATGTTTTCTCATTTGAATTCTGAAGACACAAGGTCAATTATTTTATGTTTTTTTTTTCTTACTCCCTGCTGGTGTGAGTGATCAGAACAGCTGTAAAAACAGGACAAATAGCCCTATCTGAATGGTTCTGACACGCTACCATGCAAGAAAATGCCAGAGAAACTCAGTGCAGCTTAAGTCATTCAGTTTTGAGCTGCAAAAAAAACCAAACAAACTGTTTTTTAAATCCATATAACATGCTGCTGTTAGATTCTCAGAAGCAGATCCACCTTCACAATGCTGATCTGATTCTGGTTGGTCTTGAGCTGGAATACTTTTTTATTTATTTTTGTCTGCATACTCGTCCAATTCTGTGAGATTTGTGTTGGGACCTGCAGAACACCATGGGAACTAATCCCAAAGCAACCCTCTAGTTGGTCCTTGTTTTGTAGCTATGAATTCCAGTCTTCTGGGAGAGTTTTCCTACCAAATTGTGGAGTGTTTGTGGAAATATTAGCCCATTATGTTCCTCAAAAAATGAAATAATGGTGGACTGGCTCACAATCTCCATTCTATTTTATCCCAAAGGTGTTTGATGGGGTTGTGATCGGGGCTTTATGGACACTGCTTTGTGCACTAGGTCACAACAGACAAGGGCCTATCACAAGCTGTTCCCAAAATTGGATGCTTGGAATTAGACAAAATGTCTTCGCTGAAGCATTGAGATTTACTTTCATTGAAATATACCATACCATTATCCCCACCGCCACCATACTCTACGCTTGGCAAAAAACAGTCAACTAAGTAACATTCTCCTGGCAATCCCAGACTTATCCATCAGACTGTAAAAGACACTTAGCATTATGCTTGATGATCAAAGGCATGCATGCAGCCATAAGGCCTCAGCACAACCAAGTGGCAGAAACAACTGGCTGAGTATGGATTGGGGGTCCCTGGGTCAAGGTGGAAGATGCCTACAAAAGTGATTGAGAATGGCAGGCCTAAGATCCTGTGGGACTTCCAGATCCAGACAGACACGCTGGTGATGGCTAATCAACCAGACACAGTAGTCATCGATAAACAGCAGAAGACGACAGTAGTGATAGATGTGGCAATACCAAGCAACAGCAACATCAAGAAGAAGGAACACGAGAAGCTTGAGAAATACTAAGGGCTGCAAGAGGATCTAGAGAAGAGGTGGGGTGGGGAGTAAAGACAACTGTGGTCAGTGGGAGAGACTGGCTCCAGCAGATACCCATAAGTGTGCGGCCCTATTAAGAGCTAAGATACTGTGCAGAACCCTCAGACTCCAAGGTTTTGTTTTTAATTAATCACAAATAATCACATTTTATTTGACACAAGAAGCAACATTTTTTTCAATTCAAACAGATTAAATGATAGAATACATGAATAGACATACATATGTTTAACAACAAAATGTGTATTGGTTTTGTTGTTTGTAAACTTCCAATGTCTACAAAACATGTTTGTGTGTCTTTTAATTAAAACACAGTACTTTAAATTACATTCCAGTGAGTTTGTTAATTTGTCAGACATGGACTTGACTCACTTGGCTCTGAAACCCAGCTGGTTGAGTGTGCTTTGGCACCACTGCTAGCTCGTACTAGGACCATTAATGTTAGTTCTGGCGTGCATGCTCGCTGCTACATGTTTAGCATTGAGACGACAACAGAGACTTGATTTGCTTTGGTGATATGCAAATTCCTTGTTGCATAATTTGCACACAACCATGCTCTTATCTACGCTCTTATCTACGCTTCCATCCGATAGTGTTTTTAAAGTGAATCTTTCCATCCACCAAGCCAAGCAACATAATCTCATCTGTGTCATCCATCACATTAGCTGCTCCTGCTGCTTTCCACATGGAGCTTTGTCGTCTTACTTCACTCAATGCGTCTGGTGCATCGTTGTGATCGATATGCCAGGTGCATTGAGAAAGGTTTTGTGTTAAACAAAAGTTTGATTTGTGTAATGAATTCATCAAAATTGACACGCTAATGTCCCAGCCCTAATGTAAATATATGTATATACTGTAGATTCAGAGGTGAGCGCTCACACACTTTGCAGAAACATACTATGGCAACATATAATCCTTATGACTGGGTTGGTTATTTTTCAGGAAGCTGTTCTATGTGATGTCAGTGCCTTGGGTGATTGTAGCAATTGTGTTGTTGAACACTTACCTCAAACATGTGTCAGTGTTTACAACAGTGTTGCAAAAGTTTCCAGCAGACCAATGCTCCAGTGGGGTGGAGAAGGTGTCTCCTCAGGGACAACACAAAGGGCAGAGGTGTTAATTATTCTACAGATCAGCGATGTCAGCGGAACTCTCTCATTGCTTCTAATTGTCTCTTTGGGGGCGTCCAGGTGCTCATTATGGGAACACTTTGTGAGCATGTGTTGATGTTGTTTGGCCGAGGTGTTTCAGAGAATTTCTAATGATACAATGCCAGGTTCATTTGTAAGTACAGCACATTTTACTCTTTATTTGATATATTTTATTTATATTTAATGGTGTATTGATTGTGTGATATCTATATAAGTGCACACATTTGGATTTTTGTTAGATTAAAATTATTGCTCTGCCTCTGTTTGGTCTTCCTGTGCAGAAACAATGTAATATTATTTTTATGTTGTATGCTGCATCCTTAATCTGAAAAGAGGCTCTGTCAAGCAATACTATCAGACCTGACTGTCGGAGAGTGCTTGTATGTATAAAGCAGACAGCACAGGGATGGGCAGGGACAAAAAGTAGTAGGGATGATATCACAACCCAGTGTTAAAGCCCTGTACTAAATTTTGAAGTACTGTGGGCAAGGCAGTGGGAAGCAGACATGGTCCTCGTGTCTGAGTCCACCAAACAAGCTGTGCTACTGGAGTTGAATGTTCTGTTGGAAGACAACATGGAGAGCGAGATGCCTCCCAGTGGAGGTAAGCTGTAGAGGCTTTGCAGCCGGTTCTTTGGTCAGAGCCTTCAGCACTTTAGGCATTGAGGGAGAGAGAAAGAGGAAAGCCATCCACAGTACCACCGAAGAGGCAGAGAGGGCCTCAATCAGCCCCGGCTGGGTCACCTGGAGGGTGTATGATGTTGAAAGACCCAAAAAACCCAATGATTCCAGGAATATCACTGAAAATGTGTCCAGAAGTTTCATTAAGGGATAACTGTATTGGACAAAACTAAGCTGTATATTTGTTGCTGTTCCCAATCCTGAGGGCAAAGGGTGTGTGTGTTATAGCCAGTTGGTGCAGGAGGCGGGGCTAGGCCCCACTGCCTGTCTTTCACACACACACACACACACACACACAGTAGGATCTAAATACAAAGACACAGACATGCTACTACTGAGTCGCAGTAGATAAAGTTGATTGTTCGAAAGTCAGCTTATATATCACCAGAATTGATGCTGATATTTGTGGTTACTTTGGCAAAATTATGAAGGTGGTGATACAATGAATGCTATCACACGTTCATCACATTCAGATGAAAAATTGCATGATGTTTGATAGCCTAGCTTACATCATGTCTCCCATGTCACCTCAGGTATGCTAGCAAACATCAAATCCCCCTCACACCACCCAATTATATATATTAGGGGTGGAATGTTCACTTCTGTCCCGTTTGGTAAGTGATGGAGATAGCGGTTGGGACAGGTGTAAAGATGTAAAGCGGGCACATGGAGTATGAATGGGCCGTACACCTTGCACCAGTAAGTTTAACTTGTTTATTTATGTTTTCATTTGGTACGAGGCGAGTCACAGTGGAGTATAGAAATAGCGAGAGAAGACACAGGAGGAGGGTCCGAGTTACGTATAATGTATCCAAGCACTGTGCACATATATATATGTATATATATATATATATATATATATATATATGTATATTTATATATATATATTTATATATATGTATATATATATATGTATATATATATTATACTAGTAGTACCATTAAAACTTCACGATACCCATCCCTAGTCATTAGTAGTTGAATGATCAGTGTAATAATTTGCATATTACTCATATCAAATTATTCACTGAAACAAACATTCTATAAAACTGAACTTACAAAAGCAATGTATCCCACGGTTTGGAGAAAAGTGAAATAGTAACATTTGTCCGGCAGACCAGGGTGAGAAATCTGTGCCTTTAAAATCATATTTTCATATTTATTTTGTTCTGTTTTTCCCACATATTTACAGCTATTTCACTTGCAAAACCTCCTTGTGGTCAACATTTGTTGAAAACAAAAACAAAACAGAAACATAACTTGTTAAAGTAGATAGAAACTGTAGTTTCAGTGTAGAAGCTGCTGAGACGGTAAAAATGTTAATCCAAAGAATACACTCTGTGATGCTGATTGTCTGGCGTGTGACAATTGTCTTCACTCTCCAGTAGTTTCCCATCTTAGTCCATTGCTCTTGCTTAAACCCATGACAGGTTTCATATCATCAACCAATTCTATTTGAAACAGCAGCATTTCATTTTTTTTTTTTTTATCATAAATGCCATGTGTGCAGTTTCGACAAAGAAACATTAAATATATTGTAAATGACAGATTGTATCAATCCAGCTGTCAATTCTTTTGTGGTTGTTGTTGTTTGTTTATTTTTAAATGGGCTCCGTTCATGTAAAAGGAAATGGCAAAACCAAAAAAAGTGGCTGGCAGAAACAGGATTTTGTTGTTGCAATTTGTCCACAGCCCAACACTCCATCAATCGACTTGTCAAACATAATTATTCCACAGCCATCGTTTTCAGATTCTAACAAACTGTTCACATTCCAAATTACTGACAGGCTATTTTTCCTGTTTCGGCAGCGCTGTGTTATAGGCTGCTTACTTAGTCATATTTTCCCTTGATGCATATCTACAGCTTCAGAGACATTCTTCTCAAACCATGCATTTGACAGAATCGTTTATTAAAATGTATGATTGCATGGTTTGTCCTGCATTGAAATTACTCTCATTGCTCACCAAGATAGTAAATATGACAATAATGTGAAAAGTTAACGTCAATAGCCTCTTGCCTGGTAAAAGAAGAGACTATTCATGTTTGACTCATGAGTGAGTGAATGCTAGTGCGAATAGCTGCCACTGCTCTCTGGCTTTTAAACTAGTTTTTGAACTGCATGCAATCTCGATTTGTGAGACAGAAGTCTAATGCTGCATGGTCGGTATTCTGTTTTGGTATCACTGTAATACCATCAGATTATTATCAGTGTAGGTTTGGGCTGGGGATGGGAATTGATAAGAATTGAATGAATACGATTCCATTATCGATATTGCTTATCGATCCGATTCCTTATCGATTCTCATTGGGTGAGGGAATAAGTACACATTTGTTTGTTTGTATTAACTCTCTTTACTATCGGATTTTCACATTAATAAATATTTGGCTTTTTAAGCCCAATTGCCATTATGTGCCATAAAAACTAAAAACACAGACTGCTTGGTGACATTTGTTTAGCTCCTGAAACTTCTCTCCCACCTTACCATTCCACCACCGGCATTGGTGTGGTCCGTTCCACTCTCTCTCCGGCCAAGGACAGCTTTGCCAGGATCTCAATAATGACTGCAGGTGCAACGTCTTTTGTTCCCATCACCTGACCTGAAACTCACATTCTCTCTCCACTGTCAAACCACAGCTCAAAACTCACCTCTTCAGTTTGGGTCTTATTTATCTGTATCCCTTTTACATTTTTAGTATTTTTTATGGGTTTTACACTGTTCTTGTAAAGCGACCTCGAGTGTATTGAAAGATGCCTATAATTAAAATGTATCATTATACTTATTTCTCTTCAACAGTCATTCTAAGTATCAGCTGAAGCACAGTAAACATTACTTGTTGCTCAGCAAGGTCTAGATACAGAAGTTTCCATTCTTGTGGAAAGCAACTCAGGGGACATTATGAGCGTCTGTTATGTTCAGTCTGTGAAGTTCTGCTATATATTGCTTGATTTTCGTGGATTTAAAGTGTGCAATGAATTCTGATGGCTTAATTCTTGCAAGACCTTGTCCTGCCAACATGGAGGCATAAACACACATGATGCCAGGGATTTAAATATACTCACCTTGCCAGTTAACCCATTTCCAGGAAGTCAATTCACAGTTCATTTCACGTACATTTCTCAAAAGCAGTGACCAACAAAGGAATATTGAGAAGCTCAATGCTTCTTTTTGCCTAACCTATGAACTACAATATCAACTGCAGTACCACGCAACCAAAATTGAGATGCTGAAAAACAAAGAAAAAAAACACACCAAATCAGTACAGAATAATCCTTAATTATGTTTACCTTTTGAGAAAAAAACATTTGTTCTCACTTGTTCAAAAATATAACAACCCATTTAAATTATAATTTTCTTATTTTAATTCAAATTAATTTTGAATACAGACAGGAAGGCTTCTGTCCCCAACTCTAAATAACATTTCTAATGTTTTCAGATACACAATATCTGGACCTGATGAAAAGATTTTCTGAAATTTAATCATAGGGTCTTTTTTGTATAGTTTTCTGGTGTCTGCCTTTGCCCGCTGAGTTTTACTCTATTCTATATGGACTGATTTTTCATGTGCTGACCTTTAATTTCACACACAGAGATTGTTGCGTCTTGATTATTGGTCTGTGTCTGCTTTTGTGTCTGGCACTTGTGAGTTCCTCACTGTATGTGTTTCATTACTTGGAAAAATTGGAACAATTATGCAAAAGTGGTACATTGCAGGCCACACGGTTGGTGTAGTGGTTAGAAGAACCGAGCCCTGGTTGGAGCAATGGCCTTTCTGCATGGAGTTTGCATGTTCTCCCTGTGTGTCCGTGGGTTTTCTCCGGGTTCTCCGACTTCCTCCCACAGTCCAAAAACATGCAATATGGGGATTAGGTAAATTGGTCATAGGTGTGAATGTGAGAGTGAATGGTTGTGTGTGGTTGTGATGGACTGGTCAACTACCCAGGGTGTACCCTGCCTATTGCCCTAAATCAGGTGAGAATGGCATAGCACCCCCCACGACTCTCCGACTCTCCAGTGGAGGATAAAGCGGTAGATAATGGATGCATGGATGGTACATTATCTGATATGCAGATTATCAAAAGTGATGTCAAGGATCCCTGGCCAAGGGTGCATGTAGGAGGAGGGATAATGTGCTGGTTTAAAAGAAGAATACTATGAGATAAATTTCCTGTGTGGGAACATTCGAGGTTCTATGAACTATGTCCAGATCAGTTATTCCCAAAGACTGGGTTGGGACCAACATAATATTGCAGAAAATTCTTTGGGGAGCACTTTTCCTGAAGATTTACAATAGGCTAGACCTCTGATTTCTGTTTTTTTTTTTTATTATTATTATTTATATTGATGTTATTATAAAAGAAATAGGCAAGTGTTATACTTTGCATAAATTCGCTCTTGTCATCTTTAAAAGTAGATCCCTGTATATTTGATTGAGCGGCAAGGTGAAATGAAAAGGACCTAGAGGTGCTTGGTCTGTCAAAAATCATTATTTCTCTTTTTTCAGCTGTGTGGCTGTATTTAAAGTGCATTTGCATGAATGAAGAAAGCACACAAATGCAAGGAAAAAACAATTAACTGAGATTCAAACTAGGGAGGAAATACTGAAGGTCAGACAAAAAACCTGTGACACTAGGGGGGTTTCTATCAGCTTGTTTTTATGTGCATTTTAGATTTAAAAGTATAAAACGACCTGATTAATCACAGAAAAATTGCATTAAAGATACGCGCTTGAGGGAGGTGGAGAGTTGGCATATCGATAAAAGGTAAGTGCAAAAGAGGGCAATGGAAACAGTTTCAGTGAACTGACTGAAATGTCCCTATCACCTCTGCATTTCCCTCTACTGGAAAAAAAGCAGAACAAACCAGATACAGTGGACAAGAAGAGGAATTAGTATGGACTGATGAGGAAACCATGACATTCATCCACTTGGTGCAAGCAAATATTACTCCAATAATTAAATAGTGTCTATGGTTTTTCAGACTTCTCATCTGGAACATGTTGAACAAGAGGGTGACGCCAATCCCAGTTCCGACCTCCAAGCTCTGATGTAAATCAAATGTAGCAGAACAGCTTCTAGCCTCTGGACTGCTCAGCAAAGCCAAACCCCCTATTTAAATAAACAGTGACTCCTCCTCCTCCTCAAGGAAAAAATAATTATCATATCAACTAACTAATATCTGGGTTCCAATCTTTTCTTTAAAATGGAAGGTTGAAAAACATTACCCAACGGTTAGATCTGGTAAAATGTGCTTTTTATCCACATAATCATCATCAAACATCTCCCATAACCCCCTCTTTCCCGAACTACCCTACGTAAAATGATATGGCAAATCCTGATTCTAAAGGAGTTTTCCCCGTTCTCAGTCTAGAGCACATAACTACTTATTACTGCTAATATTATCCTCGACGAGATGATAAAGATGATAATAATTGGTAATAATTGTATTGCTTTTTAAAATACTTCTGGTCTCTATCTTCTCCCCCTCCTGTCTCTCCTCTCAACGACTCTGCATCCTTATTGTGTTTCTTTTTGTTTGTAAGGTTTTGACCTTACCATGTAAAGTGCCTTAAAACTACTAAAGAAACATAAACACGATAGAGGCCAACTGAAAAATATTACATTTCCCCACTACTAAACACCCATTCTGTAGTTTATTTGATAGGACAATGCAAAAATGTATACGCTATGTAACATTTGCACATTATAGAGGTTATAGCTGTTCCTGTCCCTTTGTTAAACCTTGAAAGAAAGAAGAAAGAGAAAAAGCAAAGAAACTATTCAAACAATAGCATTAAAAGAAGGAGGGCAAGACAATAATGTTACACAATGGCAGTAAAAGAAAATATAAGAACTGATGCGTGGAAGATATTATAGCAACAGCAAACAGTTATAGAACACTACAACAAAATATGCTCACGTCTTGAGATAAAGATTTAGTTGTAGCCAAAATTTCACATTTTTATTATACATTTTAATGTTCTTCATTCATTTATATTTCAGTTGATAATGTTCCACATTTGCAAGCTTATAGAAACGACTTAAACATCCCTTGGAAGTGATGTGTTGTGGGATTCAACAGTTTCTGTGCCCTTGGTGATTGGCAAATTATGAAGTATTTTCACTGGTTACATTTCATTGAGATCTGTTGTCGAAATATAAACAATGGCAAAGTGAAGAAGATCCTGTGGGCTTTTTAGTGCACCTTGTGAGGCCCCTCCGTGCTGCCCCATTCTCATTTATGTGTATCCTTTCAAAAACTGCTGCAAAAAAACATTTTTCAATCAGAATGCTTCTCTCCATCACTTTAAATACATTTTCCCTCCATCTCACTGCTCTCTGCAAAAGGCTCCTCCTTTCCTCAGAGCATCTGGCATGAAAAAGGGGGAGAAAAGTAATGAAAACCACAGCCCCTCTTTTCCTGTCACACCCATTGAAACATCGCTCATGTGTCTGCCCAGAAAATAAGCTGTCAGAATGGAGAAAGCCACTTGTCTAGGGATCATATTTATGTAAGAGTTGTGTCTGCTTCCAATTTCACGTAGGCACAACATCTTTCACCTTCAGACTCCACTCCAGGAAATTCATGTATTTTTCTCCATGTGATTGCAAATTGCTCTTGCACTCCACGTCTCTCCCTCTTATTTTCTGCTGCCCTGGATGGATCAAGTCTGTGTTACTGGCAGCTGCATTTTCCATATGGATCAATGACGGCGTATGCATTGCTGATCACGGACGACTATGAATATTTGATGATGCAATATTGTTCTGTTTAGATCCCATAAATCTCAAGTAATCTCCGCTCGACATACGCACCTAAGCCATTTTATTTACACAAACTGGATTGTGTTCACAAAAATGCCTTACTAAGAGCTTTGAATGATGATTACCAGGTGCCTTGTTTGATTAAATAAACTCTTCATGGACTCTGCATCACAGTCTATTAAAGGTTTAGCCTGGAAACCGGCTCAATTAGAGAGCTCATTTTTAATTGCACTCACATGTCACACAAACTATTTATCTAAAATGGTTGGTTAGACTGTGGATTGGATAGTGTGGTTGCCAATCAAGATGGTAACTACCGATGTTAGGAGGTCTGTGGAAAAACAATGTAGATGGTACATTGAGATATAAATAGGTAAAAGATTTATGAGATTAAAAGTGGCAAATCTGCTAGAAAATAAAGTTGCACTTTTATGAGATTAAAAGTGGCAAATTTACAAGAAAATAAAGTCATAGTGGGCATTTTCAGCACCACAGACAGCGTCATATTGCGCTCACATGAAAGGGCAGCCAAGCAGGCCACCTGTGAACCTGCAATAAAAAGGAGATTGCTAATACCTACGCTAACATGTCTATGTGGCATTCCCTGTTTACCGGGCGGCGTCTGTGGTGTGCTGTGGTTGCTTGACAAAAACAAAACACTACTTGTCCAACTTTTTTTCTTATAAATAATAAATAATTTTCTTGTAGATTTGCCACTTTTAATCTCATAAATCTGCTAAATACTCCCCCTTGGGTCCATATTTTTATTTATTTTTTCATACTTGGTCCTAATACGCTGTCGTAGAATGTGATGGATAAGTGAGTTTTATTTATTTATTTATTTATTTATTTTATAATTATTATTTTTTTTTTGTTTCAGTTTATCCTAATTATTATGATACTTTTCTTCTCATTGTTACAGGTGGGTGGTTGGTTTGGGGGGTTGTTGTTTGAGTTTGTGTTTTTGTGTCACATAAAGACATCACAGCAGTTCTGTGCAGCCGTGCAATGATGACCCACGTTGTGGAGGCGCTATGAAGTAATGGAAAACGACGTGTCTCATACCACACAGAGTAGAGTCAAGTCGAGCTGAGAAGTGTTAGAAATGTATAATGGCAAAGGTGAAAACGTCTTCAAGAAAAAAAAAAAAAACTCAAGTCCAGTGTGTTTTGGATGACCTTGATGAATGAGAATGTAATGGAAAAGCTGATTTGATGATGTTGTAAAGCAGTGCAGAATCAAGAGCATGATTATCCAGGGGTTTTGTAATAAGAAACCTTAAGTTACTACAGTATAGTCATGAAAAGTATATTGCCCACAAAACACAAGGTCAAATACAACCCTTGTTATCCTTAAGTGCTGCACAAGCTGTGTAAATGCATTAAGGGAAAAAACAATATCTACAACAAAGCAAACAACACATCATAGAAAAAAAAACAAAGAGGAAAATATTACACCTTTAGTAAAGAATTAAACCTCTCTAAAAAGGCTCTCTCTCATAGAGTAAAGTCACAGAGAACAGTGAGCTGAACCACAGCTAGAAGTGAGAACACTTTTCTGAACCAAAATGTCATCACTTATTTACAGGTTCTGTTAAGTGCAGACCACCATGATAGTGTTCTAAACACCTTCTAAACGCATTTGGTGTTTTGAGGAAATGGGGGAATAGAGGGAATTTGATATGGAAAGGATATTAAAGATAAGTTATGCCAATTAAGGTCAGTCACAATGGTCACCAAATAGGCGATTACAAAGCTATGGATTTGTCGAGTGATACAGACATTAAAGGCAGTGATACCCAACCCAATCAATCACTATAATCAACATGATGACATTAAAAGGAATTAGGGCTGGGCCATGGGGCTAGATGAGAATATTGGAAACAAACACCAGATTGTATGATACTTGCTGTGTTGGGTTGTGTGAAGAGAACCAGTTGGAAGATTAATCCCTCAGAGGTTATTAGTTAGTAATTCACTTCTCTTAAGTATCATTTTGTTTGTATGTTCATGCGGAGGACTCTCTGCTCTCATTGATCAACATCATCAACGTAACACAGTACACCGTGCAACAGTGATTCCCAAACTTTATATTTGGGGTTCCCACTTTTTAAAGACAACACAATATTGTGACCCTAATCGCAATATAAATCATGACAAGAGATAATTTGTGCAAAATGTAGTGACTAACTTAGAGAAATATCTGATACATCTGACTTAATTTTGAATCGGAATCAAAACGAGCATGTTACTTAAAACATATACACATAAATCTTCACTAAAAGGTTGGGAAAATTCCACAAATTTATTTTGGGACCCCAAAAAAATCTCCTGTGAATAATATGTGGGTACTGATCCATGGTTTGGGAACCAGTGTCATAGAAGGCAGAACAAAAAACAAAAAGCCAGACTTTCATTCTAGATCTGTCCTTGATTGTCACAATGACACACCACACTGTATCAAGAACAATCAATGGGATATATGATATTTGTGAGGTTTATTTTCATATTATGGTGTGACAAAGCTGTAAGAAACCTGTGTGGTTGAGTTCATGCACAAACAGCACCTTATTAAAGCTGAAAAGATTCTAATTTCCTTCACATCTCAAACTGTGGTCATCTGCTGGCAATGTTTAACACAATTACCAACCTCTCCTCCTCTTTTGCCCCAAAAATGTGTAAACCATGTCATTTTTAAATTCTGATATATGAACAGTTTGCCAACATGTCACTTTCAAACATTTGTCTCCGGTGACTCAGCGTTTCTCCCATGTTTTTGTATTGTTTTTTTTGCATTTCCAGCAGACCGGGCTGCAATTTTAGCATCACTTATCAATTTGATCAGTTTTGACAAGTTCTTATACACGCAGCCTTCGGTATGTTTCACCTGCCATATTGTTGAGTTTATCTCCATTATGACAGGCATGTGTGTTGGTGGTGCTTGTACAGGATGTTGTCACCTTCATGCACAATTAGCTCCTGTATCATGGTTTGGTTTAACATTTGACAAGTGGACACTGCTGCAGAGAGCCAGACAGATGGTTCATCCCTGGAGGGAAGCATTTCCAGAGAGGTACAAATGCTACTTATGTTGGCCTTTAAATTAAACATGAGCGTGTTTCACTTATCAGTGTTTTCACTACAGAAATATCTGAAAATCTGTTTAGTTTCTGTCATGGCTCACATTTGTTAATCAAAACAATAATAATAATTATATATTAATACAGTAGTGGTTAGCACTCTCGCCTTGCAGTGAGAAGACCCGGGTTCGAGCCCCGGTTGGAACAAGGGCCTTTCTGCATGGAGTTTGCATGTTCTCCCCGTGTGTGCGTGGGTTCTCTCCGGGTTCTCCGGCTTCCTCCCACAGTCCAAAAACATGCAATGTGGGGAATAGGTAAATTGGACACTCTAAATTGACCATAGGAGTGAGTGTGAGAGTGAATGGTTGTTTGTCTCTAGTTGTGTGTGGCCCTGCGATGGACTGGCGAACTGTCCAGGGTGTACCCCGCCTATCGCCCGATGTAGCTGAGATTGGCACAGCACCCCCCGCGACCCTCTGGTGGAGGATAAAGCGGTTAGATGATGACTGACTGACTGATATATTAATACAATTAAAGTAATTTTGAATATTCACTGTCTTGTCAGTTTTGGCTACAGAAGAGCTTGAACAAGTATCCTGGTAGGTCTCTTCTTCCTCCATCTTCAACATCCTTTTTCCAAACCATTCAACCTGAGCTGTCCCTCCAATATGGTCATTTCTAATCCTGTCCATCCTGGTCACTCCCAAAAACAAAACTCAGCATCTTCAGCTTTGGCACCACCAGCTCCACCTCCTGTCTTTTAGACTGTCTTTTTTTTTACTCTTTGCTTTACCGTGCCACCTGTATCACGTTTGAGTAATTCACACACAGATATTATGTCCAGTGCAGACCTCCACTTCTCCAGTCTCTCTTCCACATGTCCCCGACTCTCATTACAGATTACAATATCATCTGCAAACAACATAGTCCATGGAGAGTCTTGTCTGACTTCATCTGTCAACCTGTCCCTCCAAGAAGGTGATCACAGCTGATCCCTGATGAGACCTTGAACTCATCACTCCAACCGCACACATCATCACTGTCTCATTGTCCTCATGCATGTCCTGCGCCACCCTCATATGCTTCTACTACTAGTGTTGTAGTACTCGAGATCGGTCTTGGTCTCGAGACCACTTTTTGAAGGTCTTGGTCTCGTCTCGGAATCGACTGCATTTTTACTCCGATTTTATTTCAAGACCGGTCAAGACCTGTGGGGATATCAATAAATTGCCTGTGCATTTTTTGATTAACTTGTTAATATCATTACTGTGATTTTGCGTAAATCGTATTGCTTCGGGTACAACCAATAACTTGACTCATTTATCATCATGAAATTAACAGCTGTCACCCTCCCGCCCCCTTTCACACGCCCCCCACAAAAGTGCACGTGAGTGACAGGAGAAGAAGCCGTGAGAAGATGTCAGCCAACTCATCTAAAATTTGCTTACCTGAACCACAAAGACTTTTTGTGCATAAATACCTCCAAAAGAAAACACAGCGCAACATGTACATTCTGCAAAGCGAGGCTAACGGTCTTGATCTTGTCTCGGTCTTGAGCCCTCAAAGTCTTGGTCTTGTCTTAGTCTCGATACACTGTGGTCTTGGTCTCGACTTGGTCTCGGTTTAGGTGGTCTTGACTACAACACTGTCTACTACAGTTCATCTCTTGGCACCTGACCATCAGGTTTAACTAAAGACCCAGTGCAACTCCATTTGGCATCCTCTATACTTCTCCATCAGCACTCTCAAAGCAAACAAAGTATGCCCCACACTTCACTTCTTTCTTTAACCAAGGGAACATTAAAGAAGTGTGTGTACAGCTCACCAAAGTAGAATTTGCTCCTGTTAATTGTTCATGGTATTGCAGTTATCTCACTTGAATAGCGCAGCGTTACAGCTTTCAATTTAAATAAAGAAGAGTTCAACGTTTACTATTTTTACCAGATGCTAACCATTTAACTTTAAAACATGCTGGAAAAAAATGTATATTGCTCTTTCTTTGTTCTGCAGGTGCATTACCCACAGAGCATTTTCCTGTTGACCCATGACCCAAGTAATAAGGAATCACGTCACTTTTGAATAGTCGTGAGTCAAAATGTGCAACAAAAAAATGCATGTGTGTGTGTGTGAAGTTTGTTTGTTAGGAGAGGGCAAACGACTGGGCCACATGGGAGTAACTGCTCTGCTTCCACACTTTGATGTGGCGTTTTGTATTTTTTTTTTCTTTTTCTAACCACCCCCACTCCCACCACACACCAACCCCCTGCTCTGTCTCTATCAAAGCAGCTCAGCGTGACACTGTTCCACATGTCCACTGGGACACTGAAAAGCCTTAGCTATGTGTGAACAGTGTGGAGAGAAATGGGCAGTACCAGTGCTTTGTGAGGCTGGTTTTTGAAATGTACGTCAGCACGTCGGTGGGAGTCGGGCACCGCAGGAAGTTAAATAACTGAGGCAATACACAGGGGGAAGCATTGAAGACAGTGCTGTGTAATGCATTAGAATCATTTGTCCATGCATTTATATAGCTAGTGTATGTATGATATCTTTTTGTTTTTATTTTTCAGGCTCAATTCACATTAAGTTAAAGCCATAGTTCAGGTTTTTTTTGAAGTGTATGAGACACTTATGTATGGCAGGTGTGGGGGCAGCTCAGTGGCTCAGCGGTAGAGCAAGTTGTCTCTCAACTTGAAGGTTGTGGATTGATTTGTCCCTGGGCAAGACACTGGACCCCTCATTGCTCTTGATAGCTGAGCCAGCAGTGTGTGGAAGGACATGAATGATGTGTGAATGAGTGGATAAGAATGCATGAATGGCAAAAACCATAGTGTAAAGCTGCTTTGAGCGGTCATCAAGACCATAAGACCATATCCACCCTTGCTCTCACTCGTCCCCCCACACCACAAATATGATTATGACTTTGCGTGTGTGAAGGATAGAAAGTAGGCAAGACGCCGAAATGCAAAAGTAGACACGGTAGATGCGACGGGTCTCTAATCTGTTAACAGGGAGATCAAATTTAAAAACATGAAAATCTCCATAGAAACTCTGGGTGCTAGGAGAGTGACACTGCGGGACCAGAATAAACGGCAGCAGCCCATGGCCAGTTCGAGTCCCTGCCAGGCCAAGGGCTAGGGCTACACTGAGCAAGGTACACAATCCTCATAGTCCACATACAGTTTACTCCCAATCTTGGGAGGTTTGCGTCAGGAAGGGTATCTGGTGCGAAATCGCTGCAAAATCAAATATGCATATCATCTGCTGTGACGAATCCTAGAGAGGGAGGAGAAAAAAGGAAAAAAAAAAAGTATTTTAAGCATAAGCACAACTGTGCCAAATAAGTGTATTACATCACCCATAAGAATCTAAACTCCCCTTCCGAAGCCTCCAGAATTGTGATTTGGTTTGCGCTATGTTCAAATTTTGCCACCTGCAACCAGGCTCCTATTGGACAATACCAGCTGTCAATCACACCTGTGTCCACTCACATAAGCCATACTTTGTCTGTTTTCCTCTAAATGGGAACATACATTATCATGTATGTATGTTCTATTGAAGAAGGCACAACACTTCCCATAGACTTACTTTCAAAAAGTCGATTTTGCAAACAGCAGAGTCTCCCCCTGGTGGCTATTTAATATATTTTAACTCCAACATTGATGTCCTTGGGGGAACTGGGAGATTATGTTGACTTGTCATTTGCAACCTGTGGTTACACACAGGTCGCTGCACAGCAGCTGCAGCAGAAGCGTTGGGCCTCAGCATTTTTACTGACCTTCTCAATCCTTTGTTGTCCATGACACAAACTCGCCATTGTTCTCTGGCTTTCAATTCACCAAAATATCTTGTGATCACTTATCGCTCAGTTACAAGGAAGTGGGATTGTAATGCTCAGTTTGCTACATATTCATTTTGACACCATGTTGAGGGTGTAAATGATTTTAGCATTTGAACAAAACAAATTGTTTTTATTTTCTTATCATATCTTATCTTATGCAAAAGGCTCATTGGTTGTTAATAAAAAACAATAAGTGATTGTACACTTGCACATAAAAATGAAGTATAATTATCTTCAATTTCTCCCAAATTAATCTTACACCTGGACCTTTGCACATACACTTGTTTTTAGCTAACACATTTAAATGTGCTGGATTTTTTTATTTTTATTATTTTGTAATAACCCTTTTGCTGAGGACTGTGTTTTTGCATGATCTGTTAAGGGATTTTCTTTATGTGATAAAGGCATAGCAACAAGGGAAATCATTAGAGATCAACAGAGTCCAGATGTTATCTGAAATGTGTTTAGGAGATATTGAAGAGGCAGGTTTTTTGTTGTTTTTTTTTACATTAATGTGAGGTTATAGAGCTCTCAAACGCTGTTCATATCCATTGTATGTTTAAAGGAGGGAAAGCACTGAAGTTTCAAAGGCGGCAAATTAAAATGGAGGAGCACAGATAACATGCATGTGTGATCACAGAGTGCTGGGGATTTTAATGGGACTCGTTTGAACGCTACATTTGAATGATGGTCCTTTTCAACAGTTATATAGCATTATCATTAACACATTGAAGTGAATACTATGAGTATCCTAAAGTATTTTTTTGCTCTTGATATAGCAGAAATAAAAACAGCTCTGATTTTCTGAACCATGTCTTCAGACCATGTACAGACAGTAGCCCATGTTATGGCTTTGTTTACAAATATGATTACACTGTTTGATCTTTCAAGATATTGTAAACAAAAACTAACCCTTGAAAAATATATTTGTGTAGCTTGCTTTGTATAACGTATTGTTCATTGTATGCACATTGTTGAAACATGATCAGGTTGCCCTCGGGTGAGTATCCCTCCATTTCTTTCAGTTTGTGCCAGTGAGTGAAAGCTGGACCAATATCCTCCCTTATTCAGCCTCTTATTCTATCACTCTCCTGTGACATCCACTCAGTGAATAGTTCCACCTGTGTAACTCTGTCGCTTTGTCTGCTTCCTTGTCTGCCTCACAAAACCAGAATTTTTCATAGTGACAATGCTGGTGATGCTGCTCAGGTGTTCAACTTGTTGTAAGTTTCTGTGGCATTTTAGAGACATTTTTTTGAAGGCTGTGTCTCTTTAAAGCTTCTTTGAATTGTGTTACTTCAGAAGAAAACAGGACAAGGGCAGGACTATTGTCTATTTATTATATTTAGTTTTTTTTTTTTGATGAGTGCAATACATGTCCATGTTTCAGAAATTTTCTTCCTGTGTGTGCATGGGTTTTCTCTGGGTTCTCCGGTTTTTTTTCCACAGTAGGTGGTAGGTGCGAGTGTGAGAGTGGATGGTTGTATGTCTCTATATGATGGGCTGGCGGCCCGTCTAGAGTGGACCCTGCCTTTTGCCCTGTGTCAGGTGAGATTGGCACCAGTGCCCCCCCAAGACCCTCATGTGGAGTATAAAGCAGTAGAAGATGAGTGAGTGAGTGAAATATAGAAATGTCAGGTGATGAAGAATAGGTTTATGAACCCAACACTGTTAGTCCCACATGTCTGTTTAGAGCACAACCCTTCATCTTTGTGACAAAATCCCTCAAATACTGTGGAAACCCGCTCAGTAAACACTGATCTTAAGAACTGGCTGCATGCTGCCGACCATGTCTAGTCTTAACACCACTGTGACATGGACAAGAGCACAGTGGGATAGAGACAAGCAGGACCAGGAAGACAGACAGAGGCCAGGAGACAGAGATTAGAAGCAGAACAGCACAGACAGATGCAGTCAGGGGGGTTAATCCTGTCTGTGAGTGAGTGATCATGTCCATCCATCCAGCTGTGGCGCCATCAGGGGCCACAGGGCTTGCTGGAAGTCTGATGAGGCATCGCCACTGTCTGCAGTAAAAGAGAGAGAGATCTCTCACTCGACAGTTCCTGTCAGCAGGCGTGACAATCAGCCAGGTAGGAGGGGAAAATGTCTTTCGCTCATATCTTTGGGGATCAGTTTAAAAAATGTCTTCATCTTTCACTTTGGATTAAGGCTTAGTTTGTGTTCCCTCTCTCATTCTCTCTGAAGAGCAGTATAAGGGATAAATTGGTTTTCATAATGAGATAATTAATGCTGGTGATTAATTGAGGTGAGAGTTTCTGCATGGGCTCAACACAGGCATTAATGAGAGACTGGTACAGCAGGATATCACATGTGTCACCTCTCACCTGTTCAGCCATGTGCACGGAGAGAGCTGCAATATTAAACCTGTTTGGTCTAATCCGACCTATTTTATATATAAAAAAAAAAAATAATAAGGAATGCATTCTACACACGAATAAATTAATAATTTTGAGCAGTCTGTTCTTTGTGACACCTTTAGTGTTCCTGGTCAATAGGAAACAAAGGGGTGAGCCTACATTATGTTCATGCTACACATGGAAAACATTACACTCCCCCACACATCTGCAACCCCCACCCTCAACCTATCCACAGTTCTTTTGCTTATGTGTGATTCACATGTCCCCGTGTGAATCACACCTTTCAGACTATTTTCAGACAGTGCAGCTGCAGGTGCCTTTATCTTATGCATTGTGTGTTGTACTTGTCTGATGCTACATGCAATTGATTAAGAGTTAAAGGAACTTATCTCTTTCTGGTTATTGTTGAATGTACATGTTATGAATGTGAACTATCAAACCGGATCTTGATTTAGATATGAACAATGTGGCTGGAAATCTGAATAGGCTAGTTTTGAGGTGCTGGTGGTAGAGTAAATGGAAGATAGAGGGTTTGATTCCTAGTCTACATGTGGATGTGTCCCTGGGCAAGTCATTCGACCCCACGTTGACAGGTGTACTAGCAGCACATGGATGGGTATGAAATATATTAATCACTGGATGGCATTCTACATTGTTCCAAAAGTCCCTGATGCATGTGGGAGGGGTTGAATTTGGCCCACTGTGGCTGGAGTCAATTTAGAATGTCCAGTTAATAATGAGCATTGGGGGTTGGGTACCCCAGCCCTTGACCTGGCAGGGATGTGAACCAGCAACCCCACTTTACATATTTATTTCCGCTTGGGCATTGACTGAGTGAAAAAGATTTGGAGGATTTTAACATATAGGCTTTTCTTTTATCAGCTGCTTTGCTAACTAGTGTTCATTTTTATTGTATTTTCAAACTGAGCTTGAATTTGGGATCCCCTATGATATTTCTTTCAAGTAACCTTCCTCACATCAATATGAACAGCTTGCAAAGGTAAACTATATAGGCTGAATATCACGTGACACATCATTTGACAAAATCACTTTTATGGCTAAGGAATTGCCTGTGACTATGCACTAATGGATTTAATGCAGGGATAAATAAACTTTAAATGGCATCTATAAAATGGGCAAAATTGGATCATAAACATACAGTTTGTATAGGGTTTAAAAAATGTAGCTCATACTTAAAAATGAATTTGTTTTTTTACAAATGGCAGTGGTTAAAGTCTATCCCTACACATCAGGACACCCCTTCAAGAGCAGTTGCACATGCCATTGACAGCTGTTGTTACAGTATATCACTGTTTTTATGGTGGACTGTTAGCTTGTGCAGTATTATTTGCTTGCCCGCAGCAAAGGAGAGACTTGACAGAATATGTCTTCAACATGTGGTAAAGCATGTCCAATACAAGAGGATTTGTTGAAACTGACTTGATTTTAAAAACGAGACCAAACACACACTATTTTTTAATGTTTTCATCTTGAGAAAGCACAGACTAGATGGGTTCTGCTCACATGCCAATCGCAGTTCACTCGTAAATATCCTATGGTATATTTTAAATTCTTACAATTTGAAATCAGGAAGACTTTGGGTGCATTTCCACTAGCTTGACTCAGCTCGCCTCGGCTCAGCACAGCACGGTTGTCTCTCTCCTTCTGTTCCTCTCTAAGACCATTGAAAGTGCGGTGTTCAAGCAGATCAATGAATCATTCTCCCGAAATGACCTCCTTGACCCTAACCAATCTGGCTTCAAACGTGACCACTCCAATGAAACAGCTCTGTTGTCTGTGAGCACATCTGCACCACCTTGTCACAGGGGTGCTCCAAGGCTCTGTGCTGGGGCCCCTCCTCTCTGCCATGTACACCACCTCCCCTGGGCCAGATCATCCACCCACATGGCTTCTCATATCACTGCTATGCCGACCACACTGTCTCAGCACGAATCTCAGATTGTCTCTCATATCTGCATGGATGAAAGCCCCTCACCTCCAGCTAAACCTCTCCCAAACTGAACTTCTGGTCTTCCCAGCCAAGCCAACGATCCATCATTACATCTGTGTTAATATCAACTCCTTATGTCTGGCTCCTTCCAAGATAGCAAGAAACTTGGGTGTCATGATTGATGACCAGTTGACCTCAGTCGCAAGGTCATGTCGCTTTGCACTATTCAATATAAGAAAAATCCGACCGTACCTAACTAAACAGGTCTCCCGACCTGTGCTGTGAAACCGCTACAGGTGGTCCAGAACACAAATCAGCCTAAAAGGGCACATGTCACCCCTCTGTTCATTGAGCTCCACTGGCTACCCTTAGCCACCTGCATTAAATACAAATCACTGAGCCTACGAAGTGCTTCATGGGTCTGCTGCCACCTACTGAAATGCTCTCCTAAAGGCTTATGTTACCCCTTGACTACCCTATTCATTAAAGGATTGTCGTCCGGTGGTGACAACACCCCTTACAACACAATCCAGACTATTTTCATGTGTTGTTCCATGGTGGTGGAATGACCTACCGAGTGCTACCGGAACAGGGGGTGTCCCTGTCTCTGTTCCTGTATCTTCAAGAAGCTCTTGAAAACCCAGGTCTTCCAAGAGCATCTTCTGTCCTAGCACTTACCCTACCCCTCTACTTCTGCATCCACCGTGGTACTCTCAGCCTCTATCAGTCCACTGTTCCTGTCTATTGGAGTTCTTTCCAAGACTACTTCTATGTAGCATATTTCTCTTTTGTAAGTCATTTTTGTCTGTGTCTGCTAAATGCTTACATGTAAATGTATTGGTGAGGTTCCAAGCGAGCTGAGGCGATACGATGCGTGATGTCGCCAGACTGCTGGCCACTGATTGGTGTGCAGTCACAGGGACAAGAATCAAGCTGAACAATGCCAAACTGTAAATTGGTTAAAAAGACTTAAAAATCCTAAAAACATGGGCTAATCTCCAACAATTACCAGGGAAATGTCTACAATCTCAATATTTAACAGGAGTCTGGTGTATTTACCAACGGCACTGCTGATCGCGACCGGTGAGCTACATCACAACCCCTGTTGCTGTTTTTCAGTCCAGTGACTGTGTCATGATTCAGTACACTGAAAACAACTGCTTTACAAGTCACTTGTTTGTGTGTGTATGCATCTAAAATGAAGTCACAGCAGATTCATGCAATGTCTAATGACATTTACTTTATTATATTAGAGCTATAAAGACAAAAACTTTACACAGAATTTGTTCTCTGCTTCATCATGGCTCTGACTGGCTCTTCACTGGCAAGGAATAAACACAATAGCTTTCTCTGCCAACAGTCTGTACAATAACGTCTTCATCTTCTCCTGACAACCAAACTTAAATTAGCAATGACTTTGTGTTTTTCATCAATAATTTTTAACAACACGAAGCACTGACAAAGGGTTATGAATTTTCCTCAAACACTTTACAACAAATAGTATTTGCAGTCTATTGAACATTAGTATTTCCAGGTGTTCAAGACATTTTCAGTCAAGTCTCCTCTTCACTGCAGATAAGCGCAAAATGAGCAGTGTGACAAAAACATGTTCAATCTGCTAACACATATGACTTCAGAGACGACTGGTGGTATTTCTCATTCTGGAGGAGATATCCCATTTTTTTAGGGGTATATTTCTAGTGGTAGAATATCAAATTGGGCCTTGAATCTGGGTGGAAGTAGCTTCCTATGTATTTGGTGATTCCTTTTTAAAGGACATCCCGCGGGGCATGGACACTGGTCATGGTGAAGGGGAGTGAAGCACAAACTTGTAATTTCTCATGAAGGAATTCCAATTGGGCACTCGATTATGATGAGCAGGTGTCCTGTCCAGACAGAGAGCAAATCAGAAAGCCTGAGCTTGATTGTATGTCAGGTTGCATCTGGATAGAAGTGAGAATGAGCTGCTAGAACTTAGAGGGCATGTACATAAAGAAAATCTTCTCTTTTGCCTTCGACAGGCTAAAGAAGAATTTACTTGGCATATCTCCAAGAACATGTTATTTTGATTCATACATTGAATTCAGAGTTGGTTGACCCAACCCTTCAACACTGACCCAAACCCACTTAAAAGAGTCAAAGTCAAAGATTAATCTCAGGCAAATGATAACTCTGTAAAAGCAGGAAGAGAGGAACAGCTCTCAGTTATTTGTAGTTATCTATACTTGTGCACTACACGGCCCCATGAGCTGTCAGCCTATCAGATACTGTAATTTATTCATTAGTTTGAATAATATCTACATGAATTATATAGAAATACAATAACAGCAAATATTTAAGTTAAGCAAATTGTGCAGGGAAGACACCTTCCTAACAAAAAAGGCAAAAGTCATCAACAACATTCATTGTTCAAAATAAAACAAAATTGATTTGAAATCATGAACGCCAAAAGTATCCAATAAGTGTTACAAATCTTTGTTGATTAGAGATAATGTAGATGTTGATTGTAGTGATGAAGTTATAATTGTCCGTCCTCTGTATTTCAGCGTGCACTGATTAGAAGATGTCTAACACTGTGGGAGATAAACATCCCTAGTGTGTCTTATACTAAAGAAATGAAAACAATCTGGGAAACACTGGGCAGGTCTAGAGTTGGATGAACACATTTTCTACGCAAACACGCAGGTCTGGTAAATATTCATCTAAAAAGCGAAAAATTCTTATCAATCAGCAAAGTCTTATTTAATAATTATTTTGGGTTGCAATTATATTTGAAACTATTTTTTCCCAATATTACCATTTGCTAATATGGTTTTTAAATTGCATGTATAATGCTGCTAACCATCTTGGTTAGGCTTCAATTTGATGGTGGATCAGTGGTAGAGCAAATCTTCCTTCAACTTGAAGGTTGTGGGTTCGGCTCCGGGCTCCGCTGGTCTACATGTCTACATTGTCTACATTCCTCCTAGCATGTGAGTGGGTATGAAAGACATGTGCTGCCCATAAATGAATGTGTGAGTGAATGGATGTTACTATCCAATAAACTTAGAAAGTTAAAACCAAAGAAGCACAAACTAACAAAAATAATATCATATTGTAAAACGGTCCGTGTATCTTTTGGTCATTCGATTTTCAAATCCAAACAGATATTTAAAAACAAAAAATGAATGCTTATTTAATTTTTGTTTTTAAAATAGAAATATTAAATTTGAGTTATAAGGCTTTTTTCTTTGCCAATACCAGAAAGGGATGTTTTTCGTTTTCTAGTTATAATAACAAAATCAATATCATTAGAAGACAGAAACCGAAAAATGCTTTGTCATATTGTTCAACTGGAAGTTGACGTTTTCTGCCAAGAGCACCCAAAGTGACCTGTGGTTCGCCTTGCCTTTGAAAGGCGAAATTGAATCAGTGCTCAGGACTTTGCAACAGCCTTACCATGAAGGAAGACATCAGGTAGCCTATGTTACTGTCTCAAACTTTATATTTTACATCATCAAACTTGTGGAATGCATGTGGCGAAACACAGGTCACTTTGGGCGTTTCTGTCTTCTAGTGATTTTAATGTTGTTATTATAACTAGAAAATGAAAAACAATTTATTTATTTTTTTTTTAAATTAAGTCCACCTCTTTCTGACACTGACAAAGAAAAAAGCCTTGCAATTCAATTTTAATTTTTGTATTTTAAAATGAAAATTAAATAACCACTGGAATGACTAATCCGTTTGTGAATTGAAAGTCGAATGACTAAAAGATTCACTGACCCAAAACAAATCATTTGCGTTTTGTTGAACAATTCTGGACTATTTTGAAAAAATAAATGATCATGCATTGCCAACACTTGATTAATTCAGTGGTTAATGTGGCAGCTGTACAGCAGCTAAAACCATTTAAGGTGTAACTGTGTAGTGTAACTAGGTTGTAATGGTTAAATATGTAAAAAACATAGCAACATTGCTGATTTGAGCTATAAATTAAACAGTTACCTTTCCACACCATACATTCCCTGCACATGCACTGGCCTTGGATAGAACCTATGCTCATAAGATTCATCTTATTGACATTTAGCTCTATATTATAGCTTATATTGGCTACAGTGTTTGTTTATGACTTTAATAGGATATAATACAATACATTGTCTAAAAATGAAAAGAGGATACACTGTATAGTCACTTGGTCTGCCTTGTCCAAGCAATTATCATCACTCTCTCTGAATCATTGAGAAAGCTCCATTTCTGTCGTAACTCAAACATTTTTTTTTGCAGCGTTCCCTTAACACATTGTGAAAATGTACACAGAAATGCCATCAGTGCCCACAGGCAGCCAGATTGCCCCTGTCAAGCAAAAACACACTCAGCCCAGTCGTTCGCGCTTATACCAGATGCAAAACAGACCTAAAAAAAAATGAAACACTTCAGTTATCACAACCCCATAAGAGATGCAACGTCATGAGATCTTAAAGAGGAGATGTGTTTGAGTCTTAGAGTTGACAGCATTTCAGTCAGCATAGCAGCTGCCTTATAATATTTTATTTATCAGTGTATTTAAATAGACTATCACACACAAGTATATTCGGACATTATCAGTGTTTAGCAGGTTTGAAAGTGAAGCATTAGCTCTTGACTTTATTCTTCTTTATTTTACGGTTATAATTTTCTTTTCTGAATTTAAACTATCTTTTTAGTGCAGCTCACTCCAAGAACACATATAAATTAAGAATGCAGTTATGCCCTCTGGACATTTTAGAATAAAAATACAAAATTTCAGTTGCAACTGATAAAATGTATATAACTTTACATCCTTGGGGTTTTACACTCTCCCAATTCAGATCAGACAATTTGAAGTTATATTTTTATTTTATTTTATCTCTCTATAAATTCGTCTGTCTGTCTGTGTGTGTGTGTTATTCACATATCTCTCGATTGATTTCAAACTTGACAGGTGTCTTGCTACGGGCACAAGTAAATGCAGTGCCAAGTTTGACCTTAAGATATTGTTGAATATATTGCTAAAATAAGCACACATTGTTTTTTTACTACTGTAGCCACCCCCCCTCTCACTCATACAGCACTGTGAGTGAGACCAGGCGCCATCAAACTGCATCCCGGTGACAACCAACCAACTGTTATGCAACCATGTAGTTCAATTTTCCACATTTATTGTATTGTCATTATGCCAGTATCAGTATTTGCTTTCTACCACACATATTTACCAACTTGTTCTATTTAGTCTGTTAATGTAATATTACAACTGTAACAGTGTTAATGTAAACTGAAATAATATCTTTCTATACACCACTCTTAGAAAAGTGACTGTGCCATACATCAGGTATTCCTGAACTTTACAATTACTCTATTCTATAGTAAGTATTACTTTTAGTCATGGGATACTAATCTGACATAAACATCTCTAACCAACATAAATTCTTCAGGCATTTCACATAACCTTACTTCATAAGAACAATTGCAAATGTGACCTATATCAATTAAAAATTACTTTCACTTAATCAACTTTACATTTGGTTTGCTTTAAGCTTGGAGCTATTTCATCACATAGCGTTTTGTCCAAACTGGTCTGTCTTGTTATGGTTTCAGCTGGACTGGTGGTCTGTACTGTATCAGCTCTCTTCTCTCTTTGGGCAGAGTGAAAGGTGTGCTGCATTCCACCTTTTCCCGTCACTCAGGAAGAAGGTGCTCAGTCCTGCCTGTTGCTCAGTGTACTGTCTCTCTGAAGTAAATCTGAAGACGCCATCATGTGTTATAAACGCCATTAGATTTTGACTCTCAGGGTGCAAAGGCAGTTGGTGGTAAGCATAACTCGATTTCAGCCAGTTCTGCAAATATGACCTCCATATGAGGGAGAGGATAACAGTCCACACAGTCGCAGTCCTCCCCCACGTTTCCGTGCCACGACCAGGGGACTCACCCATTCAGACGCATCCACACGTTCTATGATGCCAGTGTTTGAGCTCTTCTGACACCTCCTTACGTATGCTCAGTGGTAGTAATCTCAACTTTTGACGTACTGGCTGCACTTAATTGTTCACTTGTACTTGGGTTAGGGTTGTGAATGAACCCTTTCACACATCCAAGCTGATGCGGTGGAGCCAACTTAACAATTTGCACTGTGGATTTTTGGATGTTATTAGCAGGTGAGTTTGAATCATTTTCCTTGCTCTAGTTCACCTTGCCTCCAATAATGTTGATATTTAATCAAGTCCAGGCCCAGCAGAGGTGATCTAGCATTTTGGAAGGAGGCTGGGACCCTGCTGCCTTGCTCTGCTATGGCTGCTGTTGCTGGCAGGCAACCAATAACAGGTACCTCACATTTAGCATAAGTAACCAGTTTGACTTTAGGTTCAGTCAGTGAGCAGTCTGCATAAATTACTTCTCGAGGGTGGACATGGCCTCGTCATATGTCATACCTTGGTCTGGCAAAATGTAGAAAAGACGACCCAAGCAATGAAGTAACACTGCACGCCACTTTGCATCCGACCATGTGTCTCTCCAGCATGAATGACGAGCATGTAGTTCTCGAAAGTTTTCCGCCCCGTATCTTACGGTCGTTCACCCAGCTGCGGAAGAAAGTGCGGTGGACTTGGTACAGAAGCGCTCATCGTCGTCGCCAATTTGTGGTGTAGGTGTGTAAAATAGAACTTTTTTAGAAAGTTTTACCGGTGTTTCATTGTGCAGACACTTCTCTTGTACCAGACATAAACAAACAGACATAGGTAAAATTTGGTGGCCTCTTCAAATGTAAGGCTTTTAGCCACAGTGCATTTCCTTGTTCCTTGGAAGAGGAAACGTTTGTACGGTACTTTGTGTGGGAGAGTGCTGGCAGGTGAAACGAAACCGATAACACCACCTCAGTGAACTTCACTACAAGGAAATAATTAATTAAAATAAGTAATTTAGCCCCTGCTAGGGCTCACCCTAGACTAAGGACACAGATTCAAATTGTGTCACTGTACTCACTCAAACTCTACAAGCCCAAAAAGCTGTTGCTAGATAAACATGACACCCGGGCTAGGGCTGGGGGCACAGTGATTACCATGAACCATCCTGATGACACCCAAGCGCTGTATAGTTGGGGGACCAATGACAGACACCACCATCAGGGGACCAGCCGTTATCTGCCCCACAGCTCCTGCCCTGCAAAGAGACACAGAAATTGTCAGTGAAGTCGACTGAAGAGCGCCTCAAATCCACACACACACCCACTCACTAGTAGAAAATGGAATAGAATAAATGAAAATAATCACACAAATAAACAGTTAACAAGAAACAAAACAATAACATGCACAACACAATCTCAATAATTCGACAAGTCAATCTAAAGAACAAAACTAAATCATCAAACCTAAATAATCAAAACAGAAGAACGTGCATTGATTCAAAGCAAACCAATTAGTCAAACATAAACACACAAACAATCACAAACAAAATAAAGCAAACTAGCAAACAAAAACAATACCCATAACTATAATTCAAACCATCACATAAAATGATAGCTATAGTAGAAGCGGTAGTAGTAGTAGCGGCAAGAGGTAGTAGTATGCTGGCATGGAGGCTGAGATTTACACAGGGCTGCAGCACCAGTTACCTGCCAAGTGAGCAGAGAATCCTAAACTTTGTGTTGAAATACTAAAACACACAAGGGTCAGCCTGCGCATACATACCAGAGAGCAACAGCTCAATTTTCCCAACCCGTGCGGAGAGGGAAAGTGAGAGAGAGAGATGCTGTGGATTGCTGTCCATAGCAACTAGAGACCAAAAAGCCATTCAATTACCGGCCCAAAAAGAGCTACCAGCAGCTAAAGCATAATGCAGCCAGCTTACCTTCCGACAACGATGTGTTCACGCAAAGTGCAGGTAGCACACTTCATCTCCACAGGGGGATGAGCACACCTACAACACCACTACCACTCGTTGTAACTTACTGTACAAAACAATCCTGAAGCATAATCACAGCATGACACTGATTCAGGAAGGAGGGGATGGCGCACATCTAAAGGTGGACGGCACTGCCCAGTCATAACGCGCTGATGGCTGATTGAATTCTGTCACACTCTCATCTTATTTGGGGCCTTTCAATTTAACCAACTGCCGCTATATCAACCCCTGACTGCACACATGAAACACAACACTATTGACCAGAAATGCCAAACCAGAAGTCTCTCACACAAATATTAGCAGACATCTACTTCCACGTTTCTAGCGGTAATATGGTCTACATACTTCTATTGAGGTGAACAGCGTCATTGCCTTCCAGAGAACGTTACCTTGGTTGCGCAACGTCAGCTACTGGAGCACTATAAGCAGTTATAACTGCTTTGCATGCCCTCTTTATCTTCACACACTTTGATTTAATTTGCTGTAATGCAATTCCATGGTTACTCAATATGGCATAGAAATGCATAAGCAGATCATTAGTTTTCCTCTGTCTCAAGTTAAGCCACAATACTCTCCACTCTTGTCTTCCTTTCCAGGTCAGTGAAGGAGGGCCATCCCACATATCCGTCGCTCTCGCTCATTAATTAGGTGAAATGGCACCTTCCTCCACACGATCAATGAGTGTGTCTATTACAGTCATTGACCTCAGACCCTCTCTTCTGCCCCACCTCCTTTCTTTTGTGCTCCATCCACCCCCCTTACAAAAGGAAGGATATAGGTCAGTCACGAACACTGTTCCTACCTTCCCACTGGGAGGTGACATCATATTTGCATGAACCAATCTGTATTAGTAAAAAAGGGTGGATTGTAAATGGCCAATCAACCAGTGACATTAATGGCTTTGTTATGTAACTTATTTCTTCTGAAAACTGTGAATGTAATGTACTCACAAGGCCATGGCCTCCTTTTCTCTTATATACACTGGCTTTCTACAGTTTATCTGGTAAAATTCTCCAGTGTTTGTTTCTCATTGAATCATCCTTTATTTCAGTGTCTGCAGTCTAATGTAACCACTGTATTTTGACAGCTCTTATTAAAGGAGACATATTATTCCCTATTTCCCCAAGTTAAAATAGTTCCCTGGTGTCCTAATGAACACGTGCTTTGGTCAAAATACCATAAGGATGAAGCACCATAGCAGTTCAATAACCCTGCCAAAACTGCCCCTTTCAGAACACTCGGTTTTTGTGCATGGTCCCTTTATACGCAAATGAGACACAGGCAAACACACACCCACTTCTTCCAGGGGGTTTCTGATTTGTCCTTTTTACAGCGCTCACTCACTCAGCTCCTGTTCCATTCCTCTCCCCCTCCCTCCACTAGTTCTCTGACAATATCAACATGGCAACGTGCGTGAAAAACAGCGAGAATGCCGTCACAGGAAGAGACGTCCAACACAAGGATCAAGCCGAACACTGCCGAACTGTAAATCAGTTAAAAACACTTAGGGACAGCACCGCTGATCGCCAGCAGCGAGCTGTATAAACTGCCGCTGTATGTGACTGAATCAGATTAAGTCTGTGCTCCGGTCATGGAGGACGTACTGAACAAATATTTTTCATTAGGATGTGTCAGAATGGTCACTTATGAGCTCTATGTGACCTTTTCTTAAAAATGTGTGTGTTTGTATGTCGGCAACCGCTGGCCACAGTCTGATGCGAAGTGGTGCAAACACACAAACACACGTTTGCTGACTTTATCCGGCACATTAGCTCCATATATAAAATCCTCTGCGGCTGGAAGTTTGTGTAAAACACTGCGCTCCACTGTGCAGCCACAAACAGCATTGACATAATACCGCTCTTCCTCCCTCGCCTGCACTCTCGCATTTTATAGGGACAAGGTGGAGCTAAGGTGGAGCTCTCGAGGTAAACTTACTGGTGGGGTGATAACATTCGCAGAGAAATGCGCATGCTGCCGTCATAATCGCAGGGAATTCAACACCGCATGTTTTATCGCCTATACTTACACTAAGAGGGACCACGAAAACATGACTGAGTTTTCCACACTTTGGCGACAGGTAGGGCCTCCAGAGTCCCAAATATAAGTATTGAAATGGTTAAAAAGTTGATTTTGGATAATATGTCCCCTTTAACAACAATAGAAACAATAATCATCACCACAGTTTGTCTATACCCTTTTTATGGTCATACTTACCACGTTCCCCATCTGCAGAGTGACATTTTGCAATTGAATACATGGTCACGATTCAATTCACTCTAGCATACCCAATCATTCGTACTCAGTCCCACATTCCAATTTAGTTGCAGTGATTTCTCACTGGGACATTACCCTCATTTATGTTTCCTGGTTGTCTTTGAGTGCTGAGTTGTGCATGTGTGGGTACTGGTGGAATCTCTCACATAACATCAAGCAAGTTTCCAAGGTTCTTTGTTGCATCTTTTTACTTAAAGAAGTGCATGTCACCAACTAGATTAGGAAGTGTTGTGCCACAAGGAGCATATACAATAGCGTCTGTGTAGGTTCAATGTGCACCAATACCAGGACACAGAAAGTATGACCCACCCCTAAACAACGATGCACTTCTGTGTACAGAGCAGATTATCAACTACATTGTACAATCCCATCCAAATCCCCCTCATTCACAATTCAGATTCATTGCAAATTAGGTATGTCTTTAATAAACCTGGCTTTATGCTAAGAATGGGTCATATGAGAGAACACTCGAGGGAAGATAATTAACATTCACCAAGATTGTCTTTAAAGATAATTTATTTTTTTCTGTTTCTCCTCAAAATATTATTTTACGTGTATAAATCTCACCTTGGTAGCAGTGGGAACTCTTTTCTATGAATGCACTCACTACTCCTGAAATGCCCTGTTTGTATCACTGGAAATCACTTACTAGCCACTTGGCCACTGGCTTGAGCTGGTGAATCAAAGCCATCATCACCAGTGCTAAAACAGCTGGTCGGGAAGCATGACGTGATCTCAGCAGCTGACTAATCACGAAAAGAAAGAGTAAGCTTACAAGTTGTAGTAAACTGGGTTTTAAAGTGGCCAACATAACAATACAATACAGAGCAAAAGCAGTGCTGCATTAGTTTATGAAGCAAATTGTGCATATTTTGAACATTACAGCTTGTCAGCCTGTTCTAATAGATGCCTCAAATTAAATTCATGAACCTGTTAATGATATGGGCTATTTAGTCTCACTTATTCTTTTTATCTCCTCTTTCTCCATCCCTTTGTGTCCCTGACATTTCCTCTTCGTGCAGCGCTGACATGGCCAAGTGGACATGTTGAGTTATTGTGCTGAAGGCGATGGTACTTCGCTGTGCTTCACAGATGATCATTTCCCAATTCCACAGCCGAGGAGCGCAGATCTGCAGTAATTGCGGCAATGTATCCAGCAGCCAGTCCTTATCTGATGCCGTGACAACAACAGGCTCCATTTTATTGGTCTCACACCCAATGTAATTCAGTAGAGCTTGCATCATTTCCTGCAGAAGAGATGACCATGATGGTGTCACCATGGGGTGCTTGATGCTGATTGGACGCACAGCGTGGCCCTGAGCAAATAAATCACGTCTCCTCTGTTCAGAGTAGAAACATAAGCCCTATGGGCGTCCAACAGCTCTCTCATCACGAAGACACACATGCACAGTTGCTTAGCACAAACAATTACAGCCTTGATTCCCCAAGCACTAATCAGAGCCAACATAAGACACTTGCAGCATACTGGTGAGATCATAATTAAAACCTCTCTCTTGGCATATTATGCTGCATATCCCAGAAGGAAGACTCTATGACTGTAAATATATATCACACCCAACCACCGTAATACAAAGGAGTTGTGTTGTGAATTCTTACTGAATTCATAACCACACAACTGTTAAGGACTGTCTGAATACAGAATACATACAAAACATAAATATTACATTTTTAAAATGAAATGCGAACATGACACATCCAGTGTGAACTGGGCCTTAGGACCAGGTTTTGATCCCAATGAGGTCTGCTGGTCCTAACAAGGTCAGCGTTCCTTGTTTGGGTGTGTTGCAATAGGCCAGTGGTTATTTTATTTGCGCTGTTCTATAATGGAAGGTGCAGACTGATTCTTCCTAAATGCAAAACATAACTGTACAATCAGGTGGTCCTGTGGACGAAATTGTATGGTTATGCAAAACACAATAAAACAAGTTCAGGAAAAGAAAAGGAACAGTCCCAAAAAGGTAACAAATACAGGTAGAAACACACACATGCACATTCTTAGTCATAGACATAATACTTAGCCTAACCTTTAGCATTTTGTATTGTAGATCTTGTTAGGACTGCATTGACTTCTTCTTCTTTTAGGCAGCCCCATCAACCTACTTACTGTGAAATCTTCAGTAACTATCTGGCAGCAACTGGCAGGTAAGTTGCTGTAATCGACTTCACAGTACGCTTACTGTAGCCCCAATTACAGTAATAAGTAAATACAGCTGTTATCATGGTCCTGTAATTATTTTTACAGTAATGTTCACAGTACTGTAATCACTTTCACAGTGGTAAGGTGCTGTATTTTCCATCATGAGATTATTATACTACTGTTACAGGAATTACTTCATAATTGTGTTTTTTTGTTGTTGTTTTTGTTAACTGTAGAATAATTACAAACTGTAAAAAAAAGACTTTTTTTTTACTTTTTTACAGAAAGGAACAATTTATTCACACAAGGAGTTTTTAAGAAAGACATTACAAACAGGAACATTCAAGACCAGGATCCAAATGTGCAAAACCATAGATGAACCACACACCAAAACAGCAACACACAACACCTGGTAACACACGGCTTACTGAGGTTTGTACCAAACTGGATCCATACTCTTTTCTGTGGGGGTCTTCCTCCCTGCAGAGTCCCAATACAAACATTAATTACTGACAAAAAATTATAGACTAGGATCTAGAAGGCCTTTCTTCCCATTATAAACACTACCTTATATTTTCCAACCAACAAGACCACTTTATGGAATATCGACAGCACACACGCACAATATCCATTCAACAACATTGCGACATAGTACAGCCTGATCTTTTATTGTAATTATTGTTAAAGTGTATTTCATGTTACATCAGCATTGAGTCGAGCTTTGATGCATGCGCTTCTGTGGCGTCGCTCCTGGTGGCAGTTAATAGGGAAGCATGTGAATGAGAATGACGTGTGGTAGAGAATGTGCTCTGTGAATGTGGGTTTGAATGGGTTTGAACTGTAGTGTAAAGCACTTTGTGAGGTCATCTAGGAAAGAAAAGTGGCGTAGAAATATGGACCATTTACTCCAATCCTGCAACCCTCAAAGGATAGATAAGAGAACAGATGAATGAATGACACATCCACCTCACTGTGTTTATACTCAACGAAACACTAGAGTGTTGGTTTCTAAGCCAATGAAACTGTCCCTCACTTACAACATTCACTGACTCATGGAGTCTATGTGTGAAGAAGTTGTATGAGTTAAATCTATTCTATTAAATCATTTTCAGCTACATAAATATGTCTTGCTTCTGCTTGAAGCTGCTTACAGATATAGGAACATTTGTTTCATTTTTTGTACTATTGGTTCTTGGATATTAGTTCAACATATTTTTTCATTACTTTAAGAAAAAATAAATACTTGTTTGCGACCAAGAAATTAATTTAATGACTGAGAGATTAATTATTAAAGACTAATTATTGGTCCTTATGTTGTTGTGGTATACAGTCAGCTGGTAAAGCACACATTGCCCAGATAAAATCAGTTCAAAGAAACATGACCCCATCGCATTACTATGGCTTCAATGCATCCATATAGTCAGACTATATTAACTGACCACAGATTGACATAGCCATAGTCGCGTTGCAATATTCACTTCATTACAAACCTTTCAGCCCATCACAACTGAATACACTTGTTTTATTTAAAGATATGTTGAGGGTAAACAATGCTGTTATTGCTGAGGAATTACTTCATTATCAACAAATGGTTTAAAATTACTAAGTAATTATCCCTCCAGCTGTACTTTAGACTAAATTTGGTGAAAGCAATATAAGTGCAGCAAAAACTAACTGGAGCACAGTGATTAAATAAGAAATGAGAAAACGAGACTTTTTACTCTAAATGAAAAGAAAAAACACATTTGAAATGTAATAAAAAGTAACAGTTAAGATTCAGAGAAACTTAAAATTGTGGATGTAGACCTGGAGTTGGTCTGTCACATTAAAATGAAAAGTTACTATTTTCTCTGTTTTCATACACATTAAAAATAAAAACCTCTTAAACACATTTAGTCATTCAAAACATGTTAATGTTTACTGGTAATCTTCCCCAATGACAAGAGATGCTATATTTAATGAAAATTTAAATCTGTAGACTTAATGATAACAGTCTGGTTGTTGAAACTGGCTGCCAGAAGACAGTGGAAAAATGAGAAACAGATGGACTTTTTTATTTCAAAATAGCTCAATTCAACCATCTTATACTGCATGAGACAAAGCACTGGAGAGAATTGACATGTCATTATTTTACACATAAGAAACAAGAGAGAAAGAAGGCACGGCATTTGACTTGTTTCATTTGAAAAATCACCTTGAGGAAAAATAAATGACGATTTAATTACTGACAATACACACACAATCGTTTCCATATTATGTATACCGTGTATTTCTCAATGCTTTAGCTAATTCCTCCCCTGATTTGATGTAATTCTTGTTGACACAGGTTAATGAGATTAAATGTAAGACAGTAGATGGGTCTTAATTAAGTTGAAACCAGTGAACTATCTGTTACTATCAGTGTACACAGCAATAAGTGAACACAAAGATACAATTATGAGTAATTAAAGGTTTTACTAATTGCTAGTATATGAGTACGTCTTGCTTGAACATCACCTAAAGTAATAGGTATAAAGTACAGGTGTCTGCTGCTCTGCTTTTAATTGAGAGCAGACAAGCAAAGGCAAGAATCAAGCGATGTTTAATGAGGGTAGAACAGAGCCTTTGGGGATAAGCACATGATAAAGAGGGACATGAACGGTAAATAATGGCGGGAGTCACAATCCACTGGTTCTCTATTACACTGTATTATCTGCTCCTTTACAAGTGTTTGAAGACAAGTGCTCTCATTCAACATGAACATGAACAAAAGCTCTCTGTATGTGCTGTTAATCGATACAAATACTTTTAATACTTTTATATATATATATTTTGTTTTTTTAAATAAATAAATATATATATATATATATATATACATATATATATATATATATATGTACATTGTTTTTAATGATGTATTTTCTATTAATGTAAAGCACTTTTATTTGTGGATGGTCCTTTATATCAGTGTTTTCCAAATGTTCTATATGGTGACTTTAAATGATTTTAAAACCTAATTGTATGCACGTTATTTAAAACATATACGTGTCCCAACCCAGTGTTTTGGAATCACTGCTATGTATGAACGTATTGTATGACTTGTCTGATTACAAGGCTGCAATGATTTTGAGATGTCAGAGTATGGTGCTACTATGGTTTTCGCCATAGACCGCACATAAAATATTTGCATAGTCTTTCAGTGCAGGGTGAGTTTAACCAGGAATTAGCAATCTGTTGAACAGATAAATAGATAGAAAAATAACTCAATAGTTGTTTTATGTAATAGTATATAAGTTATACATAATCTCTTTGGAGCAATTTAAATCTGAGTGGTTCTAGCAGCTCTTCAATGTGACTATTTCTTTCACTTAATGTGGGGTTTCTTAATCCTGGTCACTGCCCTGCATATTTAAGATGTTTCCCTTCTCTAACTCACTCTAAACATCTTGCACACCTCTTTCTGCTGGCAAGTTTGCACATAATGCACTGATAGCAATTCATTTTTTTAGTTAATTGTGTGTGAGTTGGTTCATCTAACAAAATCAAACCTCTATAGGTCTAGGGCAGCCTTTCTCAAAGTGTGGTCGAGAAAGGCCAGTGGTCTGCCAAGTGGGGTGTGGCAGACCACTGGTGGTCCGTGAGCGACCCCTAATATAGGAGCGATATACATATAGTATGCGAGGTGACAAACAAGTAACATATCACGCTTTAAATTTTAAAATGTCAGCGTTTTATTTTCAGTGTTTCTCAACTAGTAGCCTATCTAAAATCAAAAAATATATATTTGTTTTGGTTTTTGGCATTGTCTGGCTTAAGCAGTGCAGTGGAACGGTTTGCGACACCACTGACCGCAACCATTTTGGGGCTATTTTGAGTTAGGTGGTCCGTGAGTGTTTTTTTATGGGTTAAGTGGTCCTTGGTCTGAAAAAGCTTGAGAAACACTGGTCTAGGGGTTTATTGATTTTTGCTTAATTGTGTTCAAGTTTTCCCTCAGATTGAACTTTGATTCAGAAATGGTCAATACATTTAATACATAAAATGGCATATTGATTTGTTTGTATGAAACAATAGTTAAAATGACCTTTGTGAATCTTGCACCTGGCAAATACAAACAAATACAAACAAAAGTTTGAAAAAAACTTGCAAACCTGTCCTAAGAACTAATTTAACTAACTTATTTTAAGAAAAATGTGTACCATTGCATGTCCAATAGTACACATGGAATCTCAGTCATATGACTTTTCAGTCTAGTTGGTAGCAAGCTCTTGATTGTTCAAAGAGCAAAAAAGATGTTAACCATGGACAATTGCTTTATAATAGTGTCCACACCTGTACCACCATTGCTTAAAGAATGCAAGGGCATACAAGTGGGGGTGAAGCACACACACAAACACTATGGGCATGACAGAGAGGTAGGAGAGAAAGAGGAAGGAGTACTGGAAGAACATATTGAACATCTTCCCAAAATGCCGACAGGATTAGACTGCTCTCTTTTGATCTCTCGCACACAACATGTACCGATGTTAAAATATCATTACGTTAAATTGATTTGGGTTCTGTCCATGAGTCCTTCAAGTTAGCGCTTGTTTTTTTCATCTGATGTAAAAGATTATCCGTGTGTCTGAAGGCTTATCGTGGCTCGAGGATGGCAGGAAAAAAGAAAGGCCTGTATAGTAAAAAGGCTCACATAAATGTGCTCAATCTACAGCTTTGTGAAGCTCAGTGTTTTGAAGGTTGGCATTTTTGCTTTCACAGCTGAGATCCATTTTGACGGTCATATTTTTTTTGGCAAAATGAAACAACCAACAACAAATGTACTTTTTAAGAGAAATGTGTTCAATCAAATGCAATCCAAAATCTTATATTTGTCATATATATATATATGCTTATCTATGCAGAGACTGTAAAAGTGCAACAGTATTTTGGCAGAGTCGTGTTATGGGGTTGTTTTGAAGAAGAACATATGTTACACAGATAAAGAATTGTGAATAATGAATTGCTTGAAATGGATAGCACAAATGTTTTATCAGATTCATAGTTTGAAAGGTCTAAAATGACTATATTGGACTGATATTGGTATTGTTAGATAATTGTGCCACCCCTACTCTAAATTGGACCACTGTTCTTGTCCCAGCATCAAAAAGATATTGATTGAATGATGTGTGTACAGCTGCAGCATACCTTAGCTTGTTGGTATTAAGTGTTTTTTTGATTGATCTATTGGTGCTTTTCCATACAGTTCGAGCACTACCCCGCTCAACTCAACTCAGTTGTTTTACTTTTCCATTAGGGACAGTATCTGGTACCTGGTGTTTTTTTTTAGTACCTAGTCTGGCACGTTTCCGTGTGAGCTGAGCTGACACTAAAATATTTGATTGGCAGGGACCGTCGTCACTGGAAACACCAAGATGACGTCGGTCCCTTTTTCTAGCTAGCCCAATGCAAGACTGAATTTCAATCTCATCTGAGAATGAGTATGAGCCTGGAAGTGGTGTAGTCACGACCAATGGATGTAGTTCATCCTCTCTATGCACAAGGGACTGACCTACAGCCAATCTGACCCATGATCCAGATGATGAATGAAGAGAAAAAAAGACAGCAAAAGAACTTGTAGAAGTTTAGGAGATTAGGAGATTCTGACGTTTTCTTATAGATTCTCCATGTTCAGTTTCTGTGTTGTTTATGGCAATGCAAAGTTGCGACATATTTTGCTGAGTTACTAGGAGTCACATTGAAATGGCGTCTCTGCAGATAATGTTGCAGGTCTGCTTTTATCAAACTGTGATCTCTGGTGTAATGGCTGCATCTCTTCTTGTTAGACCTCCAAAAACAGAGGGATCATTATGGGGAATTTGAAAAGGAGAATGAGTGAGGGAGACAGAAAGGGGAAGACATAGGAGGGAGAAATGCAGACAAGAATACATTAAAAAGAGAGAAGATTGCACATCAGGTTTTACATTGTTCTCAGTCATGAGACAAAATCCCCCTGACACCACCAAGCTAATGTCCTGCAGTCTCTTCCATCAGTAGCACCTGATATGTGCCTTTCATTTCTATAAAGCTCGCATGAAGAGGGAGAATGTGGCACAGAGAAAATGGAGGGAAAGGAATTACCCCCCCAAAATAAGCTAGATATGTCAGCTGAGGCAGAAACAAAGGAGACTTGGAATGGAGACAGTGGAAATGTTATGTGAGCAAAGATGTGAGGAAAATTAAAAAGAGAAAAGATGTAAAGGAATAAATGAAAAGGAAGAGCAAAAACAGAGGGAGCAGGTAGGTCACTATGGAAGAACATATCTTCTCAGTGAGATTAAAGCAACATCGGAATCACTTCTGGGACTATTCCCCTCGTGCATCTGTTGACCCACTTAAAATCCACTTGGTTTTTTGCTTGGATTGTCATCACTCACTGAACTAGAGTTTTATGTCAACTCATAAGGGATTGATGGAGCAACATAACACAATCTACAACATAATAGAATCACTTATATATTTACCCTCTTTTATACAATGTACATATTGTATGTCGACATCATAGTTGTTAGTGTATCTGAACTGTCAGACTGTTGCACTTAAAAGGACTAAGTGTAAAATATGTAAAACTGCACCTATTAGTATTTTACGTTGTATTGCAATTTCAAAACGTAGAGCATGGATTGTCTGGAATTTTCCAACATAAACAAAGACCAATATACCTCATGTCACATACAATTTTGTATGCTTTATTTTATAAACATCAACCCTAAATGGGTATTTTATGGGTTACCAATGTTTTTACTGAAATACTTATTGAAATGTTTAATTGTGAATAAATTGTGAGTACCATTATTACCAGTGAAGTCATAAATTCAATTTAATCCCTGATGATTAATTCAACCAAACTTTTGTATACATCCAGTGGCCACTGTAGAAAGCCACAGCAAGCATGTTTGTAGAAAATGTTTTCTGTCACTCTTGGTATGCCATCTGGGTCATTGGTCTGAGTGGTTGTAAGCCTATCCAATTGCATACAAAGGCATTTTGATCTACACCCGTTGGTCACGCCTCTTGAAAGTGGGAGGTGACCCTCTCCACACTTGTACTCCCATCAAGATTGAGAGGTGGTCTGGCATTAGTCAGGCTAACCCAATGTACCTTTAACTCCCCAAAAATTATTCAGTATTGAACTAGGCTAGACCAAAAGTTAGTTAGTTATTAGCTCTGTTACGTTAGTACAGTTGTGTAAATTGTACTGCTGTGTAAGAAGAGGAACATCTTTTGTACTGTACAAGAAGAGCCTGTGAATATCTGTATCTACAGAAGAAGTGTATAATTCAGTTTTATCCAGCTCAAATGAATTGGCAGAAGTAGTCTGCCCTATTTCCACAACGCCTGGCTACTGTATTTCCCCCATCTTTACTCTCCAGGGTGGGTGAAGAGAGACTTGTTTTCTTTCCATTGTTCATTATGTTTGTCTCAGTAGGGTTAATGTAGTTGAGGTGGCGATATTGGCAGTACTGCACAGAAAATAATAGCTTTGACAGAGGGCGTAATGTAAAGACATTAAAATGACTGTGGCAGGGTGTTTGTATGGGTTTGGCTTTGTGTGAGAGCAGTGGGACCAGTGCATTTTCAAGAAAAACATGACAGCTGGGTATTTTCACACGGGATTCATAATAGAAGTGTTTTTATGAAAGTTGGTCAACTGCTGGTTTGCAAATGACATATGTTCAGATCCGAGCTCCAAGCTCTGCTTTTGAAAATGACTGTTTTCATTTTCTATACGTACTCTGTGATTAATGTCTTCCTGGAAAACATGCCTCATAATAACCGGTATTTGTTTGTTGCACAAAGTTGTAAAAATCAGGTAGAGGCAGCAACAAACAGCAGCAATTTAACCCTAAATGTCTTCTGCACAGAAAAGAAACACTCAAGGGATTTTGACCAACAAAGCCAATTATTATTAAGGAATTATACGACTGACAAGTCTCATCTGTTTTACTTCAGAGGGTCATGAAGCAACATTTATTATTACATAAACTGCTTTATTTTTAACCACTTTTTAAAAGAAAAAAAAAAATATATAACATTGAATTCCTTATGTGTGTGAATCACTAAATTTGAACCTCAACTAGTTAATGTGAATAATTGCTTTTAAGATTTTGAATTCAATGTATAATTTGATAATTGTACATTGATAATAATTATAATTTGAATTATAAAATAAAATAAAATTCAGCTCCCTCATTTGTTCTCATGGATTACTTTCACTTCTCTACATTCAAATTCAGTTCTTTAAATTGCATTGTTGTGCCATACATGCAGGTCCTGAGGGTAAGGCAAAAACAATCGAATGCAGATGAAAATAACTCAGTTTGCTGCACAAATGTCAAGTGACCACCAGCGTCTCAACTCTCCTGTTTGTAATAAATTCATAATATGCATGAAAAGAAGTGTAATGGATGCATACAATGAGCTATGCTGGCTCCCATCTGATCTTTTCTGGACACTCACAGCACAATTCAGGTTCAAATTTCCATCTGCACTAGATCGGTTACACCTTGTCCTCAGGACCTGGATGTGTGTCAGAAAATTTTAATTTGAAGTGGGAGAAGTGAAACTGAATTTCAAATTTTTCAGTTTCAAACTTTCAAAGCAATTATTCAAGTTGATCAATTCAGGGCCAAATTGAGTGATTCCCATTCAGACATCATTAATTCAATGTCAGTTCCTCGTGGCACAGAATTCTTCCCACGCACACACAAAAAAAGAGGACAGGTGAAACTGAAGTGTGAGCACAAATTAGAGAGTGAAATTTTACAAACGAATAAAATACAGTGTCAGACCAACATTCAATTTCCAATGGCACTTCAAAAATTTTAAAAGCAATTATTCAAATTGATCAGTTCTAGTTCAAACTGAGTGAGTCACATTATATAAATAATTCAATGTCACTTCTTAGCGGCACAAAAGTGTTCCCATACTTAGCCTTTAGTAACTTCAGTGGATTTGACATATGTATTTTGGACAACTGTGACCACCGATTTTCATAATATAGTGAAAGAATACCAAGTCCATTCTTTGCAGCCTGTAAAACAGATATATATCTCATCTATTTCAATATCACATGATGCTCCCAGACTCATAACTCCTTCTAGAGAGACAGCAAATAGATAAAAATGACACAGCTTTTAAGTTCCCTGTGGATAAATGCTTGGTTAGGTGTTCTCTCAACCAATATATTGCTGGGTGGTAAAGAAGATTTGTTTGATATAGAAAACAATTTGTACCCCAAGATCTCCCATTGCAAGAGAGAGAGAGTTTGGCCTATACTCACAAGTATCAATTTATTTCGATCACGTTACAACTCCTGCCCACTTTGAGGACAGTAGGAAAAAAGAGCATGACACATATTCATGCGGTGCCCACTATTGAGCTCCGCCTGGAGCATCTCTGTCAAATCTGATAACAGGATTTAGACGATCCAGTTGCCAAATGCGAATTTGTTCCTTTTCTTTGACTTCCTGGCCACATAACAGTTTTATCCATGGGCTATTTCTCATTCCAGTTACTTCATGTTGCACTATGTACCATGGTAATAGTAATACATTCAGTATATGAACAAATAGACCCGTACATACCAAATAGTCCAAAAATGACTTGCTTAATACAAAACTAAACTTGTAAAGAGAATGTTGACATATTTACGTGGTTTAAAAAAAAGCTATAGTTTACCCTACTCCATACAGTAATTGAATGTAACATATTTAGCTGCATCTGTTAGAGTTGTTGTGTAATATTTGACACAGATGTGTCAATACAGAAAATTATAATAATAATAATAATAAGAAGCATAAGAATAAGAATAAGAATATAAATAATGAAATCAACATATCAAATTTGTTTCGTTTTCAGCCATGGATTTTAAAAAAAAGAACAAAAAGCATAATAAGCCCTGAACCACAGCACTTGTGTCACTTGTGCAGCAAAGGTGGTGAAAACAGAAACAGTAATATTTATTAGTAAACGACTGTGTGAGTTTTTGTGTGCAGTTTCAACCACTAAGGAAAATGTAATTTAAAAGAAAAAATTCACGTTTGATCATATGGGTGAGAAGTGAAGCCCATACTAGGATCTAAAACTGAGTTCAGTTGCCCTCGATTTTTCTCATATATTCAATTGGGCTGACTGCATTTAAGTTTTGAAAGCCACATGTGTATTTACTGAGAAAAGTAAGAATTCTGAAAGCATGCTGGGAAAAATAGCAAAAGCAGTCCTCTTCAAATGGCTCCATTGACAAATCTATTGCATATAAGAAAAACCTGCTGCGACATGCTTTGACATGAATTGGGTTTTTCATTTTGAGGTGGACAGAGTCATGCACATCATCAGACTGGGCAGGACTGAGGCCAGCAAGTTACAAAATCAATCTACAAGTGCATATACGGTACATGCATCAACTTCACATCCCTCAATCTTTTTTGCAGAGCCTAATCGCAGGACAGCTTGCTTCCCCCTATACTGTGTTTAACGCCTCTAGCATTCAAAATGGGTACTGCAAATCAAAATTGAAAAAATAATATAGAGCAGTGATTCCCAAAGACTGGGAGATTGTATGGGGGGGCGTCCTCACTTTGCATAAATGCCCAAACCTTTTAGTTGATATTTATCTGTATATTGCTATGACCAGAGCCAGAGTAACGCAAAGGCAAACTAGGCATGTGCCTAGGGCCCGATTGGCAGGGGGACAATCAAAACCTAAAAATGACTTGGTCCACGTTTCAAGACTATTTACGCTCCTCGTCCTGATGACGCGACGCTGTCAGGGCGTTCTGAGGACAGTCTGCTCCGATCGACAGTCGCGCTGGGGGCAGGCGAGTGGGAGAAGCCACAGCGAGTGCACATGTCCGTGCTGAGGTCCGGGCGGGGGTTCGCAGTAAACCACCTTCGCCCCGAGCCCTTCCAAGCCGATCTAGAGTCGGTCGCGGCGCACCACCGGCGGAGGAAATTTCATGTCAAACTTATGTGTGACACTGCACTATAGAAAGACTAAAACTAAGACTAAATCTAGAATGGCTTCCAAAAACAACACTGCACAGTACACCATCCAGAGAAACATCCAGACCAGTGGAGAAAACTGCTGAACAGTCCAGACCAGGAGCTGAGCTGCTGAGTGTTGAATACCAGAAAATGGAAGAGAGGTGATGCTTGTCCATGAAAATAAACCTCTTTACCACGACAGCACAGTTTCTCTTACTGCACCTTTTATTGGTCTTTGTATATTTGACCACTTATTCAACTATTCAATTTAATCAACACATTTAATTAAGATTTTCTGCAAAATGAAATAGCTTACAACATTTATCTTATTTGCTCTGTTAACAGAGCAATGCTGACACCTATTGTTGATTTACTGGTACTACTGCCTTAACAATAACACTCGCAATAGATAAGATGAGGATAATTTAATAGCATTTAATAGAGCCTTGTAGTAACGTATAAATACGGTAATAAAAATCAAAAAATAGTCTGATAGACTGTTTAATATACGACACATGACTTATTTTGGCATTCAAAGAACCAACTCGTAACCAAAGACTACGCTATGTAAAATGTGAATTAACTTTTATTAGTAACTTTGGTAAGTTTCAGATTTCAATTCATAAATAACATCGATGGAGGGGGGCCCAAAAAATACAGTCTGCCTAGTATAGTCCATTTATTTAATCCGGCTCTGGTTATGACCCCAGGGTTGTGACTGCTTTTTTCTTGTGTGTCTGCATGAGTGAGTGTAAAATGGGTTGCAGGTGTGTATGCTTGATTAAATGATGTGTGTGTGTGTGTGTGTGTGTGTGAGTGTCTAGGTGGAGCCTGGGAAGTGATTGGTGCTGCACATGAGGTTCTAGTATAAGAGGCCTGATCATCCCAGCTGCAGAAGATTTTCTTAAAACCACTCACAGTCAGACTGACAGCAGACATATTGTGCTTGTGTTTAATAAACCTTTACAACTGTTTGTTTTACTTGTTGCTGTGAAACACGAGTACATTATATAACCCTAACCCGCTTGCCATCTTTAAAATGTGGGTCCCCACATATAAAGCATTGTCCCGTAACTTTCCCTGAGCATCCCACAACAACACAAAGATTACTTTTTAATTTGAATTAAATTTTTAATAAATTTTAACTGTTAACTTAAAAGTGAACAGTGTAATATAGTTTTGTAGCTCATGGTGAGATCAAAATAACTTCATGATGACTCTTAAATTCAATTGACTTATTTTATTTGTTTGTGTATTGGGTCACTGAATGTTATTTGTTTGGTACCGAATGGATGATTGTTAAATGGGATAGGTAATTATTTGAAAAGCAACTTATCTTTGTTTGTTTGTTTTGTTGTCATTTATAGAAAAAAGCCATAACCATCATGCCCTATCAGGTACGTTGTGTTCTTGCTGTGGCAATAAAATTGCTTCAAACTGATGTACCATGGTGATGCTCTGAACCAGTCTCAGAAATAGATTAAACATTACATCATGTTCAAATAAACAACAAGCTCCTGGAAACCAGGTAAGAACACATTAATGTGGTGTACTGTTTTTATTGTGGGGCCATTTGAGAGCAACATGGAGCTTGAATAATATGTGGATTTTTTTTTTAATATTATTAAACGTCCAATATACAACATTCAATCCGACAAGAGGATAAGTATCAATGCATATTTGTGTCCTTGAGTTTTTCTGAGGTTCTGTTTTGGTACTCATTGCTGCATTTATGCACGTGTCAGAATCGCTAGGTTGTGCTACATTCAAATGGGGTTGTTTACCATGTCTATGAGACAAGCACATGACCATTAACCCCTATCTGATTTCCTGAAAACCTCGATTTCAGCATGTCCTGTAAACAACTTCCCGTGTCTTATTTGGGAGTTCACAAGTTCAGCTTGAATGCAGCAGTAGCCACAGCAAAGAAGTAGTCCAAAAATTTTGAGCTGAAAGCGATCCTCTGGTTTTTAAGTCCCTCTCCTCAAGGACTTTTAAGAAATTTGATGCACTCATAATATAACACGGACTGTGTTGGCATGAAGGACGATGCACAGTCGCATTGTTCTGGTGATACATTTTGCATAATATATAAGCTGGGTTGAAAATAAAAGCCATGCAAAGTGTTGTTCTTCTCTTTTGGGGTTAGTTTTGGTTTCTAATATCTTGAAAAATAAAACAAAGTAAGCATATATAAAATGTTTAAAATGGTATAACATAGGCTACTCAGCTACTGCACGTGGTCTGAAGACATGATTGTTTAACTGACTGTAACTGTACCATTTTTAGCAGTGAAGACAATTAGGCTCTTCTTTAAAGATGCAGTGTTTAAAATTGAGCGTGTTGCTGCTGAATATCCCTCACCTCACCCCCACCAAGCTCATTTTCATGAAAGTTTGCCGTACGCAACTTTCGAAAGTTTGGCTTGAATGCTGCAATTAACACAGCGAGTCTTTCAAAGCATCCAGCAGAAAGCAAACCTCTGGTTTCATTGCTTCCAAAGAAAGTCCTTCAATCTGTTTTCCTATTGGCTTGAAGGACGAAACATGATTGCATTGTTTTGGTCTGGCATGCTGGTTCTGAATTTTGCATCTACCACCTGTGTCTAATTTTATAATTCTCTATACTATACACAATGTAGGATTTCATTTAGATAATGTCTCCAGGATCATTTTGATGGGAACTCACAAGCGGGTAAATGTCACCTCTGTCAAAGCCTGAGCAGTGCCTGCATTGCCTACATTGGCACACATACATCACAGCCCTTCCTTTCACGCAAATGAATGAAGCGACAAAGTTACACAGGTGTAACTACTCATTGAGTGGATGTCATGGCAGAGGCAACACAAAAAATACAGAGGGATAAGGAGAGTGTGAGAATAAAAGACTGGACAAGAGAGAATATTGATTCGGCTTTCACTCACTGACGTTTGCTTTCATTCTGCTAGCATCCAGAGGGATACTCGGCCGAGGGTGACATTTGGACTAGTCAGTGTAAATTGTTTGCTTGTCATTTATATCTAAAGTCCTGCTTCAGAAGTTCATCGCAATCATTTTTTTTTTTTTTTTTACGACAGTAAAAGCAATATTGTTTACAAACTGTAGGGAGATCTTGAGAGCAAATCCTACAGTACATTGCGTGACTTTAAGCTCTAAATTTCTGATTAAACAGTCTGTATTTATATAGCACCTATCGAGACTCGATTACCTCTCAAAGCAGGTTCGCCTTTCACTCATTCACACCCTTTCACTCACACATTCATGCAGCACTTTATGTGCAGCACATTTTTCTATCAAACATCGTTCATACCCAGTCCCCCATTCACAGCTGCCAGGGGCAGTATGGGGTTTCGTGTCTTGCCCATGGACACATCGGCATGTAGTAGTAGTGGACGCAGGAATCAAACGCACGGCCTTCAAGTTGAAAGAAGACTTGCTCTATCACTGATCCACCATCGCCCAGAGATTGCTCACATTTTACATCCGCTGTGGGTGGATGTATAATGAAATATTGATAATATCTAATGGTTTGATCTTGCATTTCAGTGTGTGTATAATAGGTGTAGCAACACGGGTGACACATGCAAGATGGTGTATGTGGTGAATTAATCATTAATATTCACCATGAATACTGGATGGATTCTCCGTCTAGTGAAGTGCTACTAATACCCCAGACAGAGAATTGTGGTGCTTTGATCATTATGTCTTTCTTTCATCAAATGATGTTAAAACCTCACTGTCGCAGACTGTCATTTTATTCACCAAGGCAACGTATTACAAATTTTCCAATAATATATTAAAGCCTGTATTCTGCAATGGGTAGTCAGATCAGATAGTCACATTTCTTGTTTTAGTTATTTTTTTAGTATAGTATGATGACAAATTGACTGGTTTGTCTATTAGCTGAGGTGTTCTCAGAAACGACTAATTATGGGGATTAGCGTTACTGTCCAAAACCTCACGCCGAAGCCACACGAAGGAGGTAAAGTTGACCTTGTTTTAAAAATAACCATGCGCACACAAGTTGTGAAAAAGTGTCTCCAGAAAGAAACACCAAGTGGCAACCTGTAGTGTTGTTATTCATAGAAATCTGTACTCATATTTTGTAGCCTTGACATTCAAGATTTGTCCAGCACCATGTTGAAGTTTGATGTTTTCTGACATGATAAATTAAGTGGGAAGTCATCCCAAAGTATCATTCATGGTGCATTCTATTTGAAAGAATTTTCAAGGTCATGGGTCTTTGACCTCTGATTTCCAACTCGGAGCAACCTCACCAACCCCAACATGGGATTCCAAAATGACCACCACACTAAAATGACCACCAGCACTACTATTTTTACCATTAATAGCATTTCTGTCATACTTGTTTCACGATAAATCAGTCATACACAGAATGGCTAGCCTGAGTTACATTTGTGTTTCTGACTTCTGGATTGCAGTGAACTCAGGTGTGACCGGTTCTTTCTTCCGAGTTCTGATGTGAATTGATTTAGCGCGGAAATGTCAATATTTAACAGCGGAGCCTGGTGTATTTAGCGACAACACTGACAAAGCCGGTGATTGTGAGCCGAATCACAACCCGTTTCTCCATATTTCAGTTCAGTGACTGTCAGATGGAGTGCTCCAGTCATACAGGAAGTACTGAATGATTCGCTGAACAAATCAAATCACTTAAAGTGTTCAGTACACCGAAAACAACTGCTTCGCCCGTCACTAGTTTGTGTTGTGTATAAAATGACATCACAACAGTTTTGCACAGCTGTGCTATGGTGACCCCGCCTACATTGAGGAGGTAATACGAAGTAATAGAAAACGATGTGCCAAACCGAGTAGTCAAGTAGTGCTAGAACTGTATTGTGGAAAAAGCACCAAAAATTTCACTACCTGTTCTGGTAAGCAAACAACAAAAATAAAAATATAAACTGTGCATATGTTTGTATTTGCAGGTTAAAAATTCAGGTAGCGATGCTAATGCTAGCACAAGGTTAGCTACTGTACGCTACAGACACCAGCGACAGTGGCTCAGTGGTAGAGTGTCGTCTTTCCAGTAGAATTGGGGGTCTACATGCCAATGTGTCCTTGGACAAGACACTTAACCCCACATTGCTGATGGCTGTGCTGGCAGTGTGTGAATGGGTATGAAACGTGTAATGGATGGGTGTGCAACAAACTATAGCGTAAAGCTGCTTTGAGTGGTCATCAAGACTAGAAAAGCACTGTATAAAAAAGGACCTTTTACCATTACCTGCACAAAGTGTGACATTCCAGGTCAAATAGTCAGTTTTCCATGTCTACACATTAAACACTGTCAATGGAGATTGTGAAAAGAGTTTTCCAGTTTTAAGAAACCTAACCCAGTGTTTGTGGACGTATGAAAGGTTTTCAAAAATACTTGCCTGTGTGCTATCATAGAGATAGAAGCCAAAGCATGTTAACTTGAAAAACAAAAAAGAACACATTAATCAGCTCGCACAGGGGGCAGGTGATCACTATTGTCTATCGGCAAAGCTTTTGCTGTTCATTTGGCCAAACACACTCGAGAAGGGCATGATAGAGCAGATGGCTACACCCACACTCTCCTCACTTGTGCTTGCCAGACAGACAGTGCTACAGGTGTGACAAGATGTCCAAGCTGGATCAAGGCCCAGTTCCCTTCTTCACTTGCTTGTCAGTTTTTCAGTACACTTTTCTCCCACTTCAGCCTTCTTTTCCCCTTCCCCATCCTCCCTCCTTTTGCCTTTGCTTCCTTCCTTTTCAGCTCCTTCTCTGCTTACTTACCTCAAGCCAAAGATCAGTTGGCTACATGCAGGCCAGATAAGGGGTAGTCAACTGCAGCCAAGGAGGAAGCTGACATATCTGTTAGCCTGGAGGGGCTGTCCAGGTGGCTGCTCCAGCAGGTAACAGCCAGCTTCTGACAGCAAGCATGGCAAATATAGGAAAGATGATGTGGCTCTGATGCTTTTCCAAGCCAGCATGAAAAGCTGGGTGTCACCCTATAACACTGGAGATAAAAAATGTTTAAGCGATAATTGTTTTTTCCATTCCAACCACAATACAATATGACTCTGATGTGGCAAAAACAATATTGAACCGTGAGTGAAATAAAAATTGATTTATTACAGATTAAATAGAATAATGTGCTAATATTTTTTTTTACAGCGGAGGAGATGACAATCGCTTTGTAGTCTTGTAGATTGCCTTAACGCGGGTTTGCCTCCAGAGGTGCCCCTCTTGCGGATCGCTGGAATGTCTTTCTTTTTATTTCCTGTGTACCATGATCATGATGCAGGATTTATCAAGGGGTTTCTAATTATAGGATGTTGTTTATATGTAATCAATGGGATTATTTGAGTGTAACCATGTATACCTTTTGTTTTTCTTTATATTTAAGTCATCACAATTTTGTGTTTCTGTTTATTTACTTTATTTGTGCAACGTTTTCTACCGCTTTATCCTCGGTGAGGGTCGTGGGGGGTGCAGGTTGACAGGTGTGGTCACACCCTGGACAGATCCATCGCAGGGTCACAAACAACCATTCACTCTCACACTCACACCTATGGTCAATGTAGGGTGTCTAATTCAACTAATCTTCATATTGCATGTTTTTGGACTGTGGCGGGAAGCTGGAGAACCCACAAAAGTACCTTACATTAAGTGTTTATTTTTAATTAATATCAGAAAAATATGAGTGTGCATGTGTGAATAGAGTTGAATCCCTTGGGATCTCCTCCCTCATTAGCCCTCCTCACCACTGGAAAGCCTCAGTCTTACAGATTCCTTCCCCTATTTTAGCTATTGTATGATGTTTTAATTTTATATTTTGAAATTGAAATATTGTTGGATGGAACTACATCTCTCGCTCTATGGTATAATGAACAGGTGTGCCTTTATTTTTGAAAGCTTTACGATTGAACAAAATGTGCATATTATCCTTTAAAAATCAACCCTCCACCCTCGTGCCACAATAGTTTATTATAGTTTGTACACTAGTGGTTATCTCTCCCACTTGGACTCTCTGAGAATGCATCTCTTCCCTCATCCTCCTCTTCCTCAGACGTGCTTCAGATGCTGGGGTGAGCGAAATTGGAACGAGATGGAGAAAGAGATAAGGAGACACTCCAGTTTTTTGTTTTTTTTCTACACTCTGGCCAGAAATCATTCCAGTGCCATTTTGTGCTCGCTCACATACCCTGGTTAGTGACTGAGTGAGGATACTGAAGGATGAAGAATAATGTATCAGATGAGTTTGTGACATGGAGAGACAGTAGCGTGAGCGAACTAAGGCAGCAAGAGACATCTTTTAAAAAACAATGACTGAAGATGCAGTGCTATTGGGATATATAATAGTAACTTTATTTAAAGCACTTTTCAAAACAAGTTTAGAGAGTGTTTTATAAAGCTTGAAACATTACATATCAAAATAAAACAATGAAATTAAAAGAATCAAATTAAAAACAAGCTTGCAAAAAGACTATATTTCATATATGCCTTCTGAAACTACTAAATTTAACATAAGATTTGCCTTTGAAAATCATCATAAATAATGAACTTTTAAACACTCAAAGTGTTAATAAAATTCCAAGACTCTTTAGTGTGAGGCCACAGATCCACTGGTCCTGTAAATATTTCATCATAAAACAGGGAACAGAAATGCTAGAGTGCAGTTACTTTAAAATGGGTACAGGATGTGTTGTGTTTGTGACACATGCTACAAAAAAGTTAATGGCAAGCTGTTCAGTGAAGCTGAGAGCCATTGCTGCTGCAGTTGTTTGGTGTCACACTTTAAAAAGACATTGTTATATAGCCAATGCAACTTAACTAAACAGTTGGAATACAAAGCAACTTTAGGGAAAGTTCCAAGAGGATCAGTCACTTCATCATGATGTGAGCCAAAGCTCATGATCCCATGCTGCTCTGAGACATTATCAAACGTGGTCTTTTGTGATTACTTTGATTGAAAGAAGGGGAGAGCCCCCAGTGGCAGTAATTATACTTAACCAGTGTACAAAGCAGTAATATGGGGCTCCGAAATGTACCCACTGAAATGATAAAATTCCGGGTTATTTTCGTTTTAAATAGACAGAAATGAACAATTGTTTACACAATAATTACATTTTGCCCATTTATTTGCATATATGAAAAGCGAATTCAAGTAGTAAAGATTTTCTCCGTAATATTTTCTTTTTTACATTTTAAAAGGAATCTGTACAATACTGTACTTGTGAGGGAACATTCTGCAAATGTGTTCGCTCAGGTATAAACATGTTATTTTCTTAAAACCCAAATGTGTCGTCTGTATGAGTGGCCCTAACTCCAGCCCACAGAGCAGAGGTTCAGGACCTGGTGGACTCATACTCAGAGAAGACAAGAAGCTCATTGGAGGACACTGAAGAAAAGCAAGCAGCATCTGTGAGGACCTGCTGCCATCAGGCAGGCGATACAAAGCCCTTCGCTTGCACACAACCAGACCAAAGAACAGTTTCTTCCCCAGAGCTGTGGCAGCTCTAAACCAAGCAAACAAAAATAAACGAAAAATTCTGTTATCAAATGTTTTGTTTAACTATATAACCTACCACACGGTGGAATAGTGGTTACTAGAGGTTAGCACTGTAGAGAAGCTGCTGGGTTCGGTTCACAGTCTTGGACCTTTCTGTGTGGAGTTTGCATGCTCTCCCCGTGTCTATGTGGGTTTCTGCTGGGCTCTCCGGTTTCCTCCCACCATCAAAACATATTACAATGTTAGACACATTCAGTCAGGTTGGTCCCGCGTGTCGCCACCCTCGTGTGGCTCTGATCAACCTTCCACCTGACCTCGAAATGTCATTGTTCAGCTTTGGTTGTATAATGACAATAAAGATCATTTAATTCATTACGTTCCTCTGCATGCCAACATGCAACATCCAACTGTCATTAATGCTGCTGTTACCTCATTTATTTATATTGGATTTTGTTTTTACCAAATAGTGTACTGTACATATATTTATATTTACCTTTGCACTTAGCATGTATCTCATTTATGCATATATATATATATATATATATATATATATATATATATATATATATATATATATACATGTATATGTATATGTATGTGTATATGTTTATGTATATGTATGTATTACGTTGTTCAAACCAAATTATGTTGCACTGTACAAGTGTGTGTTTTGTAATGACAGTGAAGTATATCCTATTCTATTCTAGGGCCAATGTTCCTGAAACCATTTACCTGCATGATTTGCCTACTTCAAAGTAATTTCCACTTAATACCCTGGTAGCCTAGAAAAGGTACTATGTAGGCATTGACTTGAAGTGGGCAAACACGGGTGGGACCACCATGGAAACCAGGGACAAACCATCCATAATGTCAGCTCTAATATAAACCTTATGGGGCCCACATGGACATGATGGCTGGGCATATTAACACATCTTTGCTATTTAGTTACTCAAGGGCTCATATTAAATTTATTTCTGCGAAAAAGCAACACAATTTAGATAACAGCCATACTTAGTTTTAGTTGCGTTAGTTTTAGTGAAGTAGTTGAAAAGTAAAGGTAGTGTCAGAATATGATACATCCTGCAACCTCTGAATAACCTGAAACATTATCTCACTTTAAGCACACAGGAGGGTGGCCACTTATATTTTCTCAAAATGTGCAATATGTTTTGTATATTATAGCTACAGTATAAAGCAGCGTTGAGTGGGAATGGGAAATGTAATTCAATTGCCCTGTCACCCTAAAGCCTCTCAGGTTATACTGTGAGCTGAACACTGTCCCATAAAATATCCAGGGGACAATTTTCATGCGGGTGCAAATCAACTGAGGTGACCTTGCACTGGGGAAGTAGAAATTTCATTGGCTAAAAGCAGATTTTTCTTGAGCCCTGTAACCACTTGGTGATTTTACGATACTGCCTGTTCCAGCACATGCAAAGAACGCTAGAACACTGCTTTTTAGGTGAATGAGCGATGATTGACTTAGCGCACGCCTACTCAGTTCATTTTCCCACAAGCATGTCTCACCAAACACAAGGTGTATTTGACCATTTCACATTGCTGGCACATGTAATGTCTCTGACCAAAAAAACAATAAACAAACAAACGTAGGTTTCTGTATTTAAAGTAATAACAGAAAGAAAATTGAATGGTGAACTTATCTGTGTGAAGGAGTAGGTGACCAGAACAGTTACGTTATTGTATTTGCAGTATTTGAATAATGATGTCTGGGGTCACATAGCTCTCTGCATATTTCTTCATTCAGTTCACTCAGCAGTTTACTGTCAACCCTAATACCATAAATAAAAACAGTTCTTACAGTAAAAATATGCCTTATTTGTCTTTTTTTGTTTCCCCCCCCCATCACCAGTAAACACAAATTAATTCAAAAAATTATGCATGTGGTCATCAATCACCTTTTTTGTCTCCAGCCAGCAGAAATATTGTACATTGCCACACATAAACACAGTAGGTATTAAAACCCTATGAGCCACTAAGAATAAAGCAGCTTGTAATAATCATAGAGTCGCCCAGAGCAGTAAGAGGCACCACTTTAAATGGCAAATATAGCTAACAAGACTGAACAACACAACAGTAGTAGGTCCTTAATGGAACAAAGCAGAAGTAGAGGTTTATGTGGAAATGTAAGTAGCTATGATTGTCCGGTGAAAAAGGTTTCCAAGATTTCTGTCGGTGATTTATACTTTTAGCCACAGCAAAAGTGGTGCTCCTACCATCAAAATATGCACGAATGTTAGACACATTGGGTCAGGTTGGTCCGTTGTGGTGGTATGCTCAGTCACAGCGGCTCTGATCAGCCCTCCATCTGACCTGTTCATTGTGCAATTTCAGTTGTATAATGACTTAAAGATACTTTCCGTTCCTTTCTATGTGGAGATCACACTCTGAATGCCTCCTCCTGTAAGATCACAAAAACTGCATTCAGAGATAGTTTGAGGACACATATGGCCACATTCCTCATATGCATGAACACAATCTCTCCCCAGGACGGGGAGACTTTTTATGTTACAGTAGCTTCTCCTGAGTCTTCTCTCTCTCTCGCTCTCTGCTGACAAACACACTCTAAGTCACACAACTGTACAGTCAGACTCATTAAGAAACATCAGTTTGTTCTCACTAAGAAGCATAGTGTCAGTATGTATGTGAATAGGCGGGGGAAGAGTCAGATGTGCACTCTTGGTTACCGGATGAATGTTAATGCCAGGTGTGAGCTGTCTTTCTAAGTGTTGTCCACGTGCTTTTGGATTACTGAGGACAGATGTTATGCTGCATTCAATTTGCATTGGAACTCAGAAGTCAGAGCTGGGAATGAAGTCATCTCAGAGTTCACGGTGTTCCCAAGAGAAGTCAGAAAAAAATGTGGATGACAGGCTAGCCACAATACCAGTGGATAACAACCTCTATGCAGTATTTTTTTTTATTATATTTGCATAGCAGCAACATCCGTCCTTCATGTGAGGGTCACGGGACTGCTGGTACCAATCCCAGCTGACACAAAGGGCGAAATCCCAATCCCAAAAAGGCGGGGGTACACCCTGGACAGATGGCCAGTCCATTAAAGGGCCAACACGGAGACAAACAACCAGTCACATTCACACCTATGGGTTAGTGTTCAATTAACTACTGCATGTATTAGACTGTGGGAGGAAGCCAGAGAAATACCTGGGGAGAACATGCAAATGGCATGCAGAGAGGCCCTTGTTCCGACCTGGTCACAACAGCACTAACCACTTCTCCCCCATGTGGCAAAATGTCCATGGATAAAAATGAAACAGTACTACGACTGATTTACTGTGAAACAAATTCGTAGCAGTCTTTTTATGGAAGCAGTCATCTTGGAATCCTAACTCGGGGTACGTGAGATTGCTTCAAATTTCACAGTTGGAAATCTGAGTTCAGGGGCATTCCTGTGAAAGAAACACCCCATGACCTCCGACTACAAATGAAAAGCAACATTATGTCTAATTGGCGTCTTAGACAGTAGCAACTGTCTTTTTTATAGTCAAGCTGGAGGAATCGCTACAGTAAAACGTGGGTCTTGATGTGGTGAATGAGTTTGCATCCTGAGGGAACTCCTTTCAAGAAAGCCCACCGCTTGTAATGTGACACCATGCATAATTACATCTCCAATCCAGTCTATCGTTTTGTTTTTTTTTATCAGAAAGAAGCATCTTCACTTTAGAATTTGTGTGCATTTGCACTGCACAGCAATCCTCTAGGTTTATCTATTTCCCTTACATTCAGTGCTACCAACAGGGTGGTTTAATTTCATTAGAAGGACATGGTCTATTTGGAAAAGTTTCACACAGCCTAAAAGTAAGGGCCATTCACACCAAGAACTATTAAGACAATGGCTGCAATAAACATTACAATGTGAGCATCCCTCAGTGGTATGTTATCTGCCATGTTAATTGTATGTGTAAATTATGATCTATTTAATTGGCTGTTGATGATTCCGTTGCTCTGAAAATGATCACAACGTTACAGTTTGTCACTGTTGTTGCCCTTCGTGGTGTGAACCTGGCAATCCACTTAAATGAATATTCATAGTTATTGTTCTTGGTGAATGCAATCTCACCAGCATGGACTGGGATTCGTTTTCAAATGTAATGTCAAGTCAAACAACCCGATTAATTTCTACTTTAACCCATCTTCAATGATTGCTCCCATTATACAACTTTCCTCTTCACCTTATTGTCTCAAGAACTGCCTGATATCCTCCACACCAAGCATCTGAACAAATACAATTGCTGACCACCACTTGAAATTAATTTTGAATGGTTTATTCAACTTAATCACATATTTGGTCGAAAAAGATTGACTTTTTTGTTCATCCAACAGAAGGAAAACATTTGTTTATGCATGTACTGGAGAAAGGTTGAATGGGGGCAGTTGCATATCGAAACAACCAAAAATGATTGCAATTCCTAAAAGAGCACAAGTTTGCCTCAAGTAACGGTTACCCATTAAATCGTTTAAAACAGTCATAGTTTAGTTGTCGCTGCTGCAAATCACGCCACATATAGCAAACTCATCCACATCTGCTCTGTCATACCTCCACTAAAATACACTGGCTCATTTTCCAGTTTTCCCTTATTTCAGTGTATTTTACCTGCTCTTATAGACCTTATTTTTGAATGCAGAAGTGACTAATGGTGCTTTTCCATTATACAGTTCTAGCACTACTCAGCTCGACTCGACTGTAGTCTGTACTGTTTGGTAGGTTCAGGTTTTGGTAAGAACTGCTTTGCCCGTCACTGGCTTGTGTGTTTGTTTCGTGTATAAACATCACGGCAGTTGTGCACAGCTGTTCTATGACGACCCTGCCCAGGTTGAGGAGATACTACAACTGTATAATGCCATAAGGGTACAACTTCCTATTTATGAATGGAGCTAGTCTGTGTCCTTGACAATGTCGTGCAAACACTCGTAACTATCAATAACAAATGGACATATTCAAGTCAGTTAGAGTGGGAGGACGATATGAGGAAGTGACCTCATGCAACGTATGAGGATATTTCTAATTACTTCATGCTGCTGCTTTGTGAGGACGGTTGAATGAATGAATGAAATTAAATAAAGAAATAATACAATTGCTGAATATAACCTGGTTTTAATTACACAACGATACCAACTCTTACTTGGGACACCAACTCAGAGTACTAATGACACTCGATCCTAATTAGTTGTGGTTTTACTTGCAGCTGCTGATGCCAACGTCGCCTTGAAGTTTTCACTGGCCTTTCATAGTGCAGCCACCTCTGTGGCACTGCATGGTCTTCTGTAGGTTTTTAATTTTCAACAAAGTGAAATGAACAGACATAGCAACACTTCTTAGATATACATACATATATATATATATATATATATGTATATACATATACATATAAATGTATATGTGTGTATATACAGTATATACACACATATACATATTTATGTACATATGTGTATATAGGTATGTATATGTATATAGATATATATACCTATATACACATATGTACATATATATTGTATATATATAAACATATACATATATGTATATACAACACCACTTGAAATTAAAGGGAAGTGCTGCTAAGCAATTCTATTTGTTCAGATGGTTGGTGTGGAGGATATCATCATGAAGTCTTGAGGCTCAATCATTGTCTACCACTTCATTCTCCATATGAGGGTCATGGAGGGCTGAATCCAATCGCAGCTGACATAAGGCAAGGGTTAACACATGTCAGCGTCTATTGCAGGGCAAACACCTAACACTAACCAATTCCGGAACAACATGCAAACCCCACATAAAGGCCAGAGCACAACCTTCTTGCTGTGAGGCAACAATACTAGCCACTACACTGCCATATGACCTGCATTATTATCATTATCATTACATCCTTTTATGCGTTATATTAACGTCATTACTATTACTTATTACACTTTGCACTGTTACTCACTTCTGCCCAGTCGTACTGCTCTTTACTGCTCTTTACTGCTCTTTCTGTAGTGCTCTTTTTCATCTTTAAAAACATTTATATACTGTGTATATATACGTTTACTGTTCACTTTTAAAAATGTTGTATGCTTGTTATGCGCCAATGACACCAGAACAAATTCCTTGTATGTGCAAATCGTACTTGGCAATAAAGCTCTTCTGATTCTGATTCTGATTCTGATTCTGATTAAGATCAAACATGCAATATTAATGCATTCTGGTGGAAGGTGTAACAAAGTGATGGTCCTTAAGTTGTCCTTTAGTTTCATGCTGTTTACCTGTTATAGGTTATACAGTAATTGTGAAATGTCATCGACATACACATAGACACAGCGACTCATTGTTTATTTGTCTGCCAAAAGAAACTATTTGCTGACTGAGCATAAAGTTGCTTTTGTTGTGTAGTTCACAGTTGGACTCCGTCTGCTCCCAGTGAGCTGTCGGAGTATGTTATCACTGTCATGCTTCTTAGTTGTTACGATGCTTCTGCCATGCTCCTTGTAAATATTTGAAAGGGTAGGTAAACTCCAAACAGCACCTAATACATAAATGCAAAATGGAGTGGAGTGGGGGAATGTGCATACGGGAGTAAGCATCCATTAGGTGCACACAAACAAAGCATTTCCCTTTACACCTTGTCAATATCGACTGTACAGCGAGAAGAGCACCACAGCAGCAGCAGCAAATGTTGTCTAAATGTATCCCACAAGAAAACAGATGAGCTTAAAAAAATGTTTTCAGGATGTTTCAGGAAACAGTTAGCACATGAGTGAAGTAAACACGGCAGTATTGATTCAATGTGTAAAACTGTATCTGTTCCATCTCTGGCACAAAAAGGGACAAGTGAGGAAAACAGCTGAGGTGCATCCAGTAAAAACAGGGACAGGCAGCTTAAAGAACATCTTGTCTGTTTTTTTTTGTTTATTTGTTTTTGTTTTGTGCCACATGTCTGCATGCTCCTCATCAAATCGTACCTTCCTTTTGTGTCCTGCTGTCCTGCTGTCATTTCAGCCATATTATCACCAGTCATGACCATTTTTTTTATATATTTTTTTTCTAGATCACAATAAGCACATATAATCTCAAATAAACCCTTAATAATTATAATTATAATTATAATAATAAATAGAATCATAAATCCTATAATAATAAGTCCATTATCTAATAGAGTGGTTCCCAAAGAGTGGGTCAAGACCCACACGTCGGTCATGGGAGATTATTTTGGTCCGCCATACTAAATTTACAGTATGTAATAAAGTTTTTATTTTACCAAAAATGTCTTGGAAATGATTTGTATTGTGTGACAGATATGGCTGTATTCGCTACCAGTGTTGGGCATCTTACTTTAAAAAAGTAATTGAGTTGGTAACTCATTTACCACATTGTAAAAGTAATTAGTTACTCAGCAAAGTAACTGACGTTATTTTGTATGTTCTATGACACTATTACAATCTATAACATCCTATAAGATGTTTATAAAACCTGATACCAATGTAACTTTTATTGTTGGCAGTCCAGATGTCTGCTGTAGTTGAAATGTACTTGTAACCCCTAGAGAGTTACTGAGGGTGTCTGTGTAATCAGAATGTTTCTGAAATGTCTGTCTGTTTGTTATTAAGTTCTGTAGAAAAATATGTTTATTATTAAGAGTGAATGAGTGGAATATATCTGCTGCTGATTGAAATAAGAGCAGGAAACTGGTATTTCCGATAGTCCATGAAGTAAACAGAGTTAGGGCTCCGCCCCTTTGTGTTCGCGGTAAGGCAGGTTGGGAGAGGAGAGAGAGGGAGAAAGAAGAAGAAAAACCTCTGGCCTTCCATGTTGGAAAAGGTGGATGCATTACCTTAGGAAGATCTTTGTCAAACGAACGTTGTTCTGTTGGAGTACTTTTCTGGATTTACTGGGACTCTTCTTGGTGAGTTCATTCGGTTTTGAGTGAGAAAATATTAAGCTGAACTCACTATGATGATATGCTAATGGCTACCACAGGTAGCCGGCTGTTTATTACATGTGTAGTTGTAAAAGTTGGATTTTGTACAGGCTAGCTGCAATAGTGACAGTAGTTTATATGTATGATTTAAAGTGTGTGTGTGTGTGTGTGTGTGTTAGTGTAGTGAGCATAACTGTGTGTACTGTGCAATGATTGCAGAAAGAAAGGGTTTTATTTTCTGTAGTTTCTTCATGATGCCATGTGACTGTCGTTTTTAAGGCTTCAGAAGAGCCCTGTTTCTTATTGACTTTCGTAAGAAATGATATTTAACAATGATTTTGAGTTGTTTTGTAATTTTTGGTGTATACTGTGAAATTTAATTAATAATTCATTTGTTAGTGTGCATTAAGAAAATATAATAAAGTTAAATGTAGATCTTTGAATGTTACTCTGACTGTGTTATGCAGGTCGGGTTTTTTTTTTATGATGTATGAAACAACACCAATCTGGTCCAAAGATGGCGAGCTACCCCACCAGGATCCACTGTGATGACAACTGATATCAGAGGAATCAGAAGTTCTTTGGACTGACCTTGAATTTAAGTCTTGAGTGGTAGGACAGATTTGCACTTAATTGCACATTCCGCAAGGAGAGAGACGCTATAGAGAGTAAATTAAATCCCCCGTGGGTGTGTTTTGTTTATTATTTTCAGTGTTTTGGGCCTGTTGTATTTTGTATATAATGTCATCTATGTTCATTTATTGAATATATGTGATTTACCAGGTTGAAAGTGCCAGGTTGTGCTGCACTTGTGGTAATCCAAATATATATATGTTCAACCAAACCTTTTGAGTGTGTGTCATTAGTCATCCACCTTGCTCAAGTAGTCGAACCTTAGTGATTGGCCTAGTATTAAATTAAAGATTAAAACCTGTATTCCGATCGTTGAGACGGGGTGTTACATACTCTATTTCCTCAAATGACTTTTTGAGCTCAATATAAATGTTTTCATATTTGCTGTCAATGAATTTAGCAAAAGTCTTTCGGCATGGGGCAACCCCCCTTCCTCCTTGTGTTGGTATTTTTTCAGGAGAGCTCTGAATGACTTGGACTCCACAGTGGACAGGGGTTGCATGTTTTCAACTACATACCTTGCTATCATCCTGTTCAACTCGGCCCTTGTCACCTGTTGCTGACCCGAAAAATCAGGCTTGACTTGTTTTAATGGGGTGGCTCCGTCTCCTTTGCTGGAGCTCACGCCAACTGCATCTGGGCTTGGGGTCGGATTAGCAGCAGCAACAAGTGGCGTGTTTGCGTGTGTTTCCGTGAGGGGCTTCATTAAGTTAGGGTTGCTCGAGGTTGACGTGGACAAACTCCTTTTCCCCGGGCATAGTGTGCACGTTACCTATACATTCTTTCTTTTACCTCGGTAAGGGAGAAGTAGTGACGATATTTCCACTTCAAAAACGCTACGCTTCCCTGGCTCGTCGCCATTGTCTCCGTCTCGTGAGCAGGGCACCTGTCCACGCAGGCAGTCATCATCGCATTTGCAACGGTGTCGTCATCAATCATCTCCACCCCTGCTCTCTACCGGCAGCTGATGTGTGGCTGTCAGATAGCCCCACACCGCTGCGCTTCATTCAACCGAATTGTAACACAAGTAACGCGGCACTTTACTTTCTCAGTAATGGCGTTGCAATTATAGGAAAAGTAATTAATTAGATTACTCTGTAACTTTAAAAATAATACTTAAATGCAGTTACTCCCAACACTGTTCCCTACGTACTGTATATGATTCATATTGTAATTTGGGTCTTCTATAATGCTTGGGAAACACTGATCTAATTCATATAGTGGGTCATAAAATATTTCCTTAAACTGTACTGCTATTTCCCCACAGACATTTTGTCATTGATCATTACAACATTAACACAACACTGCATGTAGAAACAGTGGCAAACAGAAAAAGAAAGAATAAATAAGTAACAATAAATCTTAACAGTGCATTTTTTATTGACCAAACTCAACTCCAGAGGCCTTGCTGCGCGGTCATTCATTTTGCTAAATAAAATAAATAAAAAATCTACACAAGCAGCAGTGTTTACATGGAGCCACTCCAATTTACAAGGACTTCTGAAAGTAGTCCTTGCAATCTGTCGTCCCAGCAGGGTTTAAATGTGTTGGCCTTTAGGGACGTGGGCAAAGTAAGAGGGAATAAAGTGTGAGTCTAAGCAATACTGGCTTTTTTTGATTTGTTAACATTCACTAACACTAAAAATCAGTTACCTGTGACGGATCAAAGTCACCAGAATAAATTGAGTCATTTTCTAAGAAGTGGTCCTTTTGTTTGCTATAATTACCTGTAAAAAAAATCCATAGGCGACACAGAATTGAATGTTTTAAAAGGCACCTGGATAAGCTCTCTGTGCACAAGTCACCTTTCACTCTGATTCTGAACATCCATTGAACATCCAATAAATGAGAAGTAGCCATAGTTGCAACACAGATGGTGAGTGACCTCTCGGCTGAACAGCTAACCTTAAGGAGATAGCCATGGTAGAGTGAGTGCAGATTTGAGGATGCTGACTTCAAATCAAAGGTCACACCATTTAATGAGAAGTGCAAGGTTGTGTAAGAAAGAAGAATGCCTTGGATTCACTGTGACACTGTATTGTTAAAAGGTTGCAGTAAAGTATTAAAAATACGGGGAATGTGACAACACTGCAACTACAGCTGAGACCTTTAGATCATCATTCCACCCTCATAATTCTCCTGTTTAGTATCCATAGAACCTAACCACCTAACATAGTTTTTATGTGTGGAGTTCCCAAACTCGGATAAATGAAAGGGTTGCATCAGGAAGTACATTCGGCATTAAGTCTCTGCCAAATGAAATATGTGTGGGGAAAAAAGGAGAAATAAACTGCAAGTTTCATCCTATAGAGCTCCTGACATCATGTGACTATGATGTTTCTAAAACCAGCCATGTTGGCAGCCCATGATGCAACAAAAATGAACCACCTGTGGTGGAATCAACCTGTCAGAGTTCAGTGTGCCCTGTAAATCCAAAGAGATGAACTCTTCATCTTAATCCAGAGAGTCACTGATAGTTTACAAGAGCCTGGAGGGAAACAAATGGACACAAGTCTAATATTAGCATTAGCAACAGGCAGTGTAATATAAATAATTGATGTGTTAACATTGCTGTGTAGACTAGCTTTTGGTAAATCTAGTCTGCGTCCATGATTTACGAAGAGCGAACCATGAAATCCATTGCTTGTGTTTGTCTTTAGACCTTGTTTTTGTGATAGACATCTGTTGGCCAAAAATGTTGACCCTGACGTGGATTCAAGCAGGCGACCTTCTGATGTGGAGTCAGACGCTCTATCATTGCACCCCAGAATCTGTTAGACATATAGGCCGATAGAGGCTTGTTGGGTGAATGGGGCGAAGTCTGACATCTCTGATTGCCTTGTTTGGTTTGCAGGAGGTTTGATTGCCTTGCATTCTTTTGTTTATGGAGGAGTCAATAAATGGACATGTTTAATTTTTGAAGTTCATCAAGTGTCTGTTGTTCTCAGTCATCCCAAGAGTGACTCACACAAATGGTTTAAAACAATAGGATTCCATGGTCATGACATGATTTATTCATGCTTGATCTCCACTCTTGCAATTAAGTTCACGCAGTAGACTGAAAATGGTTGAAAACAATACAGTTATATCAAGGCAACCGGAAAGTTTAATAAACATGTTTTTTTCCTACAACATTTAAAATGTGTTATAAACTACAAATTATGGGACAAGGGACAGTTTAGTACATGATTACTGATTACGAATTAAAAGCTGTAGAGAGCAGAACAGTTTTTTAATTATTTTTACAATAGGCTGCAGTTGGGGCATATTTAAGGTAATAGCCATTGGGAACCATGGTTACAGCTAAATTAAGAGAATATAGTTATAGTAAATCAAGTCTTTTCTTTGTGAGAAGCAAATACATTTGGATCCAGTTCCCCAATGTTTCATCAAGAATGCAGAGACTAATTGTTCTGATTTATGCTATGAAATTTGATAAACCTGTAGAGAGGTTAAGGTTAAGTTCTCTTTGTGATTTTTATATTAGAAAGCAATTTGACATTTAGTGGTTCAATACCACAAGGACAGAAGTGAATATTAAAAAGAATATAAAAAGAAGAGTTTTGATAATGTAACTTCAGGTTTGATCCGTTAATGATTTTACAAAATGTAAAATATTCTTAAGGCTCTTCTTTTATTGCACATGGCTTTCACACAAAACACATTCAGTGACCACATTTTCCAAAAATTCATATACACTTTTCTCGTCAACATTCCACTACAAAACATTTGTCCACAACCTGTTGTCAAAGGTGATACATTTATGCAGTAATTGTATCAAAACTCATATATCCACCTTATTCATGAAGGCATTACTTTAGAAAGTATACACTAAAGCTCACGTTTGGCTTTTTGTCTTCCTTTAAGTAAATAAGAATGTGTTCCACCTCCTTTCAAAGCAACACAATGTAAGATTTGAACCTTCAAATAATGTCTATTATTATCTAGATTTATGAAACTAAAAAAAAAGTCTGAATTCTGAGATTAAAGTCAGAATTAATGCTGTTTTACTTTTATTCTTTTATTTTCAATTCAATTTTTTCTTTCACGTGATTGTCTCTGTTTGAAAAGAGTGAGTCATCTTTTATCCCTTAGTCTGAAGCAAATCCTTCAGCCACGGTATTGGCCTTCCATTATTTAATACTTCCTGTATTGACTGAAATTTTTAACCTTAGATATATAATGTTCCATCAAAAATTAAAATTAACGCACCGCTGCAGCACATTTGACTTGTGCATAGAACGACTGACCGTATTGCTGTGTAAATACTGATTTGCCTCGGAGCTTTTCAGATTGTTCACAGTTTCACTGTCTGTAGCAAATTGAATTAATTAATTAATTTAATTATTTACATTTATTATAATTTGGGAAATACAGACACTGGTGAATCGCATTGTTCTTATGGGATATGCAGACAATTAAGCAGTCCAGCAGTGTTAAAATAACAGTAATGGCATCGTTCCACTATATAGTACCGCCTTGCCTCGGCTCTGCACGGTTTGGTTGGTGTTCCATTACAATATAGTACCTCCTCAACGTGGGCGGAGTTATCACAGCATGGTTGCATGAAACTGCTGTGACTTGATTTTATACACGACACACACAAATGAGTATGAGCGCAAATGAGCACAAATAATCGTGCCATGCCGGGCCGAGGCACGTAGAGTGGCACAAGTGGAAACACAAATTAACTCTTTATATGTTTAACTGAGTTCTGCAAACTTGTTCCGATTGGGTTGCAAATATTTTATATTATTATATTAATGTATCTCTTTATAAAGATATATAGGGCATTATACAAACACAATAAACTAAATTAATAGCAAGGCACACTTTATTCAATTAGTACTAACTCTATTGAAATATGAAACTACTGTACTATACACACAAACTCACACACACACACACTCACTCTCGACATGGTGCACATTTTTCATGCGTTTACATACAAGAGTAACGGTGCTTCACTGGTTAGATAATAAACAGAGAGGGAGATAATGGTGATACAATATACAGTGTATATGTTGACACTGGTGACTGCATGCACCAAGATGAATCTCAAGTCTTTTGATTTTGAGTCGCAAGTTGAGTCGGAAGTCTATGTTTTTCGACTTAAGTGTGCCCCCGTCTCTGAAACTTTAATAGAGTTAGAGTAATTATTGAATAAAGTCTGCCATATGACTAATGTAGTTACAATTGATACAATTACAAATGAAAGATACTCTTAAAACCTGTCGGAACTTATATTTTAAATCAGGTGTATTTGAATTTAATGTATAAGGTGCCGTTTGTGAATTCACTCAAGCTGAAAATAATGTCAACATTTTGCCATATTTAGCTTCAAACAATGTTTTAAAATAACCTTTTACCGCATTTACAGCAATAGTTGTTATCTTAGAGATATAGTACATAGTTAAATCTAAATGTTTAATCTAAACGGTAATCAAAATTGAAATATAAATACAAATGCAAATCCAAAATATAAATATAAATGTTAAATGTTGAATCTAAATATAAATGTTAAATGTTAAATCTAAATACAAATGCTAAATGGTAAATATAAATGAGTGAAACTAAATTTTAAGCCAATTTGCAAATTCAAGTACCAAAATCCTGCGTTTCGAGAGTCCATCCCATCATGTGTCATGAGTTCAAGGAAAGATGACAAGATGAATTCCAATAGATCGTTTTTGTTGTTGTTGTTTTTTTTTTTTGCAATTAAAACTTTATTAAATTTAAGCTGACACAAAAATACAAACCGATTCAAATACACAAGACACGAATGTACATAATTACACAATATGAAACTAAGGGAAAAGAAAAAAGCAAGAGAAAAAATAATGATAGTTTATTAAAAAAAATATAGTGGCAACCAATACAAATCAAATAAAACAAGACACAAGACAAAGAGGCTGTGCTGTAATAAGGTCAAAAGTGACAGTGTCTGTTCTTGTAAGTATATATGGATCAACATTATACGTGTACAAAATACCACAATCTTTTTTGTCGCATGCACAAACAAATGTGTTGCAATCAATAATGTCACCCAATGAAAATGAAGAACTCTACCAACACTTTGTCTTGCCCTTTCTTTTATTTAAAGGAAAATAACACAATGTGATTTAAGTGTTTGTCTCTCACAGGTCTTCACTTTTCGGAACACAAATTGGATGCAATGGTTCCACTGAGCAAACAGCAGATAGTATTTGACATTTATTCAGGGCCATTGCAGTGTGAAGGTTATCAGTGGAGGGTTTTTTTTTCGGCTTGTGCCATATCTGATGACTTTCTCTCTCCAAGCCGTACGTTTGACTTCAAAAGCATGTTCCTTCCTTCTTTCCATCTTGTAGTTAGATATCAGCGTCTTTCTGATTCATTTGACTAGCAAATGTATTTAGGGGCTGCAGACAATAAGTGTCACAGAGTGACGTTATACAGCTGTGTCGTGTTTCACATTTACAAGGTTCAGCTTGGTTAGCTGTGAATTATCGTGTGATTAAAACTGCACCAGTGCCTGGTTGCACTAATTCAGAGTCACCACAGCTCGTACATCAAGCTCCCTGGTTGACACCTGACACAAAGTGGCACAGAGTTGCTCCCGGGACGAGTCGTGTTTTGCTACAGTTTCTGACTGACTAGTGTATTTCCTGCCTAAATAACTCACCTGAGCATCCGTGGGTCTTGAAATGGGGAGTAGTGATGAGTAGTGAAAATGCATTTGATTTTAATCAGGGATGCACCAATGCCAGTATCAGGTATCGGGCCTGATGCTGCCCTCGTGTACTTGTATTTGTAAGACAACTCCGATACTGCTACACCCGATATCCCTTTATGTGTCTTCAAGTGAGCAGAGCAGGTGTGTAGCAATAAGTGGATAAGTGGTTTGGAAATGCTTCAAGAAAGCGGTTCTCAAACTTTTTCTACCAAGTACCACCAGAGAAAATGCTTAGCTCTCAAAATAACAACGTTAATGTCAATGTTAAATACAGTGGTGTAAATAGCAAAGTCAGCTTCAAACTTTTCAGGCAAATTTATTAATAAACAAATTTATTAAGTTCATTTTCTTCACATATACTTCAGACACTGGTATATTGACATTAGATTAAGATGGAGCGAGATAAGGTTATCCTTGTTATTATTACTTTCTGTTATTTGTTTCATACCCACTCCTCAGCTCCACTCTGATCACATACCCTGGTACAGTAGAACAATATTTCTGATTCACCTCGAAGTACCACCAGGGGAAGTTTGCTTACCACTGGTGGTTTGCGTACCTCACTTTGAGAACCATGGTCTCAGTATTTTAGTAGGCTGTGAATCTTTGTTCTTGGTTGGAGTAGCTGTAGCTAAAGCAATTTTCCCCCGGGAATGAATAAAGTATTTCCGAGCTTTGACCCAGCTTGTCAAATCAAAGTGGTAAACCCTTGTGAATGTTAAAAATAAATGATTCCACAGCTTCATATCCTAGAGTAAAGTACACTAGTGAACAGTGAATGTGAAAAAATTCAGTATGAAACTGAGGAGCCTTCTTAAGCAAATGTGAAGATTCACCAACAGCTGCTCTTTAAACTGTTTTGCTAACTTTCACTTCCTGTGTTCTTTGTGTTTTGTTGCACCTTTGTTGTCGCACCTGTGTATTGTTAACTAATTAGCTCTCAGTGGATTCAAACCCTGTTTCCCCTTCACTGTCAAAAGTGTTGTATTGTCCTTGCAAGCACACAGGTTTGTAATTCCCACTCTCGTATGGCTGCTTCTTATTGAGTTCCTAGACCCACTACACCTCCCCGTAAGCCTTTGTTATGACTGTCATTAAATCATTTAACTTTTCCACTTTTTGTTTGTATCTTTTTTTTGCCCATTACCACATGCTGTTTCATAATTATCTATCATAACATTGTTTCAAATGACAGTATATCTACAGTGACCTACACTGATTCTTTTCTCAGTATTGTTAATTGTAGATGTACATGTGCAGTACTTTGAGTGAATATATATATTCAGTTGTTTGATTTTCTTCATGTCAGTTTAATGTTATCTGTGGGCGAACAAGCAGACAGCGCCTCATGATCCATGATGTGTGGCTAATCTGCCTGCAGCTGGACTAATTGTCTTCCGTAGTTTTTTGGTGTGTCTTTATTCTATCTATAATGACAAAAGTTAGAAAAACTCACCTAACTAAATTAGCTACTTTTAGACTCATTAAAACTAAATTAAATTAAAAACAAAAAGGTTAAAGAAAAAAAAAAACAAAGTACACTAATCATTTTCTAATGTATTTAGTTATTTTTTTAATCACATCAACTGATAAGTTTAGGTTTGACAAGATTGATGTTGAAATCAAAAAAAGATGATGCCGATGATGAATCATGTACATGAACTTTCCCAGTGTGCAAAATGGAGCACCGAAATGCTGGTTGAAAAGATAAACACAAAAGGCAAAAATGGGAATACACATAGTGATGGGCAAATGAAGCTTTTGGGAAGCACTGAAGTACATTTCAACAGTTTTTGGAATGTTGAACAGTTATTTTTTCTCTAAGTACTGGCGTGCATAAAATGTTTTGCCAGTTTAAAACAGCTGAGGATAGACATTTTGATGGTACAGCCAGTAAGCCTGTGTCTTCTGATCTTTCCAGCAGTGGATCAGTCATGTACCACTGCACCTCCACTGCAGCATTCGCTGTGGCATTCCTTGCCGCAAACCAGTCAGGTGATTAATTCAGGCAATGAAGCAGTTACTGCTTTAGACGTCATATGGCATGCGATTATTCAAGTTTTGATGCAGTGGTCCTATGGAATTGTAGTACACGGTTTAAAGCATGTATCCACGCTTCAGCGTCACACTGCCATCACTACACACAGAAGAAGAACTAACCTTTGAATGTGGGCAGCACAGAGACTAACTACACTACTACATGGAGGCAGGGCTAATCGGACACAGGCGAAACACATAAGGGCGGGTCAGACAATCAAGAGGTAGGGCAGAACAGGAAGTAAAACCAACCTGTCTTCCATCTGAAACATAACTATGGGTCGTTTTGGGCGCTGGTTTTGAAAACGTAGACATAGGTTGTAATTCCTGCATAAGACCTATATTGTACGTTGCTGTATTTTTCAACTCAAATATGCACATGTGTTACTGAGGTTAGGGTTAGGGCAAAAAAGACAGAGTTAGGCAATAAAAATTAAAAAGGGTACAGGAAGTCGAACCCTTGTCGACCACACTCGGGTGCAGTGCTCTCATCACTGAGCCGGCTGACAGTGGCGAGTTTAGCGAAGCTACTAGATACCACTTCTAAGGTACCAAGTTGCTGTTGTGTATACAACCACAAGGGCCGCTGGTTTTGAAAATGTAGACATGGGTCGCAATTCCTGCATATGACCAAGATGTACGTTTCATTTGAGGACAGTCTCGACAACAAGGAAAACAGGAACCCAGACACAAAGAACTAAAAGGTAAATTACAAAAACAATTGTCTGCATGAACACATTAATTGAAGCAACCCAGAATAGCCTCAAGTGTTGAAAGGAGTGGGAACGGTCTTTAAAATGTGGATTTGGCATGACAGCCGCCTTTTTTTTTTTTTTGACATGTACCCTTTAATATTGAAATTAGCAAAATTGCGTCATGTGACAGGTGTGTTAACAAATTAGAATGGTCTGTAAATGGTCTATATTTACATGAAGCTTTACTTAATCTGGTGGCCACTCAAAGCTGCTTTACAAGACACTTTTCCAACTTCACCCATTCACTCAGCACTTCTATGTGCTGGGCATTTTCTACCGCACACATTCACACACTGCTGGCACAGCGTTCAGGAGCAGTGTCCCAGCCAGCCTGACAATATGGTCCCAAGCAGGTAGCCTGGAAAGGGAAGTGGGCATGAGTTTAAAGTAGGCAAACAGGAGTGGGGCTCACATGGGCATGCTGGCTCAGGTGGTGCTAAGACTCGCATCAGCATGTAGACGAGCGGAGCCTGGAATCGAACCCACAACCTCTCCTGAACCACCATCGCCCCACAGAACCATTGGAACTAAACAATATTAAATTTGGAAACGCTGTCAAACAAAGCGCAGTAGCAGAAATCTGACTCATCAGCTGTCAGCTCTCGAGTTTCTGCGAGAACATGTTTTTTTTTTTTCTTTACTGTTGCAGAGAAATAGGACATCCAAGGGAGAGGCTCATTACAGTCTGGTGGTCTGAGGAGACTAGCATCACTGCACCAGCTTTGAAAAGATGAAAACATATTTCCCCAACAATCCGTGCATCATTTACAAAGACGGGCCCATCCATTCACAATAAAAGAAAATACTGTAGTGATGTTCCTTTCAAAGCTGATGCAAGTATGATGTAGACACCTTTTCTTTTCTAACTGATGCATGATAGAACAGGTGTGGAAAGTGTCATTTGATGCTCAGATGTATGGATGGACTGCTTCTTGTGGGGTTGTGTAAAAGCAGAGTCAATGTAAAATGACACATGACATAACACCTTTGATTTACAATCCTGCAATCTTTGCACCATAACATATTTGTTTTCTGTTAGCAGTCAGACTGATGAAACTATGCTGAAATGTATATTGTTCAAGAAAGAAAGATGGGTGTTTTCTTTTTTCCCCCTCTGTAACTGCTGTAAAAAAACAAAGAAGGCACCATCATTACTGATGTACTATAATTACTTTGTCACCATAATTACTGTACATGTAAAGAAAATCAGAGATTATCCTCTTCATACATATATTAGAAAATAGTGTCCAAAAACTGTTTCTCTTCAGTCTTTATTCAGGTGTGTGAAAATATGGCTTGATGACGCACTCATGTCAATCATGCATCCATGACGCTGTGCCTGTACCCTGACAGATCCTCAGTCAATCTGTCAGTTAATATTTATTCATATAGCACTTTTTATACACATAATGCAACACAAAGTGCCTTACATAAAACACGCATGTACACACAAGGAAGGATGTATGCAATTTTGAAATAACACAAAAACCTGTGTTGCTATTTCATGTTGACAAATATCTGCAGTGAGAAAAGGGTCTCTTACACCAGGTTTATTAAAGACAATTGAGCTAAACTCATTGACAGTTTGCTAATATATAAAGCCAACTTTCACTCCCATCATTTTAATCTAAATGCCAATAATTACAATATTTGACAGACACAAAACCAACTAATAAACTGGTAATTGTAGTAACACACTGTGAGTTCCCAACTTGTTTTTCCAAGTTTTTATTGCAAGCTTTTGTTACACAGTTTGCATGTTGACGCTTTTACAATTTTTACACAAACTTCCAAGAAGTACATTCAATTAAACACATTTGAAAACCCTAAGTGTTCCACACGGATGCTCTGACACAGATGGTAGCAACAACCTCTTTGTCATGCTGTGTTGAGCTAACCCCCTCATAATCCAGTATAAAATAACAACTTTTTCTTAAAAGTTGTAAAACTGTCCACTATAGCCTGCTGGACAATCAAATTACATAATTTTGTATTAGTCAGCAGGTTTGGGAGCAGTAATAAATTGTGGAAAAAAAAGTAAAAAATCTTATTTACTGGGCTTACTGGGTTAAAAAAAAAAAAAATCACATTCAAATTTTGGTTGGAAGTGGATTAATGAAAATTCTGTTTCCCATGGGGCCACACGGTGGTGTAGTGGTTAGCACTCTCGCCTTGCAGCGAGAAGACCCGGGTTCGAGCCCCGGTTGGAACAAGGGCCTTTCTGCATGGAGTTTGCATGTTCTCCCCGTGTGTGTGTGGGTTCTCTCCGGGTTCTCCGGCTTCCTCCCACAGTCCAAAAACATGCAATGTGGGGATTAGGTAAATTGGACACTCTAAATTGACCATAGGAGTGATTGTGAGAGTGAATGGTTGTTTGTCTCTAGTTGTGTGTGGCCCTGCGATGGACTGGCGAACTGTCCAGGGTGTACCCCGCCTATCGCCCGATGTAGCTGAGATTGGCACAGCACCCCCCGCGACCCTCTGGTGGAGGATAAAGCGGACTGTTTTCATCCAAATAGGACTAATTCTATGTGGATTGTAATGGATTGCATACAATTTTGTCTGAGCTACAATGAAATTATATTTGTAGAAAATAAGAGGTTTTATTGCCTAAATCTACATCTTTTATTTATGAATCTTTCTTGTGGTTTCATCACAGGGGCTTTAGCATTGAAATACTAAGCAAGCTGAGCAGACATGTTTCAATATCACTGAGCAAACACATTAGGCCAAGGGCTGAACAACACACATATCATTCTAAGTCACATAATTGTAAAGACATTGACCTAATAGTTTACATTTATTATACTAAGAGTACAGCTATTGACTTGACTTGACACAAAGCAGCTTATGTGTATCGCGTGCCTTTTCTTTTCCTATGAAACACTGTTAAATTTATGCATTTCATGGCACGTATTTACTGACATTTTAACCAATTATTTGGTTTGGTGTTTTTTAAAAGAAGCATTGAGTGCGAAGGAGGACATGTGTACTCGTTTTCAGAGAAGAAAAGGTAAAAATGGTAAATGGGAACAGTGAGAAGAGACAAAAATTCCTCTCATCAGTTGCCATGGTGAGGAGCAAACATGACTTTCCATGTGTCAAAAAGAAGCCCATTAGCACAGCAGACGAGAGTGCCCCGTTGCTTTTGCCCACAATCCATTTCCAACCCTTTACACTGACATGACATTCCATTGTGTCTGTTTGCCTTTAGGTCCTATCAGAACTCGAAACAAGAATTTGTACTGGACTGAGCTGAGAGTGCATATTTATCAATGTAGCCTGTGGCACCATATAAAAGCAGATGTTAAACTAAAAAGCATAGCATTTTTATTCCAGTGGAGTAACCTTCTAAGATGTAATGTCCTACACTCAGGAGACCTTTACAATTTCTATACGAATGAGTCTGTGTGGAGGTGTGCTTTCTGTTAATACAGTATGTGGCCACAACAAAGTGTAACAGCAATGTATAGCCTTTTTATCTTTTTTTTATGGTTTAGAAGCCAGAAACTACTCATAGCGGTCAAGCGATTGCTAACAGTAGCTACTTCTATTGAGGCTTTGAAAGTTAAGGTTTTAGGTCCAAGGTAGCAAGTCGTTTGAGTAGTTTCAGACCTTGCATTAAAGTGTAACTTTTAAGTTTAAGTTCAGATCCAAATACTCTCATTCCATCCTGAATGCATCCGCAGATCCAATCACAAAATCTGCATTTGTTGGTGCTTTAAGGACACATTCACTTCCAAAATTGATATTAGTGCAGTGTATTGTAAACCCAGACTCTATGGTCTTACTGTTTTCCTTCTGATGTTGTTCTCAACATCCTTTGTCCAATATCATCATTATGCCTCCTCTGCATGTGATCAGACCATGTCAACCTTGACTCTCTTGCTTTATATCCAAACCATTCAACCTGAGCTGTGCCACAAATATGCTCATTTCTGATCCTGTCCATCCTGGTCACTCTCAACGTCCATGGGGACATGGTGGGAACAAATAATATTACACTATAACAGTACACTACAATAGTACACTCTCAATAAATGAGTGGTAGAATGATTTAAAGGTGACATCGAATGCTTCTATCACACATATGTTAGTTATGGAGGTTTACTTACATATATTAACTTGTTTTTATGGTTGAAAACCTCCTAGTCGCTGCAAACGAGCCGATCAAAATATCTCCTCACTGACGCTCTCGTCAGCCGTGCTGTTTCAGACTTAAATCACACCCCCAGAACGTGGACTGTGTTGTGATTGGCCAGCCAACGAGAGCTTTCCCACTGTCCTGTGACTGGCCAGGTACCTGGAAGTGACGTAATTGGTAGGCCAGCTCTCTGATACACAGCTCCCCTTCTGGCACGGTGGATGCTCTGCATCTCAGCAGCTACAACGAGAGTAGTTCTTCTTCTTCTGCGGTTGAATGTATGCAACCGGATGTGCCCGGACTAGTGCCCGCACTGGGAGGCGCTACGGTGGTGAGGTATACTGATGACAACATCAACCTACGGAAGTGCCGATCAGCTTTGCAGAGCCCAGGAAAACAATAAAACCCTATTTTCTCAGCAGTGGCCGAACTGTTTGTTCTGAAACTTTAGGGTTTCATAAACATGGTAATGGCGCAGATACACACACAAACGCAGCATTAATTGGAGCTTCCGGTCTATGTTGCCTTTAAGAACATCAAAGGTTCTCAGTTTCTCAAGTAGGTTTTTCCTCGGATGCCGTTTCCTCAGGATCTTCTCTGTGTTTGGAAGAGAACCTAAGAAGACTGTCAAAGATTGCCCCGAGATATGTATTCTCCTCCACAACTTCTACTGGCTTCACCTGGATGGTCATGGTGACTGCCTCTGCAAGCTGAAAATGTCACTGTCATCTCCTTTGTTTTCTTTACATTGAGTTCGGAACAGGATCTCTCACACTGTGTGATAAAATCGTGCAGGGGGAGCCATGACATAAAATAGGGACTGAGCAAACTTAACCAAATGGCAATTTGGCTGAGTTTTAGTTTTCTATGTGATCCAGGGTTTATTATGATGAAAAAATTGTGACCTTTTGTGTGTGAATAATGCTGTCAACACAAAAGGAAACGTATGCCGACACTATCACCACCTCCACCATTGATGTCACTGGAGTATGTTAGACAGTCCCAGTCAGTGGTGTCACAGCATCCCTGTAGCTTGTCAATGCTATCTGGAGACCACTGTTTGATTATTCTTGAATATTTTATCGGCCCTCTTGACAACAATTGAATAGGCTGGCGCAAGCAGTACAGGCTGATGATCGCCAGAGTTGTCTCCAGAAGAACCACTCCAGAATTCACTTGCAATCGTACCGAGACCACCTCATTCAAGTGGACCAGAGTTTGGTTGTTTGGTCCACATCAGAGGTCTTGAACTACATTCACACCGACCCAAACACACTATACTAGGGGGGTAAGCTCACCTGCGTTCGATTTCACCACACTAAACAAGGCTGCTGTAAACTCCTTAATCTTCATTTCCCAAATTATGATAACATTGTTGCCATGTTATCGGTATTTTCTTCTCTCCTTTTTGCATCAAGAAATCTAAAACATGTGCTCTTCCGTCAAACCCATGTGCCGTCTCACCTCACTAGCTTCCTTTGTCTTCCTTCCCATTTTTCTGTTATTTTTTGAGTTAATTATTTTCTGATCTCATTTGAAATGACTTTTGGACTAAATACTTGTGCCAATGCTTTCTCTGTCTCTCTCTACGCCTCCACTCACCTCTCTGTCAGTTGTCCTTCCTAAAAGCTAAAATTAATTTTACCTCCCAACCAATTTTTTTATTTTTTTTTCCCACAGCAGCACTTGGTTTTTGAAGTACGCCATTAAAACAGACCTTGTTATTAGTTTTAACCTTTAACTTACTTTTATCTGTTTAAAAAGCTGAATTCAGTGATTTTCTAGGAGAAAGAGAAGAGACAGAGTTCAAAACAATAGCACCGTCCACCACCTTTCCCTCTTACATCACATCCAGCAACAACACAGCAAGTACACAATTGTCCTTTGTGTGTCACAAGTCCAGTATTTATACATGCAACCATACTCTATTTGTTGTCACTCATTATTATTCATCAGTTGGCCTGACAGGTAGTATACAACCTGCTCACATGTGTGATGGAGGAGCAAGTGGCCTTGAAAGTGCAAACTGGACTAAATAGACAGGAATATTAATCTTTACATAGATAATGTCGTTACTTGCTTTACACACAAATGTTTCTCAGGATTTCAGAAAGGCTAGGAGGCAGCATATGGTGTAAGCCAACGCCAGACTGAGCCTGGGGCATTCTGTCACTATGCATCAAATTTTGATTGGCTGACGACACGTCAGTCAAAGTTATAACCAAACAGGAAATGGCAGCTTCAACGAAAGGCCAGCAATACTACTAGAGCAGATCCACGGAGCTATGATGCGTTTAATGACATATGGAAATTCCAGTTCAACTTCACAAAAAATAACCATATTCTTTCTGGAAATGTAATCATAACATACTGAAGTAATTGAATGCAGACAAGTTCAGACACACGTTAATTTGATTATTAAACAAAATAAAATAATAATAATAATTAGAATAAAAAAAAGACTTTTTTGATATTGTCAGGGCCAGCAGAGAAGGCCCTGCTGGCCCTGACAGCCCACCACTGGGTGTAAGTAAAATACGTCAACACATATAACAAGAAAAGATAGTTAATCAGAAGCTACATTCTATATGCTATGTCTGCTCTTCCCTTCACTGTCTGCTATCTGTGTCATTTTACTCCTCTTCTGCATCTGTTCCTAGCCTTTCGACCATCAAGACATTCTACAATTCTAGAAGCAGAAATATGTCGCCTCCTGACCAGTTTTGTGCTCCCACTCCTGCCATGTTTTCATCATTTTCCAGTAGTTACATGGATCAGACATGTAATAGCACCAAACCAGGAAGTCATGATTGGATCAACTGTTTATAGGAACACTGAATGATGATCAGTATATACCATTTCTCCTGTTTAGAATGATATTTGTTTTTTGGTTGTTGTTGTTATTTAGCCTCGGTTCCATTTGGGCTCTGTCAAGCAAAACTATCAGACCAGACTGAGGGAGCATTTATAAGTATACAGTAGCAGTGCAGGGGCACAAATCACTTTCTGTGTGTGGCATGGGAATGTCACTGGGTGACACAAGATCTCAACAATGCTATACTGAGAAATGGAGCTTACAATATAGTTTTAATTTAAGAGACTTTGGTTCATATTCAAAAGTTTGAATGTAACAGCTTTAAATATTCATTATGTAAGTATATTAAGTCATTGGGTGAGAGACAGGATACACCAACAACAGGTCAAGTCTGGCAATTCCACTGTGACATTCTACACATAGACAATGAAATTGTTCAGCTCAGTTAAATAACTAAACTTTTGTAACTATAAATAGTTGCTTCTGGATTGCAGGACAAACTCCAGGCAGAATCAAACCTACAACGTGTAAACTTTTTGGCAGTGGTGAACTAGTGACCCATGGGCCAAAACTAGCTTGCCAATATTTACAGTTGATTTACAGAAATCACATTTTTCTGAAAATATCTTAATAAAAAACACAATTGCATCCATAATTTGGAGCCCTTATGCTGAAAAAAATAATAACTAATTCAAAGATAGTCTGTTGCTAGAATTGACAAATCAAAAAATGCATTTATTGTAAATTGTGTATTGCACGAATGAATCAAATTTGAAATATAATTTTTTTGTTATTGAACTTGGGTGTTGCTGGCAAAGAAATTTAAAACAAGTTGTGTTGCAATTACTTATCTTTTATCCATGTTATTATTCAATTTGCGTACAATTTCTAGAGCTTATTCCTTGCAAACATCTCTGTTGTCATTTTGTGTTTCAAATAATTAATACAACCGGTAAAAAAAAACCTGGGTTATTCATTCTCTCTTGTTAACAAACAAACACAAATGAAAGGAAATATTGACAGACATGGACCGTAGTTGCCCTACGTCAACTGTCAAGGATGGTGTTGGTGGTGATTTGGGCCTGTAAAACCTGTCAATCATCATATTGTTGCTGATCAGGTTCATTACTCCATGGCCAGAACTGAGTCTTATTCTCTAATTGCATATAGCCTGCAGTATATAATGCACTGTTATACTGTGTTAGCTTAAGTCATCATAAACTGGTTTCATGAACATCATTACTTAGGACATTCAAACAAAATTTGACACTTGTGTTATTCCAGAACATGAAATACCAATTATTAGGGGTTAGTTTATGGTAAATTGTCTGTATTTTTATAACCGTTATCTAGACTTGATGACCACTCAAAGCTGCTTTACACTACAGTTTTGCCATTCACCCATTCACACCCATACGTATGTGCAGTGCTGGCAGGCTTTTGCTGGCACAGCTATCTGGAGCAATGCAAGGTCTTGCACATCAGCATGTACAAACGAGGAGCTGGGAATCAAACTCACAAAGACGACTCGCTCTGAGCCACCATTGTCCAGAGCTTGTCCTGTACGGATGTAATTTACAATATCCATGTGTAGTTTTGATACAAAAGCACAGGATTTTGATAAAAAAAAGATTAAATGGACTGAAATTAAGCACACAATTTAGTAGGTAATTTGTCACTGTACGATTACGTCTTAAACAAAACCATTATTGATCATATGTGATGTACTTAAAGGTAGATGGCTCAAAGACAAAAAAACAACAGCCAGAGAAGCTGCTCAAAGCAAGAACATGAATAAAGTGGCTGTGACGCATGTTGTTTAATTATAGGAGATCATGCTTTTATTCACTGCCGTGCATTTTCCTGCCAATTGATATGCAGCTAAATCACTTACAAGTCTGTTCTGGGTTTACATTCTTCTCTCACTGCCAAAGCAAAGCACTTCTGTGAGAACAGGTACCATGTGATGGACATAAAATGAGATATTTTAAGTCAAGCTAAAATAAAGGCCCTTTTTTGGCAATTTATTTCTGGACCTAATGTCATCCCACCTATACAGGTTTTCATCTACAGTAACAGCGACACAAGCAGCTTCACAACTTTATATATAGCAGCACTGTCAAGTATTTGCCTTTCAAAATGGAATTTAGCGAAGTATTGACAGTGGATTTGAGATCTGTGTGAGGTGTACAAAGAGTGTCATTATTAGCTACTTCTTTCATTTCAATTGATGCTCAAGATTCTGAACAATGAAATCATACGTTTAAAACAGAACTATGCAGGGTTTTTACATAAACTGAACAGCTTTGGGGTCATTGTGATGGTTAAATAGCTTGTCACAGGATTAATAAAATATTTAAAAAAATATTGTTATTATCACTGTAGAAAAGATACATCTTGATGTCAGCAGAGGTCTGCCAGGATGCACGTGACATAAGTTTTGTCAGCTTGCTTGTCCATGTGGAGGGACCCATGCAGAATTTTGCAGTGCAGTTGCTGACGTACTCTTGTTTTGGTCAAAAGAGATAGTGAAGAAGACAGTAACATGAAAAATTGCTTGGATTGTTATGAGGAAGTCTACCAGTATTCACATACCTACAACTCAGAGCACAAAGAATACCAGGGAAACTAACCTTTACTGACCCTCAAGCACTGTTATCAGTCTTAGTCTGCACTAGCAGGCTTAGGCCTGCATTGCACAATCACAACTTTCATAAGTGCTGATTACTCTAGGGCCACAGCTGGTGGACTTAGTTGCATATACATATCAGTTCCGTTCTCTCCTCTCCTCTGTGACTCGCAGCTATATTTCTGTTCGGTTGTGATGCGTTCACTGATGCTCGTGAAACCCGCTTGTTCACTTTCCTCTCACAGCATTTGCGTGCACGTACACATTGCCCTGTCTCTTATATTGGTAGGGACAATCTGGCTTTCTCCAAATATTGGTGGGAATATGGCCGTCCATATGCAAACCTATGCTCTTGTGTCCAGTATTTGGCTGTTACTACCATCTCCCTATAGATGGATGCTGGTGAAAGGTCTTTAATGTAAGTAAAGTAAAGTATGTAATTTCAATCTATCCTGGTGTTCCCTCATCTGCAAACTGGTGAAATAGCATGTCTTTAGCTCTTTTGTCTTAGTTTTATTTATCTTGGTATCTGGGCAAATGTGTGGTGGCATTTGATATGGATTAAAAGTGCTATAAAGATTGATTGATTGATTGAACTATACAAAATCCAAAAATTCTCCTTTTTAAAGCTATGTATTATTTATTTCAAAGTGGGCTTCTTTAAAAATATATATATTTTCCACATACAAGGGAAGGTTTCTGAGTTTTATTTTAAAGTTGCTCTACAGTTGTTGTTTATTTTTTGTTTTAATGATCAAATGGGTTTTGCTGCTTCAGGTGAATTTTATTAGGTAAAATATTTCTCAGATCCCTAGGTTAAACCTAAACATGTCCTTACAGGTATTGGGGGACAACAGTTATTGGGAATATTTTGATTGTTAAAAATCATGAAATAACTGATTTATTTTTTCAAAATTTAAAAAAAAATAATAATTGGAGCACCACCTTGAAAACAGGGAAAAGACAATCAATCTATGCCTTAAAATCAGTCTACACAACCATTGTAATTGACTGTAATCCCAATAAAAAAATAAAAAAATAATTGAAGGAATTAATTTGTGCACAAAAGACAGAGCGTTCTTTGTCTTTGAGTAAAAAGGTCATAGTTTTTTTAATCAAATGACACTATCAATTAAACAATTTGAATCAATGAAGCTAAATAACACAAAGTTAATTGGGTAATCTAGATAAATAAATATAATGTGTGTGTATGAGACATAACATTTCATATGTGTGTATGAGAGCATTTCATATGTGTGTATGAGAGCATAACATTTCATATGTGTGTATGAGAACTTAAAGGGACTCTGTTGAGTGCTTAGGCTTTCCTGTTTCTGTGTAGGCTGTGCTCACAAAGGACAATGGAGATTACAGCCACACTGCCTGGGCCCCAACACAGGAATAGTTGTGTGAGTATTTGTTTCATCTTTAGAACCTTTTCTGTCAGCCTAAAATAACCTTCTTCTAGTTATGCATTTGTTCCACCTTATTGAGTTAAGGTGTTGCTCAGGTAAGTCAATGTGTTACAAGTTACTGCATTCAGTGAGTGGAGTTTCAAACACGAGAAAAGGGGGATATTTTTAATTGTGTTCACCAAAACAGCTCAAGCTATAAGAATTAGCAATTCCTCCCATACACAGTCATTAAGAAACAATTACAATTCATCCATTCAGACAAAAACAGGCACATTAGAAAAGGAGTGTAATGGTGAATATGAATGCAATGATCTGAAAAAGACAGAATAAGAAAAGTCAAAACTAGGTCCAAATGTTAATGATGCACTAATAAGGATTTAATTCGACATCATGGACTCTGCAGTAGTATCTAAATGTTTCACCTGCATGTTGTATAATTTTCTGAAATTATTTTTCCAGGCACAAATGTGCTAGTGCTTGCGTCAGAGTTGTTTGGGCCAATTTTAGAATCAGAGGCGTAATAACAATCTGGGGGAAAAGTAAGAAATGTACAATAACGAGTGAAGATTTTCCACATTTTACTGCATAACTATACTGGAAGATTGCTATCATTTGTACGGTATTGCACTGTTGTGTTGTCACATGGTCTGAAAGTATCCTAGCGCTCTTATGATCCGTATCGTGACCTGTATGCATGTGTCTGTACAAGCATCTCCACAGCCTTTAACCTGATTTGAAAAGACACGTTTGACTCCAGCGCTTTCATTTTTGTAACAGCTCTGGCCAGTAATTGAATCATTTCCTTGATTTTTTTTTTCAACCCCAACCACAATGCATTTGTAAAGGCGAGGAATAAACAGTGAGGTAGAGATACATGGGACTGAGGGTAGACAATGGCTGCTGGATCGAAGAAAAAATGTAATTTATCATAAAAGAACACAAACGCAACTATTTGCCGCCTGAAAGCAGTTGGAGTAATCAACCCAGTCTGTGCTCATTTTCATCCCACGGATGACCTTAAAAGCAACCATTTCTATAGATCTGTAGTGAAATAATGAGACACGTGCTTGAGTATATGTAGTAAAGGCTCAAAAGAGAAGTCAGTGAAGCGGTCACAAGAACAAAGAAGAAAACAGGGCCGAGAAGGAAAAGAAACATCTAAGTGACCACTGGCACATGACTGGACAAGCAAACAACAAAATGCATAATTTGTGCTTTGTGTTGGAACATAAAAGATACGGTTCCACAGAGGATAATGTGTCTCATTTCGTTGAAATCTGAACCGTTGACAGCTTGTACTGAGGCTGAACAGTACAATGGTCAGTGGCTAATGAAGGTACACAAACAGGGGGATTGTCACAAATGATTTTACATGACAGTAATTGGAAAAATACTCGGACTGAGAGGGTGAAAGAATGGGTGACTGCATCTCAGTGACGTGAAATCAACCAACCAGACAACATCAAGTGTTTTCATTTTTTTTTACGTTTTACGAATGTATTCAATTTAATTTTACATTTTTATTTGTGAAATATTTATTCAAAACCCTGTCAAAATGTATTTTTTGTACATCTAAGGCTGTACTCACAGGTACGCATTGCTTTAAAGTGGGTAAGAATTCATGACATCTAATGGCGACGTGTCAAAGTACAGTGGTTGCGTACGTCGACATAGCGGCTGGTCCGCTCAGCTGCGGAAGGTCAGAGTGTATACGCAGCACCTCTATTTCTGGCAGATGCCGCTCTAGAGCAGCATAAATTCAGCATGAGTGGAAGACGAAGTAGGAAAATAAAACATCAGTCTTACTTTTCAGAGTGGGCTTCTTTAAAAATATATGTTTTCCATGTACAAGGGAAGGATTCTGAGTTTTATTTTAAAGTAGCTCTACAGTTGTTGTGTTGTGTTTGTTTTTTTGTTTTAATGATCAAATGGGTTTTGCTGCTTCAGGTGAATTTTATTAGATAAAATGTTTCTCAGATCCCTAGGTTAGACCTAAAGGTGTCCTTACAGGTATTGGGGACAACAGTTATTGGGAATAATTTGTTAAAAATAATGAAATAACTGATTTATTTATTTTAAAAAGAAATTAAAAAAAATAAATAATTGGGGCACCACCTTGAAATGCCTTAAAATCAGTCTACACAACCATTGTAATTGACTGTAATCCCAATTTAAAAAAAAAAAAACAGTATTGAAGGAATTCATTTGTGCACTGGTTGTCTCAACACCCGTTTGTCACAGTTTTCATAAGTAAAAAGGTAATAATTTATTAAATCAGATGACACTATCAATTAAACAATTTGAATCAATGAAGCTAAATAACACAAAGTTAATTGGGTAATCTAGATCAATAAATATCAAAAGTGTTTGATTTTGATTGGTCAGATAAATGATCAAACAAATGACACTTACTACAGCTAATAATCACAAAAGCAAACATAAACACCAGTGTGTGTGCCTGTGTGTGTGTGTGAGAGAGAGAGAGAGTGTGTGTGAGTGTGTGTGCATGCATGACCAGGGAAACAGGTTAATAAACGCACAATGCCACTCCCACTTGGGGGAACCAAAATGGCGGAGGTGTCCACTTCAGTTCTTTCTCTTCCTCTGTCTCTTGCTCACAAGGTGGCCCCAAATACACATTAACACAATGCAAACAACAACAATAAACATGCACAACAGCCAAAAACGAAACAGTTGCACATAAGACATTTGACACAAGGAAAAGAACCAGATCTCATGAAAATAAAACTTACCTTTCAGAATAAAACATCCCGTGTTGACAACACATCCTATTTCGCTGAAATACATCACAGAAAGAATCCTTGCAAGCCCAACTTGCTCCTGTTCCTTTGGTCGGTAGAAATACTGCTCGGTTTGTTGTGTTTACAACACATACAGTGTTTTTCCATGCGAGAAGTGCCGTGAGAAAGTGAGACGCAGGGAGTGTAAATTAGGAGAGCTGTGCAGATCAGGACGCAGCGCATCCCTTTCGCAGTGCATCCATTCTGTAACCATTGTACATAACAGAGAGGATGTTGTTTGTCTTTCTTTGCATAATAACCTCCTGCATCAAAATATGCTATGTACACTCAGGCTGGTTTGTCTGTCCGGGCTGCTCTAGAAACATGATGGTGCAAGAAGTTGATCTCTGAAGCACATACGCTAAATCTAAAAAAAACCTAGCTTATTGAAAAGAGGGGTTAAACCTCAGGGACATGACATGGTTGTTACATTAAGGAATGAAGCTCCAGCTTCCCTAACTGTGCAATAGTGGGCAGCTGAGAGCCTTTAAGATGACCCGAGGTCTGGATGTCCTGCCACAGCCACCACCCAAGAAGACATTGATCATGTTCACCACATGGTGGTGAAGGAAACTGACATTTGACAGTTAATCATGTAGCCGATGCTGCGCATCTCCTGCGAAGGCGTAGAGAACATTCTGTCCAACGAACTTGCAGGACAACTTGACACATTTTGAAACAGATCCAGCTGGCTGGCAACGTTTCCTAACCCAAGATGAGTGTTGGAGCGACCAATTTGAGCCAGAGACATAAAGGCGGTCCATGTAGTGGAAATGTCTGCTGTTGAGGGCTTCATTTGATTCAGGATAAGGATACGAGCTTCTATACCAGTGGAAGACATTTATAGACTAGGTTGAAAAATAAACCACATTTTGTCAAATTTAACCATTGCATCATGGTAGGTCTGAACTTTTTAGCCCACCCTGGGCCTTAAATACTTGGTGGTGAATGCTGGTGATTGGGCTTGACGTTTGGTGCTGGAGGTATCTGTCAGAGGTTAGCAGACCATGGTGCACATCAATGGGGAGGACAACCTTGTGAGAAAGCTACGTTAAACATGCATAAACATGATCTGGTTGGCTAGCATATTTATATTAAGTGATGTTATTGCCTCTGCAACACACGGCACGAGCAAAGCAAAGGAACAAATCCATAATACAGTTTGGCTACATGAACTGTGTTATTGCAATATCACTGCATTATTATTCAAAGTGAATAAGCAGCATTCTCGGATGATGCATTTACCATGTACATGTGAGTCTGTCATATTTATGACAGCCTCATTTGCTTTATCAGCTCTGATTGAAGAGAGGGTTAACCATGGAGGAAAACAAACACTGTAAAAATGTTCCTGGATTTCACAGGCTTTAATTCTAAATTACTATATAGGCCTCATCCTTACAGACCAATTTATGTTCTGTATTTATATAGCTTTACACTACAGTTTTGACATTTACCCTTTCACACCCATTCACTCACACATCCGTACAGCTGTAGTGCAGCTTCAACTGTATGTGCAGCACATTTTTATATCCATTCACATGCTGCCATCAGGAGCAACACGGGGTTAAGTGTCTTGCCCAAGAAAAAACATTGGTTTGTAGACTAGTGGCGGCTGAACCCACAACCTTCAAGTTAAAAGACGACTCTTTCACACAACCTGTGAATGTACAGTGGAATATTTTACAGTAGCACATTCATTATGGTTTTACAGAGATAAGGAATAAGATGGTGGACAAATGTGTACACCTATAATGGTGACAGTCCAGCAAGATTCCAGTTGCATGATTTGAGATGGGAAAATATTCAAGGATATGGTAACTGAAGTGTCAATTTTGAGCTTTGTGCCAGAGGGCAAGTACTACGACGGAGTTTTAGGACCACATTGAGAATTGAGAATTCACAGACTTTGAGAATAAAGTCGTACATTTACGAGTTTAAAGTTGTAAATTTACAAGAATAAAGTCGTAAATTAACCAGAATAAAGTCGTAATATTCTAACCTGTTGTTTTAGAAGAGGAGAGCTGCGGACTTGGAGGAAATTGCTGCTTTTGTGGAGGGGGAAGTAGCTGGAACTGGTCGACTGCAGGGTTATCGGTGGATGCATCTCTTGCAGCGGGCCATTCAGAGTGGTTTTGTGGTTTCTCTAGTTTATCATATGACTCCTTATGCCATAAGTTGTAAGTGTTGGGGCCTCTGCAGGTGTACTGCCGGCGTCAGTGACGCCATGTGCGCTGGACCTCAACTCCTTCTTGATCCAAAATCTGATGCATCCACCAATAACCCCGATAACCCAGTAAGTACAACAATAGAAAGATGTCGAAAGTAATGGGAAAGAAGGATAATGAGCTGATGAGAGCAATTATAAAGGTACAAAAAAAAGCAAGAACGAATCATGTTACTGTCTGTTTTGTTATAGTCACATTTGCAGGCAAGAAAGACAATTTTTTTTTCGCAAAGGTTATTTAGTTTTCTCATTTACAGGAACCTGCAGTTACTGCAGAGTCAATAAATCCAAATTAATGAGCTCCTGGAGACAAAAAAAACAAAAAACTGCCATCACTCTAAATCCAACCCCCAAACCCCACTTCATTTGTCAATATCTTTCAATTCATCTTGTGAGACAAAACTATGCTGCAGTGTTGCACTTCTTCAACTGCAGGTATACTTGTCATATTTCAATGTTCGAAATGTATTAATGCTTTATTCTGAAAGTCCAGACTTGTATGTCTGCAACCAGAGCAAAGGCAGGCAATTATTATACTGCAGTGTGCATAATGTAAAGTCCACTGCTTAATAAACTCTAAATTGGAATCCTTGAGTGTCCCTTTGGACAAATGGTTTATTTTCTGTCTTTCAGTGTCTAAATTACTACCACTTATAAAGCAAATAATGAAATGCCAACTCCTGTATGTCTGGCCTACTGTAAAAAAAAAATAAAATAATAATAATAAAATATAATATACTCTATAAAGTTAGGAGATGTGAGGTCTGAATTGGAATAATTGGAGTGGCTATTGTGTAAATACTGTACAATGTGTGTAGATTTCATAATGACCAGACTGTAGATACAGATGGATCTTCTTATAAGATGACTCCCCTATGCTATGCACATTGTATTGCACTACTGTTTACAGTGACAAAAACAGATACTGACCTGAAAATGATGGTATTCAATCATTTTGTCCCTCAAGAAAAATGAGAGCCTCAAATGTTTTACCACATACCATGAAAACTACATTTGTTTATGTTGAAATTACAAAGCTGTCACGCAGCTATAGGAAGTATGACTGTTTGAAGCGACTGAGGAATATTGGTTCTTGTGTTGTTCTTGAGCCACAGTCTGCACAGGAGGGAGCTTAAGGATAGATTTCCTGTTCATTTCCTCTCTACAACTGAAGGTCAGCACTGGTTTTCGTCTTTTTCCTGTTTTTTTTTTCTCTCTTTCTTTTTATTAGTTTCAAACAATTTGTGTCATCCTCTCTTCAGTCAACGAAGATCTCTGCATCAGCTTTTTATTTCATTATTCGAGCAAGCTATGAGCCAAAGAATAAAATCTAAATAAAAAACATTTCATCCAGATGACTAATATCATTAAAGAGTTCCTCCTCAACTGTGTTCTAGCTGTATTCATTTCGAGAATGAGTAAAGGTAAATCCAGAAGTTAATCCAGAGAAGCTAGTCTGGGTGAACCCGGCCCAATTTTTGCGCTGTTGTCAAATTCGGAATCAACTAAAAAGGGGAACCAATGACATTGTTGACATATTTTCTGTCATTCTGTGTAGTTATCCAAGTCATTGGTCTGATTAGTTGTAGATCTATCCAATTGCATGCAGAGGCATTTTTCATCCACGTCCATTGGTCACGCCACTTTCCAGAATCATACTCTGGCAATAGCTAGGCTAGTTCTTACCATAAAAGTAAAACAAATACAATTGTTTGGGTACCTATGTAGTCCTTGAGTGGACATATATCTCCCAAATGTCAAGCAGTTATACACTTCTTCTTCTTTCAGCTTTTCCCTTTTCCCTTGTCCTATGCCTGTTGTCCTCTTCCTCACCAACTGTCCTCATGTCCTCCTTCACAACACCCATGAACCTCCTCTGCTGTCTTCCTCTTTTCCTCCTGCCCAACAGCTCCATCTTCAACATCCTTTGTCCAATATAATCACCGTGCACGTGACCAAACCATCTTAACCTTGAGTCTCTTGTTAATGTTTATTTCTAATCCTGTCCATCCTGGTCACTTCCAAAGAAAATCTCAGCATTTTCAGCTCTGTCACTTGTTTTTTAGACAGTGCCACTGTCTCCAAGCCATACATCATAGCATCCATCCATCCATTTTCTATTGTTGTATCCTCCACACAAGTGTCGCAGGGGGTGCTGTGCTAATCTGAGCTGACATAGTGTGAAGGACAGTCCATCGCAAGGCCACATATAGAGACAAACTACCATTCACTCTAACATCTACAGTCAATTTAGATTGTCCAATTACCTAATCCCCATATTGTTTTATACATGTTTTTTGGACTGTGGGAGGAAGCCAGAGAACCCAGAGATAATCCATGCACACAACTGTTGCAACAGGGGCTCGAACCCGGGTAACTATTAAGTGGCTAACTAGCAAGGTTTATCCTTTATGGCAACAGATTCATTAAAAATCCCTGCATTAAAACCATTGCTTAACATTGAGACATTTAATTCTCCTTCCTGTCAGTATACATGTATTGTTGTTATGGAAAATCTACAATATTGTGGAATTCCTCCACAAGACTATGTAATCATTGATACTTAAATCTTTACAACCCCAGCACAAAAGATGCAAAGGATTTATTGCCCTATAGCTGATCTGTAGGGCATCCAATAGTGAGTGTGAGGTGTCCTTTTAATGTTACATTCACTTTCAACTCCATCGCAGTAGAACAACCATGCCCATCATATGAACAGATCCTTTATTATTGAAGCTCAAAGTCAGAATAACAAATAAATAATAATAATAATAATAAAAGAAGAATAACGGTAATTTAACACTTCATTTATGTTGGAAAGGTAATTGAAAATTCAAACCTCTGGGATCAATAACTCTCTTTTGAAACGTAGTTGTGACACATCTGGATTTTCCTATCAAAGTAATTTGGCACTTAGATGTCATGTCATGTTTACATATTGTATATATGCATATATGTTAGGTTCTCGTTACACAAAACAGGATTAACACAATCATATTCACAACACGTTGTAGAATGTTCTGTTACACAGTCAGGCTTTAAATCCAGAGCTTTTCTCCAACATCATAGTTAATTTACACCTCTGCTTCTCATAGCACTTCTGCTTCATTTGACCAACATGTCAGCTGGTGTGAATTAGTTGCAATCAACTGAAGAGTGAAAATAATGTCATGTCTCACAGTAACCTCTCTCTCGAGAAAAAGAGAGATAGACTTTAAAGGCACTTGTGTTCTTCGTGAGGTCACATAGAAAATCCCTGTAATGTAAATAAGATATTTAAAGTTGAATTGTTGTTTTAAGTTTGAGTCAAAACTGCAGTGCATAACATCTGGTGATTTTACGTTGTTGTTGATGATGTTATTATTGTGTCTTTGTGAACAGTAACTATTATTTATTTATTTATTTATTTATTTATTTCCTGATCTAAAAAAAAACAGGCCTTACAGCAACAACACAGGAAATGATATTACATATATAAAATTAACTTCTAAATCTTTTCCTGGACACTTCTTTCTGATTTCAATCATACACCAACCTGTTTTTAGCTTTGCATTCAAACAAACATGTGGTAGACAGTGGCAGGAAGAGTGGGAGATGGGACAGAAGGGCTGGCGTTATCACTCCCTGCAACCTTCAGTTAGAAATAAGTGGCTTTTAATGAAGTTAAAGAGATGAGGTTAACTCGACTGAGATTGGGACATTGTGGATTAGCCAGCTATCTGAAAATGATGGGAAAACAGCCAGTTTTTAGAATAGTCACCTTGTTTTGGCATTTTTTCATACAACAGGTCCTTATGCAAGAATATGAAGCGACAAAGACTTTTGTAGAGGAAGGCCTTTGAACTGCAATGTGAGGCTTTGAACTTCTGTACTGACACATTTATTACAAGAAGAAGAAAAAGAGGAAGAGTGACGGAAATCTGTGAACTGTGAAGTGTGATCGAGAGCTTCTAACTGTGGAGGGCAGCATTGTGTCCGGCAGACACAAGGTCCAAGTACAACTTTCAAAGACCTTATGCTACCATCATGCCAGAACCTGGTGTGTCTCTGCCCTTCCAACATTTTTCTACAACTCGTTAAGTAGCTAAGCACCCTTTCAAATGTGTGCGATGTGTGAATGGGAATGCAAGATGTGTGACAGAAAATGTGCTGCACATAGATGCGCTGTATGAAAGTACGAGGGAATGGGCGAATGGTGTAGTATCTGATTCAGCTAAATTGTCTAGACTGTGTAAGAGATGATACATTGAGAAGTAAACAAGGAACTTCCTCATGAGAGAGTTGACTTTGCATCACCTACAATCTGGGTACAACAGACGTCTGTATGCCAGACCTGAAAACAATGCTTGTAAAAGAAGCACAGATGCTTCCTCTGTTGACTGAATGGCACCGATGTCAAAACCTGAGCACTCAGAATGAATAGAATGAGCTGACACAACTTGTTTCCCAGGAAAAGGTGGAACCGTCAAATGTGGGGTTTAAGATAAGGATGTTAGAGAAACCCTTAAAAGTATGAACCTGCTCCTACGCAGGCAGAATTGTTCGGAGATTCGGCAAGAACATTCTCCCGAGCTGCTGCAGAGCCCGGTCTGATGCTTGACTTAACCAAATAAAATCCCCTTTGTTCGGTACGAGTCTTGTGTCAGAGGGGTTCTTTCTACACCATCGACTCATCACCTATCATTCGTAAGAAGAAGGAAGCCTGATTAAAAACGACAATGGCAAAAAACTGTAGTGTAAAAGTTACAAGCTTTGAGTGGTGATCGAGATTAGAAAAGCTAGAATAGTCATCCAGACAGGTGTGAGTCGAGTGTCCACTCTGTCATGTACGGTATTTGTCTTATAATCAATAAAAAGAGACTTTGGAAAGAAAGACCACTGCTGAATTGAGAAGCACAAGAGAGCGAGAGAGTCGTGTGGAACGGACTGTCAGCAACTGTGCGAACTCGTTTGACAATGTTTTAAATGTAATCGACATGTGTTTGTATTGAAATGTTACCTTTTAAAGTTGGCATTCATCTCCAGGAATGTAAGATAAGTTAGTGTAATGTTATCTAAGGACTCTCTCTCATCCTCACTCTCTCTGTCTCTGTGTGTGTGTGTGTGTGTGTGTGAGAGTGAGAGAGAAAAAGCGATGGACACACTGTGGTAAAGATTGCTCCAGTCAGTTTGCTCCAGTCAGTTAATTGCTGCCGTGACAGGAACAAGTCAGAATACAGTGTCATCCATTTGAGACAGCTAATTAGATCAGTGTTAGGGCTTTTTCCTCTTTTTCCTCCCCTTCTCTCTCCCTCTCCCTCTCTCAATTCTCAGGGTAATTTCCCCCTGTCTGCTTTAAAGTTACACCAGCCATGCACCAGATAAGACAGCAACACAATTATGAATATATTTGCATTCTGCTTTTAATTAGAACTTTTGTAATTGCCGTGGCTAACCTATTTTGTAGTGACAATTTCCAAAAGTTAAATCAATTTGAACAAGCATGAAAGTGGAGGGGAAGAAACAGCCGTGCCTGAATAAATAAATGAAATAGACCCACTCGAGTTTTAATTATAAAACGCATCACCATGTGTCATTGGAAACGAAGGCAGTTGAGAGATTGCTGCGATAACAAGCCAGTGGCACATCCATGCCTTTCCTTGACATAATGAAAACCAGAAGCACCCGTGTGTTGTATGCGAATGTGTGTGTGTGTGTGTGTCTTTATGTTTCTATCATATTCCCTTCTTTGTACCAAGGATAATATGTGACATCTAATTGTGTGTGTACAGTCACGCCCTAAAGCTCCGTCGGCTTATATATAATAAAAGCAGCTCTATGATCACAGACAGTGAAACCCAAACATCGGCGCTCATGTAAATGAAACGTCACACCAAAAAAAGGATGTCGGAGACAAAAGGGGGTTTTGTGAAGTTGTACTGTACCGGGATACCATGCATAATTCACTCACCTATCGATCGGAGGCATTTGGTTCAGCGAGCTGTTCAGCGTTGCATGCCTTGTGGCTATTTTTCGCCATGAAAAATGTTCCCAAAATAACTGTATTGATTTTTGATTGGGGTAACAGGCCAAGTCCAATGAAATATGCAGGGAAGGAATCTTGGTGCATTTTGGGATAGAAAAGAGTGAGAGGACTTCAAAGTGCTCGTTTATGAAAAGTTATAAAGTACGAAAGAATTCTTGTTATGAACCAGACTCTGTATTTAATTTAGGGGCTGTTTTACCCACATAGATTGAACACAGTGCACATGCCCAATATCTTTTTCTCCGGTTTTGGTGTATTTCTGTACATATAGGCCAGGAATATGTTCAATGTTTAGAGTTGTTTTGGGGGCTCCTGTGGATAAAGCCATTTCCTGAAACAATGCTGTGATATGGAAAAAGATCATATAGGGAAATGTATGTTTAGTGTGGATATGACCTTATTCATTTTGTGACTGCAGAGAAAGAAAATAATCACTTATTACTGTAAAAGGTGTGTATTTATATAGCACTGCTGTAGACACACTACCCATTTCTATTGCACATATTTCATACCCACAATCGTCAAGAGCAACGTAGGGTTACGTGTCTTGCCCAAGGACATGTCAATATGCAGACAGGTGGATCTGGGAATTGAACCCAAAACCTTCCAGTTGAAAGATGACTAATTTTACCACTGTCACCCCAAAATTGTACAAATGACATGTGATAGAAAGTCTTGATAAACTGTTGAGTGCTTTGGCTCAACTGGGAGATATTGTAATCGAGTGTATTTGCCACAGTGGAGTCCAGACACTCGTCTGGTGATGGTGAATGATGACTTACTGGGACTGATGAAGGGGTGAAGGATGATGAATCAGCTGAATCTGACTGGGCGCTGATGGGGTGTTGGAGGGCGTGCCTAACAGCAGCATGAGTGAACTATACAGCAGAGGAGTGACAGCAGCGAGATGATTGGTTAACAATGACAGTGCACTGCTGTTCCACTGGACAGATGAAACCCGCTGATGAACAGCTGATCACGTAACTGATGCTCCGATAATGACAGTCAGGAATGGAATGGAACGAGAGAAAGGCAGAATGAATGAGAGCCACACTGCAACCACGGCGTGCATCCTGACTGAACTGACATCACCTGAAAACCTTCAGTTATTCCCAAAACCCATCAATTGATTGATTGATTGACAGAGCTTCATTAAGCAAAGCATTTCCGACTTCATTTGGTGATCACGCTGCATATCATTATTGCACAAGGATGTCAGTAAACTGCAGCATAAATGGCAGCTTAAATTTTAGAAATGCCAGAAAAAAAACATTGCATATTTACACAGTAAACATAAATCTTGACAAAATGTGCTCATTACCACAAACACAATCACTTCACAAACAGAATGTGATGATGAAAACCATGATAAACACAAACAAAACTATTTTTTATTTCTTTTTTTTTTGCAGAAAACCAATAAATAAGAGAAGTGAGTTTGAAATAGTAGAAGAGTAAACATCTTAGACAGTGGGAAAGATGTAGGTGGCTACATCTGGCTGATTTCACGAGCTAAATTATTCCACTTTGCCACTGAATTACTTGAACCTGTGACAGGTTATGCACAGTTTTGTACATAGAGTGACCATGTGTGTTACAGCAGACAGATGTAGCTTGTTTAGTGAGTGTAATGTTGACAGAACAGGAAGTCGAGTTGCTTTATGGTTCCAACTTATGCACTTTATGGAAACACAAGCTGTTACTGAAACAATCTCTTCTTCTAGAGCCCATCTGTTTGCATGGGTTTGATATGTAAAGCAGTAATAGTGTCACGGTGATGTCGCTATTGTGGGAAGGTGTGACACTCTCAAATGTCGGATGCATAAATAAATCACTGTGAATTTGAAAGATTCTCTTCACATTCTGTGAACTGTGTGTTTTGATGACATCAGCAGCACCTGAGCAAGGTAATCTCATCTGCATAGAATATTTCACAACTCAGTGGTGGTCACGCTGAAAGTGTTGAATGTTCACACACTCTCAATCGATCCTATCTAAATGGTGCAAAATGTGATTTCCACACAAATATGTGGTCCTCTTAAATCTCCTTGATAGATTTGCTTGTGTGTGAGGCCCCTGAGGAGAGGATGGTCCTGAGCCATGGGAGAACTTGTGTTTGTCCCCAGAGAGTAAGGTCTGAGAGAGAGAGACACACAAAGACATCAATATGTGGGGGAAGGAAAATGAAAGCATGCGATTATGTTCAGTGTCTAATGGATCTTGAAGAGATTGTAATCAAAGGCTGATTCCTATTCATCAACCAACTCCACTCTCTTAGGAGCAATTTGGAAAAGGGAGGTTCTTCGGCCTTTATTGCAAATGAGAAACTGAATAGTTCTGGATTGTTTCTTTGGTTTTAATCACTTCAGCTTTTTGTATCTTGACGGTGAATGAACACAGACCAATCAATCACAACATTACAACTATAGCTACATGTTTCATAGACTGTATATAAAGCACTGGGTTAACTTGATCACTTGCAATTATGTGGCTCTAATGGCGTATTTACCATGATACAGTTCTAGCACTGCTCAGCTCGACTCAACTCTACTCGTTGTGTTCGCTTTTCCATTAGGGATAGTACCTGGTACCTGGTGCTTTTAGCTTCCATGCATCACCTGTACATGAGTTGCAACATCATTATTAACATGCCTGAAACAAAATGAGTTAAAGCAATAATAATGATAATAATAATAATAATAATAGTAATAATAATAAAACGTTTGCTATAATTTCACCACACCGGATGATCCACAATTTATGAACAACCTCATATTCACACCTACAGTCAAGTGTCCATGTTCTGCGTGTGATCGGAACCCAGAGAAAACCCACACAGGGAAAACATACAAACTCCTCACAGAAAGGCATGGGTCTCTGCCAATAAATAACAATGAAAATAAATGTTCTTTTAAATATCCCATAACACTTTGTGAAATAACGAGCCAGGCCTCCTAAAAAGAGCCAGACTGATGTCAGTGAATAACACCCCACCATCAACACCACAAAACACGTTAATGAGGTGAAAAGGAAAATTAATTTTAACAGCAGCAACAGAAGGACGCCAAAAAAATAAAAATAAAAACAACTTCAGTGACAGCAGCTTTAAACATAACAGTGGGGGGAAGCCAGTTAAAGTCAGGGTCATATTTCAACAAAAGCCAGTTGTCAAAGCTACTGTATTTCTTTCAAAACACATTTACTGATGTATATCGGGTTCTTTCCTGAAGAATTAGTGAAGCTCTTTAATGTGTCAGTTAAACCTTCACTGTACAAGTAAAAAAGAAAAAAAATCTTGATTATTGATTTAATCTCACTAAATACCATGTACAATTACATGTCTTGTGGTAGATGATTTGTCCTTTTGTAACCCCTCTGGGGTCTGTATTTGCAGTGATGTGTTTGTGTCATTTTTGTTGTTTGCAAATTAAATTGCAATTGTGTTTAGTTTTTCTTTTCCGTTTATAAAAAGAGTGCATACAAGTATGTGCTTCAATCCACAACTGAATTTGAAACTTATTTTTTTTCCCAGGTTGATAAACATAACATTTTATATCATATGCCATCTGGACAATGGCTTTTGTTGGTATAAGACACATTGACTGTATATAAAGTAATTGATAAGTCTTAACAGTTCCCTCCTGAATCCACTATCAGGAAATAAGAACACATGAGTCTTTGGTTGAAATTATCATACTTTACTATCATCCATACAGAATAAAATTAATCAGTTGCAAGTTACTCGTAGGGCTGTCTCACATTATATCTGAACTGGCTTCTTCTTAACGCGGGGTTACTCCTGCTGGTGTAATTAAAAAAGTTAAGTCTTAAGTCCTTTGAGGTCTATTCACAAGTAAAGTCTAATGTCATTGTTTATGCAACTTAAGTGCAACATCCCCATCTCTGACACGAGGGAGCAACTTCCTCTTTTGCAAAAAGAACTTAGTTTGAATGGATGTGTATGGGAAAATGAGCCCAAATTTCCTTTATTTTCTTTATAAGATTTTTCTGAAGAGGTAATGGTCTCATTGGCCAATGTCTGTCGTTAATTTAGTAAATTATGTTAATTTTAGGAGGAAACAAGATGATAAAGTACGGCAAATAACCTGACATCAGTGTGATTGACAGCTGGTATTGTCCAATAGGAGCCTGGTTGCAGGTGACGCCTCAAGTCGTGATTCTGGTGGCTTCAAATCTGAGCTCAGATTCTTATGTTCACATTCATAAACAGCATATATACCTGTCAATATGTTAGACAACTTGTCTCTTTGTCCAGGACAGGCTAATTGAAGAACATTTTATTGGATCTCCAAACATCCTTAGTACGGCAAAGCTGGATTATTGCTATAAACATGGCGCTGTAAGATAACATCATGAGACGTCTGGGCTCTTCGTAGGTCACCATAACACATACCTTTACCAATAAATTAACCGATTCATTTCCAATGAAAGATGAGTCAATCTGTTGACTGCTTCCACTTCAGCCAGTCTTCTTGCTTCACCCAAGACTCTCTGTGCTTCTCTGAGCAGAATAAAGGAAATTGAGATGTCATTCGTGATGCTGGACCCCATAAATTTCCAAGGGTCACAGGAAGACGTGGGAGCGAACGGACATGAAATTAAATGGAGTGTATCTTAAGTAAATAGTTACAGGGTGCAGTGTCTTCAACAGCATGCACACATGGGGATTGTTTATGTTGCTACACTCTTGACTTTATTACACAGCCAAGGCTCTTGCCACTCTGCTTGACAACAACTCAGGAACTCAAGGCTCGGGGAGCAGGTTGCTGGTGTACATAATCACCAGGAAGGAGACTCCAGCCTCACTGCAGGGGAGATAAATAGACAAGATTACTAATTACCAATTTACCTGCAGCTGTGACTGCAGCATGGTACCTCCAGTAATGTATCCTTCCCAGACAGATATATAAAAAAACACAAGCCACTGCCACAGTAGTGTCTGTCAATGAGGCGAAACCATTACTGGCAGCGGGTTTATCTTGCATCTGAGTGTTGGCAAGTAAAGCAGAGACGGAGATGTTGAAATATTAGGAGTGGCCTTGATGTGAATTGTATAATGCACAGGCTAATATGGATATAGGAGTTGGACTCTTATTGTACTCCTAGTGCAAATGGTCATACTTATGTTGAGGAAGCCCCTTTAAGTGCTGACTTCAGTAATGCTGTTAGTACACATGATTCAGATCAATACTGGGGCTACTTCAGCAAACTCACCTTACAATGTTGCTGTCAGTGACTAGTGAAAGGGCCCTCATGTAGAATATGTAAAAGTGGCCATTAGCATTTAAAAAAAGAGCTATGTTGCTACAAGACATTTCGGAAACACAGGCACTGCATTTATACCTATAACAGTGTGTTGATGGACAAACGTTTTATTTGCGGAGATTGAAATTTGAAAGTGTGTGTGCTTAAGAGCAACAGCAGCAGATAATTACCACATGAAAATACATTGGTGTAGTGTTTAGCACTGTTGCCTTTGCAGCAAGAAGACCTGGGTTCGAGCCCTGGTTGGAACAAGGATGGAGTTTGCATGTTCTCCCTCTCTCTTTTGTTTTATTTTCTTCTTTGCAGACCCTCATTTTGCAGTCCATCTATGTGCAGCTCATTTTCTCTCACACATCGTGGGGCGACAGTGGCTTAGTGGTAGAACGAGTTGTCTTTGAACTCAAAGGTTGTGGACTTGATTCCTGTGTCTGATAGTAGTGAGTTTTTCTTAACATGAAAACCCTCTTATGTCCATATTTTAGACACAAGTTTTAGCCTCAGAAGACAAGTCACCCACAATAAACTTGGCATTTCATAATTAGCTGTGCAGCAGACATTTAGGCAGCGCATCGTTGCGAGAGTACAATTAGGCCTAATTTTAATGCTAGTGGGCATAAGTTATGTTCTTTTGCCCTAATAATGACAGTAAAAAAAAATATTTTTTTGTTATTCTCTTATTTTTCAGGCAGACATAAAAAGAAAAACAAACAAACAATATCTAATGACCTCGGCTTTGGTGACGTTGTGTCTTTAAGAATTATTTCCAGGGATTTAATATAAAAATACAGAAATATGAATATATTTGCACATGCACACTGTGAAGGCCATCAGGTGATGAAGAGAGAAGGGACATCTGCCTTCAACTGGAGGGCTCAGTTTAAAGCCTGAGAAATAACATGAATTCATCCTGCTGAAGTGTCCTTGAGCAAAACACCAAGTCTCCACAAAGCCTCATGGGTGTACTTCTCTAGCTGAGCTAGCAGTCTGCAGAAAGGAGTAAGAAAAGAGTCCATTTCCATAAGGGAATCGATAGAGTATCACATAATTATTACACACATAGACCTTTGCCCTGCTTCTTGTTACCACGGGGACGAGCAAAAGATCGAGTCAGTCAGCATATTCTGCTGCTAAACTATGATTCTGCAGCAAAGTGAATGCCTTTATGCATTACGCAACATCAATGCAGTGCACAACACTATAATAGACTGTATTTAAAAGATCATATGTTGTTGTTTAAGAGCATCCATCCATCTTCTACCACTTTATCCTCCACAAGAGGGTCAGAGGGGTCACAGGTGCCAATCCCAGATGGCTAGGGCAAAAGAGCCATTCTCTCTTACAGTCAATTTAGAGGGTCCAATTTGCCTAACCCCCAAATGTGCATGTTTTTGGACTCCCACAGTCCAAAAACAATATGGGGATTAAGTAAATTGGTCACTATAAATTGACCGTAGATGTGAATGTGAGAATGAATGGCTGTCGCTCCCACTCCCCAATCCCCAGTCCATGGCCCGGGGGTTAGGGACCACTGGTCTTGGGTGTACCCCACCCTATGTCAGCTGAGATTGGCACAGCACCCCCCACGACCCTCATGTGAAGGATAAAGTGGTAGAAAATGGATGGATGGATGGAATGAGGGGGGAAACCAGAGAAAACCCGCACACACACGGGGAGAACATGCAAACTCCATTAAAAAAGGGCCTTTAAGATGAATTGTACACTTTTTGATAAAAATTTAAAATGTGGTGCAATTATATTTGAACAGATTATCTGGCCTGTAGTATGAGGAGTTAACAAACGTGATTTTAACGCCATCAGACACACCAGTCTACCCAATTTCAAATCATCAAGTATTAAACATGTTATTCTGTATGATATTTTTGACTGAATAGCGATTGCGGCGTGAGCAGAACCACATATGTTTAGAACTGTAAATTTTACAGTTGACTTTCGTCTTCTCAGCCATGACTTCGTCAACAGTTTTTTTTGCGTTACATTGCACACACACCAGCTGTGAAGTCACATTAAATCACATAAGTATCTGTTGGATCCCAGAACCCTGGAATCTCCTTTTTTCTGTGGTCTCACGCGTTTTTTTTTTTGTTTTTTTTTAAATCACGTCAGATTTGAAATAAGAAATACATTGGCAATATTTGAATGCAGCTACTGCAAATATTCAAATCCAGAGAGGCAGTAGATTTTCATCACAACATCACAACATCACAACAAACTGAAGATTTGCACCAGGATCAGCAAATAATATTACTAGATACACTGGTTTGCACCTGTAAAAACGTACAGATTGAGTAAATTTGTTTGGCTTTCTGCAGCCTGAAAGCTTCTCTGAGCTGCTCACAGATATAATTTATGCCGTTTGAGCTGCTGAGCCCCAAAGGGGGTAGAGACCAGTGTATTGCCGCTCACAGCTATAATTACACATGTTGTTCTACAGCATTGATATTAATAGTTACACCACACATATGCCCACAAAATACATAAATTATACTCATCGGGTCTTACAGTCTCATTTAATATGGCATCAGCCGTGTATTATTGTTTTGCTAAAGCCTGTATCCCTCTTATAATTGTCAAATTATAATAATTTCATCATTTTTTAATCAGCATTCACCTGCGCTCACAAGTTGAAATTGTTTGATATAAACAATGTAGTGCATTTTGAATATGTAAGATTAACATGGTCTCTGAATGAAGCTGCTTTAAATTGTTTTCTCATTCCCAGACTGAGGGCCTCTCTGTCTGGGGTCTGCATGTTCTCCCTGCTTCTGTGTGGGTTTTACTCCGGGGTCTCTGGTTTCGTCCCACAGTCGTAAAACATGCAGAGGTTAATCTGACATTCTAGATTGACCACTGGTGTGAGGGTGACAGTGAATGGTTGTTCGCCTCTTTATGTTTGCCCCACAATGGACCGATGACCTGTCTAGTGAACCTTTCCTCTTGTGTCAGCTGGGATTAACTCAAGCTCCCCCGCGACCCTCATGTGGAAGCTAAAGTGGTAGACAGTTAATTAATTAATTAGTGTATTCCAATTCAAAACCCTAAAACCAAAAAAAGAGACTTATTTGGAATACTGAGTGTGGCTGCCAGGGAAAGCCATAACAAGGACATGGATTAAACCAGACATCTCATCTATTGAGAATGACTATGATATAATTGATCAAATACTTGTAATGGAAAGAATTACCAACTCTATCAAGCTCCAACACACCAAATTTGAGGACCCTTGAAAAGAGTGGAAAAAGCACATACCCATGAGATGACCTTTTGTTTAATTAATTCATTCATTGTCTACCACTTTATATGAGGGTTGCAGGGGAGCTGGAGCCAATACCAGCTGACATACAAGGAAAGGTGGGCTAGAACCTGGACAGGTCACCAAAAATGGATCAAATTATAAAAGGTGATTGCATATGTTCCATGTGATTATATGATTCTAAATAAAAGGCAATGCAAACATTTTATAATAACTCTGCACTCTTTTGTCTCAAAACTTTCAGGGTTTTCCCTTTTTTTCCCCTAAACCTATTGAACCATTCATGATAATAGCTTAGTAATGGGCAGAAATGTAATTAATATAATTAGTCAATATGACACCAAATTGATACCCTGCAGCATGAAAAAAGCAGAGCCCAGCGACAACTGCCCTCAGTGTTAGACGTTAGTGATGCAAGTTAAGCGGCAACTTTGGTGGATAAAGTGAGTTTTTAATGGGTCATTTCACAGTTTCACCTGAGGCCATGGTGGAAGCTCCACAGAGATAACAGGGGGTGAAGATGAGAGAGAGGAAGAGAGAGTGACACTTACTGTTATATCCTAACTGCCTTGTGCTCCAGGCTATAGTCCTTGCTCCTCATGAGAGGACAATAAAATGATGGGAACTGATAAGGGCAGTGCATGCATGTCTAATTCTTCTCTCTTTCACAAAGTCAAGGATTCACCACAGTGGTGTTAACTTGCCTTGATTTTGAGACCTTGAGGGTATTTCTGTCCCTCACATCGGTCTAGTTAGCACGGCTATAAAACTCAACGGTAGAGGTGAAAAACCAGGCTTGTGTACATTGATTTTTCCTTTCCTGTTCCTGTTATGATTCCTTGCTTCCTTCACTCATCCTGTCTTTCTTCCTCCCATCTGTCTTGATGACCACTCAAAGCTGCCTTACACTACAGTTTTAATTATTTAATTATACACAGTCCAATTAAATGTTATTTGTATAGCTCCAAATAACAATATAGATTATCTCAACTGTACATAGTACCTTTACAGTATTATAGAGACAAGAGAAACCCAATAATTCACACAAGTAGAAAACACTACGCATCAGTGGAGAGAAAAAACCCTTTTAACAGAAAGAAATCTCTGACGCAAAGATGTGAGGCCATCTGCCTTGACTGGTTGAGGTGAGAGGAAATATGGTGGACAGAGGGGGTGGGGGCTAATTGTTTCATTCGATTGCTGTATTCACACAAATTCACTCACACATTCATGCAGAGCATCCATATGCAGCACATGTTCTATCACACACCTTTCATACCCATTCACACACTGCGGGCACAGCAGTGGGGTCAAAAATTACCCCATTTAAAATCAACGTGTTTTTGCAATAACCTGGGTTGTTATTCTTCAAAAACTTTAAAACGAAGAGTTGTAATATGTTCATATTCCAGGTATTCCTCAAAAAACATGTTTGTGACATGAGGCCATTTGCATGTTTATTTATTTTTTCATTAATTTTAAGAAATTGCAGTTTTTTTATCGCTACCCCACTCTTCCACAAGTGGGGACAAAAATGACCCTAAGCATTTCCCATGGAATCTTCTATGAAAATTTAATTCGTAGCAACTCTGACTGTCCCACTTACACATCTGATGTCATCTCTCACATCTGATGCAACTTTGACTGTCAGTACTGTCCCACTAACACATCTGATGTCAGCAGTCTCACAGACATGAGCTCATGGCCTTCATTGCATTGACCATTCTTGCAGGAAGTGAGAAGAACTGGGAGAAGTACCAGTCTGTGTGTTTTTTGGGAGTCCTCTGCATAACCCATTGTACAAGGCCACTATGTCAATTCGAAAATTTGAAGATATTCGCCGTTTCTTGCGCTTTGATGACAAGAGGACCAGAGCCTACCGACTGAAACAGACCAAACATTACATGTTGGCTGTAGTTGACTGGCTCTACCACTGATGCACCATCGACCAATTAGTTAGTCCACTTTATGAACAGGCCAGATTTTTGAGTATTAGTTTTATTCAATTGTTTACTGGGTAATAAAAAGTCGACCAATTATTGTGATTTCTTCTTGTTTCATGCTTCTCACTCTAGTGGTTGCCTCCATCTTGTCCTATCCCTTGTGCCCTCTTGTGTTCCACTAAATGTCCTCATGTCCTCCTTCTCAGTATCAGTTAGTGTGACTATTTGGGATATATTACAAGGATACAAAACAAATGTTTAATCATTTATAAAAAGAAAAACTATCTTGTAACTTAACTTATTTTCTGTTTTCAGAAACAATAAATGCTGCTAAGTCACTAAAAATAAAAGTTTTAGCACATTTTTTATGATCAGTTTCAAATATTCAGTATTTAGTTCATACATTATTTTTATTTAAAACATACAGTAAAAATGCAAATTAGAGAAACAGTTCGAGTTATATAATCGTGTAGCATTTTGTCATAATAAAACTGTTACATTCTATCAGATAGAGGAAGAAAGAAATCTGGCCAAAATAAATCGGCATCATAAACGTATAGGCCATTGGTTGCACTGCATTCTCGAGATCAGCATTAGCATCGGCTGTAGAAAAACCCATATCGGTCAAACTCTAATTATGATCCTTTCCCACAGGAATAACAGGCTGCCAGGGGCTGGTAGAGTTCACTGAACCTGCAAAGTGTACAGCTGTTATCTTTGACTTGTGGCCAAAAACTAAATTAGAGTGTAAATTCCAACTGCTTAAATCACAGTGACTCGCGTTTTTGTTTGCTTTTTGTTTGTCTTTGAATCATTTCACTGTAATGATAAAGAGAAACAATGACCGACAAAAACACAGTATTGTTGAATCAGCCGTTCTATGAGGAAACATTCATGAGTGCACGGAAACAAAGAAGAAACCGCAGGTGAGTTTACGGCATAGTGTGCTCACACTGATACCTGCACATGCTACAGGAGCAAGTATTCCACAAATATTTTAAAAGCCTTCCCTGCTGTGATAAGACTGCATGTTATGCAAGCTTTCATAGTTGTGTGTGTGTAAGTGAGATGAGTCACAAATATGTTACCTAATATAATGTCAGATTATGTTTCTTTATCATCTCATATATTTTTCTTATCTTAGTTGTTGAGAGACCTCGGTGAAGGAAAAGAGGTTGTGTGCCTCTATTCAAGACATTTCATCGTGGTATAGATCAGTGGCTCTCAAACCCTGGGTTGCGACCCACAGATGGGTTGCAGATTTTTTTTAGGGTCCCCAAACAAATAAGCAAAATTTAGATTTTCCATTAGGATTCATGAGTATATGTTTCAAATATCATATTAAAAAAGAATATAGAAAGTGTGGGGAAAACTGTATAGGTAGATGCAACAGTTTGAGAAGCATTACATACTCTTTCAATGGTGTCATGTAAGAGTGAAGAGGTGGATTTTCTCCTTTATTTAAACAAGCCATTAGCCTTTAGCCCAACAAGCCTTTTAATGCTTTGCTTATGCACTTTGTATTTTGGGCAGTTGAGTTGGGGTCATACTTTCCATGTTCCGTGTCCATGGAGAGCTGCTTTGCAACTCTGCATGTGCTCATAAGTCTTCAGTTCTGTTCAGACTTAAACAAGGGTATGTTTCAGTCTCATGTTCCATTCCAGTAGAGGCAATTTCTCACCAGCAAATTGCCCTCATTAATGTTTCCATGTATTCTTTGACCATGGTATGAACATATAACCTGGCTAATGCCAGACTGCATCTCAGTCTAGACTCCACCGTGTGAGTCTGGAAAGGATGTAGTCATCTCCCACTCACAAGAGGCATGACCAACCAACATGGATCAAAATGCTTCTGTATGCAGTAAGATAGACCTACAACCAATCAGGAGTGGCTATCTAGTAATGTCTAATGACTTTTGCCCTGGGGAGCTCCAATGAGCAAGATGCTTAAAGCGAAAGCAAGAGCCAAATCGCCAGACAGCTGCTCTTCGGTGGCTGCCATGTTGAATTTATACAAAAGCTGCTAGATGTCACTTCTCTGTCATCGTCACGTTAAGCCAGGGGAAAAAAAATAAATTGTGATTTGTTCCCCTTTCTAAGGAGATTCTGTAGTTGGCCAAAAACGGTGATGTGTCTGCAGAGTGAAATTAAATTGACGGCTGGATGAATTCCTCATTTAACCTCAATTTCTCATGTTATCGTGTCTTCCTTGTCTCCTTGGACCAAAACAAGAGGACATCCGCAACTCGACTCGAATTCTACATGGATTTGTCCCTGTGGACCAACGCAGTTATTTGCAGAAATGTATATCACGTAAACCCTCAGACCTCTGCTGACACACAGATGCAGAAAATGTGACCTGACTTACAACACTTTCATTTACATTTGATTAATCGAGTTGCATGTCTTCTACAATGATATTGACAATTATCATTGTACAAAAATAAATCTGACAGGAGATTCGGTGGTTGCTTAGCAATTTACAGCAATTTTAATTATTTACAACAACTCAACAACAAAGTAAAAAAAATCTGCACTCTGTCAGGAAATACTGTATTTAATTTTTGTAGGAAAAAAAAAACAAGATACCTTGGAAACTTCCATACACAAAACAAATTTACCAGCTGGTTCTCTGCTGTGTTTGGCCAGACATCTGTACTACTGGACAAAGTAATCAAGTTTAGAAAAAGGCTGACTCTAAGTAAAGTGCTGGACTTCATTGGAAAACAACAACAGTTGTTTAGAACGGGCCTTTTGGGATTTTCAGGGTTTATGGCCAAGTTTGTCTGTTGATGAGCAGCATGACTCAAAAAGTCATTTTTCTTCCATGGAGAAGTAAGTTATGAGCCAAGGAAAATCTAAATACAGAAACTAATCAAGCTTGGCAAATGTTTCCAGTGTGTGAACACTTACAGTAAATAGCAACGGGGACAAATGTTGGCATTCAGCAGCTCTTTTATATGCAAAACACCTTCACTAAGGAGGTTGTGTTTTCATTGCCATGGGTTACCAGACAGCATGTCCTGGTGGCCCTATAAGGGTTATAGTCGGGCTGACAATATGGGACCAAAGTGGGTTGTCTTTGATTACAGTCTGCATAATATGAAGTGGACATGTGTGATATAGACAGTCATTTCACATCTGCAGAATACCAACAAAATAAATTTGCATTCATTAAAGACACAAGACTTAATTCAGTACTCTGAAAAAGAACTGCTTAACTAGTCCCTAGTTTGTGTGTATCGCATGTAAAACTACATCACGACAGTTTCATACAGCCGTGCTATGACCACTCCATAATTTCCCATAACGATACCAAACCGAGTAGAGTTGAGTCGGGCCAGAACTGTATATCATAAATGCAGCGCATTTTTAATCACACATCTTTCATACACATTCACACACTGCCGGTACAAATGTAAGGAGCAACATGGGTTTAAGTGCAGGAATCAAACCCCTAATCTTCCAGCTGAAAGACTCGCTCTACCACTGAGCCACCGTCACGCCATTTGAGTGCATAAAAATGCGGGGAAAATAAAATGTGTCAGAACATGGGTCACATTGCAGCCTAATGGCCTGTACTGTTGCCTCACAGCAAGAAGGTTGCCGGTTCAAATTCTGGTTGGACCAAGGGCCTCTCTTTGTTTTCATGTTCTCTAGTTTCCAACACACAGAGGTCAGTGTGAGAGTGAATGGTTGTTTGTCTATATATACAGTACAGAATTTGGCCATATGATGAACTGGAGACAGGTCCAGAGTGTGACACCACCCTTTACCCTATGTCAGCTGGGATTGGCTCTGCCCTCCCTCCCCCCACACACGACGCTCATGTGGATGATGAAGTGGCAGGAAATGAGTGTCCGATCAAACAGATGAAGGAAATATTAATATTACCACATTGGGATAAAAATGGTATGAAAAACCTCCAGAATATTGTATTTGTACGCTGCACACCTGACAGCTTTGACCTCTTCATGAAGCTCACATTGCTCATGTTGCTATCTAACCTTTATGAGATGCCACTTTTCTTTTTATCATCAGCATGACTGATGCTGACTGGCTGCCCCCACACTCTGTGCCATGGGTTCCATGCAACATTGAGTCCACAACACATCCCAGATGCTGCTGGTTTATGCACTTTTTCTACATTTTAGTGAAACTGAGTCCTGGTCCTCCATGTCTGTTCTCCTTTGGGAGGTATGTCTGAATGAGAGGAGACCTCAGGGTATAAAGGATGGACACGCCCAGCCATCATACAAATACCTGGGGAACCTCAGAGTGTAGCTGCAAAGAACTAGATTAATTCATTTTGCTTGTAACAGACTCCTGGTCTGAATATATGTGGACAGAAAGGACCATTTTGGGAGATTTCATATATAGCAGAAATATCAATGCCTTCAGAGAATGAATATGATTATGTAAATACACTCAAAACACTTTTTGTTTTTGCCCAATTTTTCATGAATTCAAAGCAAACAAAAATGGATTTGGATGTGGATTATTTAAGATTCAAGGTCCAAGACAAGTAAACTCACAGTTACAGTATTCTCATCAATATTAATCATGGCATATTTAACTATTAACTGTATAAACCTGTTAATTGTGAAAAATAAACAAAACGGTTTTAAGCTAGCTGTGAAATAATCATATGTAATTTAATTAAATTTGGTATCAATTTCAGAGCATACATTCATGGTAAAGTGAGAGAGTGAGTGAGTAAGTGAAATAAAAAGTCAGATAAAAGAGACAAGGATGGTCATTAAACCTTCACCCAAACACAAATACTTGTGTACACTACACATGAAGTGTATATTAATGTGACATATAGTTGTTTCATGAAGTTTTTTTATGTGCAATTAAATTCTGATTGTAAATACTGTAACGTTGAATTATTTGTATGGCATCACAAATGTACGTCAGGCATCAACTGTGTTTGAGCTGCTGCTTTTTTCTTTCTTTAATCAGAACAGACTGTTCAGCTGGTGCAACTAAGCCATAGTCTTGTGCAAATCTCATAATTGGTGTGCACTTCCCAAAAATGACAACCATTTGTTTCTGTTCTGGTTGGCAGGGACACATCGTCATGTCAGTGAGATTGTCACACTTTACTCTAATACTTGCAGGATTGTGCTAAAATATGCATCCACAAAACAATCAGTATAAAAATAGACATATTATACAGCAGGCTTTTAATCATTGGTTCACAGGGGAATTAATATCTTTTTTCAAACTGTTCTGCGATTAATCACTTAAAGGTTCATGTAACATATTGGAATCACTTTGAAGCAAGCAACGCCTACAGTAAGTATATTATTACACTATATATAACTGTGTGGTGCTGCAACTGTGAGAGACACAAATATTATGTGTCGCCATAAAATCACTATTAATTATAGGAATTATTCTAAAATCACAATGTTAATCATCAACGCTCAAATATTAGAGGATAAAAAAAAGTGTTGCTTCTTCCTGCTTGGAAAATAAAGGCGATGGCGGGGGAAGGAGAGGAAAGCGGTAGTATGTCACTTTTTTTGGCACCAAAACATTTCCTCTATATATTAAGATAAAAATGATACAGAATCCAATGGAGCCTGGTCACTGGAGGGTCTTTAAAATACCTATTTTCTGAAAAACATATAAAGCATAACAGCTTACCTTTCCTTTATCTTACCTCCCAGTACCCCCACCCCACTTCCAGTGTAGCATATGATATGTATATATATATATATATATATATATATATATATATATATATATACATATTCAAAGTGTTTATTGTCATATGCACAGTAAAGAAACACGTTTCCCTGTACAATGAAATTCTTACTTTGCTGTCCACTCAAAAACACCAGCATAAAGTAAAAAGTAAAAAAGAGATGCTTTTGTAAAAAAAAGTATAAATATACATAAGAAAAATATAAATATTACAAAGAGACTAAAATAACATATATGCATAAAATAAGTGTAAAAATAAGAACTGTACATAAAGTGAACACAGATTTAAAGTGGCATGTTTCAGGTTTTAAAGTGACAGTAACAGATTAAAGTGACAGTGTAACCAGGTGACAGGATTATTGTAGTCCCGTTCAGCTGTTGAGGATTCTGATGGCAGTGGGGTAAAAAGAGTTCTTTAGACGGGTTGTCCTGCATTTGGCACTCCTGTACCTCCGTCCTGAGGGCAGGAGTGTAAACAGTCCATGTTGTGGGTGGGTGCTGTCTTTGATGATGGTGGCAGCTCTCCTGTGGTGGTAGATGCTGTGCAGTGAGGGCAGTGGGGACCTGGTGATCCTCTCAGCTGTCTTTACCACTCTCTGCAGGCGTTTGCGGTCCATGGCTGTAGTGCTGCCGTACCACGCGCTGATGCAGTTGGTCAGACTGCTCTCCACGACACAGCTGTAGAAGTTGCTGAGGATCTTTGTCGACATGCCAAACTTCCTCAGCCTCCTCAGAAAATACAACCGTTGCTGTGCTTTCTTGAGCAGCTGTGTTGTGTTGGTGGTCCATGTGAAGTCCTCAGTGATGTGGACCCCGAGGTACTTAAAGCTGCTCACCCGTTCCACTTCAAGATCCCGGATAAACAGTGGTTGGTGAGGTCTCCTCTCCTTCCTCATGTCCACTATCATCTCCTTCGTCTTATATATATATATAAATATATGTATATATATATATATATATAAATACATGGCACTTCAAACTTGTAAGGGTTTGAGTTGATGTCATACTAAGATTAAGATTATCCGATTTGTAAAACTTTTATTTCTGATATTCTTTAACTGGGTTGTTTGTCTACGTATGATGTGATGGACCGGCGATCTGTGGAGGGTGTGACCCAAACTATCGCCCCTATGTCAGCTGAGATTGGCACCCCCCACGACCCTCATGTGGAGGATAAAGCAGGTTATGGATGGATATTCTTTAACTGATATTGATTAGGGAAAAACATCAAAGGGTACTCGAAGAAAACTAGTTAAAGTTCATATTGCGCAATTATCACTAGTCAAAAGCTCGTCTATCTTGACTGAGAGCAGCATGTTTCTTTTCCTATGTCTCTAATATTTTAATTCAGACACATCTTTTGCACTAGTCTTCTGTAAAACACTTTTGTCTCAAGGATTAAATGAAAGAACAATGTTCTTGGGCTCAAAGAAGAAAAAGCTGTCATGGAGAATATGATGTGAAATCATACATTTTAATGTTCAAAAAAATGTTAATAATGAATTTTTGAAAAAAAAAAAAAACATAATAGCAAGTAGAGAGCTGGATCCTATGGCTGCTGAGTGGGATCGTCATTCTCTTTCTTTATGGCTGGAGGCCAGTTCTATAAAAGCTAATGCCTTTTACCTTGACGGAGAGCATTTTAAGGTTACACCATTGCTGTTTTAATGTAGTGATGAAGAGCTTTGGTTGACTATGCTTTAGATGATATTTTTGATTTGCAAATATTGCACTCTTCTTAATATTTGCTTTTAATTGCTGGGAATCAATCAAATATGGTCAAGTTTTATTAAAAAAAAAGAAAAAATTATGCATTACAGCACCACATATGGGCCTCTGGTGGACAAGCTCCATACACAGTGATGTCTCGCAGTAATTCAAAAACTACTGACCAATAATTGGAGAATGAGAAAAGAATGCTGGATTTGCAAGAGCTGGTTTTTTTCTGTTTGTTAGGTAGTGTAGGTAGATGCTTTTTTATGATTTAAAAGTGTTATACAGCGAAAGTTTTTCTTTTGTGTTGTCCTTGTCCTTTTTTAAGAAAAATGTATAAATCTTGGCATAGAGACAGTTATAACTCTATCTATATATAAATATAACTAAAATATATACAAAAAAAGTCAAAGCTTACTGATCAGGGCTTTTATTTTGACAAAAAAAATATGTTTTATCAGTATTTGACTGCCTGTCCTGCACATGCTGAACTCAGCTGAATTGAAGCTTTATGTTCCGTCATCTGGCAAAAATAGAACAGATATTTTTGTGGGAGTAGCGGACTGGCACACTGACTGAAGTGAATGGGTATCACTTCTGATGCAGATACGCATTCAGTGGAATCCCAGTGTTATGGCCGATGGCCTGTCCTCCCAAGATTTGATCCTGTGATTTGTTTTCGATGCATACAAAGCAGTGGCACAGAACCTCCACTGACCTCACTCAAAATGCCTTGTTACGTTCTTTACTAGAAGGGTTATACTGAGTGGCATTAGATAGTATTGCGTGAGAGAAGGAAATCGGGCACAAGCTTGTCCAAAAATTGATCCCATTAAGCTTCACTGCAGTTTTTTGATTAATGTCTAGAAACACTAGGTGTAAGGACTAGAGCTGAAGATCTTTGCCTGATGGGTTCGGGCTTAATTTCTATCATTTTACAAGGGCTCTGGAAAGTCAAACCCACTCCTCCTCCTGGGCCTATTTAGAGTGCTGGGATGTTACGATGTTAACAGAGGACTTATTTCATTTCTTTGTTCCAGCTTTCAAGAGGCCTATGTAAATGTATAAATTACTCATTCTTGACAAAAGGCAAAAGAGGGACTGTCAATTCTGTCGCGCTCGGGCCTAACTTTTAAAGGTGACATCGAATGCTTGTATCACACATACATTTTAGATATGGAGGTCTACTTACATATATTAAATTGTTTTCATGGTTAAAAACCTCCTAATTGCTGCAAACGAGCCGATCAAAATATGTCCTAACTGACTCTCTCGTCAGCCGCTCTGTTTCAGACCAAAACCACACCCCCAGAACGTGGACTGTATTGTGATTGGCCAGCCAGCGAGAGCTTTCCCACTGTCCTGTGATTGGCCAGGTACCTGGAAGTGACGTAATTGGTAGGCCAGCTCTCAGATACACAGCTCCCCCTCTGGCACGGTGGATGCTCTGCATCTCAGCAGCTACAACGAGAGTAGTTCTTCTTCTTCCGCGGTTCAATGTACGCAACCGGATGTGCCGGACTAGTGCCCGCACCAGGAGGCGCTACAGTGGTGAGAGGAGTGGTGAGGATTTCTGATGACAACATCAACCTACGGAAGTGCCGATCCGCTTCGCAGAGCCCAGGAAAACAATAACATCCTATTTTCTCAGCAGTGGCTGAACTGTTTGTTCTGAAACTTTAGGGTTTCATAAACAAGGTAATGACACAGATACACACACACAAACGCAGTGTTAATTGGAGCTTCCAGTCTATGTCGCCTTTAAGGCCCGGTTACAGCTCTAGTTGGGAAGTTGTTCTCACCTGTACTTTCTTTGTTTTCTGCTAATAGAATAGGGTTTTGTTTGTTGTTTAATTGGTTGGTAAGATTGTTTAGCTCTCTTTGTTCGCACAGCATCCTCTGCCCATTTCCACTGTTTTTGCCACCATATATGTTGTATACTACATCCTTCACTCCTTTGTGGAATAAATTCTTTATTCCCTATGTTTTCCACTGGTGAGCACAGAGACAGAACTAAAAACCCAAGGTAAAGAAAACAGAACAACAAAAAGTCCAAACAGAATAAATGTCCAATGCCTGATAAATTCATGGGCTCATTATGAAAACAGTTGAAGCACTGTTTATAACACACAAACACAAAACAAACAGAGGCAGCTTGCACCACCTGTATCACATGAAGAATCATAGACTCTTCAATAAAAATGTAGATTTAATAAGTTGTAGAATTTATGAGAGGTGACATACTGCAAATTAGAATTGAACAGACTCTTGAGGTTTTAATTTAGTTGAATTTTTAAGTGGACCTTTTTTGTGGAAAAGCAATATCAGGCAAACATTGTTTTAATGCACCACCAGGTGTTTAGCACGTCCTACTGACACATCTTTAGAGCGTATCTGAAAGCTGACTTGTACATACTAACCCCCCCACACTGAAGCAGAACCAGGTTAAGTTTAGAGCTGCATGCGCCACCATGAAGGTCCCTGAACTTTCGGAAAGCAATACCACCTGAGTGTCATTTTTTTATCGAAGAGATTTACCCTGAACTTTATTTAGACCTTAATCCCTACAGCTGAAACACACACAGTTCCTGCAAAGGTTCCGTGAGTCAAGGATTCGTGGTTTGTGATGAAGTCGAAAATGTTTGGCGCCTTCAGTTTTCTCAACTTTTTCCACTTTTCTCATGATTAAAATGTTTCCTCTCAGCTGCGCAACAGAACAGGACATTTAAATCCCCAGTGACCAGAGCTACGCTCAAGTATCTCTGTGAGGAAGGAAAAACAACAAATGTACAAGTCTGACAGCTAAACACTGCAGAATATCCTCAGTGGGGTTACAGTGCTGCCAAGATAATCTCAGTCATTTAGAAATCCAATTTTTTTTTGTGGAAGAGCCGGTACTGCATAGGCACGTGAGTCATGTTGGGATTATTTCACCTTGTCAAAGGGCAGCATCTCACTTTATATGGCACCATTCAACAGTATGTTGAACGAGCACACACACTGAGCTTCTTCTTCTTTTTTTTTTTAAGTTATATTTATTTGTTTTTTTCTGGGCATGAGTATGAGAAGGTCTGTGCTGACCCTGACAGCGAAAGACGAGTCTTTAATAACAGACGTCTGACTCTGCAGGGAGCTGCTGTTTGATTTCATTGTTTGAGGCAAAGCTGTCTGAATATTATACCCAAACTCCCCTTGTGCCATGGCAGGAAGCTCCATCTCACCGTCTTTGCTCTTCATATTTTCATTGGCAGCAGGAGGGACTGGGCTTGTGGGTGAGTATGAGTGTGCGCCTGTGTGCTTGAGCGGCATGAGTTGAAAGAGTTTGGACTGAGAAGAGTGGTGCACTGCTGGCAGGGGTTATGTGTGTGCGAGGGTGTGTAACTGGCAGGGTGTCTCTCTGACCAACTGGGTTGGCATAATGTTCAGAATAAAAACATTTCTCAGCTGCTGTCCTTTGACCGCAGAGGTCAGAGGCATGACTGTGAAAACTCCGTCCCCAGGCAGAGCAGTAGAGACATTGTAGAGATCCAAGCATTGAAGGCTTCCAGGCTCTGCAGCCTTCACAACAACACTGCTGATTTGTAGCAAATTCCCCAGCCTCAATCGCCTCATCAATCAGAGCTGCAGTCCTGCTGATGGAAACACAAGCACTCAGAGATGCGATGCCCTCTCATCCAGTACACGTGGTATTATTGCACTCGTATTTTATTTACGCCCACTAACAGTTTTATGTCCCAGACCTTGGGGGATGATAATGTCCATGTAGCTGTAATTCTAACATGATTTTGAAAGAGAAATCAAACACGGTCCTTTGACGGTCGCGTTCCGACAGTTGCTTCATAATTATACATCACATACTTTTAAATATTACATACAACAATATATTTTTATTGGAACAAAAATGCCATTCCCACAAAACTACTTTCTATATTAGACTTAATTGTGTAGTCACTCTGATGGCGGTGTTTAGTCGGGTAAAATGACCCAGTTTAATGTTGAGCTTTTATTTTCCATGGAGTGAAAACTGGCGAATGAGATGAAGATAAAATGGAGTGAATTTACAGCTCCATGCAATGTTTGCTTTCATTTTGTTGTCTAGCAACTAGGCCTTTCAAAAAGAAACGGTACCAGTGGCTCAGTGGTAGAGAGAGTTGTCTCTTAACTGGAACATTGTGGGTTCAATTCCCAGCTACGCTCATCTAAATGCCAATGTGTCCTTGTGTAAGACACTTAACCCTGTGTTGTTACTTTACAGGGTTCTAGCTAGCGCAACGGCCCGTTATACTATAATTTGTGGCCGTTACGTGCAAAATTGAGGGCCGTTGTGCCAAATTTTCTTTGACTGTAACGGTCCTCAATTTTGCGCGTCAGTGTCAATACCGTGCCAATGTCCTTGCTGTAAAGTGTTGTGCTCATGGCTACTGTGATCTGATCATGTCAGCATCGGAGTGTGGGAATAACAACAAACGGATATGTGTGCTATTGCATCGTATTTCTCATGCTGAGAAGTGATCAAACTTACCGCACATAAACTAGTAGTGTATGAATCGATGATGCAAAGGCAGGTTGCTCTGTGTAGTTCATTCATACAGCTGTCTTGAATTAGCAACCCATCAGCCAATCAGAAAATAGCATTTTGTTGTTGCTGGGGAAAGTCTGAAAATAGAGGACCATATGTTGGACTGGCATTATGTTTTTGAGATGGCTGGTTCTGATTAGGTGGTAAATGCATCAGCACAGATGTGTTAACAGCTTAGTTGATGAAAGATGTGCAAGAAAGTATGGATGCACTGATACCAGTATCAGATATCAGGTCCAATACAGCCCTTGTGTATTTGTATTTATAAAAGTACCCTGATACTGATGCACCTGATACTAATCTTCAAGTGAGCTGAGCAGGTGTGTGACAGTTTGGAGAGTACTTTACAATAAGCAATGACGACAAAAGTAGAAGGAACTGTATCTTGTGCTCTGCTAGAAGTGAAGCAGTCATTTGATAAAACAGCAAATAATTTGTAACTAACTTATTACAAAAGAGTCAAATGAGTCATTTACATATCCAGATGTAAATCTCTTTTGTCTTGTATTCATCTCTTGATGTCAAACATTAATGTTGAGTAAACAGCAAAAACAAGGAACTGGCCTCACTCTTCCAATGCTTTTGGAGGACACTTTAAATGTTTAAACAGACAACAGTATATAACATTATATTTCATTTACAGTCAAAGTGAGGCAATTCAAATGTGTTTTCAGAATTATTATTTTTTTTGCTGTAATGGTATTTTTTTTACCAACTGAGTATAGGTGAACCCAAATGCAGGACGCGACACCAGAGGGTTCAGGCAAAAATCAGTGTTTACTGGATGAAATAAGGTTCAGTACACAGGCACAGTCAAGTAAGGTAAAGGTGCAAAATCATCAAGCTGCAGAGAAGAGTCGAAAATACAGAACTATGGTTATGCACAAAAGAACAAACACTAGAAATTGCTGCAACGCTCACATGAAAACCGAAATGACAATAAAGCAGGAAGTGAGGTCTGAACTGAGCAGGAAGTGAAGGACTGTGAAATGAGAGAGAGGCCGTATTCTCTTATATATATCAATATATAAGTAAGGGAACAGCTAGGACGGTTCTCAAACCCGGAAGTGTTCTCGCTCGGCCCATGTTTACCAAGTATGCATCGGAGGTGACTTAAGCGTACTTGGGATGGCCATGTATCCCAGAATACATTTCGGCGGAGCATAGCAGCAGATAATAGAAATAGAAATCTGAAATAAATATTTTTCTGTGTCCCAGAACAAAGTTTTAACATCATTTGAGGTGAGAAATGAGTCATTGAGAATTCAAACATGTGGTTTGTGTATGACGATATGACGTATTTATAGTTTGGCAGCGACGTTTGTCGGAGGTGATCAGCTCCGCCTCTGTGGGCGCTCGGCGCTCAATGTGCTCGGCACAGAGCAGCGTTACCTCGGCCTGTCCTGATGAAATGATCCGCTGGCTCAGACGTCGCTGTCATTAGATGCTCGGTGTGATCCATAGATTTGTTGTTGACGTGTTATTTTGATTTTAATGGAGACGTTTTGACCTGACAGTTTGAAAGTTTGTATATTATATTATTTTTTTTTATTTCAACTTTGAATGTTAGATTTATATTAAAGTTGCACGGTCATTGTATCTGTATTTAAATATAATATGTAAATATTAGATATGTAGAGTAGTATATATTTGTACACGTCATATATATATATATATACACTACACTACACTACTCAATGCTGTACTATATCTATTTTCCACATTGTATTATTTGTAATGTATATTTTAATAGAAATAAATTAATAAATTAAGTTAAATATTTCAAATGTAAAAATAATAACAACATATATATGCATTTATTAAAAGTATTTCATATGTTCATTTATCAACACCGTAGGTGGCACTAATGAGGCTGCAGCACTTGGCGCCAGCCACCATTCAAACAGCAGAACAATACATACATACTTGCATACTTGAGTATTGAGGAACAACCACATACTTGTGTACTCCCGTACTTGGCAAGTATATACTCCCAGCGTACTTCTCAAGTATATACTTCCCAAGTAAGCAAGTACATACTTGCTAACTTGAGTATTGAGAAACGGCCAGAGTCTTTCAAAATAAACAGGACATGGTTTAAATCAGCTCCTCTCTATGTTTTTTAGGTGGTGCTTAAATAGCTTGTTACTATTCAGACGATGCAAACAGACTGACCTGCAGTCAGCTCACAATATGGCTTTGATGGAGTTGGTAGGTAGTTGGCTTGAGGCAATTACACCAGCAAACATCCAATCAAATTAAAATCACTGCAAAATGTATCAGAGTGACATTAAACCTTCCTCCCAGAAAATAATGTCTCAAACTCAACCTTCTCTCATAAAAAAGGTGGTCCCCACACAGAGAAACTGCATACTCAATCATGTTTGATACAGAATGGATTTTCTGGAACAATAGAAAATTACTTACTTGCATGTCTACTGTTGTGCATATCAATGTGGCTATGTTTAACCACTTGTTGTGGCTGTGACGTTTTGATGAAATGAGTTCCCAGTTATGGATGTGATTACGTTTAACAACATAAAGCAAGTAAGAACATGTTGGTTTCCATAGCACTTAGTGACCAGTGGTATTGGTCACTAAGTATTTTGTACTCTTATGTGGCTGTAATGCTTTAGTCCATCCTCCCCTTCATATCCTCTTAGGTGGTACCATTTTTACCACCTTCCGTAGGATGCAGCCCAAGTTTGAACCGCCAGCCTCCTACTCAGGGGGCAACCACTCTAACCACTTTGCCAGGTGGGTGGTTAAAATATATATATTTTTTGCAGTTACCTGATTCCTAAATGTCATCTGTGCTGAATCTGATTCTATTGTACTCACATCTTCTATCCATATGCCAACTTTCCCACCTCCCTAAAAAAGTGTATTATTATTATTATTATTATTGTTATTATTATTATTATTATTATTATTATTATTATTATTATTATCATTGTCATCATTATTATTTTTTTTATTATTATGTTTTATGTCCATATCAATACAAGCTGATGGAAACCAACCTAGTGTCATATTTATTTGTTTTACCTGTTTATTTTGGGTTAGACACATGACATACCGACAAAGCAAATGTTCAGTATCTTCACCATAACAAAGTGTTGTGTCTCTAAAATGACTATACACATCATTAGTGTCCTCTAGGTTATATTACAACATACTTGGGCGGAAAAAAAACCCAAAAATAATTCAGAATGTTTCAGACTTCATATATCCCCCTTAGATTATACTTCAGTATCTATTTGGAAGAATTTTTTATTCAGAATATTGGTTAGTATCATCACCAAAATATGGCGTAGGGTTCCATATCACTACAGACTTTACTGGTGTCCTAAGACTATACTACATAAAAAAAAACAAAAAAAAAACATACTTTTTCACTTTTTCATAATTTCAGAGCATTTGATTTCACAATATTAGATCAAATCATCACCATGATAGTGTAGTGCCTATAAAATCACTATAGATTTCACTTATCTCCTATGACTACCACGCCATCTATTTGGAATAAATAAAATAAAAATTATTTCATGAATACATTTTTTTTTGAAGTTGAAGTATAATCTAAAGTGTGTTTCTATTATAGAGACACAGAAATTGAACATTTGCTTTATAGGGAGGCGGACACTCTCTCTGTATTTAAAGTTAGAGCTGGCTCAGGGAAACCTGGACCATCTCTTAGTTATGCTGCTATAGACCTAGACTGCTGGGGGATTTTCCTGTGGTGCACTCACACTCACTCTCTCACACTCAGGGTATGAATATGACTTGTTATTTGTCATTAACCTTGTTCTTTCTCTCCCTAGTTTGTGTATTTCCATCCTTCTCTCTCTCTCTCTCTCTCTTTCTCTCTCTCTCGCTGTCTGTATCCTCATCTTGCAGGTCCAGATCCAGTTTTCGAGGCTATTACTATCATACATATCATCACCATTATTATTATGTTATAATTAAAAGTCGATATCAGTATAATTTCTATCAACACTCCCTGCTGCTGCTTATATAAATTACGTTGTATTGCTATAAAGATGTCATCATTGACTGTATAAACTTGTAACTTGATACAGTTGTGTATTTGCTGGTCCAAGTCTCTCTCTCTCTCTCTTTCGCGCTCTCTTGTCTTTACCTCATCTCCCTCTGGTTCCTTTCACCCCAACCGTTCGAGGCAGATGACCGCACATCTCTGAGCCTGGTTCTGTCAGAGATTTCTTCCTCTTAAGAGGGAGTTTTTTTTCTCTCCACTGATGCCTAGTGCTTGCTCATTGTGTGAACTGTTGGGTTTCTCTGCTCTCCATGATGTTGTCTATGTTGAATTGAATAGGTGTTCTGTTTTGTAGACAGTCCCTGCATGCTCATATCATGCAAGGTTGTGAGTGAATACGTGTGAACGGTTGAATAGCAAAACTGGCTTTGAGTGGTCATCAAGACGTGAAAAGCACTAGATGGATAGTGTGGATATGCAGCACTAGCGGATGCCACACAAATTCAGCAGAATTAAGCACTAGCGGGAGAGTAATTAGGAAAATAAAACATCCGGTATACTTTTCAGAATAAAACATCCCATGTTGACACCACATTGTATTTCACTTAAATACACCACAGAAAGAATCCTTGCAATTCTGTTTCTTTGGTCGGTAGAAATACTGCTCCGTTTCTTGTGTTTACAACACACAGTGCAGTTCTGTGCGAGAAGTACCGCAAGAAAGTCTCACAACTCAGGCTGTCCAGCCATGCGGAAGCAGGTGAATGTGAGACACAAGCAGTTTAAATTGGCGGAGCCATGTGCAGCGCATCTGTTCTGCCACCAGTGGAGTTTGGGGGTAACATGTTTACATGTACTATAAAGTCTACTTTTAGTTGGACAAACATAAAAATAAAACATTTTTTCTTACATCATGTATTCTAACTTAGTGTTTGACTGCCCTTTTCTTGACATGGTCTCACTCAAAAGTATAGCTCATTCCCAGAAATGGCTGGCTAACTGGCTAACTGGCTGCTTGGTTTCCTAAAAGACCTGGGTCTGTCTGATGTAGTTGTTTAATAATCTAAGCTATTATACAAGTGAATAATGTGAAGGAGATAAAGCACCTGCATTGCCATCAATACAAGACAGGAAATCACTTCACCAAGAGACTAGCAATGAAGCTGGAGCAGTGAACGCTCCATTCATCTTCGTATCTGGTGAAACCCAGACTTTATTCATGTCAAGACTGTGAAAAGGCTGCCTCATTCTCCTTTGACTGAGCTGTGATTAGTTTTTTTTTAATGTGTTTAGAAATTAATTTCAATCCACACTTTAAATTATAAAACATTAGTTTAACTTGAGTTGACTTAATAATAATACACTCGATAGCTTTTCAATTATAAAGATGTTATTTGTCTTTACAGAAAGAAACCATTAAAAATATCATAAACTGTGATGTTTTTTTTGTTTTTTTTTTGGGTTCATTTTAAGGTGTTGCTGCAGATCATTGTAACTGATAACAGGTGTGCATGTATGATCACTCCCTGCAATTGACGCTTCCCAAATGGCTTGGAGGATATAAATGTTCTGCTGCTAATTTGTGTGCCAGTGTGTTCACAACAATTTAAGATGTGTGCAAAAGCTAAGCAGTTTAAATTTTGGCTTTTTTTAGCACAGTATTTTTGGAATGATTACACCTGTTTCCTTTCACGCATGCATTCATACACAAACGCCCCATGCTTACTTACTAGCACAGATGGTAGGTTCCAGGTCAGGCGAGGCAGAGAAAATGAAATAGCAGTCATGTGAGAAGTGTAATGGAGAAGATGTTAGCAGTTAGCAATAAAAAAAAATCATGAGTGTTATTTGGTTGTTTAATGTAGGCATTAAGTTATTTGCGTCAAACTGGGTTTACTTTTTTACTACCACCAATATGAGGTTCTGGCACTGCAACAAGAAAGAATTCTTGTAAATTGGTGGATAGTTGTGAGGCTTGTTTTTGTGAATATGGTGGATCAGTGGCCCCGTTCACATGTACAGTAGGTGAGTATTTTAGGAATTGTAGATTTTTTTCTGTCTTTCATACTCTTAAATGGACATTTTCAGTGTAGATTTTCACAATCTCCTCCTTCACATTTGTTTACATGTGGCAGGTTGTGTTATACTGTAGCACAAAAAGTCAACCTGTCCTTCTACGTCTTCCTCTGGCTTACCCCTTTAGGGGTCCCCACCATGAATCAACTACTGCAACCTGTCTTCTCCCTTTAGTCCTCTTCTGTCACACTTCCTCCTGTATATTCCTCCAATATAATCACTATCCCTCTGCACGTGACCAAACCGTCTCAACCATGCCTCACTAACTTTATCTCTAAACCGTTCAACCTGAGCTGTCCCTAGAATATGCTCATTTCTAATCCTGTCCAATCAAAATCCCAGCATCTTCAGCGCTGCCACTTTTAGACAGTGCCACTGTCTTCAAGCCATACATCATAGCAGGTCTCACCTTCCCTTTCACTTTTGCTGCTGCTCCCTCTGTCACACATCACCCCTGACACTCGTCTCCACCCATTCCACTCTGCGTGCAATCTCTTCTTCACCTCTCTTTTGCACTGTCCATTGCTTTGGAAAGTTCACCTAAGGTATTGGGTACTGTTGGCCTATTTGCACGGGATTCGTATTTCCTGGGATAAAATTTCCGGACCTTTTTACTCAAGGTAAAAGTGGCTGTAACCTTTTGTAGTGATTACTGACATGGCACATTCATATCTGGTGATGATGATGAAGAAGATGGACTGATGCTGCATTAGGCACATTAGATTCAAAGACATGTTCTGGAGGCAGATAATGACCTATTCAGACACATCAGGTAAGCAGCTTGGTTTTATATAGCCCAATAGTGTAAATGGTAAATGGTTTATATTTATAGAGCGCTTTTCAAGTCTTGATGACCACTCAAAGCTGCAAAAAGCACTACAGCTTTTGCCATTCACTCCAATTCCTTCCCTCTTTTGCACAGCGCATCTTTCGTGCCCATTCAGACTTGCCCAAGGACACATTGGCATGTAGACTAGCAGAGCTGGGAAACAAACCCTCAACCTTTGAGTTGAAAGAAGGCTTGCTCTAGGGGGGACAGTAGCTCAGTGGTTCTGTTGCAACAGCGCTGTTGGTCGTACCAGTTTTTGGTTAACATGAATGGACTTTGTTAAAAATATCAATTTAGTTAAAAAAAAAAAATGAAACAGGCACTATCAAGTCAACATATCATAAATTGCACATCATGTGACTACAATGGAATAATGGACAAAGGAAATAAAAAGAAAGACATACCAAGAGGGGCACCTCTAAAAGATTGTTTCAGGAAATATTTTCGTCAGACTTTAGTTACTTTTTATTGGCAGTAGTTGGTAACACTGACAATCTCCAAGCACAAGACAATGAATGACAGTGCAAGAGAGAGCTGGTAATATGACGTCATCGTTTTTTAAAGTAGTGTATTCGCTGTCTATGCGAAAATGTGAGGCCAGAGTTTTGAGATTTTCCCACTCTGGTAGGTGTGAAAAAAATAATACCTTTCAGGTCCCCTAAAATGCCGTCTCTGTGTGGACGGAACGCCTCTTAGACAAAAAAAAGTATGCACTTCTACCTGTGTCCATGTGGATGGGACACACTAGGGACACACTAGATCAGGGGTGTCAAACTAATTTTTAGTTCCAGGGCCCGTTAAAATAAATTTTTTTTACAAAACATATTATGAACAACCTGAAATTGTCTGAGAAAATTAAGTGCAATGTTAACAATATTATGCCTAAGTTTACCATGTACTCACATGCATTACAAATTTACAGATCACAGTGGATCTACAAAGCATAAAATATTTAGTCACAGTTATGTGGAACTGAAAACTATAGCATTTCACAAATTCATCCTGCAGGCCGGATTGGACCATCTGGTGGACCGGTTCTAGCCCACAGGCCTTCTGTTTGACACCCCGCCACTAGATGGTCATTCATGGCATCTTAATTATGCTACACTAGGACACATTTTCATTTTCTTCACCATGTTTTCACATTTCTAATTGTTGTTTTGACAGTTAAACCTTGACCCTGAAGACCTCATATAATCCACCCAACTGGCTTAACTACGTAGTCCTGTTTACAGCTGAAAATAAACCCACTGCCCTCTTGTTCCATCTTCTCTGTACAGCACAGTGCCGTTAGTAGGCTTGACAACACATTATATCATCATGCTTTCGCTCTCTTTCTCCTTTGCACTCACACAGTTATGAAGGTTTCGCTCAGTGTTATCAACTACCAGAGTCTCTCACTGAAAAATTAAAATGCATGCGACAGTGCAAGGAGCGTTTTAACAAAAAAATTACTTTTTACAGAAAATGCCAGACCTGGTGGGAAATAAATACATGCAGCATGTTATTAAAAATGAAAGTCTTTCTTCCTCTCAATCAGATTGTTCCCTTTGACTTGGAATAGGAAACACTGAACAAAATGGAACATCTTTCATCATCCTTATGCAACATGTTCCCTGGTCTTTTCGCCTTTTGCTTTTCACTTCCACCACATACAATCATACAAGTGTAATTCCTACATCAAATGATTCTGAAAGGAGTTGAGAGTCTCTTTCCCCACTTCGCTTGTGCGCGAAAAGGGTCATTTCCTGCCTGGCGTTAACTTGGTTGCATGACATCTACTGGAGCTCTATCGGAGGAAACTGCCACAATTGCTGGAGCAACACAGAAACTGAGTGAATCATTTAATTTGCACAATATGAAACCCCTAAAATAAACACTTCTTCAAAGAGTTGCATTCCTTTCAATTTTCGACGAGATTACAGGTGCTTTTAGAAATCACCTTGGCTTGAAGAGCTCCCTGTAGGGAAGGGATCAACTTTTTTATGTTGGCAGTAAAAAAAAAAAGAGCAGTGTCTAATAATACCATATTAACCTCTCCATCTCGTCAAAAGGCAAACAGTCACAATAATCTGACTGTTGTTACAGACAGCAACTAAATGTGCAAGAATAACACACATTAAGGGCAGTTATCTCATGGGGAGTCTAAATGAAAACGAAAGTAAATAAAAACATGTAATTTTGAGCAGGTAGTGGTTTATGTTTTTAAGATAATTTAACGGCAGTGTGTACTGCATGTTGTTACTAAATATCCCTCATGTCTCCCTTACTTTGTGTATGTTGCGTTCACCTAGCATCAAAACTCAGAGGATACTAGTTTGTCCATTGTGGGCGACTGTAAAACCATTGTGATCCAAAATAGCGGCCTCCATAGAGCTGGACCAGCTCCTAATTAACAACAAGTGATACAATCAGGTAATTGTATGGTTTTTATAAAATGAAATATAATTATTTGAATCAATTTCTGCCAAATAAAAATAATTTCAACAAAATGTTACACACCGGATCACAGGAAGGGCAAAAAAACCCTGACGTTATGTGTATACCTGCAAGCAGATTGTCGCACATCCAGCTACAGAGCCACAGGAGGATTCATGTGGAGCTGTGGTACATCAGTCATCCACACACACACTTTCCACAACCTTGTCTCTCAAAAATGATGCTCCCACACAATTGCATTATTAATTGTGTTTTGTGGGGAACCCATTTTCTCCTTGATTAGATACATTTTTCTAAATATCACCTAAATAATCATGGATCAAAAGACTTTTTCAATTTAAAGTGAATTCCAGTGTCTTTTTACAGAGGATGATGATGCTATGTAGCCTTGGTGAATCCAGTAGTAAGGTGCTCTAAAAGCCAATTCTTTGTAATGAATGAAAAGAGCCAACTCCATTTTGATGGACACATGACAGCCAATGACAGACTAGGACAGACTAGGATCACACCATTATGTAAAATAAGGAAAGGTGGCAGATGCTCTGAAGACAGCCAGAGTAATGGTACAGGCCAAGTACACACAGAGCGACAGAGAGACGGGGGATCCCGATTTAAATACAAGCTTGTTGGGAAAAAAGATAAACATTTGAAATGTTCAGTCTATTTTGTTTTCTACGAAAAGAAAATATTCTATTCAGACATGATTCCTCAGAAATACTTCAACCAGTTTTCAAGAGCAAAATAAATTCAGCCTGTAGTGTCATTACATGTAATTTAAAAAGTCACATTGTCTATGATGTCATACCAGAGAAATGTTCGACTTTCCAAGCATCAGCCAATCAAATCATGTTTATCATTTAGTACAAACTTGACACAGCCCAGAACGGAGCTGTCAGACATGATCAATACAATGGTCTGCACTGTCACTGAATTTTAATCTTTTATATTTTACTAATTAAGTAATTTAATAGTCAATGTAGAGTTGGTGAGCACTGCAGCTCTTTCCCTGCAGTGAATGAGTTTCTTATCCTGCCTGAGCATAATGAAATAAACAACGCTTCCAAATAACATGCAGAGCTAAACCTTTCACATTGTGACCATAGCCTTCCAAGAACCATTCCTGAGCCACACTGCAGATGTGAGAGCAGGGAGCAGGTGACCTCCGTGATCTCTGTGTAATCACCGACTCTGCATACACAGCATTTCATCTGATCCCAGTCAACGAAAGAGCTTTTCCACTTTGACCCCTGTCAAAATGTTCCACTTCCACAGTTCTCTGTTTTGCACTGTTTGTTCTATAAAGTGTTTTAAAGTCACTTGCAGTACATAAAGAAGTTTAATAGCTCTCTGTAGATCAGTCACAGTGCAGTTTGGGTGCCTCAGCCTCAGCATCATTATTTAAATCTCTGATTTCATTTGTATACATAAACCCCTAAACAAAACACACCTTTTTAAAACTGCCTTTCCAGATACATCATCATTTCTAACCAAATGGTGACTCACAATTCAAAATGTACCATTCTTCCATGTCCGTTTTTACTTTTGATTGAATTCATTGTAAATGCATATTTTGCCAGTGTCACTGGGTGCTGCATGGAATGCACGTGGTCACAAGAAGTTAAATTAGGCCCTATCCACATGGAAACGAAACGTAAACAATCTTTTTTTTTAATTAAAAAACTATACATTACAATGTATACAATCGCAAAAACAGAGACAGATTGAAGAAAGGATAAATTTTATCATACAGCGAAAAGACCAAACAATCTCCAAGAAGAGCAAGACAACGACGAGAAGAGAAGCAACAGCGAATGTAAGCGCAAGAGATCAGAAGCAATTGCTCTGAGACAGCAAAGGAAGCTCAACAACTCCCAAAGAGGGAGATGTCGCAGAACTCCTCCTCTTCTGTTGAGAGATGGTTTCTCATTTCTGTCATCCTTCACCCCTCTTTCAAACCTTGAGTCTTCTCTGTCCAAAATGTGGACATTCCTGTCCTTAAAAGACCCCTTTCCTATGCCTTGTTTTAATGGCTGTTTTGTTTCTCCAATGTACAGGTCGGTGCATTCGTCCCTGCACTGCACTGTATGCTGTTCTCGGTGCTCTCACTCTAATGACCATTGTTAACAACCTGGAGTTCTCCAACGACTGTAATTGACTCTCAGTGGCAGTTTCTATCACACCGTGGAGCAGCCTTATGACTGTCGTTACAGCACAATGGAGTTAACGGTGAGCACTGCCCACTTTTTACAGAGGTTAAATTTCTTGGGTTTCACCACAAACCTGAACTGACTAAAGACTCTCAGATGAGAGGTGAATAAACTCAATTCCAGTTGCTGCTGAGTCTTTGTGTATTGGTTAACTATGACTTGGATGAATGAGACTCTACAGAGACATAGCTCTGCTGCTGTTGCTGCTGCTGCTAAATTAAGCGCAGCCTTCATCAATTGAATGAAGCATGGAGCAATACAATAATTGTTGATTCTTATCACACGTTTTCACGTCATGTCTTCATATTCTGCACGGAATCTTAGAGTTAAAAATCTATGGGCCTCATCCACAAACTCAATCTGGGCTTAAACTATGTGTCCAGAACTTTTGACACACAAATGTGGGTCAATATGTTCTTGAATTTGTTATGAACAATGCACAATGAAGGCTAGACAACAATCATTTTAAACTGATGCCCATTCATTGACTTAGTTTGCTTAGTTTACAATAAGTAGTAGGACAACACTAACATTGCCCCTGCATCATTTTGGCCTACAAATTATATATGTTTTTGCCTAATTAATTAATGTTAACAAGCAGCAAGCACCACTGCTATTTTAATTGTATTTGTTCTGAGGGAATTACTCTCTCATCATTACAAAATACACGAGTATTTGCAGATATCATCTTGACAATTTTGAAATAAATGCCTTCTGGGTGATGTTTCTTGTGGATGTCACCACTTTCCTCCTAATTCATTGAACAAATTTCACTTCATGATGACGGTCCGCTAACAGCTCCACCTTCTCATCCTGAGCTGTCAGATGTGCTGTTTCTTGTCCTCCTCCTGGTTTGTGATTGGTTTTTGGCATCAACTTTAATGTCAAATGATTGTTTTTTTCTGCTTGTGCAAAGCACTGGGGGCACAACGCAATCCCTCTGTCAGACACCCGTCCTGTCCAGCAACTCAGGCATGCAGTGTGTTTGACTAGATGCCTTGTGGTGTCAGACAGATGTGCTGTGCTCAGGAAGATTCTGTCATACTTGACCTGTTATTTACTTGCTTAATTTTTTTTTTTTTATCTGGCTGTGTGATGTGAGGCCCCCAGCCCGGGGGTTACACGGCGAAATGGAAAACAGAATTGAGAAGAGAAAGTGACAAAAAGAAAGCAAGCACCAAAGATATTGATGTTGTTACTGTCATACAGTGACAGTAACAACATCAATATTAATATAAACAGAAAAGACAACTTACACTTTAGAAACACCAATAATAACAGCAGGCATTTAAAATAGTCAGGCCTACATCAGCTATATCACTTTAAAGTAATTTTGTGTATGATCGCACACGTGTGTAGGCGTTGTCACTGGAGTGTGGGGATTGTGTCAGTGTCTGTCAGGACCAGGGGGCCCTAATAGAGTGTGGAAAAAAATAATTTTAATATATTGAAGAAATGTTGATATCTTTAAATATATTTATATAATAAATTGGTCCTTTCCAAAGTATTTGGCTTTATTTAGTAGTTGAATCTTACACATACTCCACAACTGCTTTACTTGTAGCGAATGCTGTTGTATTTAGTTAGTGTTCAGTTCAAGTTCAGCATCACCACACGTTGTGCTTCACCTAAAATATAGAGGAGCAAATTAATACTAGGCCACTTTTGTGATTTTACTGCCGTCCACCCATCCATCTTCTACCACTTTATCCTCCACAGGAGGGTCGAGGGGGGTGTTGTGCCAATCTCAGCAGACAAAGGGCAATTGCATACCCTCGACAGTTCGCCACTCCATCGCAGGGCCACATAGAGACAAACAACCACTGTTCCCTCTCACACCTATGGTCAATTTAAAGTGTTTCATGTTTTTCGACTGTGGGAGGAAGCCGGAGAACACCCACGCACACACAGGGAGAACATGCAAACTCCATGCAAACTCCATGCAGAAAGGCCCTTGTTCCAACTAGGCCTCAAACCCAGGTCTTCTTACTGCAAAGGCAAGAGTCACCTTAAAACAAAACAAAGAAAAAAAACACACAAGTATAATTTATGCAATTTATTACAATTTATAGGAGGGTTTGCCCAATTCAGATTCTCCTCAGGGTCCCATTAAGGCTTGGGCCAGCACTTTTTCAAACTATAGTAAAGACTCACATTCTGTAAGGCTCCTTTACTTCCCAGAGGCTAAATCTGTCATGTTGGCTGGATGTAGCTCACAAGCTTATAAAGTTGTGGTGGTGAGCTACTCATATAACTCAAAGAATCAAAGCCAACAATGCCGAACTGTAGATCAGTTAAAAAGACTTAAAAATCCTGAAAACGTGCATTAATCTCCAGCATATAGTAAGGAAATGTCTAAAATCTCAATATTTAACAGGTGAGTCTGGTGTATTTCGCAACAGCACTGCTGAAAGCCGGCAATCGTGAGCTGAATCACAACCCCTTCCATCGTATCTCAGTTCAGTGACCGTGTGTCTTTGCTCCAGTTATGCGGGACGTACTGAACAATTCTGTGAATAAAACTGGTCCTAATGACGCAGTACACCAAAAACAACTGCTTTACAAGTCATTAGTTTGTGTGTGACGCATATAAAATGGCGTCACGGCAGTTTGACGGCACCCACTTTATGGACTTGTACCGTAAAACGATACCAAACCTATCAAAACCAAACCACTATCTGACAGATGGAATTAGCTAGTTGTAAACAAGTGAAAAACAAACTGCTTGGCTTTTACATAACAATAACATGATGTCGACTACAACAACATGCACATTATTGATGCAACTGCACACACTTATACTGCATGAGTCACTGCATTAAATTGGACCGGACTAATTAGTGTCGAATAAAAAGGAAAGTTTGAGTGTGTGTGATGGTCAGGACTTTGTCTGAGTTTTCCCTTTCAGAGTGAGAATAATGGTGAAGTCTCTTTGAGACCATGCCATGCAACCTGCAGCTCTTACTCATCCTACACTACACTGAATTTGAAACAAAGCCTGGAGCTGCTCCTGAGGGCTTGGCTCAAAGCCAGTGCACACCATCATGCAACGGAATGACTGCAGTCTTTCTTTATTAAGGAAAGTGAAGACTTTATTTATTTATTCATCTTTTTTCCATCGCATACTTGTTTTTCGCTCGGCGGCGTGCAGAGAGTCACTGTGGCAGAAACTGACAGATCAGTCCGTAAATATAAGATGTTAAACAAGAATAATTTGACTTTTTAAAAACAGTATTTGAATTAATTTGTTAAATATTAGAGTTTGACTTAACTGCACTAAACTAGTCAAAACTTTTTTAGGGAGTTCTGTCCCTGTTAAAATAGTCGAGCCATTTGGAGATGAAAGGATGGATTAGCTTCTACTGGTCTGTGTGGGACATAAAACCTTTGATTGAACAAACCGTATTGACCCAACATCTACCTTACTATACAGTGTGTCCCCAGGTTTTAATGTTAAACTGAACAGAGCCTCCCACAGAGGTGACCCAGATGTTCCTGCTTTTAAAATTTCAAAAGCTATTGTCAAGACGTCTATGAGTGGGTGGGCCAGAGGGATGCAGATGGATGTAGAAAGATACAAGGAACGCTGCAGACCAGCTTTGTGCAGCCCGTGATGTCCTCACAGGAAAACATAAATCAATATAAAAGCCAGTATTATGAACCTAAAGTGTTTTATGTTGCCTTTAGCACACATCAGCTATACCAGGTAATGATTACACCAGACACAAGATAAGATGATGCTTACTGTTTGTAGAGCGCTACGTTAAAGCTGCAGGGGGTGACTTTTTTAAGTTTTTATTCTACTTTTGTTTGTTCTTCTTGAAAACGTTATTTGTGCTGCTTCCTTCATCTGAAAACAGGATCTACCAAGGAATACTATCACCAGAGTCACTTTCACATATGTTTTTCATCTATGACGAGCTAATAATCTGTATAGTCAGTGTTTGAAACAAACTGACAACGAAAAGTCTGTTTTCCTTTCCGTTTTTCACCTAACTATAAAAACAGAGCTGGTCCAGCAGCTTCCTCCCTCCTGCCCCTCCCTTGTACAAAAACTGTTCATATCAGCATTGCTTGGTTCAGAGTACAGTAGATTTCAGTTAGATAAGAGCCTGTGAACATATCTGAATCCCCTCGTGTTATTTCCTCTTGACACTTGTTATCTGACACTGCCTGGCAGTCCAGCAACTGTAACTCCCGCAGCGTGTGTCTTGTGTGACAGATGAGACAGAAATATGTGCAGTGGTCATTCAAACAAAGAGAACAGTAGAGATTACATTACAGTTTCTTTTCTCACAGCTGCACTGTGCTTAGGCTGAGCATTTTATATGCACTGATGTATTCATCATTGCTGATGCATTGTTGATATTTTGATACATATATTCTGGAAACTGTCTATAATGTACATACATTTTTAACTTTTTATAGTCTTATTGTTAAATATTTATATATTGCACTACTTGGAAATGCATGTTTATTATGTATTATCTCTGTCTTTACTGTCTTTGCTGCTGTGACAATGTAAATGTCCCCACTGCGGGACTAATAAAGGACTGTCTTATCTTATCTTATATTTTACTGTATAAAAAATACATTTAAAGTATAACTAAACTCGTGAGCTATTTTTTTCAGGGGAAAATCAGTGTATATGTGTATCTAGTAATGTTGTTAGGAGCAAATCTTCACACGACATCATATCTACTACCAATCTGGTCAAACAACATTCAAATGTTGACATTGGCTTTCTTGTGGCCTGTCAACAGTAAAAGGAAACTGTTTTAGGAGCCATGAAAAGCTATTTTTTGAAAACAGGTCCCAGAGTGGGAAAATCTCAAAATGCCCCCTTGTGTTTGCATGTAAAGATCCAGCATGACTGATGACAAAGTCCCACCTCTCTTGTGCGCTTGCATTTGCTGTTGCTTATCTTTGTTTTCGTTGTGTTTGGAGATTGTTTGTTCTCTTTATGATAACTTTTATTTTCTTTCCTTAGTGGCACTGGCTTTCTTCATTCCGTCTGTGTGATTGTATACATTGAAATGTAAACTTATTTGAATAAAGTTATATATATATATTTTTTTTTTAAGTTTTGACACGGCACACATGTATGTGCGTGCTCAACGCCTTCTAGTGTAGCAGCGCTACATTTAGAGCCGGGGTGTCAAACTCCAAAGACCGGGGGACCAATGTGCGTCTAGTTTGGTCCTGGTACAGAGAAAACAATAGAGAAAAACAACTGTTCAGTCGTGGGCGGACTAGTATAGATATTCATGATGATCAATAGATTTCAAAATAAAAGTGTTTGTTTTGAAATTGAAAGATGTGTACACAATAATAACATATTTATGATTACAAAAAAAAGACCACACTTGCTTCATAGGTTCACCCTCTTCTCCAATCAGCACCAGGCTCCTTGTCCCAGACTCCTCCCCTTTTATACAACCTGGAGCTGTCACTTTGTCATCTTTCTCGCTCCACCTCTTGAAGTGCAGTGTGAGCTATTGAGAGGCTCAGTGCTCCCCACCCTCTTTCCCTCCTCCTCTACCTCACTCAGCTCTCACCCCACTTCTTGGCATTTTTCACAATCAGTCATTGGGCATACTGAGCCTCAGAAGAGGGGCTTTAGTTGCCCTTGAAGATAAATAGAGTTTTAAAGATACTGGCATGAACAGAAGCGAAACAGATGAATATTTTATTAGGACATGTTTCATTGGGCATATGTGGTCTATGGAAGTGACTTCATTTCTTTGATTCATTAATTTTCATGCTAAATGGTGCCCGGCTTAAATTTCTTTAATAAAAGGAAAGTTATGTTATGGACAGTTATGTGGAGAAAATGGGCATTTTTAAAAGCTTTCCTGCAGAGGAAAGGATCGTTCATGTGATTTGAGTGACACTGAAGATAAAGTGCTTTCATTGTTTTATTGGTAATAATTTAGTAAAACGTCCTTAAGTTTAAAGATGTTATTCAGGTTTGTTGGTCAAACCTGCTTTCCCCTTATTCTCTGTTATTTAAAACAGTACAGAGACAAAGGCTTTTTCAAGGTCACCATTCAATAAACATACATATAAAAATACAAAAAATGATACATAATAAAACAAAACGGATAATATAAAACAGCATCTACAATCAGACTGCTCCATGATTTTCAGTTGAGAAAAGATGGTCAGCTTGTTTGAATTTTGCCTATTGCATTGTTGCAGATCATAATATTTAAAAGCAAGTTTTCCGTCATTGCTGATCCGTTTTGCGTTTCTATAATCCAGGCAAATCAATATATTTATTTATTTATTTATTCTTTATTTGCAAGATAACGTGATATTGTAAGGTAAACAAAAATCCCAGTACACATAACATATGATGTAACAGTCATGACAAAAGCTGAAAATTGTATCATGATATTCAAGGGCAATCTGTGGTGATTCTACTCATAATATTTCAAATAAATTTGAGCAAAATGAATATTTAGGAAAAACTGTGCTTTGATATGATTCAAAAGGGTCATGAGGAAAACAGGTTTGGTACATGGTAATCAGTCCAAACAAGGCAAGTAATCAAAGGAGGGCAGGAGGTGAAGACATGACAAGATGTGAGTTTCCAAATAAAATGGGAAATGCAAAACTAAATGTGTAAAATAAAAAAGAGAACTTAAATAAACAGGGATGTGGCAGATATGCAGTTCATAGTAATTAAAAAAAAGTAATCATTTAAGATGCAAAGTGAATCTATAAATAAAACAGAAACGCTGTGGTTCGGTGGAACATTTACATAGTTTCTGGGATTGTCCGGCATTACAGTGATATTGGTACGATATAAGACTCCAGATTGAAAAGGTAAACAGTGATGTTATTCCAATGGATCCTTTCGTATTTGTAGTTTAACTTGAGAGTGTTTCAGGACAATTGAGATATATACTGTACTTCAGATAATCTTACTGACTGCAAGAAAGCTTATAACTGTGAACTGGAGGAGGGCACCTCCACCAACACAGGAGCAGTAGATCAACAGACTTAACCAAGTTACACAATTGAAAATATGAAAGCAAATTACAACTGAATCTGGAGACTTTTCTTGTAAAATGAATTCCAGTTCAGCTCATACTAACTTATGACTTTTTTGTCACATTTTGGACGACATACTAAGGTATGACTTTGTAGTCACATTTTGGACAACATAATAAAATATGACTGTTTTGTTGTCACATTTTGGACGAAATACTAAAGTATGACTTTTTAGTCACATTTTGGACGAAATACTAACCTATGACTTTTTTGTCCCATTTTGGACGAAATACTAAAGTATGACTTTTTAGTCACATTTTGGACCACATACGAACCAATTACTTTTTAGTAACATTTTGGACGACATACTAAAGTATGACTTTTTTGTCACATTTTGTATGAAATACTAACCTATGACTTTTTTGTCACATTTTGTACGACACAGTAACCTATGACTTTTTAGTCACGTTTTGGACGACATACTAAAGTATGACTTTCTTTTCAAATGTTGGAGGGCATACTAACCTATGACTTTTTATTCACATTTTGGACGACATACTAACCTATGACTTTTTATTCACATTTTGCACGACATACTAACTATACTTTTTGTCTGTGACTTTTTATTCACATTTTGCGACATACTAACCCTATGATTTTTAGTCACAATTTGTGGGCATATACAACCTATGGCTTTAAACTTTTGGACCACATACTAACCCATGGCTTTTTTGTCACATTTTGGACCACTTACTAAGCTATGACTTTTTAGTAACATTTTGGACAACATACTAAAGTATGACTTTTTTTTTCAAATGTTGGAGGGCATACTAACCTATGACTTTTTATTCACATTTTGGACGACATACTAAACTATGATTTTTTGACACATTTTGGACGACATACTAAAATATGACTTTTTTGTCACATTTTGCACGACATGCTAACCTATGACTTTTTGTCACATTTTGGACGACATACTAGCTATTTTTTAGTAACATTTTGGGCATCTAAAGTGGACTTCTTTGTCAGGACGACATACTCACCTATGACTTTTTTGTCACATTTTGGAAAACGTATTACCCTATGTCTCTTATGTCACATTTTGAGACTATGACATTTTGGACATGCATAAAGTATGACTTTTACAATTTTGGGCGACATACTCACATACTTTTTGTCACATTTTAGATGACATACTACTACTATTTTTTGTCACATTTTGGATACTTAAGTATGGCTTTTGTATATTTTGGACATACTAACCTATGACTTTTATCACATTTGGGCGACATACTAACTATGACTTTTTGGTAAATTTTGGGCGATACTAACCTATGACTTTTAGTTTTGTATACTATGACTTTTGTCACATTTTGGACGGCATACTAAAGTAGACATTTTGTACTACATAACTATTTTACTACTACCTATGACTTTTTGTCACATTTTGGACGACATACTATACTATGACTTTTTGTCACATTTTGGACGACATACTATCCCTATGACTTTTTGTCACATTTTGGACGACATACTATATTTTACGATTTTTGGGCTACATTTTGACGACATACTACCTATGACTTTTTGTCACATTTTGGACTACTTACTAACCTATGACTTTTTTGTCACATTTTGGATGACATACTAACCTATGACTTTTGTCACATTTTGGACACATACCTATGACTATGACTTTTTGACTGTTTTGGACGGACACATACAAACCTATGACTTTTTGTCACATTTTGGACAACTAAACTATGACTTTTTGTCACATTTTGGGCGACATACTAACTGCTTTTTGTCAAATTTGGACGACACTAACGACTTTTTGTCACATTTTGGACATACTAACCTTTTCAAATTTTGGACATACTATGACTTTTGTCACATTTTGGACGACATACTAACTATGACTTTAGTCACGTTTTGGACTTACATTTTCTTTTTTCAAATGTTGGAGTGGCAACCTATGACTTTTTATTCACATTTCGACTGACATACTAACCTATGACTTTTTGTCACTTTTGCATTACATACCTATCTTTTTGCCATTTTGCGACATACTAACCTGTGACTTTTGTCTGAATTTGACGACATACTAACCTATGGCTTTTTAACATTTGGACCACATATGTGGCTTTTTTTTTTGTTACACATTTTGTAACATTTGGACATACTAACCTATGACTTTTTTTTCAAATTTTACTAACCTATGGAGCATGTACTGTAACCTATGGCTTTTTTATTCACTTTTGGGCGACATACTAAACTATGATTTTTGACACATTTTGGGCCACATACTAAAATATGACTTTTATCCAATTTTTACCGCGACACATACTAAAGTATGACTTTTTGTCACATTTTGGAACCTATGACTTTAACATTTGGTGACATCTAAGTATTTTTGGATCTTATACTCACCTATGACTTTTGTCACATTTTTGGACAAATTTTGCGTACTAAAATATACCACTATTACACTTTCTCTTATGTCACATTTTTGGGCGACATACAAACCTATGACTTTTTTTGTAACATTTTGGGCGACATACTAAAGTATGACTTCTTTGTCAAATTTTTGGGCGACTACTCACCTATGACTTTTTAGTCACATTTTGACACATACTATAGTATGACTTTTTGTCACATTTTGAATACTTAAGTATGGCTTTTTAGTATATTTTGACTGACATACTAACCTACTTGACTTTTTATCACATTTTGGGCGACATACTAACCTATGGCTTTTGGCAAATTTTGGACATACTAACCTATGACTTTTTAGTCACATTTTGGATAACATACTAGATGACTTTTGTTGATTTTTGGACGACATACTAAGTATGACTTTTTGTCAAATTTTGACATACTAAGACTTTTTGTCAAATTTTGGGCATTACTTGACTTTTTGTCACATTTTGGGGACATACTATAGACTTTTTTTGTCACATTTTGGACTACATACTATCCTATGACTTTTTGTCACATTTTACTACATACTAACCATGACTTTTTGTCACCTTTTAACTACTAAAGTATGGCTTTTTCTCACATTTTGGACTGGACCACCTATGACTTTTTGTCACATTTTGGAGTGACTTTTTGTCACATTTTGGACGACATACTAACCTATGACTTTTTTGTCATGTTTTGGACTACATACTAAGTTGATTTTTTCAAATGTTGGAGACATACTAACCAATGACTTTTTAGTCACATTTTTGGGCGACAATACAAACCTAAACTTTTTGTCACATTTTGGACGACAAACCACCTTGACTTTTTGTCAGAATTTTGGCTTAACTCCAATGACTTTTTGTCACATTTTGAATGACTAACCTATGGCTTTTGGTTTTGGACATACTTACCTATACATTTGTCACATTTATGACATACTAACCTATGACTTTTTGGTCACATTTTGGACGACATACTAAAGCATGACTTTTTTTTCAAATGTTGGAGGATATACTAACCTATGACTTTTTATTCACATTTTGGACATATACTAAGTATGACATTTTTTGTCATATTTTGGACGACATACTAACCAATGACTTTTTGTCACATTTTGGGCGTACATACTATCCTATGACTTTTTTGTAACATTTTGGATGACATACTAACCTATGACTTTTTCGTCACTTTTTGGACGACATGCTAAAGTATTGCTTTTTACTCACATTTTGGACGACATACTAATCCTATGGTTTTGTCAAATTTAGGGAGCTGACATACTAACCTATGATTTTTATCCTTTTGGATAGCTATGACTTTTTGTCACATTTTTGACGACATACTAACCTATGACTTTTTTTGTCACATTTTGGATGACATAATAACCTATGGCTTTTTGGTAAATTTTGGACGACATACTAAAGTATGGCTTTTTAGTCACATTTTGGACGACATACTCACCTATGACTTTTGGCAAATTTTTGAATGACATACTAAAGTATGGCTTTTTAGTCACATTTTGAAGACTGACCTCACCTATGACTTTTCCATGACTTTTGGATTATTATACCTATTTTGGACGACACAACTAACCTATGACATTTTGGATAGTCACATTATGGACAGCGATATTAAATGTTTGGATTTTTATATACTCACATATTTGGGCCAGCATGCACCTAAATTATGACTTTTTGTCAAATTTTGACGACATACTAACCCTATGACTTTTCACATTTTGGGTGACATACTATCCTATGACTTTTTGTCACATTTTGGACGACATTACTTTTCAAGTATGGCTTTTTACTCCTTTACATTTGGGCCCGACATCACCTATGACTTTTTGTCACATTTTGGATGACATACTCACCTATGACTTTTGTCATTTTGGACTTTTTTTCATTACAACCATACATGACTTTTTGTCATGACTTTGGATGACATACTTTTTGGAACCTGACTTTTTTTTTTTCGTCACATTTTGGACGACATACTAAAGTATGACTTTTCAAATGTTGGAGGACATGTAACCTATGACTTTTTAGTCACATTTTGGATTACCGTATGACATTTTGTCATATTTTGACTTACATAAACCAATGACTTTTGTCACATTTTGAACGACATAACTATCCTATGACTTTTTAATGTCAAATTGCATTTTTTAAAATCACATTTACCAGGCCGACACTAACCGAGCTTTTGCACATACTAACCTATGGCTTTTACATTTGGTGACATATACTCACCTATGACTTTTTTGATGCATTTTGGACCACTTACAACATGACTTTTTTCAAATGTTGGAGGACATACTGCAACCTGTGACTTTTTATTCACATTTTGGACGACATACTAAGGTATGACGGCACATCATATTTTGGACATACTAACCAATGACTTTGTTGTCACATTTTGAGCGACCATGCTATCCCCATGACTTTTTGTACCTATGACTTTTGGCAATTTTTACTCACCTACTGGAAATTTTTTGGGCTACTAAAGTACATACTACATACTCACCTATGACTTTTTAGCAGAATTTTGGGCATACTAAAATGTAGCTTTTTTAGTCACATTTTTTTGGACATACTCACCTATGACTTTTTGTCATATTTTGGGCTGACATACTTATATACTCTGACTTTCTTGACATATTTTGGACGACATACTAACCTATGACTTTTTTGTCATGTTTTGGACAACATACTAAAGTATGACTTTTTTTCAATTGTTGGAGGACATACTAACCTATGACTTTTTATTCACATTTTGGACGACATACTAAAGTTTGACATTTTAGTCATATTTTGGACGCATATAACCTATGACTTTTTGTCACATTTTGGACAACGCTGATTATTTTTGGACCCTATGATCTGGCTAGTCTATTTAGTCACATTTTGGACGACATACAAACCTATGACTTTTTTGTAACATTTTGGACGACATACTAAAAGTGACTTTTTGCGTCGTCATATTTTGGACTGCCTACTCAAAGTATGAAGTCACATTTTTAGACGACATACTAAAGCATGACTTTTATGTCACATTTTGGAAAACATACTCACCTATGACTTTTTTGTCATATTTTGGACGACTTATTAAAGTATGGCTTTTTAGTCACATTTTGGACGACATAATAACCTATGACTTTTTGTTCACATTTTGGACGACATACTAACCTATGACTTTTTTGTCACATTTTGGACGACATACTAACCTATGACTTTTTTACTAATCATCAACCTTTTTTTCACATTTTGGACCACATACTAACCTATGACTTTTTTGTCACATTTTTGACCACATAATAACGTATGACTTTTTGGTCAAATCTTAGACCACATACTTACCTATGACTTTTTTGTCACATTTTTGACCACATGACTTTTTGGTAAAATTTTAGACCACATACTAGCCTATGACTTTTTTGTCACATTTTTGACGACATACTAACCTATGACTTTTTGGTCATATTTTGGATGACATACTAAGCTATGACTTTTTTGTCAAATTTTGGACGACATACTGACCTATGACTTTTTGTCACATTTTTTGAACAACATGCTAACCTATAACTTTTTTTTGCTACATATTTTAAACATAGGAAAAGTAAAAAAAAAAAAAAAATGAAACAAGCTCGTGAATATTATACTCTGTTTAATGTACTTTAGTTTTTTTATAAACATTACTATATAGCACTAAGAAAATCTTCAACTGCACAAATGTCAAAGCTTCGAATTCCATTTTCCTATAAATACAAATGTCAGTATAGTGAATGTAATGTACGTATATATATAATGTACTCTTACAGTGTATTAAAGACCGTAACAGTAAATGACACCAGAGATTTAATGCAGGCAAACAGAATTCTTAAGATCCCTGTTGGGGAAAAAGGGATTGAGGTCTTCATGAAGACATGTGACCTACTTGGCGAACCTGCCTTTGTTCAACTTTGGTCCCAGAGCCAGCTGTGACACGTCTGCTGCTGTCAGCCAGAATCATGGGACGTAGGCAGACGGATGGAGAAGAGACAGTCTGCATATATGTGTCTGCTTCTCTAGCACCGTCCGCGTGGGCGATGATGGCAGCTTTAAGTGCTGCATGTCTACTCTCAGCCTGGCCGTGTGGGAACAGACCAACCATATGCACAGTAATGTTGGCAGACAAGCGGTGTTGACGGCAGGAGAAAGGCCACACAGGTCTGCTGTCTTGGCCTGGCTCGGCTCCTGCAGCACTTGGAGACAATAAGTACATATTGTACACATCATATATGCAGAGTGCAGCAAGGAAAATACATGGAGTTGAAAGAATTCTCATTTCACTCACGGAATACATTTTCCTCACAGGGGAATTAGTTATACAGGCTATGTGTAAGAAATCTGTTATGATGTGTCATCAGAGACTAATTAGACATTTTGAATTGAAATAGTAACTGATAACAATTTAAAGTTGACATATTATGCTTTTTCAGTATTTTGCTTTCATCTTCTGCATTAATATAGTTTTTTTTGTACATGTAAAATGTTTACAATGGGGATGAGCTGATAACACTTGATTTTTTTTTAAATGCTCCTGGTCTCGATTTCTCTCCTGTATCTTCTTTCCATTCTTCTTCACCCACCTCTCCTTCTCTAACTTTCTTTCCTTCCCCCTCTTCTCCTCTCTCCTACCGAACCGGTCGAGGTAGATATTTGCAGACTGTGTATGGTTCTGTTAGAGATTTCTTCCTGTTTTTTTTCTTCTCTCTCCAATGGTGCAGTGAAGTGCATGCTCGTTCCTCTTGGGTTTCTCTATAATAAGTGTAAGGTCTTGAGATAGTATATGTTATGAATTGGTGCTACAAATAAAATTGAATTGATTTGAAAGTAGCTGCAGATGTACAAGTGAGTTTTAGGTATTTTAGCCAAGTATTATTTGCTTACCCTTTTGGCAGATTATTCTTCTTTAAATCAATTAAAGTGAGTATTCGGCTTAATTCTACTAGGGCTGTTTTTGCAGTGTAACAGTTTGTATATATTCACGAACACAGTGTAATTGCAAGTGGGATGTTTGTAAGTGCAATATATATAAAATATCAGTTTTAAATTTGGATTACAGTAACCGTTTTAAGTACAGGTGACTGTTGTCCATGTTTTACATTTATCACCTTAAAAGTTGATCTTGTGTATATTTTGTTGTTCACTTGTGTCCATTAAAACACCATTGACACGGCTCCCTCTTGCGCAGTTTTAATATCAGACCTACAGACGTATTTGCTCATACTTCTCCGCTTCATCACTCCGAGTACACAAACACTTATGTCCCACATGACTAAGAAAACAGAGGCTTCAGCGGCCTGCATGGAAAAGCGGTGTAAGCTTAGAGCATTATGTTACTTGAGTCCTCTGTAAATTGCCTTTGTGCATTGAAAATATTAATCAGCTCTATTTCAGGAATTGTTTGTGCTGCCCCCCGAGTCTCTATCACTGGGTGGGTGTTAACGCTATGTTCTTTGTCTGTCTTTTTCCTTGATACTGGAAGTGCTACTCCAAATGAGCCTGGTTTCTTTTCTCTGGCAAGACAGAGCTCCCTGCTTTAATTAGAGCTCCTTGAACGGAGTAACGGCCAGTCAGTATGCCTTTATATTCATTATAGGCAACGTATGTGGGTTTTATTTAACAAAGAGCCTAATTTCCCCTCTCCTGGCCGTCAGCTCTAAATATTTAAGTAGGAGCTGCGGTAAAGCCACATGACAGAATGGCTGGCTTTAAAAAGCGACTGCAAACAAGAGCAATGGATCAGGCAAGTTTGCAAAGACTGAGGGAGCTTAGTTTAATTACTTTAAAAACATCACTTTTTCTACAGTCACACTAACAATATCGGAGTGTAAACCAAAATATAGATAAACAGAGCACATTATCTGGGAGAGAGTTAATGTCTTTCTGATTCTAATGAAATATGATGAAGGTCATTAGACAGATGATTATCCTAAAGACTGATCTTCATGCTTGTTTTGATGTTACCCCTGTTCTCCTTGGCCGAGTATATTCAAATAAAGTCCTTCAACTTCTCTCATCATAAACTCCAGGACCTTCTTCACTGGATTTGCTGTCAGGTTCCCTTCACAGTTAGCAAATGTCCAGGTAACATGTGCATTTCAAGCAGGACCTCAATACACAAAACCATGTCTACAAACCACATACAGTAGCCTATGTATACATATATATATATATATATATATATATATATAGCCTTTTATTCAAATATGATGACACTTTTTTATTTTTCAATATATTAAAAACAAAAAAAAACTACAAAAAAAATGTGTATACACATTGATTGAATCACTTGATTTATGAACGAGATGACTGCAAGAACACGCCCTGACACACAGTGAGCTCAAATGCTCTAAATATAGATGACAAGCAAACAATTTACACTTACTAGTCCAAAAGTAACAGGACTAGGTAATGGAGTTTTTATTTGAAGTTTGAAATCCTACAATTTGTCGCTGTAACGTCCTCCTCATACTTTCCGTGTCTCGTATGTTCTTTTTGATCACATATATGCTGGCGGTTGCATTTATACTAAAATGAGGGTCCATATTTGTTTGACGTTTCCGTGCATGTGTATCTGATTGCACATTTTATTACATTGTCCTTCCTGGAGCGTGCACAGTTGATGCGTGCAGTACAATCAGTTCAAATGAGACGGTTCAATCTCATGCTTGGTCAGAGAAAATAAATCACTGGTCACTTTTCACCATTGCAGTTTCTAACCTTGTTCATTATTGTTTTCCGGAACTACACAGCGGACACTTTGCTTGCTGTTTGCATTAGCAATAAGGTTCCAAATGTTTCCTAAACCGATAGTTGAACAGTCTAATAAACAATAGTCATGGTTTGAATTTCATACATTGTACATGAGCAGCACTTTAGTGAATCACAAACAAAAATAATAGCTTTATAAAACAAACAAGGAGGTTATTGTTTAAACATGCAGCCCATGTGATCGTGTTGTTGAGTCAGGCAGCAGAAAAAATCTCTCTCTCTCTCTGATGACACTGATGTTCTTGCATTACAACCTGGAAGAGTGTGGTACATTAGCTTTACACCAGTCAACATGGCTGAGAAAGTTTGTCCTTGAGGCTGTTTACTTTTGTTTCATTGTTGTTTCATTGCATGCACAGTGTGATTACTTCCTGTACAACAACAGCTGTGGATTGACAACTTAAACAGAAAATAACATTTATAAAAAGCTGTATTTTTATTTCATAGTTAACTATTAGAATGAAAGATATCAAAAAAACATTTATTTTATTTTATTTTATTTTATGAGAATAACAATTGTGAGCTATTTCTGTTACCAAGCATTATGACAAAAACGTTTACACAGGATGTAGTAAAAAGTTAGGGGCTCTTACTTTGAAAGCCAGGTTGAAAGGAAGTGGTGCCATATAAGAATTTTATCTGAACAAACCAAGTTTCGGACACAGTCTCTTCAGCGTCCTAATACTTATCACCACACCGTGTTTATGAGAGAATTTCCTTATTATTATAGCCGATTCTGAAGTACCACTTAATCGACGCGTCTGGAGAGGCAGCCATGGCCATCGACTATAGTACTTTGATATTTTCAATTTTTTTTGTTTTTTTGCCTGCTTTTTTCCCTTGTGCTGTTTTTTTTTTTTGGCTGGCCCTACTACTCCTTTATACAGATGAGAGGCTGCTACAACTGGCCACATATTTTAATTTTTTGTTGCTGTTCTTTGTCTGTGCCCCCTGCTGTTATAAGTCTTTAAACACTATACATGAGGTCCAAAGAAATGGCACACGAACAAAAATACACGTTGTGGGCTTATTGATGAATAAATTCTTTAAAAGCTTAACTGCATTTTTACTAACTGACACATATGGTCAACTTAAAGAACCTGGAGAAAACCTACACACAGTTTGCCGGTTTGCAAACCCGGGTCTTTTTGCTTCAAGGCAACAGCACTAACCACATACCACTGTTGTGTCTCCTATACTGTAGCACCTTCAATTCACTGAAATAATCCTTTTCCATTATGTTTGGCTGCAGGATCTACTACTTCACTGCAGGCCTTTCACCAGCCTATACCTAAGTGTGTTCCTGCCTTACTATAGCAAAATACTCCATGTGCAACATAATAATATATGTACATGACATCGACAGAGAGAGGCTTCTTTAATGACTTGGAATTTATAAATTTTTTGGAAACTGGTTGTATATATGTGACTTTTTTTTTAAATGCTGCTGAGTGAAAATTGATCACATTGATGGCGTTTGAGATATGAAATGAAATGCTCCAGTTGCGCTCTCGTATCTGAGTGCTGCAGATAAGGTCTCAGCCATCACTGCGCTGGAAGACGCCTGTGGTTGTTTGATTCTTCAGCCGGACTGTTCAGTTGCTGTGATTTCAAACGAGTGGGAGACTGGCTGCTCCCAGAGCAAAGCTGGAGCTGACTCAGACACTCTAACCCCTGCGCCCCAAATCACACAGCAGTGTTATCTGCCTGAGGATACAATCAAGGAAACATATCAAAGTTCAGTCTCTGGAGCTGCTCTGCTCACATGCATCCCTACAATTTAGTCACAAACACACACACACGCAAACATAATGGAATCTCTCACTAATTGCACCTGAATACTCTATAGCATGATTCAAGACAATTAGGTTTCGCCGTCACGGACTAGCCAGAGCCTTGGATTTTATGCAGTGATGCTGCCTTCAGCATCTGCAGTCTAACCACGTGTAGCTCTGGCTGACCTGACGGTCGGACCTCAGGGAGGATGAGTGGGCTTCCTGCCCACACCAATGTCAGTACCTTCTCCACGTTCTTTTTTGTCCAACCAGCCATTCATCTCCTCATTTACACCACAACCTTCCTGCACCTATTAGTTGTGTAGTCATGTGTAACATTGTTTTGGGTACATTCCCATGCCTGGGCCTGAGTCCAGAAGTGTATGTTTGTGTGCCTGTGTGTGTCTGGGGGGGGGTTAAATATTCCCTTCTCTCCTAAAACTGAAACTGCATTATCTTATATTTTCACAGGGAATGTGTTTTCTGAACCAGAATTACCTTTTTACTATTATTATTATTATTGTTATTATCAGTACTATTATTATTATTATTATCATTATTATTATTAATAATAATAATAATAATACTAATAATAATAGAAATGATAATAATAACAATAATAATAATAACAATAACAATAACAATAACAATAATAATAATTGCTGCTGTAGTGAATCACATTAAATTGTCACACTCTACACCATGATACAGAGCCGGCTGAAAATAAAAACTGAGAAGTTGCCGCACACAGCAGTGCTAATGAGAAGGAGGAGGAAGACACAATGTCCTTTAGCGCAGATGTACTTGAGTACATGAGATCAGGCTCAGAGTTAGAAGTCCTCAACCGTTTCCCCCCAAGTGCAAGCTGTGTTCATGAAATTCAACACTGCCACAGCATCCGGTGCACCGGTGGAGAGACTGTTCAGCCTGGGAGGTCTTGTGCTTACCCCCAGAAGAAACTGAAAGAAAACTCCCGTTGAGGTATAATCACACATTTTGTTATGTGGGCTTACAAATTCGAGCAACATAAAAGTAACATATAAGTAACAAGTCATGTACAAAGTTACTTTCCATAGAGGGTAACTAAGTAAAGTACTTTTTTTAAGAAGTAACGAGCAAACACTACTTTTTAAAAGTAACTTCCCCAACACTGGTCAATGGTCAAAACCACCGTAGTACCCTTAGGCCAAATCCACATGTGAACATCACAAAACGTTTTTCTATTTCATTTTGAAAAGTTTCCCTGTAAAACATTGCATTGATTCATGAAATGTCTCTGTTCACACAGAACCCCCCAAAACGACTCAAAACACTGTCGCACATAAGCCATTACAGATATTATAGAAACAGACACGGAATGAACCGAGCCAGGGGAAAGAAAGGGAAATAGAGAGAGAAAATAAAAGTTATCATAAAGCAAGCAGACCAAACAACAGTGAGTTTCTGGCATAAAACCAACTACTTTCTGAGAAGGAAATCATCAGTTCTGACGCACGAATAAGCTTCATCTCACTGTATTTACTTTGGGCAGAGAGTCAGCCTGACTATAGAAACACACAGAGAGAGAAACACTGTGACCACACAGTCACTGGCAATAACGAGCTGTGGATGTGCAGTGCAGCTGACCATGTGTGGAACAATTACTCATCTTTTCCTTCAAGGAAAAATAGTGTCTGTGAAAACAGGTTTTGCTTTCTCCTCCCTTTATTTTACACTGTTTCACTGTTAATCTTCAACATTTATTTTTTTCTTCACTACCGTGTCTAAAGTCACTGAGAACAAGGACGCATTCTACTGATATCTAGAGTCTTTTCAAGCTGACTTTGGTTACTTTCCATTATAGTAGTTTGTTACACTGACAAACAATCTCCAAGATTGTGTATGTATTATGTATGAGACACAAGAGGATGATGATGACAACCGTGACAAAGATAGAGACAGTTAATGTTGCTGTGAGGCACCAATGCTAGCCACTGATTCACTGTGTAGACATTTAGGGGGGTTCATAGGCATGAATTAAATATAAGTTTGTGTTTTATAACTGTATATTAAAAAAAGTTTTTGGAGCCAAATAATGAGCCTTTTCAGATACTATTTTAAAAGTTTAAAAATAGATGATCTCCTGGTAATGACAGGTGGAACTTGTATGGCATTACAAATTACATACAAAAAGCAAAACCCAGAGTTAAACTTAAGAGTTAAACAGGCTGTTAATTGCATAAAGAAGAAAAGCACTTCTTGTGCGAACTCACATTCATATTATTATGGGGCTGCTCCTCTGTTTCACTCACAGTTTGTGCAAACGACTGCAGTTTCCAGTCTTTAACAGTAATTGTCATTACTCACAGTAGTCTGGTAGTCTGCTGCAGGAGCAACGACTTGTGCTTGCTCAAGCATCTTTGTCTGCCGTGTGCTCGCTTCTTCACACAATAGTTCCTCTTAGTTCCTCTAGTTCTGAAATTTGCATGATTTCTCTCAGTGCATCTTCCCCTCCAATGATGATTTAGCCATGTTATTAGCAGTTAGCCCGGATATTAGCTTCTTGCTTACATCATTTCCATATTCCCCACACGACTAATGTACTCTTGTATACTAGGTTTGTCAGACAACTGTTCTGCCATGTTCTTGAACCAGGGTGGTTGTGGAGGTGCATAGTGTCTTTTTATTCTTAGAAGGTTGGGATGGCATCATGGAGCTACCACAGGAAGGATCAATTCCAATCAATCAATTACAAAAAAAAAAAAAAAGAGTATTTCGACAGCACTACTTGTCTACATGCATATCAACTAGAGATGGACATTTCTATTGAAAATACCATGCAGATATTCAACGTCTGTACTAGTTTCACAGCATCTTCAGATAATGGGAGCAGCTAATGAGATGCATTCAAAGACCCTAGTAAATTTAATCACCCCTGTGGAATCTATATTGTTGAGCTTATGGGCTTTTCCATGATGCAGCTGTAGCACTACTTGGCTCTATGCGCTTTTTCCATTAGGGATAATACCTGGTACCTGGTGCTTTTTTTTAGTTGCTGTTCTGGCAAGGTTCCAAGTGAGCTGAGCCGATACTAAAAAGTCTCGTCAACAGACCACAAATGCAGGACACCGAGCAAAGTGGGGATGAAAGAAACATCTTTAATCACTCCAAAAGATCTCAAGAGCTGAAGATGTTGCACTGTGTGAATTTCTTTTTCTAAGGGGTAAGTACAACAATTTCTCTACTTTCACATAAGAAAACAAACAGGTAAAGGGTATGTTTTTTAACCAAATTAAAAAAACATGACACGCTGGTATAAAATCAGCAAGAACTTTTAAATAACTCGAATGATATATTCCATGGTGCTCCAAATACAAGGTCCAAAAAAACATAAGCAGGTCATACACTAGGACAGGAGTCTGCAAGAAAATATGACCTAGGGCAAAAAGAATTCTAAGCAACTGAATACGGGGAAATAATTTTCCTTTCAATCAAAACTAGTCAATAGTGTACAAGAATCACTAATATAAAAAAGTTTAAAATATAAAATAATAATAATAATATCTTGCATTTGCCACAGACCTTTACTAGTATCTACAACTGAAGCAAATCATTTAAAAAGAATGTTTTCAAAATCTACCAGGCTTGATATTAATCCAGAGTAGTGGACCACTGCATTAGAAAGTAATCAGACACAGAATGCTGGCAAGTTTACTGACAACAGACAGGACAAACTGGACAAAATTGAAAGGTGAGCAGTGGCTAAATAGTGAGGAGAGCAATTGAACCCAGCTACTAAAAGGGGAGGAGCATGTTATCAAGGTGGTGGGAAAAATCTGTAATCATCTGAAATGAGAGAGAGTGTAAGTTAGTTAAATAAAACAGGAAATAGTAACAAAAACATGGTCTTACTGAAAGATGTTACACAAACTTTGTGTGGGAGTTGTGTTGCATTTAATCCGTGGTTATAATGTTGCATCCAAAAAAATATGTGAGATCAGTTCCTCCAAATCTTGGTGACATCGAACTGCAGGCGAGCTCGACACATGCATACATATTAATGGAGCCATGAAGTCATTTATCCCTCAGCTGATTTACATTGCAGAGCAGGGGGGCTCCTAAATCAAAGGGATTTCAAAACACTTTACACGATTTGAAAATTAGAGCTGACAAGCTGTTTATTTCTTGAGGATGTTGTAGCTTTTGGCCTGAAACTTTCACTTTAATCTTAATTCCTCCATTAGGCAAATATATACGACATGGATCTGAACTAATGTGATGTGCTGAACATGTCCATTAAAATGTTTGCATGTGAGTGCATGCATTATTTATAGCCTGAAACACACCAGCACTGTCATAAGCATATACGCACATAAACAATGCTGGATGTTGCTCCACAATATTAATCTGTCTCTTGGCTGTGACTCACTAAAATGTTATCTACTTGTCTGATTGTCTCAAGGGAGGAATATGCATGTGGCAGAGGCTGGTGGAGTAGAGTAGGTGGGACAGACTGAAGATTTGTATGCAACAGGAGGCACCTTTTTAGGAGGAGAGTCTGGTCTGTCTGACGCTCAGTGATTCTCGGGCGGGTATCGGGAGCAGCGGCTTGCTCAGTCGGAGGAAAAGACTTATGAGCTTTATTGATCACAGGCTTGTCTGGATGGTGGGATGGGGGGAGTGGGGGGTCTCCCTCTGCATAAAACAGAGCTTTTATTGACAGCAAGATGGCAACAGGTCAGGAAAGTGAAGAATTCATCAGCGTGAGAGAGTGAATTAAGAGGATATGGTCTGTGAGTGTTTTGTTAATGTTTTAAAAAGCTGTTTATACTCGTGTTGCTTAAGCACCGTTGCACACATTTGTCGTTGACGTCACCAAGAAAAAAAGAAACACATACATACTGTAGTCTGCCTTAAATGACATCTCCACTTTCACAGGTCACTTTGTTATTGGCTGAGTTCCATGTCACACTGTCCTGAATTTTTGATGTGAACAGTAATACGTTTTCCTAAAGTTATTTTAAAATGGTTGCTGTGTAAAGGGTCCGTTATTACAATTCATTTAGGGTTAGTGTGTAACTAAACCACTGTTTCCAGGTGTAAATATTTCAGTTTAGTGTAAAGCATTAAAATTAAACATGTTTAAAAGAATATTTATATATATATATATGTATATATATATATATATATATATATATATATATATATATATATACATAAATACATAAAATAACAATAATACTAATAATAATAATAATTAAAGCTGCAAGCAGCGTTGTACGGGACCTCACAGCTGCCGCCCTCTACCGGCATGCCATGTATAACGTGGGCTCTGGTCGGGTCACTTATCTTGCATGTGAAGTTTAGTGCAGATTGGTCAACGTATGGCAATGTTACGGGTCACTTCCTGTTTCAGAGGATCTACTTCCTGTGTGCAGATGATGTCTTGCAGATGTGTTCAGGGCGGGCCCATGGTCTCACATATCAAGTTTGGAGCCAATAGGTCAATAATGTGGGCAAGTTACAGGGCACTTCATGTTTAACGGCGAAACGCGCATTTCAAAATGGCCGACATCGTGTTGGGGTCAAGTTCGCATTCGTAGACGTGTTCAGGGGCGGGATCTTGTGTCACGTATGAAGTTTCGTGCAGATAGGCCAAAGTATGGCAGTTATAGCGCACTTCCTGTTTCATGGTGAGCCGTCGAAATTCGCCAAAATTCCGATGGCTGCCATGGCCACACCCTTTTGAATCTGCGAAAGTTTCCAATAACTTTTGATCTTGGATGGGTCTGGAACAATTTGACTCGTTTTCCGTGTTGCTACGATGAACACCCTCAGACAAGTTCGTTCAGTTACGAAACTTGTAAAACGCCATGGTGGACGCCAAATCCAAGATGGCCGACTTCCTGTTGAGTCGAGGTCATGGTATCAAGAGGATTTTTTCCTCGCCCCACCAAGTTTTGGGAAATTCGGTAAAACCGAATTTTTGCCTGTTCCATAGGCACGTGACCTGTGGGGGTGCTACTGAGCTATTTTGCATTGGTTTTTCGCAATTCCACATCTTATTGAATTTTTCGGCAGTTCTGATGTGCGTGCCAATTTTCGTCTGTTTTCACGCAGGTTCAGGGGGTCAAATTCAAGATCCCGTGGAGAGAAAGAAAATAATAATAATTCCTGGAATTACAATAGGTCCTCGCACACTGTGTGAGTGCTCGGTCCCTAATAACAATAAATCTTTGCACTGGTACAAGCTTTTGTCACCCTCTTGTTTAGCCAGAGGAAGGCTTGTTGTCCCAGACTGCCCCTTGTATAAACACTGGCGGTGTCACTTTGACGTGTTTCTCTCACACATTCCCCGCAACATTTTTGCTTTAGCGATACAAATAACCTCAATATGCTTTGTGAGAAAGCAATTTTCAAATAAATATATGAAATGTGCAATTATAACTATAATAGCTTCATTTTTTAAACAATAAACACATTTGGATAACAAAGAATACTTTACAAGTATCAATTATTTGCTGTGCAATAAATTTTTTTGTTTTAACAATACAAATACTGTCCCCTGCCAATGTTTTGAGACACAACATACACAGAGGTCTTTGGTGGCATTTTCTGGTCTTGGGTTTTGGTCGTCGTGAATCATTGTTCCGTTCGGGTGACGTTGGCTTGTTGTTAGTTGCACAGTTTTCTTTTTGCCCCTCAGAAACTTCTCTATTATCCAAACCTTGTCACCAGTGTAGGTTATGTTGCGGTACGTCACTTAAATGAGTCCAGCTTACAGCGAGACCAAAAGTTCTGCCTGCTAAACTTTAGTTAGGACTTAAAAAAAAAAACAGAACTTGCGCCCCCCCAGTTTGAAAAAGGCTGCATTATGTGGACAAAAGTATTTGGCCACACCTGTTAAATATTGAATTCAGGTTTTTCAATCAAGCTTTGGTGTAGGCCTCTTATCTCCAATGAAGGACAATCTTATCCCTTCAGCATATCAACATATTTTGGAACTTTCTGGCAACAGTTTGTGGAAGGCCTTTTTCTGTTCGAACACAACTGTCCCCCACTGCACAAAGCAAGGACTATAAAGAACTTGACTGCCCCACACAGAGACCGGACCTCAAACCCATCAAGCTCCTTGGGATTAACTGGAACAGAGATTGTTATCCAGGTCTTCTCGTCCAACATCAGTGCCTGACCTCTTACATGCTCTATGAATGAATGGGCACACATTGAAAACACTTCAACAATTTTGTCATGCTTATGTAAGAGGGTAATAGCAATAAGCAGCTAATGTTGTATACATATCCAGAAAGACTTCTGGATTCAGCGGATCTAAATGCAAGCATTGCAGTTGCCGGAATGTATAACATAGGCGACTAAATGTCCATTTATATTTTCGTCTGCTTTACGTCCATGGAATTTTCAATAATGTCCGCCATGACTTTTGACAACTTGCTTCGCACTAATTAAACATGCCATGTCAGCCAGTGACCTCTTACTGGCTGCAGGGATAAGTCAGTAAGCTCTAGCAGCCAGTTTTTAATAACCATATAGACTCTTCTTCGTCGTTTTCCTGACGGATTTGACTATTGATTCTATACTGCAGCCGCGATTTCCTGCGGTATTGCTGAGTTTCGTCCGTCATTGTAAGCTCTCCTGCGACGTGCAACGTCCCCGTCTTTCAATGTCGAGTATAAAAGGGCCGTATTAAGCGTTAACAGAGGTCTGTGCTCGCTACTGTTTCCCTTTGTTTTGTTTTTCTGTGAGCGGGTAGACAGGACATGGGAGTTAAGATTGTCTGTAGTGGCTTTTTAGCCTGAGCAGCTGCTCCACAGAAGCACTGTGTTCCCATCTCTTTGCCAACATCCTGTGCAAGGGTGCTCCAGGTGATTTGTACAGCCTGTGGCTTGCCTGGCTTGCATGCTCATCAACTCTGTGACAAAGTTCAATAAACCAGCCTCCCCCACACTGTTTCCCATGTCTTCCCGAGCTTCACCAGACAACAGTTACATCTCCTGCTGTCCACTGTTCCTATTAAAAAGAGACTTGACACAGAGCAGGTGCATGAGTGAGCACACAAGTAAATGCCAGCGCCTTAATTTGAAGCTACTTAGTTGTCTTATCTTCTTTGGGAGTCTGCTGCGGTGAGTAAATTGGGACTGAATGCTTGTTGTTAGACCAGTCCACATTTGTTGGCAGTTCACCACAGCGTTCGCTCTGGCTGTGGTCTGCACATGACGTCCAACCCCTTTGTTGTAGACACACGGATTGAGAAGTGCTTGTTTTGTAAAGCTGCAAAGATATGTCAGCACAAATGTATGTGAGTGGGGGAATTAATCCTCAGCAATTGGTCATTTATTATTACCAAGTGCCTCAGCTCATAGAAAAATAAAATACTGTGCATGATTGATGTACTTGGACACGAAGCCCTGACTGAGATGTAGTTTCAAGGCTGTGGTAGAAAAAAAAAAAAAGAAGAAAAAAAAGTTGTTCCATACAAGAAAAATGAGGATGTCAAGTAACAAGGACATCATTCAGCACAAAAAAGATTTGGTCTGTTATTTTTTTATTTCTAAAATCTGTTTTAGAGAGTAGGACCAACAGCTGCTTGAAAGCAGATCAGTATCTTTTTGAGACTCTTTTTGAGACTTTTGAAAATATGGATTCTCTACAGAATGATATATTTCGAGTGTATGTTCCCATGTTTGCTGTGGGCTGAACTAAATTAAGAAAGTTGCCAGCATATAACTTGGTGAATTTAGTTTGAATGAACTTATTCCTTTTGGGTGACAGTCATTCTTTTAAAGTCTTTCAAACATTTTCTTTTTACAGTGTAATTTAATACTGATTAATTCGCCTAATTGGCTACCCATGGTGTGCCCTCTAGAGGTAACCATAAGCAACACAGCGGGCTGTGAACAACAGGCAAGGATGGTACAGTTGAAATATGTGTGTGTGTTTTAAAAATGAGGGCATGTTGATTCGTTCATAACAAATATTTATGAATGTGCATATTCACGTGTCCTTAGGCAAGACACATGTGAGCGGGTATAATGACGTGTGATAGAAAAAGTGGTGCACATAGTTTGCTGTGTGAATGGGTGAAAGGTAGAGTAAAGCAGCTTTGAGTGATTCATCAAGATTCGACTTTAATTTACAATAAATATTGTGTTATTATTATTATTATTCGTTGTTAGTATTATTATTAAAATGGAATGAAGACTTGGAACAATTAAAAGTAAGAAGAACATGTTCTTTCCAAAGTGTCTTTTCTCTGGCACCAAGTGATCAAACTGAAGTGAATGATCACCATAGCTACTGTTTGCTTCAGTTATAAAATGACTGCAAATATTTACCCCCTAACTCTGTCAAATGAATACTAAACATCTTCCGGTGGTCTCACCATCAACAGGACGAGTCCATTGCAAAGTGGATTGGACAGCAGACAGGATCCTGATCCCCGGTTTCTTGTTCATAGATTGACAGGTGTCTGAGTCAAAGGCAAAGCTCTCAGCTCAATATGTTCCAATCCTCACCTATGGTCACAAACAGTGAGCAGTGACAGAAAAAAAAACCCGATCAAGGATACAAGTGGCTGAAATCAGTTTTCCCCGGAGAGTGTCAGGGCTCACCCTAAGAGACAGAGTGAAGAGCTTGGACATTCAGGAGCGGCTTGAAGTAGAGCCGCTGCTCCTCTTCATCGAGAGGAGGCAGCTGAGGTGGTTCGGGCATCTAGTGAGGATGCCTCCTGGATGTCTCCCCGTGGGAGGTGTTTAGGGCATATCCAACCAGAAGGAGACCCCAGGGCAGTAGTGATGAGTCGTTCATGAACGATTCGTTCAAAATGAACTAATCTTTTGTATGACTCGGGAGTAATGAGTCGTCTCAGTGAGTGATTCATTCATTTTCATGCAGTACCTTGGCAGGCAGGTGCATAAGCTCAGTCAGCAGGACAGGAAACAGAAACGATTAGTTCAGGATTCACTCAACTGAGCATCCGTCCTCAGGTCATGTGACAGCTACCTAGTCACCGTCGTACTGTTAAACAACAATGGCACTTTATTATGGTGTGTATTTGCTTTCCTAGGGTTTCATATGGGTTGAATAGCTTGTGGCATTTTGTTTATTATACTTTGTCAGCTGAAGCAAACCATGTTGCCTTCAGTGTTAAGTGCTTGAGAACCAAGGTCTTTTTTACAACGCCCACAAGAGGGCTGTTAAATGAACAAAATGAACGAAATGACTCAAAAAAAAATTAGTTCAATTTACTGTCCGAGCGTAAAAGATCCGAGTCAGTAAGAAGAGTCGAACTTCCCATCACTATGGCAGACCCGGGACACGCTGGACAGATTATCTTTCACGGCTGGTATGGGAACACCTCTGTGTCCCAATAGTCATGTGTCATTCATGAACGATTAGTTCAAAATGAACTAATCTTTTGTATGACTCGGGAGTAATGAGTCGTCTCAGTGAGTGATTCGTTCATTTTCATGCAGTACCTTCCTTCGCCACGTGATGGCAGGCAGCTGCATAAGCTCAGCAGGATAGGAAACAGAAATGATTAGTTCAGGAGTCACTAAACTGAGCGTCCGCCCTCAGGTCACATGACAGCTGTTAAACAACAATGGCAGGGAGGATAAAGGACACAAGTCACTTTATTGTGGTGTGTATTTGCTTTCCTAGGGTTTCATATGGGTTGAATAGCTTGTGGCATTTTGTTTATTATACTTTGTCAGCTGAAGCAAACCATGTTGCCTTCAGTGTTAAGTGCTTGAGAACCTCGGTCTTTTTTACAACGCCCACAAGAGGGCTACAGCGCCACCCGCTGTAAAAATGAAAGAAATGAACGAAAGGACTCAAAAAAAGATTAGTTCAATTTACTGTCCGAGAGTAAAAGATCCGAGTCAGTAAGAAGAGTCGAACTTCCCATCACTATGTCCCACCGGGGGAGCTGGTTGAGGTGGCTAGGTAGTGTTTGGGCCTCGCAGCTGAGACTGCCACCTCCAAAAACCCAGACCGAGAACGTTCTTGGCTGAGTCTTCCTAGACAAACGGAAAAATCAATACATCTTCCGAAACTGAGACATCAGCCATGTGGTGTTACCAGATCCCCCCCGTTCACTGCAGCATAATGAGACTGTGACAGCAACGTTGACTTCTCTCCCTGAAGCCGTCGCTGTTCTTTGGCTCACATGAAATGGGAGCAACTGAGCCAAGATGCCTTGGTGTTTGTGCGGCACAGCAGCCAAGCTGACACAGAGATCAGCAGTAAAATGCAAGAGGAGGTCACTCTCTCCTCGAGCCTTCCTGACCCGTTATTCAATTACGCTTGTGGGTGGCCACATTTCGCGAGGTTTAATTTTTCATCTAGTGAAGATTATTATTATGACTCACTCAGAGTTTGTACTTCGTCTTCTGTGGGCTGCTGTTTCAATTTAGAGGGCAGTATATACACACATGGGATTGCGTTACCATTGATTTGTATTTAAATCAACCATAAATTAGAACTGAAATGAGGAAGTTGTAGTAATGCTTTACTATTTATACTTATTTGCATCTCTTTTGTACTTTTACATTTTTAGACCTACATAATCACTGAGTGTAGGGCTGGGCAAATATGTCGATATTATATCATATCTATATTATAACATGTGAAGGCTGTTGCATTAAGAATCATCATATTCAATTTGATGAATTAAAATTGATATTTGAAAAAGTCACTTAATAACACAAAGCCTAATTATTTGTGTTATAGCAGAATTTGACCATTTCATTGTGTCTAACAAACATAAATATTCTTTAAAGTAATAATAATATTTTTAAGTCATGTAATACAGATCATAAACAGGAGATATTTTATTTAGTTTGCGGATTTATATCCACATATATCATGTATATAGCAGGATATTTGACATCAGCCTCAACAGAGGGTTGACCACAGGTTTCTGTTCTGTTCATCAAGGCCAGAGAACAGACAACACACTTGTCATTTGTGCTTAAAATATGAATAATTCCGTCAGTGCTGCGATCATTAATTACTTTCTTTTGAAGAAAACTCAAGGGCGGTAGATCCAGTATTTGACTCTTGTCACCGTTTCCTCAGTTTTCAGTGAAAAACAAGAAAACACGTATACAAGCATTTATTGTAACACGTGAGTTACAATAAATGCTAATTAAATGTTAATTAAGTTAATTTGTTTATGGGATGCTGCGGCACTGTAATTATGGATGAATTTGGAAATAATTATTCAATGTGGGGTTTATTTGCATCTGTGAAACACACCGTATCTGTTTTTACTCCCATCTTGCATAAGCTGCAGCATATAAGTGTGTGTGTGTGTGTGTGTGTCTGTGTGTACCTGTGCTGAGGTGCAACACCTTTTCTCTCATTAGTTTTACTAAACAGGATAATGATTCCCTTGGGAATACGTCTCCTTCGCTCCGCTCGCCCCGTCACTCTCCACGCCACCATCACCATGGTGATCAAACCCAGATGTGCTCGCCTCACACAATTGTACTGTTTATACAGTTGTCACTCTGCTCAGTGCCACAGCCCGCAGGGAATCTCCACATGTACTGCTCCAACACCAGACAAACTCAATTCTTCACAGACCGTCTCACGCGTTCTTCGATGGAAAATGGGAATTTTATAAGTGAAACTCGGCTATAATTGTTTCGCTTTGAGGCATTTCAAGCGAAGATTGTATTTTAAATAAAGGTAAAATAGTTTTTAGTCCCCCAGTCTTTCGTCATTGGAGAAAACTCTCAAATGACTTTCGAGTTCTGTGTTACACAGGATGCTTCAGCAGCTGAAGAGCACTTTGCCGGTTTCTCCGTCTAATCTCACTGAGAGAAAACCACTACACCACACACGCACCAGCACCTGTAATCAGTCTAGTATAAAGTACCTAGAAAGGATACTTGAGTAAAAATACAAGTATCTTAACATAAAATGACTTTGGTAGAAGTTGAACGACACCTTTTACGATATTACTTACGTAAAAGTCTTAAAGTAAATGACATTTACTGTTCTTCAGTCTCAAAATCAATTTCAACTTGAAGGTTGTGGGTTCGATTCCCAGCTCCGCTAGTCTACATGACAATGTGTCCTGAACTAAGAAACCTTTTTTCATTAAAACAACTGAACAGACGTGTCCCTTCGTGGTGTCTGCAGCTGGGTTCACTCGTTTTTGAGCACCTTAACATTTCTGGATATGTTCAGAACTTTTCATGTGTATTGCTATTACCGTCTTACATAAGAATAAAAAGAATTCCTCCTGATCTGTTAAGATATCGCAGAGATATGTTAAAATGTTAAATATGTTAAATTTAAATTGCTGCCAAATTTGGATCTGGTAATGAAACTTAGAGTTTGTTCCAGCATATACGCAACACATTTCATTAAAATCTGAGTTTTATATATAAAAATCTATAATTTTTACAGTTTTGCCCATTATAAGAGACTTCATCAGTGGGTAGATTCTTACCAAAATTTAATGGGAACATATTTGCCCTTCACAAAAAATTCAGATTGACAGGAAGTTGCTAACGGAAGGACAAACTTACAGATAAACCCACACTGATGAAAAACACAACCTTTGGCTGAGTGTTTTCTTTTTTTCTCATCAACTCTCTCTCTTTGTTTAAAATGCTATTTAGTTCATAATAAATATGATATTTCGGGCTCATGACTGGCTGAAGTTTGTGTTCACTCCTACCTAGAACTACCAAGAAACAAATCATTAAAGATCAGCCTCAGTAGACGACGACCGCAGTGAACCAGACCTCAGAAATCTGTTGCAACCACAGATGAATGAGCACCACAGGAAACCAAACAGCTGTTTGTAGAGAACAAAAAAAAAACAAATCAGTGCATAGCGACAGATAGAGAGACTCGACGGATGTGCGATGAGTTATTTTGCATGATTGCCAAATATGTTCTATTAGCTTGAAAAGTACAGAGGGATGAATTGTCCCTCTTTCATTCCTTTCAACAACAAAAACATAAACACACGTCTCTGCAAGACAGCACAACAAAGACAAAGAACTGAGAGAGGGCAAACATTTACACTGGTGTAATACAGCCGTGATCAAAGGAGAAAAGAGAAGACACAAAAACACACCTGCACTAGCAGATGGAGGACGCTCCAGCAAAGAAGAGAGAGGGCAACACAGTGCTGTCAGAGATGCAGGTAGACAGGAATCAAGGGGGGAATATTAAAGAGGAATCCACTGTTCATTTAGCTAAGTGTCCAACCGCAAACACTGCATGAGCAATTTTTCTCAGGCATGAATATGTTTTTTTTTGCACGATCCAGTCTGGCTTGATTTACAAAACAGGAAAGAACAGCGAGAGCCCGACACGTCCTTGGGTGATGCTATTAGCGTGTTGGTTTACCACCATAAGTGTCACCTCCTGGATCTGAGCCCAATAACAAGGTGACTCAGATTGAGCTGTACACTGATTACACAGTCTGTGCCACACAGTGAAGCTCTGTGATGCAGGCTCACAGTGAGCAGGAGAAAAGACGACAAAAAAAAAAAAAAAAAAATACAAGCTCTTTGGTTGTGAGAAATTTAAACGAGTATGAAAAAGGGTGTAAAAGAGAAAGTAGCAGCAAAAAAGGTGTTTGCATTGAGGAGGCGATTGTCAGGGATATGGAAAATTAAATGATGTTTTCCTTTGACTTCCTAGGGTGCAATCATACCTGTGAGACCACGCCGTTGGTTAGTAGCTCATGCAATTTAGAAACGTGCTTTTGTTTTTCAGCTTGGTTTGGTTCATGTTCACAAAAGCAAACCTCAACCGTTCAGAAATGTCTCTCATTTGTCTACTTTGGTGACGCGACAAATCAGCGCCGAGATTCTCCAGATGACTCAGAATGGAGCAACAATGATGATTTCCGTGTGTGGACACTAAAGGGCTCTACGATACAAGTTGCTTTATGTACCGGGACCGAAATGCAAATTTGCATTTGGTGTGAAATACAGTATTACAGACACACAAGGTATCCTTCTGTGTCTGAAAGAGAGCATAAAGATGCTCAGATCAGAATGTGAGCCAACAGTTGATATTTATTTTCAACAGATATTTATCCTCACCCTAACCTTAACCTAAGTCCTATCCTGGTCCCTAAACCTAACCTCAATCTCTGACTTAAATGTTCTCCCTTCTCCGCTCGGCGCCTCTAAATGCGACACCAGTGGCGTCAAACTTGGTGCGTCCCTTCCAGACGCGGTTGGACACCTTGTGTGTCTGTAAGGCAAATCTTTGACAGAGCGCGGCTGTATAAGGCGATTAGAACACGGTGGCTACACACGCTAGTGCTCCCCTCGTTCCTGCAGAAGGGAAGATTGGACCGCACCATTTCTTCAGCTCAGTTGACTCATTGGTTTCCCTTGCAATGATGCCAAGGATCAGCCACTGTTATCCAGCCAGCAGAGCACGTAACAGCCCGGTCACCGCCCGAGCTTAAACAGCCCAAGCCTGACCCAAAAGATGGACAAAACACATCCATCTCACTTCCTGAAGCAACCCAAGTACATGGGTTGGTTGCGTCTGGGCAGAGATGTTTTCTTTTTAGTTTATTTTATTGCTAATTTTAGTACCATGAAGCCGCATGTCACTATTGTTTGCTATGTTTGTGCTGGTCGTGCTACTGGCTTGCACCAGCTGTCGATCGCATGTAAAGCCGACTGATTGTCTTAAATCCGTGCAGAAACAGCCGACCGAGCATCCTGCCGCCTGCCTTGGGATCCAAGGGCAATCGGCACATCTTGCAGAGACTGCTATCTTGCCTTTGTGTTGGTGCTTTTCACTTTTTCTTTCCACTCACTCACCCACACGCACACATGACTCTCTCTCTCTCTCCCCCTCTCACACCGCCCAGTGAGTGAACAAGGGAAACTGAGACCTTGTAAGAATGCCAGAATTGCGCAGACAAATGGTTACCAGGCAGCCGCCATTACACACACTCTCCTGATCATTTCCGGCAACCATAACTTGTGCGTGACGTAGCCCTGCCTGTGCGTTATGTCCACCATCTTGCTCCTGTTCCTCTCTCAGTCTTGCACACACACACAACACATGTTCTCTATTATACTGCTTGCCTTGTGTAAGTGGTTGTAGATTAAATGATAAAGTCTTATTTGAAGAGGCGTCTGTTATTTGTTGATATTAGTTGTTTGATATTAGTTTCATCTCGTGACAAAAGCTGGTTGAGGGAGTCACTACTTGGAATCCCTCCTTCACTATTGTTTATTTGTGGTTACCGCTGGTATCAGTACCAGATTAAACACCCTTTTTGAGACTAATTGGGCAATTTGATTGTTTCCCCCCTCCCTCTGGGGTGGTGTCCCGGCTTGGCAAGTTAATTAACAATTAGCTTCCTTTTTTTCCTACAATTAAAAATGATTTTTAATAATTTATTAATCATTAATAACAATCAAATTACTCCGAAAATGTTGCTTCTCAACAGTAGGACATGAAATGATGCATTGGAGGCACACAATTTGTATCAAGCAGCTTGTATTCATTTCTTTATTCTTTTAAAACAGATTAGAGTAGAAAGTGAGTGCTAGATTTAGCTACGTAAGTGATTAAAAATGAATGTGCAGGCCCACAATGAAACATTTATATATAATCTCCATAAACTTGTCACAAATGCAAATTCTAGCTCTTCCTAAAACGTGATGAATGTTTTTTATGCTTCATGCAGGTTAGATTATTTGCTTAAGGTCAGGGAACGATTAGGATCTTAAACACTGGAAAAAGTCAACACCGACTTAAAGTGTGAGACAGGAAGCGCTGACCTTTTCGAATCTTACCAAAGCCATGATATTTTCCTGACCTTAGCCATGTGCGGCTTAAACAGAAATCACATGTGTGATAAGACGGAGGAAGGGAACATGCACCTTCTTCTTCTCTGACTCTTAATGTCTATCGACCCAGCAACATTTCCCAGCTATCAGTCTCACTTATGTTTGAAGATAATTAATAAATCATGTAGTAAATAACGCTCACTTATCCACAACCTGAAGTGTCTTTCTAGGATTTAAGTCCTTTTTTTTTTTCTGTCTTACACATCCTGCATTACTGCAGTGACAGTGTACCGGTGGGTGGCACAGTCATCACTGAAGTACCAAGCCTTTGCAGTGAGCGCAACAAAGCTGATGACTTGCTCATTTCATGGCAGGGCCTGTGTCAACACAGCGTAAAATCATCACACACAAAAAGAGGAAGCTCAGTGAAAACAGTTTTCAACTGAGTTTTGAAGTTTTCAGCTGTCACTGACACAATTACCTGAGCAAGGTACCCAAATCCCCATTGCCTGGGTAAATGGGAGGGTTGCATCAGGAAGGGCATCCGGCATAGTAATCTCTGCCAAATCAAATATGTGCAGCATTTGCTGTGGCGACCCCTAGAGAGGGAGAAGTAAATAGAGAAAAAATGGTGAAAATACTGGTGGTTTAGCCTGGCTAATGCATGCAGTCTGGAGAGGGTGTAATCACCTCCTAGTGGACGTAGAAGAATCGCTATGAAATTGGATAGACCTGCAACCAATCAGACCAATGATCCGGATCACGTGTGCAGAGTGTTCGAGAATGTGTCAACAACAAATGTGCTCGTTGTCGTTTCCTCGGATGGTGCCTAACGACTCTTGCCCGGGGGAACTCTGTGGAGCAGGTGGCTTAAAATGGAAGCAACAACCGAACCAAAAGACAGCTGCTCCTCAGTGGCCGCCATGTTGGATGTATACGAAAGCCGCTAGGTGTTGCGTCTCTGTCATCATCACATTAAACCCGCCTCTAATGCACCTGGGGTAAAAAAATTTTGATCAGTTCCCTTTTTTAGGAGACGGCAAAGGTGGCCAGAGTGAAATTAAATCACTGGCAGACTCGGCCGGGTTCATCCAGGATACTGGTGGCTATAAATACAGCAGCGCTCACTGTTTGACTCTTTGAAAGAGTGACAAATCTGTTGTGCTTTGTACCTCCCCCCTCCTCCACTGTACAAATCCTCAGACACATTTTTAACTTCATCTCCAATCGAAGAAGCCCAGATTGCAATCTGTTACACAATATGTTTTGCTCCACTTTATTAGGCCCATAGATAAACCTCATGGCTGGAACAGAGGACTGTGAGTAATGAAGGCTCCCTCAACATAACAAGATCCTGCCATCCTTATGCTCTCGTCCTCTCATTTTGTAGTGTCGATGAGTTTAGCTGGTCATTTTCCTGCTTTCCTTTCAAGGGAACAAGCATACACAGATGCTGCAACAAAATGTAATCATTTTCTTACATCCTGCGAGCATGCAAGCAATTACAGTGAACGCGTCGTCAATATGTCCGTACATCTTATGTGGAGAACGTGTATTCCAGCTAATGGTGTTATATAAACAATTAGAGTGTGCTCACCACACACACATAGGCTCCGTCTCAATTCAGACTCCACTTCATTTGAAGGTCAGAATGTTCCACAGTGCAGTGAAAAGGCCTGTCCCACTTTGAGGACCCTGCCTCCAAATGCAGCCTATTTTTACCCTGCTACAAACAGATGGAACCTCCACAGCCTCACATATCTGTTCGCTAACCATGTGATACGATCATGTGAGTAATAATAAAGGACAACGAGCCTCGTATTGGTTGGACAAAGGAGTGGACTAAGAAAGCCAATGGCAAAATTTGACTGCAGTAGCTAGTGTTTAACCAGGAAGGCAGTAGATACGAGACAGGAGGCAGAGCTGGGAGTGTCAGAGCTGAAGATGCTGAGATTTTCATTGGGAGTGACCAGGATGGACAGGATTAGAAATGAGCATATCCAAACGGTTTAGAGATAAAGGAGTCAAGGTTGAGATGGTTTGGTCATATGCATAGGAGGGATAGTGATTATATTGGACAAAGGATGTTGAAGATGGAGCTGCCGGGCAGGAGAAGAAGAGGAAGAGCACAGAGAAGGTTCATGGAAGGAGGACAGTTGGTGTAACGGAAGAGGACACAAGGGAGAGGACAAGATGAATTCATCAATAAAGAATGCTTTTCTTTTGGACTCCCAGTACTTTTGGACTACTTTCTAGACTCTCCCTTATTGTGAATTATGAATAGAATATCCCAAAATTCATTGCATTCCTGAATATCCATAGACACCATGGCACAGACTGTCCCATTTAACAATGTTGTGACTTCCACTCAGCTGCAGCCAAAGCCTATAATTGGGGGCAGGGATTTCTTAGATGACTTTTCCAAGGGTTTCTTTCTCCCTTGTAATCCTAACATAAATGATGTCAGCAGGCATTCAGTATGCTGCTGTTTGTACTCCCGAACATAAAAACAGACAAATCAAACAAAAGAAAACATCTCTGTTATGGTTTTTCTTGTCATTATCTCGGTTTAGCTCCCACACTCGACTGCAGAACTTTACAAGTGAACCTAATCACGTGTAAAACATTGTGGATGCAAGCTGCAAACTGGTCATTAGGTCACCCACAAGAATCTGGATGTCCAATTTGAAGCCTCCAGAACTGTGGTTTGGCCGGTGCAAAGACGACGTTAAGTGAAGTTCAGAGGTGTCTCCTACTGGACAAAACCAACTGTCAGTCGCTAATATGTGCTGCACTTAATTGTCTTTTTTCCTCAAAATGGGAACATCATTTTCAAAATTGACGACCTAAAACTACTGAAAAAGACATTAACTCCTTGTTAAGTGACGTTATTAAGCGAGTAGAAGCTCATTGTGTAATGGCAAGACTGTAAAACTAATTTCTTTTTGCAACAAGTCCTTTTTCCCCCTGGTGGCTACTCGATATATTTTTACTTCCACATTGGCATCATCAGGAGACCTTTACTTTTTCAAAAAGAGTCTTTGGTGAGTGCCTACAAATGCAGCATGCAGTGCATAGTAATTATCTTCAGGGTGTCATATGACGGGGATTTGAATGTACAGTAATGCACTATAGTTTTTATGACAATAATAACGTGAAGATTTACAAGCTGCGTGTCTTATTACAAGAGAGTTCCTGTATGCACATATACAGTATAAAGAAGTATGGTTCCATGGGTTTGTTCCTTCACATTCCACTCACATGTTCCTTCCTTCTTCTTCTTCCCATTCGCGAAAAGACTTCTCCTAATTGATTACGAGAAAATGAAATGCGAATACACTCTGGAATCCATTTATTCACACTTTCATAAATTCTTAATCCTTGCACTGTCCTGAATCATCACTTACTTGGGCCTGACTACCGACCACAGTATGTGCTCACACTCTACTCTCCTTCTCTCACACACGTCTGAGAATAAACGAACACAAAACCTTTTTACTATGACGTGCACAGACCAACATAAACCCAACAAACAGACCCAATATTAGCATCTATTTCACTTTCATCGCTCCTCATGGCTCTTAACAAACATCCGTATTAGTACCAAACCCTAAACCCTAACAAATCATACACCAGGACTTGAGGTTTGGTGGCCACAGGTGATGAGCTGTGGCTTTTTGAATTTTAAGAGAATCGTTAAAAACTCACAGATTTACCATCAATGATTGAAGTTTGATCACCTCCCTATTACTTACTTCTACAGCTCTTTTCTAGCCTGTCCTCCAACTCAAACAGCACTACTGGTTGTTTGCAGTGGCGGCAGCGGATTACAACCCTTAGTTATGTTTTTGAAATAGGCGCCCCGAGCCGTCGCATGAATAAAACCAGTGTTGTTATACGACCACAGATGGGACAACGGTGGATTGCTGGTCGGCTGTGCGTCATCTAGCTCCGCTAGGCTACGTGCTGACCATACTGTGCTGGCAGTGTGCAAATGAAAGATGTGTGCACATAGATGCACTGTGTGATAGTGATGGGAAGTTCGACTCTTCTTACTGACTCGGATCTTTTACTCTCGGACAGTAAATTGAACTAATCTTTTTTTGAGTCATTTCGTTCATTTTTACAGTGGATGGCACAGCTGTCACGTGACCTGAGGGCGGACGCTCAGTTTAGTGACTCCTGAACTAATCATTTCTGTTTCCTATCCTGCTGAGCTTATGCAGCTGCCTGCCATGTGGCGAAGGAAGGTACTGCATGAAAATGAACGAATCCCTCACTGAGACGACTCATTACTCCCGAGTCATACAAAAGATTAGTTCATTTTGAACTAATCATTCATGAATGACACATCACTACTGTGTGAATGTGAGTGTATGGGTGAATGGCAAAACTAGTAAATAACAATATTTACTATAATAATAGGGCCACACGGTGTGGTAGTGGTTAGCACTCTCGCCTTGCAGCGAGAAGACCCGGGTTCGAGCCCCGGTTGGAACAAGGGCCTTTCTGCATGGAGTTTATATGTTCTCCCCATGTGTGCGTGGGTTCTCTCCGGGTTCTCCGGCTTCCTCCCACAGTCCAAAAACATGCAATGTGGGGATTAGGTAAATTGGACACTCTAAATTGACCGTAGGAGTGAGTGTGAGTGTGAATGGTTGTTTGTCTCTAGTTGTGTGTGTGGCCCTGCGATGGACTGGCAAACTGTCCAGGGTGTACCCCGCCTATCGCCCGATGTAGCTGAGATTGGCACAGCACCCCCCGCGACCCTCTGGTGGAGGATAAAGCGGTTAGATGATGACTGACTGACTATAATAATACAATGAAATAAAACATATGTAGTGTAACATATAACGAATATAACGTAACTAACCCTGACAAAAGTAGAACATAATAGAAGATATTAGTGGTGCACAGAGAGAAATGTGAAGTTAGGACTGCCACATCTCTGTTGGGTGGAAGAACGGTTGATTTGTTCCACATAAAAGGAAGGATTTTGTAGGTAAAGGAGTACGTCATCGGCATAGAGGCTAATCTTGTGGGCGGTGTTTTGTTTGGATTCCTTTGAAGTTTATGTCCTTGCCCAGTGCCATTGTGCAAAGTGAAGCATTGTGATACTAGATCCATTACAGCTCAAATTTGTACAAAATAAAAGACATCTAATTAATCCAACCATATACAAATCTATTCTGCATTTAAAGAGACTATGGTTGTTGTTGTTGAGTTTGTAAAAGGTGTGCGAAGGATTAAATTGAGTTATCTTTGTAGGTTGTTAGGTGAGTGTCATTCTTTAATAAAACTATTTTGGTGATTCATTGCGCTAATGCTTTGCTAATGATTTTAGCGTCAGTGTTGATAATAGATAATGGATCGTAGCTTGATGGAGAGTCAGGTCTTTGTCAGGTTAAGTTGCTTTGCTACATCCACTGTCTACCGCTTTATCCTCACTGCTGTGAAAACTTAATGCTGAACCCAACAGCCGGTGTTCGCCGCTATAAATGTTACATGCTTTCTTAGCCAAATATGTATCTTGATGATGAAATATGAAACATAAACCATGAGTCCATGTGCATGCTGCCAATTGAATAGTGAATAAGCTACTTCTTTGGGTTCATATTCATGAATCTGTGTCTCACCAGCCATGAACCTCACCACACGTCACTGCCCTTCCCCTCTCACGGCCAATAGCAGCTGTGGAGCCATGTCCATGCCGGTCAGCATCTGTTTTGCACTTTGCATATTTTGTCCGATGTTTACTTGTTTGGCCCTCACTCAACCAGACAGCCATTCCCTCTTCCTCGCTTCCTCCGACAATGGTTTTTGCCTTGATCTTATCGCCGGTACCTGACTATAGATTCATATTTCTCAAGAGACCCTAGACTTTGCAAGACCACCTGATTCTGAGTAATCCAGGTCGACAGCCCTGATCTTGCAAGGCTGGTTTTCTGCTAACAGACAGCAGGGGGCAGTGGAGACAGCCACCAATCTCCCAACAACAGATTTAACCATCACGATGACTGTTACATTAGGGTAGGGTTTCTTTTACTTTGATTGGCAAGATGTATTCAAAATAATAGTTTTTTTTTTGTTCTTGCTAGCATTCCTCTTCATTTTCTTATGTATGGAGCATTTATTCATTCATCGCCTACCACTTTATCCAACCTGTCCTCCAACTGAAACGTACATATAGGTTGTTTTTTCCAACCCCGAAACGTAACTATGGGTCGTTTTCTGAAATGTAACTATGGGTCGTTTTTTTTCCAACCCCTTAATACGACGTAAAGGTACATTTTTACTAGTATTTTTCAACTCGAATAAGCACAGATGTTACTGAGGTTAGGGTTAGGGCAAAAAAGACAGGGTTAGGCAGTAAAAATTTAAAAAAAGATATTAAAAAGGTGGTATAGTTAGGAGTCGAACCCTTGTTGACCACATTTGGGCGCAGTGGACTGTCGGTGGCAAAATCAGCGAAGCTACTAGATACCACTTCCAAGTTGGCGCTAGTTTTGAAAACGTAGGTCGGAATTCCTGCATATGACCTGCATATGTACGTATTCATTGGAGGACAGTCTCACTTTATCCTCCACATGAGGGTCGCTGGGCTGCTGGTGCCAATCCCAGCTGACATAGGGCGAAAGGCGGGGTACACCCTGGACTGGTCACCAGTCCGTTGCAGGGCAAACACACAGTGACGAACAATTATTCACTTACTGTCATTTTTAGTGTACTCACTTAACCTCTGCATGTGCATGTGGGAGGAAACCTGAGCGAACACAAGGAGAACATGCAAACTCCAAACAGAAAGGAGCCGGACCGGGACACGAACCAGCAACCTTCCTGCTGTGAGGCACCGATGTAATTAGTGATGGTGAATAATTTATTTTTAGGAAGGAGGGCCACGCTCTCTCTCTTCATATAATTATGGAGTCAGGGTCATTGAGCAATGATGTATTAAATCACCATCTGTCGTGAGGCTTGCAGTTTTAGTTGCTCTGCAAGGTGAAAGAGACAGGATCGCTTATGGTGGTGTTTTGGTATGACTAAGGTGTCATAGGAGTAACCAAGTTACTAGTTAAAAATATGCTAATACCAGAGTTAGAGAGATGGATGACCAACATCCAAATCATCACTAATGAACTGTTTGTCTCTGGTGATTGGATGTTACAAGGATTTTAACTTGTGACTTAATTCATGTTTCAAAATGTCCCCCAGTGATTATTTTGGTGTTGGATACATTAGAGAGTGCAGAGCAGAATGTGTTAAAGAAAGATGAATCATCATGATTTGGATTGTAGATAAATGCAATAGAGACCGGACTGTCACGTACTATAATAATGATGATGATAAATCATCTCTCAAGGTCTGCGATGGCGTTATGACTAAATGAAATATTTGTATGTATTAAAATGGCGGCGCTCCTATTCGTCCATAATTAGAATGGGCCGAGAAGAGCTGATTGAACTGAGGTGATTTGAGTTTGTGATTCAGATGTGAGAGTATCCTGCAAAGGTTATGATGAATGAATGAATTTAGAACATTAAATTAAAAAGTAGGAGAAAAAAGAAAACAGAACAGTGTCTGAAAAGGAGTAAAACTTATATCAAATCAATCAGGTTTTTTTTAGTGTCAAATCACAATGTACATACTTTACAATACTTTACAGGAAAGGAAACACATCATACATCAATAATGATGAGACTACTACTAATAAAATCCTCTCAACTGGATTCATAGAAGTCACAGGACATGGCAGGGACTTGAACCAGTATCCTTTCAGGTAAGTCCAATTCTCCTCCGCTAAGCCACATGTGGCATCAGTACAAAAATTGACACGGAGAATGAATATAAGAGTTGCTTAGCTCTAATTTATAAACAATAATCCCAGATTTATTCGCAACCCAAAAATCCACCGTCTGTTACAATAAAAATAACAGTGAAGGCACAAAAGAGGATAAAAAAGCAACCCTTGTAAGCCCATCACCTAAGTCATGCCATAGTTTCACACCACAAAGTGAGATACACACTTCACATTGATTTTTGTTTGTTTTTTATATGTTTAAAGTGTGATTCTTTTTTACCTGAGCACCAGTTCCATAGAACTGTCCACACTACTCGCTACTACCATAGGCGTTGTGGCCATTTGACCTTAAATCCATTCTATTTGGTCGTTAGCAGAATACCCATACCCCTAAAAATCTACTCCAGGTTTTCTTTGTTACCTACCTACAAGTCACAGCACACATGCATAATGTATCACTGAAGTTACATCAGCCCCAGTGCCATCTCAAAATGTTCAGCTTTTGCTAAATCCTTATTCTTTTGTTACGCAGCCTCTATATTAGCCTTAGGTCACGCTAGATTAACGTTAAATTCAACTATACAATGAAAAAGGTATCCTGAAGGAGGCCCATTTTTGGAGGCTAATCTGAGCTCTAGTGCAGGAATAAGTAGTTTTGTCTCTTCTTGGCCCTAAAACAGTTCAGCTGAAGGTGTCGTAGGGAGTACAGTGAGGGAGAAATATGATTATATGGACAAAGAACGCACGTAACACAAGTTTTCTGGAAAGTAAAATGGGGGAAATTAACAGCGTATGGGGAGGGAGAATAGAAGAGAGGAAAACAGTGGAGGGAGATGGATGTTAGAAGTATGACGGGAAAGGAAGCCTTCAGCAAATCGAGCGGAAAGAAGACAAACACTAACGTAAAGAGGAAAGTAATGACGAATGAGATTAGGAGAACGAGATGGAAAGAAATAGATTATGAAGGAAAGGGGGATAACAGTTATGAAATGGTGAAAATGATGGCGTACCAAGGGAGGGAGTTGTTTGTTATAATAATCTGTAAATTGCACTCGCTCATGGAGTAAAGGTTATTTTCTTATGTCACCATCGCTTCACACAGTGTCATTTTGTGTTATGAAGGCTTTTTCATACAATGTCACTAAAGCCAAATAAAAATGAATAATAAATAATAAAAGTTAATTTCACTATTGGCCATGACAGTGGGTTTGAAAAAGACAGGCCGATGCGTATGGACGAGCTGAATGAGGACGACTTATCAAATCTGTCTCTGAATTAGTTCATGGATCAATTGTATTTAATTCTGTAGGTAAAAGTATGTGAAAAATACACCACAATGGCATCTGATTCATTAAACATTAACAGGCGTCGATGAACATGCCAATTGAATAGACCTACAACTAATTAGACCAATGACCCAGGTGACTATGAAGAGGGACGACAAACATGTCAACAAATGTGTGCTTGTTGTAATTTTCAAGGAACGATGCTAACTTGTAATGGAGTCTAACATCTTTCCACCTGGGGAACTCCGTGGAGCAAGTTGCTAAAAATGGAGTTAACAGCCGAATGAAAAGCTATGTTGGATGTATTCAAAAGCTGCTAGATGTCACTTCTCTGTCTCCGTCTCTAGTGCACCAGGGGTTTGTGGTTGGTTCCCCTTTTTTGGAGATTTTAAATTTGGCCCAAATGGCATCACAATGTCTGCAGACTGAAATCAAATCGATGTCAGACTCCACTGGGTTCACCCAGGCTGCAGTTTATCGGTTTACAGGTTTAAGGTGGGCGCCCAGGCTGCCAGTACACCTCCTTGCCATGAGCTCCTCACAACATCATCATCATCATGTCACATTCGTAACCATCGCACTAACCTACATGCCCGGAAAATTTCATCGAAATATGTCACTTTTTCAGTCCCGCTGCTCACAGTCAGACAAACATGACCTTACCTTGGAGAAGATGACAAACTCTTCTGAGGGAGAGGTTTTACAGCAAGCCTGACACGCTGCTCCCGACACCTTTGCAGAGAAGTATGAAAAAACCTAAAAGAAAATGGATTTGAATAGATTAAAATGAATTTAAATGGTTTGAATAGATTGTATTCTGCTCGGCAAAAGATGCCCTGCTAACAGCTAAAGCAAAATCAAGGCCACTGGAAGAACTTGGTTAACAACTCCTTTGCTCTCTCACATCATTTGGTGTGCATCACGAGGGAGATGTCGGTCTCCGGCTCTGCTCCACATGAACAAAGCCTTTCACCTGCTGACAGGATACAGACAGTAGAGCAGACCATGTCAGACAGCCGGTTAACTGGCAGATCATTCTTTTCCCTGCAGTTCTCTAATATGTCCACGTTCAGATCATAATTATACTTTTTCTAAATTCTAAATTCTTAAGTTATGCTTCAAAGGAGGCGTTTGTCCATTACAGAGACTTTTATTGTTTAGATTCATTTATAGTAGGCTCATAAAAGTATTGGTCTCAAAAGGATAGTCATGATAATAATGCACATGAAAGGACAGGGTTTCAAAAAAACCCAAAAACAATGTTCAATGTTTATAATAGTACATTTTTCTTTGTAACTCATAAGAAAGTCAAGCTCATCATGTACTGAACAACATCCAAGGACACTGCAGCCTCTTTACACAATTGTTCTTGTGTTAAGAGGGCAGTACATATTACAAAAGACTAGCAATCATATTAAAAGTAAAAAATAAAAGGTGGACAAGAAAAAAAAACCATTAAAGGTCATTCACAGGCAGGAAATTAAAAAAGTTTTCAGTGATTCCAGTGAAAATGTGTCTTAATCAGTCTTAACACAGCAACCATTTTTTATTCTCTTTTTTGGGGCCAATAACCTGCAAAGCGAGTCATTGCGCCACCTACTGGCAAAAGCAAGTACACTTTCAGTAACAAACATTGTTTCCTTTAAATCAGGCATGGTCAAAGTCCAGCCTTTGGTTTTATAATGTATTATTTATGGCCAGAAACTCACTGAAAATCATGTTATCGCCCACATTAGCTCAGCTGGTAATGAATTGTGCTATGAAACCAGATTCCTGGGTTTACATATGCATTCACCGATGACTTTATTACGATATCGGACTGCAGATGTGAAACAAAGGGGAATCTTCACATGATCAAATCTGGCCCTCCAAATTTTGCACACCCCTGCTTTAAATGAAGTGTTTTAGGGAGTGGTCTACATTTGCTATACTTTGAGTAGTGTACATACAGTTCATTACACTCCTTAAATTTATAGAAATCTGTATTGAAGGTAATAGACTAGTCATTGTCTATTAATGACATCATCCAATGTGTGGAGCTGCTGTAATGTCTCAAAGTGTTTGTCCTTGATAATTGCCATAAATAATTGGCTTTTAAACACTCTAAATGCTCCTCTGTAAACAATCAAATGCCAGCACACTTCAGCACAGAGCAGTTCCTGCAAGTATTTTACAATAAAAGCTCAGAATGGAAACAGAAACACTAGAATCCTCTTGTTCTCAAAGGCACTGAGAGTCGATGCAGCAGCAGTGGTCACAGGTGAAGTGGGGTGTATATACATTAGGGCTGTCAATAGATTTAAAAAACAAAACAAAACAACAACTAATTAATCTCACACCTGAGAGTGTCCTTAGAAACAGAAAAAAATGTGTTATCCATCCAGACAGATAAGTCAAACTGTTGTATTGCAGACACCATTGTTTACTGTCTTCTTTAACACTGAACGACACTTAGAACTATGTTCCATAGTGACAGTATACAGTATACCAGGTGGCCTATTATATAGCTTAAACAGACATGACATTAACATAAATAGGAAAACATTAACAGCAAAATCTCTGCTACTCTCTTCACTAAATTGGGCCTAATCATCCTTGACTTTCCACCAGTTGCTGAGACAGACAAGTCTATTCACATTTTCCCGAGCCAGTGCTGCTGACAGGTATTTCTGTGCTATTCTTGCAAGCTTATCGCGTGTGTGTGTGTGTGTGTTCCTTCCTGGCCACCAATTTAATGGACAGTCCCCCATCTGCATTTTTGGCTCTGCTCTGTAGCGGTCCAGAGCTTTGTCTATGGATTCCTCCTCTTCTTCATCTGAATCTGTATCAGAGGAGCCCAACCAGAAGAAAGACGTCCTTTGCTTCTTTGGGTCCTGTGTCTCTCTTCCCTCAGGTGCAGAACGCCTCCCACTTTGATAGGATCAAGTTGCGCAGTGAAGCCCACACCTCACCTCTTTCCTCTTTGTGGAGGCACTTCAGGTGCTTAAACCTGGGGTCACACAGTGTTGCAGTCTTCAGCCACGGGAGATTAGTGTTCTCTTTACGACTGCCAAGGTCTGCAGTAAAGGTGTCTTTGAATTCCACAAATGTAGATGGGATCATCACCGGACGACTCCATCAGTCTGGACAAGTGGCACGAGGCTGGTAAGACCACTGAACAGGAACCACACTGCTCTCCTCCCAGTAGTTCACTCACACATCTGCAATGAAAGGTACAGGTATAAATCAATCACTCACTCACACACACACACATAGTACAGGGGGAAACAGTAGACTAAAGAAAATATTAGCAGAGTGGAAGCACAATCACAGAGAGATGAGCGATGACACACACGCACAGGTAGAGAGAGAGAGAGAGGAGGGGTCACACATTTAGAAAACCCTGGAAAACGTCTGGGGAAAACCCCTACACAGCTAACACACATAAGAGTGGACTTGCCTGCATGGTTGAAGTAGCTTCTCCAGTTTAGCAAGCTCCGGTGCAGTCAACAAGGAGATGTCGGTATTGTGTTGAGCCAGGGTGGCAGTGAGCGGATCTGTTTGATCATCCCCAGAATTCCACCGGGTAGCAACATCCTGAACCAGCGCTTCTTCGTGTTGTCCGTGTGCAGTTTGCTGTGCTCTTAACTCTCGAGCATTTGATGGGCTGTGCATGAAGTGGCTGACAATCCTCCGACACCTTGCCAGGGGGGTTTTCAAAGCCACTGTCTTTTAGGGCAACAGTGATTGTGGCAGCATATTACGGGCACTGTCGGTGCCTAGAGTGGTTGGTTTGCCACTTACTTTGCACTTGTTGGCAATGTCGAGGCCATTAGGTCTTCGTCATCAGGTGATAACTCAGAGAGGATCAGTCACTTCATGAGGAACGGAGCTGAAGCTCATGATCCCACGAGCAGCAGAAATGACATAATTGTGTAAGATGGCCATAAGCGGTTAAAATTATATTAATACTGGTAAAGCTGAGATGCAGAGAGTATTGTTTAGAATTAAATCATAACAAACACAATTTCAAAAATGATGAAGTAATAATGAATGTTATCAATGTTGTCATCATCAGCAAGTCATGTGTATGCTAGAAGCTGTATTCATGAATTGAGAATAAAACAATAATCCCAATAATTTGTTTTGCTTTCTTGTTTGTTTCTTTTCTTCTTCTTTCTTTATCCTCATCACTGCTGTTTTTTACTGTTGTCTTTTGTCTCATACAGTTTGTTCTGTGTTTTGTATAAAAATGCCACTGTATATGTGTACACTAATTATAGTAATAATAATAATATCATTATTATTATCAATAATTATAATGCTTTGATTTTTTTTTTTTATTAACAAATCAATTAGCTTAGCATAAAGGAAAAAAAATAATAATAAGTGAATAAAATGTGAGCCAGTATTACAGAACTAGTCACACCTTTTTTAAAGGCCTAACTATAGCTATAATCTCTATGCATCAGCTGGAGTTCCTATCAAATAAAACATAAATAAACCAGCCAGAGAAAAATAAATGGTCATTCATATGAGCCAATTATTTTAAGGGTTAAAAAACAGACAACAACAATTTTATTTTATTTTTTATTATTATTGTAAATGTGGATAAAGAACAATTACCGAGTCGAAAAGAATGTAGAAGAAGAAAACACAGCATCACGTCTGTTTTGACTGTGACTGAATTCACGGTTTCCTTTGTGCCACATTTTGGACAATGATATGAAAAAAACAACATTTCTGTTCCTTTTCGCAGACTTTGTTCTTACTGTGTAGACATGTTATCACCAGCAGTGACACAGTGATAAAACAGTCCGACACAAGCAACTCATCTCTTTTTGCATATTTATTCAGTTTTATAGAATGCGGATAAAAATACAATTAGATCGATACGTTGAATATAAAAGACTCAAAGAATTAAATGTAGAAAAACAATTAAATTACTAAAAGTAATAAATGCAGACCACATACAGTCTTTTTGTTCATTATACATGACAAACTTCAGGAAAATAACACATCTATAACGACAAACTAAAAGGTAGAATCAGAAATGGGGATCAACAATAATCATATGAGTAACTACAGGACAAAATAAAGACATCATTTTAATTAAGACTATATATTTTTGGATTACAAAGAAAGTGCTGAGCAACATCCCGTGTCTTAGTTGCAGAAACAGATATAAAAGATTTGAGAATTGATCGCTAAACATGGCAGAGAACTAACTAATTGAGCAGCTTTCTGCGTATATCAGAATATCCCTTTATAAAATATCAGTTTTTAACACCCTAAAAAATCCTTTCTTGTTTCCCTAGATAATTGATTGTCCTGTTATTGATGCCTGTTAACGATCGTGTCCTCATAATCATAAATAGAACTTTCAAGGACAGCTCAAAGTCAAACGTTAAATTCCTGTTGGAGTTGAACATGAACAGCTCAGAAGTACAGCAGACTGTCTGAGGTAATTACAGCCCTCTGCTGTAATTACTTAGAAAAATGAGACGGGTTCGCTTTTGTTGTTTCGCTGTGAAAACAGAGGACCCGAGCTAATCTGTCCTCCTGTGTGGATAATCATGAAAATAAAGCATGTGAAAAGTGGTGTGCGGAAGTCGTTAGCTCCGCCCGAGTGAGATGACGGAGGAGTATTGTGAGTAATAATAAATAATGTCACGTCTGTGTGTGTGGGCGAAAATCTTCAAAGAAAAAGTGTGTCACGTAATATCTGTTTGAAAGGTTTGGCACCCCTTAAAACTACACCTTTTCTCATTTATTGCTAAAATACATTCAGTTACATTGAAAACATGTTTTAATATATGTATATATATATATATATATATATGTGTGTGTATACAAACTATACGCTGTAGATGGAACCTCATAAGGCCCTGAGTTTGGCCAGAAGAGCCTCTACGTCTGTGTCTCCATTGGTGCTGCAGCTGTTGACTGGAGCACCAGTGGAGGACGACTGAAAGACTGGACGCTCTGCCTCAACATCCCGCTGTTTCTCAGTCACTTTAACCGTCTCTCTCTCCACCACCCTCTCTCTTTCCACCCCATAGGTGTGACCCGGCATGTTCTTGTACCTGCGGCCGGGCTCTGTACTCGCCGCAGGCTTAGCTCTGGCTGCAGAAGGATGGCCCGCAGACTCGTCACGGACCTCCTTTGCAGGTGGAGCTTCCACCGCGGCCGAATTTGTATTCTGCTGAGCGCGAGACCTTTGCAAAGGCGCCTTGTTGTTCTCTGTGAGAGGAAGAAAAGGAGACAAAGAAATGAGCACAACTGTAGGAATGATAAGTGTGTGAGAGGTTGATGTGCTGCTCACTCTTAACAAATGAAGTTAATCAGATTACAGATTAAATTACATGCAATGCAGAAAGTAGGAGGAAGGGTAAAAAGCGAGGGAATAAATAGATGGATCAGTCATTTGGTGGCAAACATAATACAATGGAAAGTAAAAACAATACTTATTTTATTTACATTGCTCTTTAAACCTAAATTTTACAGCTTTTTTTTTATTTGTCCCTTTATTCAGATTTCATGACAGAACAACTCCTTCGACCCTCAAATTAGCAGCTCAATGTAATGAATCCATTTTGAATCGAAAATCGATTTTTTTAATCAAATCACATTTAAGGAAAGTACACAAAACCTGCCACCCTACCATGTACACGCACAAACAAATACACACTGCGTGACAAGGACATCATTTCTGCAGCTGAATGTGGCGTACGGCCTGCTCAATATGATGAAATGGATATGGCTGATCAAATATGTCGCCCTTTTCCAATCTCGCAGTCCTTTTCTCCCCCCAGTTCTCCTCTTAAATGACACCCTCCCCCACCCACCCCAACTCCGCCATCATCATCATCCATCCTCCTTCCCTCATCTCAGCTCTGTGTTCGTACAGAAGTCCTCTTCATCGTTCTCATGCCTCCTCCCCGCTCTCTTCAGACTCCCCGCCTTTCCCTGACTAAAAACGCACGTCCAGACCGACAGCAGAACAGAGCGACGGCCCCCCGATCAGACCCGCGTTCTGAATTATAATCCCTCTGAGTAGATCTTAGACTTCATCATCAGTATGTGTGCGCTGGAAGGAGAGGGTGAATCCATATTCATGTGACCTTGAGTGTGAGGCGGGGAGGAGTGGCGCGAGGAGAGAGACGCCGCCGCATTTAAAGTTTCCTGGGCCTGAAATGTCTGGCAAACAGGAGTCAAACACAGCGGAGCAGAACCGAGCGACCCGCTCTGTCAGCCAATCGGTAATGAGTTTGGAGCGTGGCCAGTCAGTCATGACAGTGTGTTTTATGGGCCACGCTGACGAATGACAAGGAACGTCCCTGAACACAACCTCTGACAAATAAATAGGGATAAAGGGTGGAAAGAGAGCAGACAGGACAGAAGCCACTTCACAATTAAGCACAGAAATCACACGCGCTCAAATTAGAGGCGGTGGGGAAAATTTTTAAAGGTTGAAATGAGGAGTGTGTTTCTTTGCTGCTGTGACTGAACACTTTCCACCGCTGAAAATCCAAGTCTCCTCTAATTATCTCACCCTTTCAGCTCTCGCTTCCTGTTGTTGCCGTCTCAATTGTTAAAGATGACAATTATTCCCCACTGTCGATCCGCCTGCTTCACACTCCCTTAACACGTCCTGTTCCTCACTCCTCCCCTTACAAACCTGTCACCCCCCCCCCACCCCCCCGCCTGCTTCTCTCAGCTCCATAGGGGCGATGGCTCCACATGAGCACACATCTGCAAATAACACACATTTGCAGATTCAGAGCTTAATGCTGGGAGGAATCATCAATCGCGGTGTCATCAATTTGCATTTTCAATATCATGTTTACACGTCTGCAGAAGTTTTAAACTGACGCCACTTCTATGAATGTCATCCACGGCAGATGAAAAGAGGGAGAGAGAGAGAGACGACAAGCTGGTGCCAGTTTTGACAAACACGTGCGACTGATAATAAAGGTTGGTGATAGTCATTTTAATGCATATCATTTGAACATAGTTTGTTGTGAATTGAACCGATTTTACTCTCACCGCAGAAAGAAATTAAAAGCACTGTGTCAATTCACACTTCAAAAAGATAAAAAAAAAAAAAACACTCTTCAAAAAGATCTCTTATCCAAAAACACATTCCTTTTTTTTTTCCCTTCCTAACATGGCTCTGCCCTTTAGTGGTGAGCATGATCAAAGTGTTGGCAGGTTCAGTTTCTTCTCTCTCTGCCCGCCCGTGACACCGAGCTGCCCCTTCCTTTGAAGCCTCGCTAGATTCCCAATGCACGCCTTAATCGGAGTTGTACAACACATCTTAGAGATGTAAGACACGTCTCCGACTCAACGGTGGGTCCTTTTCAACCAAACAACTGACACTGGTTTTCACCAGAGAACGAGTCAAGTGGAATTTCAATCAAAATGGCCTCTCTGGATTAAGATCAGGTGTTTGAAGGCGGCGCTGTTGTCCTTGGTTGAATACATGCCGTCACGGTGGAAGTGTGCATTTGCACCTATCGGGCGACCTGACACTGATGCAAATGTGTGAGAAAACAGTAGGTTGCAATTCAGCTTTGACTTTTTATAGTGTAAACTATAAATACACAGTAAACCAGTGTACATGTGTATCGAGTGATGTTATTTACGTATTGAAATGATAGAAACGGTCAAACACCAGCTACTGCGTTCACAATTTGCCGTTGGCTATTTTAGCCCACGCGTCTGTCACTAATTCACCCGCTCATTACTCTTGTCTAATCAGTGCGAGGCTCGTTGTCCGAGCCTTGACCTGGCTGACACCCCACAACTCCCCTGCCCGACGGACCTTTCAGCTGATGAGCCGGTCCGAGGTCGTTGTCGAATTCTAGGGTCAATGCGGTGCCCATTGCCTGATCTCAGGGCCAGGCAAATATCGCTCGGAGCTAATATCGATACTATCTGTGAGGAAAGATAATGAAATGGTAAATGTTCTGTATTTATACAGCACTTTTCTAGTGTTGATGATGAACCAAAGCTGCTTTACACTACAGTTTTACATTCATCCATTCACTCACACATTCATACAACACATCTATACCCATTCACATGGCTGTCGGCGGTTACGGAGCCGGTAATCAAACTCACAACCTTCCAGTTCAAAGACAATTCGCTCTACCCCAGACCACTGTGTCACACCGTCATTAACTATTCTAAAAAAAACCTATTTTGTATAATTTAATATATATTTTGTTAATGTTTTTATTAATTAAAGCTATGTTTTAATTTATTACATGGCCATTTCTTTCTTTTAACCCCCTTCACCTCACATTAAGACTTTAATTCCCCTTTCAAAAATCTTTTTGATTTATGAATTGTGTATTGTTTTTCTTTCAGTTCCTTTGTGTTTCAGTTTCCTTTGTTTTAAAATGCCTCTGTGCAGCACCTGAATGTTAAGTGCTTTATATATATAAACGCTAGCCTTGCTTTGAAAGAGTGTGTTACATTTTTGTGACAAATATTTATAAGGAATTCTTGAATAAAAAGGACATTTATTCATTCCATTTGCAAACAGCAGCAGGGAAGCTGTTCACATTTCCTCATGTGAAATCATTTGCTCCGTTTATATTCACTGCTTCAATGTAGATGAGCTTTTCCTTCCTGTCTCCTCCTCTCCTCTCCTCTGCTCTCTTGAAGTTGGGAGATGTTAGTAGGCAGGCAGCCTGGAGCACAGAGCCTCCACACACAGACACACACACACACTGAAGTCTAGACTACAGCAGTGCTTTGCTGTCGGTTTCCTGACTGTTCCACGTGCACCGCCTGCCACTGTTGTGGTGACAATGGACTCATCTACATGAAGAGCCGTTAAAGAGATTGCAGCAAAACAGTTGGCACATGAGAAAGCCCAGAGACTGGTGTTTCCCCCGAAGTCTGTAAAACATGAGCACAATGCGATTTTGCTAAACTAGCAGTCTATCACAGTTCTTGGTAAGCCGCTGTCCTTTACTTTGCTGGAAGGCAAAAGCAGAAAAGAAAAGAAAGGCACTTGAAAAACAACAATAAAAGAGCTGGCAGACTGAGTTGTATGTCTCCTCTTGCTCCGAGCTTTGCTGTGAAATTTGTCTCTAAACTGAAAATCACGCAGCCCACCAGCTACTGACTCAGGTTCTATTGAAGCAGAAAACACGTAGTAAAATCTCACATATAACTGCTCTGAATAGTGTGAGAATTAGAATTTTCCAAATGGGACCATGTCATGTTTAATAAATTTCTCCGCGGATGGCTTTAGTTTTTTTTGTTTTTTTTCCACATTTTTTTTAAAGCCTTGTCTAATACAGAAAACAGATCATGTACTTTTTTTTCTCCTGCTGCAAATAGCTGCAGAAAGGAATTCACATTTTCCTCTCGTCAGATCATTTGGCACTTTTCCATTTGCCACTTCAAATACAGATGCAGACGAGTCTTTCCTCTCATCTCTCACTCCCCCCCACTTCCTCTTTACTCTTGTGAAGTTTGCTCTATTTGATCACTTTAAGAAGAAGAGTCGTCATGCCGACTCGCAAAAATACTGACAGTGAAGTGACTTATTCTCTCCGTGCAGTGACTGACACAACAAGTTGGAAGTTAGATCAAAAACGCACTTTCTACAACCACATACATCACAACACAGCTACAGTAGCTGTGGGTTGGCACTTCACTGCATGTTCAGTCTAACGACGACTATTTGCCCTGTGCTTTGTATCAAGTGGAACAACAGTGACTAAACTATCTGTAGGGAATAACATGCTTTTTGTGCAAAATGTTGAATTTTAAACCATTGATTTATTAAAAATATGGATGAAACCATCAATTATCCTTATTAGACTATACTGGAAACAGACCTCTCCTCTTGGTCTTCAAACAGACAATGAAATGAAAAAAATACTGAGCTGTGTGTTTATTAGTTTATTAGGTTGTGTTATAAGGTAATGATGACAATTACGGCTTTTCTGTTAAAAAACGTTTCATTTCATTTCATAGATTTGTCAAATTGTCAAATTAATAGTTGATCATTGCAGCAATTAGACACATAAATGTAAGGCCTAATAAATGAATGATTGCGAATATAAAGTGAAGTCTCTCTGACACACCGATGGTCATAATTTGTAAAAAAAAAAAACACAACTTCCGAGACGAAGAGTTTCAGCCGTAAGAGTTTCAGTCAAATCATCTCAAGTTGAGAAGTAAGTTTACAAGACAGAAAGACAACGATTAGACATTGGCCAGGCACACATGGGCATGTTGAGTACAACTACAAGAACTCCAGGAAATAACAGTAACAGGGACTTCATTAAATTGATTAATAAGACAGTTCAGTGTGTCTTTTCATGGATTCAGTGGATCTGTGTGTCGTTTGAGGGGACTCAAATTATCCAGGCATATGAATTGTAAATATTACTGCCACAATATTGCATTAAATATCATCCCATGGACTTGGCTACCATGATATTATGTCACTGTAAGACACCGTTACCTCCCAATGCTATGCTAATTTCAAAATATTATCATATTGCAACTGTATGTCCTTTTAGCCACAACGACCCTGTCATGAAAATCTAACACACACATGCATTTATGCATTTGTGCATACATAAACAAGAAGAGGCAAAAGCCTCGTGGGAGTTGGAAAATGTATGGTGTCATAAATGTTAGTGATGTGTCAGTGTCCCAGAGTGAGTCTTTTAAAAAGATAAAAGCTAGCAGACAGCTTGTTAGTTTGCCTGGGTGCATTAAGCTGGCTGTAATTAAATATCATTACTTGGCAACACACCAGTCATTGAAGGTTTGTCCCTTGCTTGCTCATCATAGTTATCTGTCTGTGTGTGTGTGTGTGTGTGTGTATGTGTGCATGTGTAAAGCAGCACTGTCTGAAGACTGAACTGAAAACAGAGGCAAGATCAAGCAATGAAAGGAAGGAGGAGACCTGCATATTGAGGGAGACGATAACAAGATAGGAACAATAAACATCTTGAGATGATGTCAGGACTTTAAGGCAGTGATTAAGATTTGGTTTGGACTAAAACAGAGCACAGAAAGCAGTGTTTACACTGAAGCAGTGGTGGATCACTGCAAGATTTTTGCTGCAGATGCAATGTCATGAAGTTGCACATATGTGACGATGAAGGCAAGAGGGTGAGAGAGAGGACAGGGTAAAAATACGTGAGAACAAAGCCCATGCCCATGGCCATGGGTTAGAGTGAGAGTTAGAAATTGGGCTTATAACCAGAGGGTTGCTGATGAAAAGATAAAATATTTCCTTATTTGTGAAGAACTTATCTAAAGCATAACTTCACAAGATGCTCCACGTTCATCATCTGAAACCTGCAACAAGATGATAATCATCTGAGAATTCCTTTGAAAGTAAAATTACAACTTTATTCTCATGATATTGCAACTTTATTTTTGTAATATTCTGACTTTATTCTCATAATATTATGACTTAATATTGTAATTTTACAAAAAAATTTTTTCTTCAGTATGGCCCTCGTACTCTACTGTTTAAAGTGCACTAAACAATCACTGTCACTGTTACAGGGAATTACAGTCTATGTCTTTTTTTAAACTATGATTTTTATTTCTCCTCTTTTATTTAACAAATATTAACAAACCCCAAATAAACGCTTTGTTAATCAGAATTAGTGGAAAAACTATTTAATTTGTAAACTGCCTCAAAGCTACCTTGTTTCAAATGCCATTATTTTTTTTTTTTTTGTTTTTTTTTTTTATTTTCTGAGATTAATGACTATTATTTAAATAATCAAGTAATTTAATGAAAATATTTATTGTAGTAATTGGCAGCTATCCGGAGCGAGCGTTCAAACTTGTCAAGCATTTTTTTCATTATCTTAAAAAGAAAGAAGTAAACAGCCATATTCTGTGACAAACCATTAAGGGTGAAGGACAATACAAAAACAAGTCATTAATAAAAAGAGGTGTGCAGGTCATACAATTGGAGATACAATTTTGGCTAAAAAGGGAGGATGCTATTTCAAGTGTAAAAACTATGGGTTGAAAATAGGGCAAATATAAAGGTGACAAAAACATCCTAAGAGTTCATCCACTGACACGGTAAGTGAAGCCTAGACAATAACTCCACTATTTCAAAAGAAAAATGAGGGCAGTTCCTTGACATTTATAAGACTCCCTCTTTGACTCACCCACAAGGAAAACTATAGTAAACACTCTTGTAAATAATTGGACATGGCAGTGATCTTTGCACAAATGTGCACAGAGTGGACACTTTTATCAAGACATGTCGGCATATTTCATCCACAATTCATAAGCAGATGTGATTGAGTCATATTAACATCAAGTTAACATGAGAAGATGAGCAGGCGTGTTGTGGCGGTTTGTTGCTTAAAACCAAAAAAAGAACGACATAGAAAGAGCTGAGCTGGATGTCCCTCAAGTCTTCTGCCCCTCAGTGTGAACCCCAGCCACTGTGAGCTGCAGCCAAGCGTGACATTGCGTTAACACGCCTTGGTGAGTCGAACAATGCCTCAAAAGTGAGCCTGCTTCCCTGCCACAAGTACTGCTTCCCTGCATATACACACACTACGGACTCCCACGGCACAGGAAGACGCTATTGAGAATCAAATTTAAATAAACAAAGCTTATTTTTGGGGTGCACACCATTCACCAGTCCAGTATAACGTGCAACAGATGTGACATTTTCCAAAGCATCCCACAAAAACATCATTATTTTTGTGAGAAAATCGCTATAGTTCAAGGTTGACTGATATCACACTTTGTTTGCCAATTATTTTAACATTTATAGTTCATTTATGTTATAATGATGGGTTGATGATTCAACTAGTCCAAAACATATCCTAACCATAACAAATTGAAAAAGTATCTACCATCTTGTGTCAGTATATAGCAGACATGATTACACCACCAGACTGTGCTTTAAAAGAAAATGCACTAGAGGTAAATTAATATTGGTTGTGGACTTAGAAGTAGCCCCTTCCAGGAATAATGACCTTCTGTGCTTTTATTCACATTACAACAGGATAAAATAATAGGATACATTTTTTTAAATATAAATTATAAGTGGTATAAGTTAAAGCCTGCAAACTTTAAGGTAAATACATGAATCTCCTAAAAAACTGTCAAAAACATTTCTTTTGATTCGACTGTTTTAAGCGACTTGCTATTCGGAGCTCCCCCAAAGCAGAAGTTGTCAGACACCATTACTACCTAGTCATCACTCCTAGAAAACTACAAGTTTGTTGACACATTTCCCGTCGTTCTGCATATGTCATCTGGTCACGCCTCTTGAAAGGTGGAGGTGCATACACCCTTTCCAGACTCGTGTGACTAATGGAGGTTAAAATAGCAGCGTCTGACATGGGCAACTCAGTAGCAAGTGTTGTTAACGTTGCTGAAGTGAATGTGATTTGATGTCTGCCAGTGTTGACTGCTGATTAAAAAAAAAAACACAGCAACAGGGAGAACAATTGAGCTAAACACATAAATGTGATGTGATTGGCTAGCACTTTTGCTGGAATGTGTCTCCATTTAAAGTGAATGAGAAGCGCTGCGACTGTGCGAGTCAGCCATTTGTGCTCTGCCTTACACCTCCAAAGGAAAGCGGGTTGATGTGTGTACAATCTCCAATCGCAGAATACTTGTTTTGTAAATTACCCATTTCAAGCTTTTTACTTTTACTTGACTGCAGGTTTTTAAAATGCACTCACACACATAAGATTAACTTCAGACCACAGTCAACAAAATCATGAATATGCAAATGTAACATAGTGGGGGGCTAATTGTTCATGATACACACAGACCAGTGTGCCTGTATAACACAAAGGAAATACAGCAGGCAGATGGTTGTAGCAAACCGTGCTCTTACTCCTGCTTTATTCTCATTATAGCTACATGCAGGGTAATGGACTGAGAAAGTTTCCTCATACAGGGACAGCATCACTGCCTGCCGTCTCTCTCTCTCTCTCTCCCTCACTCACACACACACAAAAGCATACAGCAGACACAAACACTGCATGACAACCTGACAGACACACATCACTGAATCGAAGCAAACACAAACACAGACATCCATACAGTCCATTTTTAATAAGCAGCGGCTCGTTCACTGATACACGTGTACAACCAACATACTCTGCTGCATCCACCATGAATTAAACATGTCTTGGTTTCAGGCTCTGCTACCTGTTGTTTTTTGTGTGGTTACTTCTGGTAAATATCCCCAGCAGTCTTAGCCTAATGCATATGTATTTTCCCCTCAGTGGCTCCACACTAACTAAGGCTTTCTATCACTGCGCTCTCAAGTGGTGTACACCTGTCACACAGGCAGTGGAAAATATTGATCCCTCAGACGCCTCCAGACGCTAAGTTGAAATCGACTTGCAAATGTATGCACAGACAGATGGACGGACAAAAGCACACACTTTTTCTGTTTACTTCCAATCAGTCAGTCACGTGGATTAATGAACCGCTGGACCACAGAGAAGTTAATATGACAACAAAAAGAACTGACAGACTCCTGTGTGTTGTAGTGACTCTGTGGGATCAGAGAGAACAGATGTAATCCATATGTACTGTATGCATGAGACATTTTCAGTCCACAAGCATCTGATGAATTATTTCCCCACATCAAAACAGATTGTGCTCGACAGCAAACACATTTTGCAGAAAAAAAAGCAGAGCCAATAAAGGAAAAAAGGATAAGAACATTAACATAAATAGAATGCTGGTGGCTTTCCTTTGATGATGCCATAATCAACTGGTAATAGTAGGTAAAAGTACCTTTTTTCAATAATTGAATATGTACAAACAAATGATAGATTTAGGCGAATTGTGGAAAATAAGTGCAAATTAAAATGGACTGCAATTAAATTAAGGTTAATAAGAATGATCAGATTTGGATATTGTTTTCACGACTTCTGTGGTCATTGATATTTTGACTGGAATGATGTCACTGAAAGTAGGTTTTATATATAATATCAAATTGTCAACTCATACAACATGTTGGTGAGGTGTCGATACCAATGCCAGTATTGATGCTGCCCTCGCGTAGTCATATTTGTATTCATAAAACGGCTCCGATACTGGCGCGGCAATAAGCGAATGTGTCGCAATGTCAGCAGTTTGGAAATACTTTAAGATAAGCAGTGATGACAAAAGTAGAGCAGACTGTAACCTGTGCTATGCTGGACTGTCAAGAAGAGGAGGAGAAAAGTAGCTCCTTCAACCCAAGTCATTTGATAAAAAACATCGAGAGGACCAACATCACACAGAGCAGATTTGACACTAAATATTAGGTATTATTCATTTCAATGTAATTCAAGTCTATCTGTTCCTATGCTTTTGCTCTACTAAAAATATGGTGTCTACTCTATCTCCTCCAGTTGTTTAACATGTCTGGATTTACCTGGAAATAAAATCCCTAATATACATGTAATGCCCAAGCATGTGTTGAATAAACCTGGAGTAGTAGACCTTTCTCAGAGCAGATATCCCTTGACATGAAATAGTAGAGCAAACACAGGATTTACAAATAACATTAATTACGGTTACACTCCAGAGTCAGGGTCAAGTGTAAGAGAAGGTCACACTAAATACTTGACACTTTAACCTGTGGAAGCTGTTCTGTTTTCTGAAAAATGTGTTATTTCAAAACCGACTTTGTGTTTCCCATATTTGTTCCAATAAAACGACTGAGAAACAATTGCTAAAACAACTAAATCTATTGATGGAGTTTTGCACCATGTTGGTTTTCTGAATTCCACATGGCAGAAATGAGAACGACAACTGCCAGTCCGAGTCTGCCTTCACCGCTTGCATGCAGTGGAACGCCCACTTGAGCACAGTTGTCCTGAGTTGCTGGAAAACAATGTCAAGTTGGAAAAGAGAGAATAGAGAATGAGTAAGAGTGGAGCTGAGAGCAATTAAACTGGTGCTGAACATGAAAGTGAACTTGCATTATCCTCCCAAGCGAAGGTCATTGTTGATTAAAAAGAAAAAAATAAATAATGGAAAAGTGTTGAATGTAATTTAATATTCATGCCCATCCCTAATGCAGATATTGTTCCAAGTTTGGCACCCAGGCCTAGTCACCACATGATTTCTTACTGATTCATTAGAATTAATACCCATATCAGAGTATCTGATGTGACTTAAATATTCCATGTGATGCACTAAAGTAACACTAGTTATTGGCTCAAACACTATAAGTCACATTTCCTACATATATAAAGTCAGTAAGCTTAATTTACTGGTAAGATATCAAAGATAACAAAAGTTCATTAGGAAATTGCCATCACAGACATGAAACTAGGCATGAATATGTGTCTGTTGTTGTTGTTGTTGTTTTTTTATCTTATTGCCTATCATGAAGTTAATAATTAACAACTGAAACAATGAATCACCTGGCAGTTTCTTACAGGAATTTACAGCACCAGGTAAACATGAAAGGCTGCAGTCAAATATCTTCTACACGGTACTTCAATCACAGGCATCTGAATTTGTACAGTTAGGCACATATACTGAATATTTGGACAAAGACTTCTGTATACCATCACAATGAATTTGAAATGAAACAATCAGATGTGATTAAGTGTGGACCCATGGCTTTAATTTCAGGGATTGAACAAAAGAATTACATTAACTGTTGAGGAATTATAAGCATTGCTATACATTAATATCTATTTTCATGGGCTCCAAAATAATTTCAAATTTATAGTAGTGGCATACAAAGGCAACATGTGTGTCTTTGTCCAAATATATATGTACCTAACTATAAACAACTCACATATAGTTCAGGAACATTTTAATTAATACTAAAGCCCAGCCTTAGTATTCTGGAAATATGAGGCAAAATATGAGGCAAAATGCTAGAAATATGCTAATGCTATTTGTCAAAAAAAAAAAAAAAACAACCTTCAGTGCATGAGAGCAAAGTAATGCAGGGTTCACAAACGTGTTGAATGGGAGCAGCTAATGAGATGCATTCAATAAATCTTGCCAATTTCATCAAACCAAAATTTCAAGCAAACACACACAAATTAGAATAAATAAATGCTTGGTACCACTTCCACCAGTGATAATAGATGCAGCATTTTATAAAATGGTGCTCCTTTATATAAATCAACAAATAATCAAATACTCATGTCCATCCCTAGTAGACACTGGCAATACCCATTGTCATAAACTGTTGGAATATTTTGCAGCAGCATTTGGCATGCATTACCACACACACAAATAAAGAAATCAAAAGCAAATACAATCTCTTTATATTAGAGGATAATTAAAAAGCTGAATTTCAGACAGACCTATATTTATCTCCTGTACTCACTCTGTGGTGTTTCTTTCTGGCTATTGTTTCTACCACCAGCTGAGAGGCTGTGTTTAACACTCAGGCCGACTCTGACAGCTCTCAATATGCAGGGCCACTCCTGCCAAACAGACTTATGAATTCCAAACAGCCCGGAGTCATGCTCCATATTTCATTGAAGTTGAATATTTAAAAAGATCAACCCACTCAAAACCCTATAAAACCTATCGTTCTGGGGCCCTGTGTCCTAAAAATAAAATCGCATCTGCCATATTGCATTACAGACAGCCACATCAGCCTCCATCTCTTAACAACCCCATGTCCCCCCTCTCTCTGACAAAACCCATCTGGTAACCAGCCCGTCTCCATCAACATGAGGTTTTCTTTCTCTTTCTCAAACAACCACATTCTCCTTGCTGCCTCCTTTATCTCATCCACTTCCCTTTTCACTCTTACTGTCTAAAACTCACTATGACTCTCCTCCTTCTTCTTCACACCAACCACAAGGGATAAGGGTTAATTTTCCTTCTGAATGCAAAAAGGAACTGGTTCCATACTTCTCACTTCAGAAATTGAAGTTAAAAAAAGAACATTAGAATTGACAAAGAGCAGCACAATTAGTGTAGAAAGACTGCAATGCACCCTGCCTCTGACAGCTCAGACTCAGTCACATCAAAGTGCTCCAGACCCTCTAATTTAAAAAAAAAAAGTCAACATGGACCCATCAAAAGTGTAAGAAACAGACAGAGCAGAGAGTGTGTGTGTGTGTGTGTGTGTGAGTGAGATAATGAGCTTTACCCTCACAACACCATCAGCAGCCCTGGAGGCTTCACCGTACTATAAAATAAAAGTGACCTAATAAAGCATTAAACATCAATTTCTCTGCATATCTTTTTGAAGATATTCACAGCATATATTTGCCAATGAGTCAATCGTTCTATCTGACCATTTATCTACACTGTCATTGTATCTATTGACTTACTGTAACTAATTAAACCTCAACATAAACTTATGACCCTTTTCCACTATGTTCCACGGAACGACACGGCACAGGTTGGTTTCCCACTACAAAAACTGTACCTACTCAACGTGGGCGTAGTCATCACTGCACCGCTACATTAAACTTCGTTTTACATGCGACACACAAACGAGTGACTAGCGACTTGTAAACCAGTTGTTTTCAGTGTAACTGAATCATTAGAATCACTTCCTCCATGACCGGAGCACAGACTCCGTCTGACACAGTCACTGAACTGAAGCGACAGGGTTTGTGATGCCGCTTGCGATCAGCAGTGCTGTCACTAAATACACCAGACTCCTCTGTTAAATATTGATATTTTAGACATTTCCCTGGTCATTGTTAACCCACATTTTTTTGTATTGTTAAGTCGTTTTAACTGATCTACAGTTTGGCATTGTTTGGCTTGATTCTTGTGTAGTACTCAGCTCGCTCGGAACCTCGCCAGCGCAGGTACTAAAAAAAAGTACCTGGTACCAGGTACAATGCTAGTGGAAATGCAACTTAACCGTGCCGGGGCGAATTGAGCCGGTGGAAACACGGCAGTAGATTACCAGCTGTGGAGAGTTTCAATGAGACACTGAAGCAAAAATAAGGATTTCTAGTCACAAAATGTCATCCATCCACTTGATTTCAGATATTATGTTTGATGAATAAACTTAACACACATACTCAAAATCCTGTGGGCCAGAGAGTCTGTACTCATCAGTTGGCGGTGGGGAAAAAAATCAAATCAAATCACAGCATACTTGAATTATGACTAACAGAATGTGTTGAAATGCAGAGCAAAGGTGGCATTAAAAATTAAATATCCTTAAGCTAAGTTTTGTAGATTTCTGCCTTTTGCATAGGGTTATTAGTGGTAAGAGGCTGTTTATACAACCATAACATTTTAAACCTTTTAATTTCAAATCAGTCTGGGTCAAATTAGAGAAAAATAATCTAATATTTACAGAGGGAATAAAAATCTCTGGAAGCCAACTGAGGGCTTTCATTTTTTTTTAAATAATACCTAAAAACGCCCCATCAAGACAGTGGATATGCAGCTTCAGGAAATCAATGACGTCATTGTCTTATGTTACATTAAAAAACTACGGTCAAGGAAAATTAACTAAAGTCAGCCTGAGAAGATGCTAGATATCACTAGAACATGTATCGATTTCACAGACACGGGTGAAAAAAAATGCTGAATCGTGAAATAAAGAGAGGAGAAAACAGAACCAATTTTAACTTGAATAAAGAAAACAGATCAATGATTGTTCCACACACAGTCTGCTGCACTGAACATCCACAGCTTGTTTAGTCTGTGACTGTTTATGTGCACTGTGTGCGTGTCCACCGACATGGTCCGAAACATAAACAAAAAGACATAATTTCCCTTTCTTTCCCCTGGCTTGGTTCATTCTGTCTCCATTTCCATTATATCTGTAATGTGTAAAACGTCTTCTTCTGTTTTTGGTGTTATGTTACAGCGCAACTTGCAGTCTTGGCATATGTACTACAGTGTTTTGAGTTATTTCAGGGGGTTCCATGTGGACGGAGACATTTCCTGAATACTAGGTAATAATAGGACATCGTCTTTAAAGGGAACTTTTTTGAAAAGGCAAAGAAAAAGATTGTTGTTTCCATCTGGATTTGGCATGAGTAGCAGGAAACAGCTTCTGCAGCTGCCTCAAACTTAAGCACAGATGCTATGCCTGGTTCACACTGGATATGTGGGTCACTTCTAGCTTCTGCTATGATTCCCTCTCTCTCTACATCTCACTCATCTCTCCACACCACAAATATGATTATGACTTCAAGAGCTTTGTTTGGTTGGTGTAGTGCTTGATCATAAACATGACTGGTAGCACCTGTCCTGGAATATTTGCATATCATGATTGGATTTGACAGATTTGTTTTCCATAAAAACAGCATTAACAGCATAAAACGCTGTTTCCGTGTGGATAAAATGCCAGTTTGATAAAAACTTTAGCTGATTCAACTAGACTCAGATTCATTCTGAATAGGAAATCTGATGTAGCAGTGAGTAACAGGTGCTGTGCTTACACGCTAAGCTAAAGCAGTACCAATGCTATGTTAGCTTATCTTGTCAGTGGTAAAAATAAGCACTTTAACTGAACTGGTGACATGGATGAGTGATGCGAAGCACACAGCTTACACTTGAGCAACAAATTTTACTTAACTTCCCATAATTCCTCCTCCTATCATATTTCTGTCACTTGGAGCATGTCAACAAATATCGATACTATCTGTGATAAAAAATGATCATTAAATGGTAATGGACTGTATTTATATAGCACTTTGTCTGTCTTGACAACCCAAAGCTGCTTTACACTACAGTTTTGCCATTCACCCATTCACTCACATTTTCATACAGTGCATCTATGTGAAGGACATTCTCTATCACACATCTCTCATATCCATTCATACACCGCCGACACAGCTGTCAGGAGGACTGTTTATTGAGGAAAAAGTCAATAAACAGTCAAATAACCCTTACAAATAATAAAAAAGATACAAAATAATAATTTGGGAGGGTCCGACTTGGTAACTTTAGTCTGAATGAGTCATTTGGATTTAAGTTTACAACATTTTTTTCTAAATGTGCAGCATTTCAGTTGAAGTAGCTTCATGTGTGTGAGGCCATTAAGCAGCGGCACATTTGGATTTTCTGGCTTCACTAATAAGCGACGACAGTGGCAAGTGGTGAGTCCAAATTGAGACTTCTATAAAAGCCATTAGAAAATGATGGGTCACGTCACAGACACTTCATGCTTTTCTGCAGTTCATTGGCTGAACTTTGAGAGGTCACTCACGCACACACACTAGGTACCACTTAAGTATCATGCTGCCCAAGAGAAAATACAAAATTGGCAAAGTGTTTGGTGTGTCTTTCTTGTATTTCATCTCAGCTGCTTCACTCTATGAGTCATCAGTGAGAAGAACGCTAAATTGACATGGTACAAAAAGAGGGCTTTGGGGTAATGTTGCTATGCGCTCCTGCAACCACTGGAGCTCCCTGACACATCAGTGCAATTAGAATCATAGCTGTGTCCCAGTGAAGGTCAGCTAGCACCACTCAGACTAACACAGAGAAACACAGACACAGTAAGAGCGTAAAAGAGCAAGGCATGCAGTCAGAGAGGAAACAAATTAAATGACAGGGCACCAAGGCTGAGTTTAGCTCAGCCTCTGTTCAGATAACTCTCATACTGGCCTAGCAATTATAAATACACGCATCAGTGATCTCCGCGACTCTGTGAGGAACACATAAGAAAGCATTTACACAAGCTCCATGCAGCTAATCGACACAGTGTGAGCAGCCACATGCATCTATTTCATCTCTTATGCTCTTAGATGTGACATCTGGCCAGCCTTGTTCCAATTCACTGAACATCTAATCAATGCGGCGGACAAATGATGTGGCAAAAACAGAGGTTATAGACGTCATGGCCCAGGGGAAAACATTAACCCAATCACCTGGAAAAGGTATGGATCTGCTCAAAGAAAGCTGTAAGTTGATGCCATTCCCTGATTCCTCTGCAAGAGGGACGTCAGTTGGCCAAGGACAGTGGTGTTGATGAGATTGGACTATATTGATTCTAATCAATAGAGGGCTAAACACAAGAGTGTGCCCTCTCCAGATGAGGAAACACATTGAAATTATGAAACTGCATTGTGTAGCCGGTTATTAGCGAACGCCTACCAAGGGGATAACTTCCAAGCTGACTGGGACCTGTAACAGTGACCTCAGTGTGTGTATGTCTGTTGGGTGTAGGAAATAAATGATTCTTTTAAATTCCCAGTGTGAGCCCAGCACTGGTATAGCATACATGTGTGTAATAACTGTGTGCATGTATTGATGCTTTAGCACAAAGGCATCTTTAACAGATCTTGCCTGAGGGAGGGTGCAGTGCTTTACTGTAAGTGTGTCATCCATCTCATTCCTTTTGAGAGCTCCCATGGGGGCCATAGCAATCCATGCTCTCCTCAGACGTACCACTGTATGTCTCGACAATCCAGAGTTATCAGCGGTGTGTGGACAGTAGAATGGGTTCGGCTGGCAGAGGAACATACGTACTACCAAATAGGCTCCAACACGATTAAAGCATAGACTATGACAAATAGCAGCTTGAAATAAAATGCATGCATATCCGTATATAACTGCATCAGTTGTAACAATGACAAAGTGCACTTACATGAAGGTTTTGCTCATTCAGTGGTCATGTTAGCTTTGATGGACAGACATTAATTCAGAGCAGGTGTGGAACAGGAGTCATTTTCTCCTTTGTACATGGTCATGCTCAAAATCCACATTTACAGCCCTCTCGCAGGTGAAAACCTTGACCACAATCAAAGTAAACAACACTCACACGCACACAGAGTGACACAATTCACCAACTGGAATCAATGTACCAGGCTTAAAGTCTAAGATACAGCTGCATCGATTCAAACTGCATAAAACCGAGGCAAAGTTCAATCGATGCAGACATTTCTGCATCAGAAAAGCTTATGACAGGCATAGTTTTCTTTTTAAGCAGCTAATAATGGGAATTTTTAGCTAATGCTTACCATCTTTTGATGAGGAATATAAGATAGGACTGTCACTTGTTCCAAAAAATCAATTTCCAACAAATTAATCATGGCCCCTTATACAATTGAATACATTCAAAGAAACTCCCCTGTGCATGCACTGCTGTCACTGTTCCCCTGATACACCATAAAACAGTTTTCATTACTTTATTAACAATTTAAAAAGTGACTTCATGATATAGTAATAATTTACTTTATTAAGAGTGCTGCTAGTGTTAGAGTATTCATAACATACAGCACTCAGTAGAGTGGAGTAAAAATCACTGACAACAGGAGGAGGGTCCAACAGCTTTATCAGCTAAAATATAATTACGTTACGTAGTCAAGGCAAACCACATAATTTAATTTCTGATTTTATTTTCCAGAAACACAGCCTGTGGTATCAAGAGCATCGCTCTTTTTATTGACAATATTGCCCGTGGGATGAGAACACACATTGAAGAGTGCACAAATGTCCCTGGAATACACACAAATGTATGAGCTAGCTTATAGAGAGTATTAGGTAAGATTATTAAATATGTGGTTCACAACATAGCTGGGGGTACTGTTTGCAGAGAATGGAGAGCGCGCCCTGCTGGATTCTAATGAGTACTTACTTAAATAGTGCTGAGGAGATGCAGCCTGCATTTTAAGCACCTAATTACAGTTCGAACATGAACTTAACATCCCACGTTTGAAATAAGTGGTTTTAATTCAAATGTAAATCAGTGTATTTAGTCTGTCACAACATGCACGATAACTTTCCAGGTAATGTTACAAGCAGCACTAACATAAGCCATTTTAAGAGATGTCAACTCTACTACTACTATTGTTTTCCTTCAATTTTTAAATATCACTCCATCAATCAACTATGACATAGCTATGAGTGACTGAAACTGATGAATGCAGAAAAAAAGTAACATTAATTATAATTTAAGATAATTAAGATTAAAATCTCAAATTTAGGATTCATTGCACACCATACCTTTACGTGCTATAATAAGTGGATTAAATGAAAAGGCTTTTTCTTTTACCTGGAGCGAATCAAAGAGGACCTGAATCACTGCTAAAATAAATACAATTAAGTTAAATTACTTCTTTAAATTATACTTTGATCTGAACATTTATTGAATCACTGTGGGAACAAAAGATGTGCACAGAAGTGGCTTCCATTTAGCACAGTCAGATGTGCAAAACGAAATCTACATGTGTGTTTGTTTTCTTTAATCACCCAATGAAAGGAACAATGGCTCAGTGTGAGACATCAGAGTATACGGGAGCGCCTGCAGCACAATCCGACTTGTAATTATCACGACACCAATCAGGAAACACACACAAGACAAACACAGGAACAAAGATGAAATCTGAGTGGGGAAACAAACAAGTAAATAACTTCAGAATAAAATAGTGATAAAAACAAAACAAAACACCATGACAACGTATCAGCCTCCTCTGCCGGGGAAAAATCAGGGGATCTTTGGTGGTGTTGGTTGCATTGATAAGACGGGAGATTTTAAAACATGGTTCCTTGCTGCTCATTATAATTTAGCAGAGACATATAGCCTGGGCAGAAAATGTACTTAAATGTTCATTTAGGAGGTGTTATAGACAGAAACTGAATATAATACCATCATCCATCTATCCATCTATCCATTTTCTATCTCAGCTGACATAGGGCGACCATCCACTCTCTCACTCACACCTACGGTCAATTTAGAATGAACAATTAACCTAATCCCCATATTGCATGTTTTTTGGACTGTGGGAGGAAGCTGTGGGAGAACCTGGAGAAAACCACACACACAGGGAGAACACGCAAAGTCCATGCAGAAAGGCCCTTGTTCCAACTGTAAAAAACGTTTGTAGCCTTAGATAGAGTCTGTCCTTCAGACATATTTTGCTTATTACGGTTATAATAAATTAAATGACGTAATGTTTTCTTTCATATTTGCATTTTTTATAGTTACTCAGAAAATCTACTTTAAAGCAGTACTATGCAGGATTTTTGCCTGAATTTAACAGCTTCGGAGTCATTGTGATGGGCTGTCTCCACTCCCCCTACTGTCTTTTAGTGGAAAACCAGCCTTGCAAGATCAGGGCTGCCGACCCATAATCCTCAGACTCAGGAGGTCTCCTGAGAAACATAAATTGCTTCAAGGAACTACACACACATACATCCCCGTGCCACGTACCGGCTATAAGATCAAGACCTTGAAAATCTTTTTTGAGTAGCAACTTACCGGGGATTTATTGTCAATGTTATTGTTCTTACATATGGAGGTGATGAAGTGCATCAATTTGGCTGTTCACACATAATTAATATGTATCTCTCACATGCTTAGTATTCACTTCTACGGTATATCAGATATTCAACATACATTTAGACAATGAAAAGAACTCCATTGATGAAAAGGATTATTATGTAACATTCGATTTAAACCCATACAGTTGTCTATATTACTCTGATTCACTTGTAGCTCTTAATATATTTGACATAAGCTAAGTGAAAATCGCAGGCATGTTATGCCCCTCCAACAGGACTTTAACATGACAGAAATTGCTGAAAAATGTCTCTTAAACAGACATTTTACATTACTTCTGAAGGGCACATATTCTCTTCTGTTTAGGTTTGCAACCCTCTCTCTCCCTGTCAGAATCTTATCAGACCTCATGTTTATTAACTGCAGGCATGCACGCACGCACACCATAATCAACATCATCTCCATATTTTTTTATATAGGATTATTTTTGTGCTACATGCACTTGCGTGAAACTGCTCTTGATCTGTTCCTATAAAAAAAATCCTAGGTTACACTTTGGAGACTCTTAATAATCAGAGATGCAGTCTCCCATGTGGCACCCTGTTGCAGCAGGCCTTGCTGCTTTCTAGCATAACTGTACATTTCCTCACATAAACAGTAACTGAAAGTCATTATTCTCTTTTCGCATAGTCTGAAGTGACACGTCGAAGCACCATAGTTTAATGTCAAAATGTGTATCTGCTACGCAAAATGCATAGAGGTTGGCAGGTCTGCCTGAGTTTAGACGTTCATCATGGCAGAGCCGGCGAAAAAGAAGCAAAGAAAACGGTTGTCGGAGGAGGCAAGGACGAGGACACGACTGTCTGACAGATTGAGGGGCCACACACGAGTAAACAATGGACCGTTTTTTTTTCAAATGGCAAGAACAATGCTAATCGGATGACAACCAGCATGGACATGGCTTCACGGCTAGTGTTTGCCGGTTCCATTGAAAGCAAATGCACATGGCCAGGAGAAGGAAAGAATGGGGGGAGCAGTGAGTTTTTATGACAGTGAGGACAAAGCGGTACACATTGGATGTATGGGTGTTTACGGTGGTGATGTTTAAGTATGTACTCCGAAACTGTAGGGGGAGCTTTGCAGAGAAAAAAACAAAAAATGAGCAGACATGCAAAGTTCCGCTTTAATCCTCCATATCTGTTACCTTTTAGTTTGTATATTTTTATATCCACAGTATTTTTCATGTAATTAAAACTCTTTTAAAAACTGCATTCATTTCTTTTGTTATTTTATTGTTTTTTTTTCATTTTATATTTCTCTCTTTTAAGTATTGTTTTTTGTAAAATCCATTGTGGTCTTTAATATTCAAAGCAGTGATCTAATTGTTTGTTGTTTCTCTTTTATGATGTTCACCCACCAACAGAGGTGGTGAAAGTCATGTGCTTGGGGCAGTGAGAATGTTTTGCCTGCAAATTAATAGGGACAAATAATGAGGAGTGCAACTGTTATATGAGGATACTGGGCTGACAACGTGTTTATTACTGAAACACAAACCAAGTCTGAGAGTTTTGCCTTGGTTAAAAACAACAAATCACATGAATAAATGTAAAAAAAAGACCCTAGCAGGAGCAATTATGCAAAACTGCAAGGGAATTGGTTACCCTTCTACTTTCCGATGGAGGGAGAGAGTGCAAGAAAATGCGACAGGTGTTTGTATAAGAAAAGGGTCCAGTGTGAGTAAGGTCGTTTTCACACCTAATAGTCCGCAAGACTTGGTATGATTTGGGACTCGGTTCAATTGGGGGTTGCAACATTCAGCCGGTCCGAGTTTGCTTTCAAAAAGCACTTTAGTGAAACAAACCAAACTTCTTGAACAACATATTCCCCTCCTTGCCTGAGGCAGCGCTACATCAAGAATTACTGAAGGAGAAGACGAGACAACAATGAATAAGAAAACTTACTCATCTGTTGGTTAATGCAGGACAACTTCTGTTTACTCCACGTAAGAGCAACATGGGGTTGCATCAAATCCTATTGTTGATGAGAACATACAACACATCTATGCTGCAACATGGACTCAGTCATTTCTCCTGGCGATCATTCTACATGCGCGTATGTTTTGATTGTGTTTACCCACAATGCCCTGCGTTGTAGTCCGCTTCCTGTATTTGGTTCACTTGAAGCAAACCGATACCTACATTTTTAGGCGGACCAGAGTTTGTTTCTTTGGTGTGGATCAGAGTTCGGGCATTCCGAGCCAACAAACTAGGATTCGATTTAGAAGGGCTGGTGTGAATGCACCCTAAATGTGATCAGTCAAACATACTTACACTGTGGTTGTAATAACTACACAAAACCTAAATGCAGATTGTAAAAGGTGGAATTTAAATGCTTGCCAAGCTCAACAACAGACTGAATTTTTTTTTTCCCAATGCCATGACAAAAGCCGCAAGCCATGCAACTGGGGCATGAATAATATGTTTGTTCACCTGAAATAATGACTTAATTAAGACATTGTCAGTCAGTGTGTTTCACCACACAGTAAGTAGCTAGTCTTCACCATTTAAATTATCATGTGTCCCAATTTACAAAAGAAGTACTATATGTCTACCTCCACTACACTAGGTGGCGATATGCCCCCTTTCAGCTTGTTATTATTTGGTGTTTCCCAGTTGACCTATTACCTATTACAGTTAAAAAAGAACCTGTGTTCCATTTACATCAGAAGAACCTGGGAGTGAGTGAACCCACGAGTTCACTGCATTCCAGTTGAAAATTCGGAAATGCAAACGTATCTCAGGCTAGCCATTCTTTTCAGTACCGGCTAATAACAACGCTCTACATGGTACTTTGTGCACAAAAACAGCAAAGCAACATGCCTATGGACAAAGATTAAACAGTATTATGTGCACAACCGATTTACTGTGAAGCAAATACAACAGTGCTACGTAAAATATGCAGTGATTGCAGCCCTCCAGGAATCCTACCTCAGGGTACATGAGGTTGCTCCAAGTGTCTGAGTTGGAAATCCAAGGTGATTGTGTTTTCCTATGTAAGGATTGCCCCGATGACATTGGAAAATCCAAGTTCTGACTACAAAAGGAATACACCACTCACTGGCGGGTTATTGTTAGCATGTCGAGTACCATTCTGTGTCTTTTCACTGTACATCAAGTTCAAAATATAAGCTGACAAAGCATGAATCCAGTCTCCTCGCCAGCTCAAAAATGCAGTGGTCTGTATTTCTCATGTTTGTCTTGCTGTTGTCTTCTTTTGTGTATCATCTTCAATTATCAAGTCTCAGGGGCAAGAACTGTGGAGCGTGTACAAAGCACCTCGGCCAGCTCGAGTCTGATTGAACAATATGCAATAGTAATTTGAGTCCAGGACCCATCACCTCTGTGGGTTAGTCTGAATTTAAAATTCACTTTAGTAGGTTTTCAGACATGTGCGATGAAAATTCATAACCCTTGGTCAGTCTTTAGCTTTAGTTATTGAATAGTTGAAAGTTATTTTACTGACTGAGCTAGTTTTGAGGTTGATTCTAAGAGAAAGCTATTGTGGCAGAGCTCAGTGGTAGAATGAGTGTGGGAATGGGTATGAAAGATGTGTGATAGAAAATCACTAAACTGCTCATAGAAGCTCATAAATGTGCGCGTGAATGGGTGTGAAAGGGTGAATGGGAAAACTGCTGCGTCAAGCAGCTTTGAGTGGTCATCAAAACTAGAAAAGTGCTAAATAAATACGGAACATTTATTGTGTTCATTCCTTGCCAGTAAGAAGCCAATCGGATCCTGATGCAAAAGAAACACAGATAAGGTTGGAAGCGAGAACACATTATTCCAAAAAGAGTGGCATAGTGCCAGGCCGTATACATGTTGCCTCTGTTCTCATTGGCCAAGAGTATTCAAATAAGCTTCCTTCAACTTAACTCATTACAGACTCCAGGGCCATCTTCACTGTTCTCCAAAACCTTGACAGCAAAAAATTCCCCAACAACATCTACCTACCTTCCTTGCTAAAATTAGCCAGAGAAGCTATAATGCAAACCTACGAGAATAGTCTTCCTTCTAAGGATTTTTTTTTTATCTTCAGTATCAGTACATTCTCCTGACACCAGCAGACACCACTCATCACAGTCAAGAAATGGCAAGGGATCTTGCCCCTGGTGCCAGGATCCTTGCAATCAGCACTGTCTCCCACACATGCAAATGCAGTAAACAGAAAGTATGATGTGCAAAAGTTTAAGTGACAGAGATAAGATGTGGGGGAGAGAAAAACACAGAGAGAATCCGACCAAAGTATAGGTAAAATGTGGGCCCAAAACCTGGTCCATAATACATCCGCGTCTGCAGTTACAGTAGTCACTTCAGTGATGCTTGGCTGTAGCTCTGGGCATGCACAAAACAGATTTTCTTTGCACTGATTTCATATCTGCCAAACCACTTGGCGAGGAGGCCAAGCTTACATTGTTACTGGAATTGCTTGAGTCTGGACATAATCAGACATCTCTAAACTGAGAGAGAAGATAACAGGAGAAAAACAGCTCACATAGCCGGTTCAAATCCCAGTGTATTATCTTGGTGCGTAGTGTACACACATTAACTGCTAGACTGCAACAAAAATCCTGCTCAGCTTCTGTAGATGGATGAGGATGGAAGAGAGAGAAATCTTAATCACCCTTGTAATAACGCCAAATTTAACTGAATGGCAAAGTGGTTGAAACAAAAGTCTTAATTTTCAGAGGTGCAATTTTTTTTTTTGCTGCCAAGAAGCAATTTAACTATAGAGGAAAAAAAAATTACAGGCTACACAATGTTTTTTTTTCAAGCACACTGTCTTTAAAAGTGTGCCAGAAAGGCTGAGTATAGTGGAAGGTGCAGGATTAATTACCGTTTTAATGTAGTAACTTGTTAATACAATTAAGACATTGTGCATTGGGCCACAGAATGTTTCAATTAAGGGAAACATTTTGGGAGGTGGCTAATGATCTGAGGAAGATAGTTTGGCAAAGAGTGAAAAGTTAAATCCTGACTCATATATTGGTAGATTTCTTACATATACATGGAGTATATGTGTGTGAATACAGACACAAAACATACTATATACTGTATAACAAATATCATATGACAACTATATATAATTGTCGGGAATGTTCCTTTTTTTTTTATACATGTCATTGGCTAAAAATATCATGGTCTTGACCATCTTTCGAGGCTTGTACATGTTTGCCTCTCAGTGGAAATGAGATCCACTCACACGTGGTGACAGGAGATGCACCGAGGATGCATTTTACTGCCAGGTGTGAACAGTTGTACTTAGCACTGTGCACTTGTTGCAGATCTTGTGGGACAGATGTTCACACCAAAAACTCCCCTTCAGATTTCTTTCAGGCAAATAAAAGAAACCTGCATAGAAATGCAGGAAATTTGAAGGTAGAGTGGTGGTGAAAAGGTAAAAAAGTACATGAAAATGAAAACAGATTCAGCTGAAGATTAACATGCATGACATTTAGAAATCACATGACTGTCACTGCAGCAAAAGTGTGTGAGTGTGGGGAGATGAGCACCGTGTGGGTGGGATCATTGTCGTTGTGGTCTCAAACAATATACTCACTACAGTATTCATTATTCAGGCCCTCAGCGATATTTTATGTTTCTCATGTGGCCACTTGGGGGAAATAATTGCAAGCCCAGGCTCACACAAATCAATCAGTAGTATGTATACGACTGTATTACTGTGAAACAAATATGACTGAAGTGTTATTGATTGAAAAAGAAGCAGTTTTCTTACAGTGGCAGCCATCATGGAATCCTAATTTGGGGACATGAGGTTTCTTCGAGTTTGAAAATCGAGTTCAGGCAGTCCAAAAGGAACACACCATTAGCCGTTGGCTTATTGTTAGCATGCGGAGCACCATTCTGTATCTTTCTACTACATTAACTTCAAAAATATGCAATTCTATAAGCTGACAAAGCATACATTTTCCTCGCCAGCTCAAAAATGCACCAGTGTGTATTTCTGCATGTTTGTCTTGCTGTTTTATTATGTGTATCAAATTCAATTATCAACGTCCAGGGGCGAGAAACACACTTTCTGCTTATCCATTTGCTTTAAAGCAGTGGATAGAAACACAATTATGAGCACTTGTTTGAAAAATTGGCAAAAATGTCCCCTACATTTTCGTGAAAACCAGGTATATAAAATGATATACAGTAAGCACTGACACTATATAATACAGACATTTCTTACTTTCTTCTCTCTCTCATCATAGGACAAGCTAGAAATATCTACTATCTAAACTGAACCACCTACATTCACCAAGGTCTCACTTATATACTCAGCTCAGGTATACACATACATATAGGCAACACACAGCTTTACAGACAGATACACCTTGAATCAGAACCAGTGCAATCAGCACAAACTCCTACTGCAACGGTAGTGCTCCATGGTGACTACAAAAGCTTTATTGCCATAGGTGGGTTGAATGAGAGCGATGACCTTTGGAGATCTTATGGTTTCCACTCAGCATGTACACAGACACTGCTGTGAATGAAACAGAGAAAAACAAAGCCAAAGAAAACTTCTGTAGAGCCACTGTAAAAAAAATTTTTTCCTCCATGACCATCACAGACAATAGAGGAGGAGGAGGGAATGTGGCCAAGACTAATGCCAACTGAATGCACACGTAAATGTAAAGATGTGTTGATTTTCCATGGGTTCAAACACGTACCTTCTACTCCAGTAATCAGACTTTTCCGCTCACCATAGCAACAAGAACATGACCACTACTGCCGAGTACACAACAATAGCTTACTACTTATCCTTCTTACACAACTACCTGGATACTATAGTAATCAGATAAGTGGTTGAAAATAGCAGTACATGTGCAGTATGAGTTAAAAAGAAAAAGGCCCCAAGGCACATAGGCAGGCAAATACACAGGCACATGCGTCATGCTAATGTCTCCTCCTCTGTGGCTCTGATTTTAAAATGCTGGTGGCATTTTATACAGGGAGGACTGTGACGAATCCTGACAACATGTCCCCTGTTACTCCTCCTCCCCCCTCCCTTCTCTCCTCACCCCCCTCTCTGTCATAAAGAAAGCTTTTCTGTGGCAAACGGACAAAACACCTCTGTGGCAGGAGCCTTGGCATTTGTGTGCACTGGGAACAAGGAGCAGAACATTAATTTCTCATCCTCTGCCTAGTGGACCTCAAATGGGTGGATGGGAAGTACAAACGTGGTTTAAAGGCTCTACAATTGATCGGTAGATATCAAAATTGGGATCTGAGTTTTTATTTTCAAATCATGGGAGCCATGATTTTGATTATCGCCTACTTTATCTACAGAGCTTTACGGTGTGATTTCTGTCTACTTTAATCAGTCATACTGCTTAAAAGGTCCAGTGTGTAACATTTAGAGCATTTATGGGCAGAAATTGAATATATTACCTATAATTATGTTTGTATATGGGTATAATTGCTTTAAAATAAAAGTGTTTTGGTTAAGTAATTTAGAAAAGGGTTTTCTTTTAGGGAGACCACTAATCTGATTAGATTAGATGTCCCTAATTCTTATATAGTTGACCTTTAAATTGTGATAGTGGGGAGTGTATCTATGAGATATGAAAACATATAGCGAGGAATACATGTAAGAAGAAAAAAAACAAACTAAATAGATAAATAGAAAACAGTTTGCATAGATGATGGAGAGGGAAAAAAAGAAGTAAAAACCAGAAGAGGCACAGAAAAGGAGAGTGGGATTTATTTTCACCTGTCAGCAGCACTTAAGGCCATAAACGCATACAAAGCCTCTGCCTCCAGGGCATTGGGACAATATTGGTTTGTGAGGGTGTGTGTTTGTGTGTGATGGATGATTCTTCACATTTATGTAGTTTGTCATTGGGTTGTTGACATAACAGGAGCCGGGCTGAATCTAATTCTCATTGGGAAATCACAAACTCGTGGAAACCAGTATAGTGCCTGTCACTGTGGAACTGGTACAGCAGTAATAGGTTTTGGTGGAAGTGTGAGCAAAGCTCCCCATGAGCTGTGTCAGAGCACTGACATTTTTTAGCTGCTCTTTGAACAACCCGTTATCTATCAAACTTATCCTCCTGCGGGCCACATCTGCTATGCAATACAATTGTTTTCAGCCCAAAAGACAATATTGTTTGTCTTTCCTGCTTCCGCATTGACACACTTATTAGTGCCACATATCAAGTTACCTCGCCTGCAAAAGAAATAAACAAATTAAATATGAACTTTGAAAACACAGAGCCAGAACCAGCGGGGTGGCGTTACCTGGGGGCTAAGCCCCTTAATTGTATTTTGCGTCCTCTCTTTTAGCTTTATATATCTAGTAAAATTGATTGAGTACAGCAAATTATGAAACATGTGACTACAGCCCTGTACGTGCCATTCTACTGAAGTACAGCAGAGAAAATCAGGTAAGATTACTGCATAATGTTTACCACTCTTCTACAATTATGTTCTTTTGTGAGCACTCCAATTGAACTCTGAAATAGCCCAATGTTGATATTTAGCCCTTCAGAGGCTATTCCATGGGGAAATCTATTTATTTTAACTTGTAAAATAGTATCCATTGTGTTCTCTAATATACCGCAATATGACACAATTTCAAATTTGATCTCTGATTTGATTGTTTATTTAATTGTTACGTTTGCATTGGTCTGGATTTTATATTATTTGACCTCATCTGGCCCTCAAATTTGTATTTCTCAACATCTGGCACAGTTTTTCATTTTGGCCCCCCTCTGTAATTGAGTTTGACACCCACTCCCAACTGGGTGAGAGGCAGGGCCACAGGGCCAAACACAACCTATGCATATAACATCCATCTATGCACAGTATATGCAAGGAACATCTATCTGTCTGTTGATCACATATCATTTCGCTTGACAGGCGACTTACTAAAGGTCCCAGTGTGTGCAGTGACATCGTTTGGATAAGAAATATAAGAGATATCCATAGAAATGTGACAGATATATCACTGAAAAAGCTGCTTCCACTCCTATCTAACCCTCCCAAGCCATCTGTTTCATTTGTTTGTCTTTGTTTTGTATTTTATTTTTCAAATCCATGTTTTTAATTTGCTTTATATTTTATAAATAAATAAACATGTACATTTATATTTTCCAACAAATCCAACAATTTATAAAACCTTCAGACTAAAATTGAGCGTTGTTGTTGTTGAACTCCTAATGTTGACATCATAAGAAATAACATTACTTTATCACATTGTTGCAACACCTTTAATGGGAGAATAATGCAATTCTGACAGTGAATTAATGTGAAAGAGAACTGCAGGGATAAAAATGAACCTTTTTGATGAAAGCATTATACCTCTCAGTGTACTGCCTCCTGGAAATTATTATAATTTCTATTAGAAGAAGACAATGATGGCAACAAAGAAGAATGGGCACTGGATGTCACAATGGAGCAGGATCCAGCCCAAAGAACAAAAAAACAGTGTCTACTCGGGTTTGGCCATTGTCATAAAAGACAAAAAGTAAGAAAGAGAAAGAGTATGACAGAGTAACGTAGGAGTTTCCCTGGCTCCGGCATGGCAGTGGTGAAACATCATGGATGCAAGCTGCCATTGAGCTCCATAGAAGAAGAAAGGGTGAGAATGAGGAGAGTTCGGGATGAGAAGAGGATAAGAATTAGGAGACAGGAGGATGAGAATTAGGAGAGAAGAGGATGAGTCTCAGGAGAGGAGAGGATGAGAATGAGGGGAATAAATGATGAGAAGAGGATAGGGATTATGAGAGGAGAGGATGATAATTAGGAGAGTAGGGTACCAGGAGAGGATATGAATGAGGAGAGAAAATTACAAGAAGAGAACAGTATCACATATATATATGTATATATGAATGTATATATATATATATACATATATATACATATATATATACATATATACATATATATATATATAAACTCTGGGTCCTCCATTATTCTCTTGTACTTTATGTCCTGCATAAAAGCAGCATTACACACCTGTAATATAACCGATTACGGTTAGCACACACATACATACACAACCACAGGTAAAGTACATTTCTCATTACAGCTTTAAGCAGACCCTGCACTTGTGTTATGTCATGTATGCTAATCCATATTCAGTCTGCAGTTACTCTCCCTGACTAAACTGAAACCTGTTTTTAAAAAGTAGTTGGACAAAAAGGTTAAGAATAAATTAAGACTCTTAATCTACCACAGAAAATATTTTTTTCTTCCTCAAATAGCTACTTCAAAGGTAAAATATGTGTGGAGAAATTTACATGTGTGAATTGCTTTTTTATTAATTTGAAAAGACATTTTAATGCGTATCAAAAAGGAGAAGAAATAAAGCTTCCCCCTAGGGTTGAACAAGAAATCAAAATCACAATTTGAAAGAACCAAGTGGCAACCGCTCTTGAAGACTCATTATGTCACCCACAAGAATATGAGCTCCTGTTTTGAGGCTGGCACCATTAAATAAGCGCCACCTGCAACCAGGCTCCTATTGGATGATACCAGCAGTCAATCACAGTCCAGTCACATGAGCCACACTTTAACTATTTTCTTCTATACTGGAACATCATTTCCGACATTAACATCATCTATTGAAGACCTGAAACTAGAGATGGAGATCATTAACTCCTCACGAAAATGTTGTTACGTGAGAAGTAAAAGCTCATTTTCACAGACTTCCATTCAAATTGCATTATTTTTAGAAACCCAAAGGGTTGCACCCTGGTGGCCATTTAATATACTTTTAATTCCACATTTGCAGCTTCAGACCTGGAAAAATACATAATATTTTGACATACAAACAATGGAAACAAAGCAATTAGCAAATTGCAAAGACTGCCATTTAGGATATATTATCACATCTGACATTTTCTTACAGGGACTGGCAAACTGTCCAGGGTGTACCCCGGCTTTTACATACTGGGATTGGTACCCACAACCCTCATGTGGAGGTAAAAGTACACCAATGATGGTTGGATGACCACAGTCACAGTTTTTGATAAATGTTCCGTTTCTGATTGATCTTTGTTTATGCCAATCAAAACAAAATGTTGGAAGTAAGGATGGGCATGGGTATTTAACTATTGGTTACTGACGATTTGTAATATATTAAAAAGACACAAAACAAATATTTTGGCGATGACTGCCTTTAAGAAGTTAATTAGCTCTACTCCAATGCCTACCTTATTTGGATCTATTATCACAAGGTGGCAGCGGCAGCAAGTATTTAGTTAGTGGATTTCATGTGTGGATACAGAAGTGATAACATTTAGGTTACTTGATTGTATCTTGAAGCTGCTACTTTAACCTCAACATGCTAAAGATAACTACAGAGGTGATTACATTTACCAGAGTCTTTGAATGCATCTCATTTGCTGCAGCCGTTAGCTCAAGTGTGAAACCTGCAGTACCTTCATGAGCTGTCATGCTCTAGTTTGAAATATTCAAATACTTGATAATACCACTAAATATTTGAATCCAATTTTTGGTAGAAATGCACATCTCTGGATGGAAGCAATTCATATCCTCAAGTTCTCATTGAATTATCCTCAGAATTGAAGCGATAGAAGTCAATATTTATTTAATATATATAGTTTAACCTGACCTGGGTTTGACCTTTACAAACCAAAACCATACCATGATGGAACACGGCATAACGGACTAATATCAGTATCAGCGGATAGTTTTCAGGAAATGTCACATTTAGTCTAACTCCCAAATGCCTTATACCAACAACACAGACAGTGTACGACACTAATGTTGGCTCAAAAATGAAGTTGGCTTAAGTCAACAGATGACCAAAACACATGCAAGCACGAGCAACAAGATGCTGCTGACTGCAATTCCAATTAATACATCATTAATAACACATATTTTGTATGCACGGACCCTTTAATTAAAAAAAAAGAAAAGTTATGTGAATATACTGTAAATTGCTTGTTTTGAGTGACCATTAACCCAAAGCTTAAAGATATTTTAATATATAATGACATAAAAATGAAGCAGCAGATCCTTATACTTATGAACCAGAGAAAATTTGGCCTTCAACATTTGGCACTATATTCTCATAAAAACTGTGATTCTTTTATGGCCGTCACGCTGCTGATTTAATGTGGGTTAAATAATGCAGCATATCTAATGTAATGTATGTTCTGTAGAGCCACTGATAACTTCCGCTGTTCCAGTGAGCCTGTGTGTGGGCAGCTGCCTGTATGTCCAAATGATTAAGTGAGTGACTGAAACAGAGAGAGAAAGACGCGAAAGGGAGAGGGGGGGAGGAAGAAAAAACAAAAAAGGAGTGAGTGAGCAATGCCTCAGACGCATGCATATCCGTAGCATGCCAGTTTGGCTCTGGTGGACAGTGACCTTGTTTGCATGATTAGTAGAAGCACTGGGGCGTGATTGGCCCTGTTACATTATTTCTTTTTTCCATCGCTTTTCCCCTCTTCCTTCCTGTCACCTCTTATTTATTAGTCTTACTTTCCTTCAATCACCTCTTTGTCCTTATATCTATGTTGAGTGTTGGGCGGTATCACCAAAAATGTACTGTATATCATGCTATTTTGAAAAAGATTTTCTTTGTTTTCTTTATTTGGCTTCTCACTTTAGGGGTCGCCACAGCGATGCCTCAATCTTTTCCTATTCCTTGTGTCCTCTTCTGTTACACCAACTGTTCTCATGTCCTCAATCAAATGGTTCATCGTTCATAAAAATCTAAATATAACAGAAACAGTACAAAGTTAGGTCCTGCATTAGATTGTAGAGTGGTACAGTGTATGTGTAATGCTCAAATGTTGGGTGTAAACGCAGCTCCATATTTCCGTGTTGCGGAAACAGTGGCAATCTCGCCTAAAACTCCCTCACTCATTGTCAGCCACTTTATTGTTGACATGAGGGAAGCCAATCCCGCCTGACATAGGGTGAAAGGAGGGGTCACACCCTGGACAGGTCACTAGTCCATCACAGACCAAGTCTAAATGAGACAAACAACAACCTAAGGTCAATTTAGAGTGTCATGTTTTTGGACAATCGAAATTGAACCCGTAGAACCAGTCACTGATCCAGTGACGCCATGTAGCCCACCGCGCCTAATAATGTTTTGAATTTGGAATGCAGTAACCGTTTAAATGCTTAAATAAATCCCCTCTAAATACAATGAGAATACAATTAAATAAGCTGTTAGAAGAGTTGTCAAAATACCAATGGATTTTGAGGAAACATTTTAATCTTTCAAGAATCAAAACAAAGATTTTGAGATAGGAGTTTCTTCTTAAGAAAGAAGTTAATAATGTGAGGAGAAAACTGCAAAGAAACAACGAGATGCTTAAACTGCATGTTTGAGAGCAGTGGCTGGAAGCACAACTGTGCCAAAAAGCACAGAGCCAATAAAACACAAGTCATTGGTGTCAGAGAAAGGTCTAAGCAAACTGCTCACAAACACAGAGGAGAGCGAAGGAGAGAGACATGAGGCCGTTCTTCTCTTCCTCCATTCCACCATCTGACCATTAATGTGGAGACGTTTTTTGTTTTTTTTTCCCTGAGTCCAAGACTCTAGGGGCTTTTTGCCGAGACTAAACAACACAATATTTTCCAAATATTACAGCTTCATTCTGCACAAATACCAACTTCGTCTATGTTGCTGTCTAATTCCCATTGTCTTGAAATGCATAGTTTGAGGTTTTCTGTAAGCTAAAGGGAAAGGAAAGCCTTAATTTAAGGAAGTTTCCTGAATTTGTTTTTGCAGTTTTTCCTCAACGTTGTTTAGGATTAAGGACAAAGGATGTCACACATTGTTTAGCCCCATGAAGATGTGTGTGTTTATGAGCTACGAATAAAGAAAATGTGATTGATTAAACAGAGATGAGTCATTATATGCTGTGTTCTCTGTGCTCCAAAAAGCTGACAAATACACTGAAATTGAAATGGAAGAGCTGTGACCCTGAGGTAATGATTTGAAATGGGTTGACACAGACATAGATTCAGGTGAAGACATTTGAATGACAGGGGGGAATATGGCGCTTGGCGGCCAACGAGTGAGGGAGTGGTTTCAACTGTCATCTCTGTCAACATGGGGAATAAGAATGGTATAGAGGGAAACTGTATTTGTGGAAGAGAAATGAGTGGGTGGGCCACAATGTGTATACGATAGAGAGGAGACACAGGGGGATGTTTTATATGCTGATGATACGTGATTAAAAAAAACCTCACTGTGCATCATTATAATAAAAATGCTGTATATATTATATGTAATAAGTTTTAGCTGTATTACATAGACGTCAACATATATGTATATATATATATATATATACATATATATATATATATATATATATATATGTATATATATATATATATATATATATATATATATATATATATATATATATATATACATACACACAGTACTGTGCAGAAGTCATAGGCCAGCATTAGATTTGTTGTTTTAGCAATGCTATAACGACAATAGAGGATAATTATTTCTATTTCACTTTACTGGAACACATCCAGTAAATATGTATGCATTATTTTTTGGTTTAAAAAAAAACAAAAAAAAAACATCCTCTACAGGTGTACAATAACACATCTCTGTTAATACTGGAGTGGAACCTTAATTAGTGTTACTTGGTAAATCCTGTGTTTATCATACTATTTCATTTAAAGAAATATCTGCTGTGAAAAATGTCTACTACGCCAGGTTTATTCAAGACAAGCTTTACATGTTGCATGAGTTCAACTCATTGACAGCTCGTTATAAGACCAGCTTTAAATCGCATCACTTCATTCCAAATTCCAATGATCACAGAATTTGACAGACAGAAAAAACAGAGCTGGTGGTGCCTGAAACTTTTACACAGTACTGTGTATATATATTTGTATATGTATATATGTATATATATATATGTACATATATATATATATGTATGTACATATATATACTGTATATATGTATATATACATACATACATACATATAGTCAAATCATGCTTCACTATGCACAGACACAGGTGGAACGGTTCATTCAAAAAATCCGTCCTGTTCGGTATGCTTGTCACAGTTTGACTGCTACAGGTCAGTTGCAAAAATGTCGGAGTTGGAGGATGCCCAAGCAGCAGCATCTCCTGTCTGGGAGCATTTCGGATTTACTGTAACCAATGATGGCAGCGGTAAAAAGTTGACGGACAAAACAGTAACTACATGTAAGCACTGCAACACGTGTTACTAATGCTAGTGGCAGCACTTCAACTGTGCTACTGCATCTGCGGAGACATCACCTTAGTGTGACACTTGACAGCACACAGAAGAGAGAGTTGGGTAATAAAAAGCAACTTCTGCTCCCCGCAGCATTTAAACAGTAAAGCAATGGGTGTGTTTATAGCGAAAAATATTCAGCCTTATGCCGTGGTGGAGGATGCAGGATTTCAGCGTATGATTAAAGTACTTGAGCCGCGGAATAATATTCCATCCCGCCGTCACTTCAGCAACACAGTAATTCCTGAACTTTATAAAGAGACACTAAGACGAATTGTCAAATAATTGTGTGACACAGATTACGTGGCTCTTACTACAGATGGATGGACCTCCAGGGCCACTGAAAGTTTTTCTAACAGTGACTGCACATTACATTTATTCGGAGTAGAAGATTAAATGCTCCGTTTTGCAGACCCACCCATTTTGTGAAAGCCACACAAGTGAGCATCTTTCTGAAGCACTGACACAAGCAGTGACAGAATGGAATGGAAACTAGAATAAATATATAAACGTGTAAATGCAACAATGTCTCTCCTCTTACTGTTTCAAAAACTTTGGATTGTTACAATGATGTGCTTAACCCCTAATCAAGCTGCCTCATCATTTCAGTTTTTGCAAGATTAAGAAGATCTGACAAAAAAAAATCTAATTATTAGGCTATAGATATGATACATGGTATGAGTGTTTTAAAAAAATCTAACAAATGAACATTTACTGAACAACACTTCTGTTTCTACAATTTGGATTTTATGTCCACACTGCAGTGCACTGATATATATTCAGTGAAAATAATGTTCATACACAACATGAAATGAAAACTGAACTTATTCATATTCATTTTTGGATGAAAAAGTTTTTGGTGTTTAAATGTGTAGTAATCAGACAATTTATTAAGCAAATGGCAAATATCTGTACTATCTACTAGTATCGAAATTTTAAGACAATACAGTTGAGCCAGGTAACTTTCTCTCATTGACTTGAGCAGTGCCATCACATGGGGACAATAAAGAAGGGGGTGAAACTAGCAGCGGCTAGCCGCATTGATTATCGTATTACACGAGAAGGGGCGACAACATATTACCAAATCGTTATTTTGACCCTCCCCTACATTGCACAAAACTGAGCTGCTGCCTTTCACTGCTTTGTCATAGTAAATATAGAGCTGAACATTTAGAAGACAACTGTGTCATTTATCAGGGGGGGAAAGAGATGTTATACAAAAAGTGGTCTGAGTGGAGAAGCTTGAAATAAACACAAGTTGTCAGACTCTGAATTAAGCTGTGAACAGCACTAACAGACACTGTCTTACTCTTTTGATGATACCTGAGGTAGGAGAGTGTGGAAAGTGTGATTATTAACATTGACAAAGAGAGGGAAAAAAACACTCTGAGGCTCTCGGGTTGGTCACAAATACTATTGGAGTACAAACCAAAATGTGTCCCTAGCACAGAGTATCAAAAAATTGACAAGATCCCAGAAACTGGACCCATCAGGCCATCACAGGGCCAACATATACAAACAATCAAGCATTCACTGTCACATTAACACCTACGTTCAATGTAAAGTGTTTTAAGACTGTGGGAGGAAGCTGTCATGCCACGCACACACAGGGAGGACATGGAAACTCCATACAGAAAGGCCCTAGGTTGACCCATGATTTGAACCAGGGACATTCTTGCTGTGAGGCAACACTGCTGGCCACTGCTCTGCCGTGTGGTGTGGCCCAGATCTGATGAAAGCATATTCTTCCATCAAACTTTTGAAAGTCATACTTTCATATATTTTAGTCCGTAATTTATTCAGGCAAAGCTGTTACACAGAAGCAGTGGTTACATGAGAAGTTCTTTTGTTGAAATGAAAATAAAGATTTGACAGGAAGCTCTAAACAGACACAATGGAGAGTCTAGCAATGACAGAGGTGAATATTTCCCTTAGAAAGGCTACAGAAAAAGCCAGAAAAAAAAGAAAAAAGAAAGGCTACAGAAGAGAGAGAGTGACATCCCAACATTTTGTGGACTAAACAGCTAATTGATTAAATGAGAAAATAATTGTCAGATTAATCAATTGTGAAAATATATACAGATGTTGGAACTAGGGGTGGGCATTTCTAGCAAAAATGCTAATAATCAATACTCAAATATTGTAAACTGCATTCAAAGACCCTGGTAAGTGTAATCATTTTTGCTGGATCTACAGCGTGTTGAGATTAGAGGAGCAGCTTCAAGATGCATTCAAGAAACCTGGTAAATGGCATCACTCATCACTTTTGCAAACACACACATGCCCGCTGCTGCAGCATTTGTGCTGTTCACCTCATCTTTTCTGTTTCTCTCTGTTACTTTGGTCTTAAATGAAAAATTGAACTGCGTCCATCCCACAAAAGTTCATGTGTCAATGACTCCCACTATTTGAACAATAAAGCTTACTCACACCCTCTGGACTTTGGTGTCTCGCGATGATTTTTAACTCACAGCCTCCCAGTTATTACCCTACATCTCACAAATCAATTGGTATTGTTCAACCACTAGTTGTAATGCTATAGTCTTTCTCTCATACACCATCTCTGTCTAGCTCTCTCTAAAACACACACACACACACTGGTAGCCCTGTGTCCACACAGCGAGTCATGTGCCAAATGTTTAATGAACATTGGCTGGCAGAGTGAGAGCAAACTCTGGCCCTCACTACTGTTAGATGATTAGCTAAAACCCACAGGGATACACACAGACTTACACATACACATGCACAAACACACCATTTTTAATCAATGGCTATATAGAAACAAGACTGTGCATTCAGTGGAGGGCTAATAATGGGCAAAATTCCCACAACACACTGATGAGTACAAGACCTTTTTGTCCATTCCCATCTAATTTTCGCTCTATTCGTCCTTTCTTATATCCATTTCTCTTTTGTCGTCATTGTTGTCTGATTTCTTTTACACATCTTGTTTCTGCCTCGCGATTCCCACATTTTCAAGTTTTCTTTTCATTTTTCGTTTCACTCTTCTTCTGAAAACGACATCTGCCTTCCCACTGCTTTGTCATTATATTATTTTTTTGTGTGTGACAGACAGCCACTACTCAACTGTGACAGCCAAACTAAGAGGCTTTATTCTCCAGCAAAGAGAAAACAAGATCTATTTTGCAGTAAGGACTAAGAGGAAAAATGGGTCTCTCACAGTTTCACAAGGGTACATTTGTTGCTTAACTATCGTCTGAAGAAAGCTAGTGGTTTTCTGATGCTTCTCATATCTGCATGCTACCATGCTTTATTAGCCGCATGCTATTTGTTTACAATGTTCAGAATCCTATTTGGTAGCGAATTATCCAGTGTTGTTGAAACTATCCCCTCAGAAATACAAGTTTCATACTTGTGATCACTTAAGTTGTTCATTTCCTGAGCACCATGGACACATTTTATTGAGATTCATTCAATTGTAGCTACTGTATGTCCCCCTGAGCACGGAACCCAGTCCCCGATAGCTGCTTGTTAATTGGACACTGTATATTGACCTTATGCACTGAGGATAACATAATAATTGTGTAGTTTGGTGCATATAAAACATTATAAAACAAAGCACTGCAAATTACGGAAATTATACCGTAAAAAAATACATTCTACCAGCATGCCCTACATAAAACTGATAGCTCTCGATGTAGTTTTAGTGTCTAGGCTGAATCTGAATATATGAAAAACATAACTATTATATCTTTTAAACTATTTTAGCACTTATGCAGATTCTTTCTTTCTCGCCTCCCGTCTCAGTAAACACAAATCACGTGATGTTTTCTGTTGAAGACAAACCAGAAAGTGAAGTCCTTATGTCTGTGGTGTGGGGACACACATCCGGTGTGAACACACATACTGTATGTGAGCTAGAAGCAGCACAGAGATGCATCCCGTGTGACCCAGGTGTTAAATAAACCTTTGCTGCTTTGTTAACAACTCTCCACAAATACGCAAAAGTGGTTAACACTAAGGACAAAATATCCTCTCATTCTCACTGCTGCCTCAGAATGTATCCACATGGATTATTCAGTGAGTCATTCACTACAGTTTTGTCATTCACCGATTCACTTACACATTATTACAGCAAATCTTTTAGCATTGCTTATTTTGTCACACATCTGTCATACTATTCACACACTGGCGGCACGGCCATCAGGAGCAACTAGTCTTGCCCAGTCACATCGACATAGTGAAGCCAGCGATTGAACCAAAGGCTGCACTGTGGCTCTCTTATAATCGTGAATATTTGTCTTAACTGATTGACAAGTCATTAAATGTTCTTCCCGACAATAAACATCTAACCATACTTCATACTTCACAATAGCGCTCCAGTAGCTGACATCACACAACCAAGGTAACATCCTCTGGCAGGAAACAACGCCGTTTGTATACATATATACTAGACAACACATCAATATGTCAGACAATTTGTCTCTTTGTCGGCTATTTTCATTATATAAGTGAAAATGGGGGATAGATGTTCCAAAACAGTCGGGGTCAGGCTAACAGGGGAACATTTTGCTGGATACTGACAGATCCAGTGAGACAGTGGAGGTGAATCACTACTATGAAATGCGCTTAAATTGAGCAGAAAAAGGAGCAATGGAAACTAACAAGCAATGGATTTTGTGGTTAACGCTTGAAAAAATGCTCAAGTTATGATAACGTGACACTTACCATTCCAGTGACAACAATGTTACAACACATGCACAATGTGGTTTGGCAGAAAGGGCGAGGGTACACCCTGGACAGTTCGCCAGTCCATCGCAGGGCCACATAGACCATCAACTTTCACTCTCACACCTATGGTCAATTAAGAGCACATATGTCAGAGTCAAGGCCCGCAGGCCGGATCCGGCCCGTGAATGAGTTATCTCTGGCCCGCGGGATGATATTTAATTACTATTAAAACCGGCCCGCAGTATTATGTGCCCGCAGCACCATAATACTACAAATCCCAAGATGCACTGCGAGTGCATTGGTGCGCACCGAGTGCCCGCAAGCGGGCACGATCCCGCGTCTTCTCTTCATGAGCAGCAGCACAGTCACAGTGTCCGTGAGCGCTGCTGAGTTTGCGCGTTTCATCCCCGACACAATGCCTGAGCTGCGCACCCAAGTTGCTTGCACGCTGTCTATGTTTGGCAGCACATACCTGTGTGAACAACTGTTTTCATTGATGAAACTAAACAAAACATCACATAGGAGTCGTCTTACTGATGAACACCTGAACTCAATCCTGAGGATTTCCTCAGCTCAGAGCCTAACGCCAAATATTAATGAACTTGTACTCAAGATGAGACACCAAGTATCGAGCTCAACCTCAGACAAGTGAGCAGAAAGGACTTGCACTTGATATTTCTTTGAAGGGAATTATTATTATTTTTTTTAAATTAATTATTAAGTTTGCACTAACCTTTCTAATTTTATTATAAAAGGCAGACATTGGTGAGGATCAGAGCTGCACACTGATTTGTTTTTAATGCATGCTGTTTCATTTTTGCATTTATCTTGCCATTGCGCTTTGAAGGAAAATGACATTTTGCTGTTTACCTGTTAAAAAAAAGAAGAAAAAACGTTATCAATTTGTTACTCAAAGAGCCTTGAGAAAATATTGTAACTGATTTTATTTATGTTTTGCTTAATTTAATTTAATTTAATTTAATTTAATTTAATTTAATTTAATTTAATTTAATTTAATTTAATGATTAATGTTAAGTGCAATATAGGCTGTGTTATTGGTATTGGTTCGATATGTGCAATAATTGCGAGTTTTAATAAACATTGAACCAGCCCGGCCCTCCACTTGTACCATTTTTTTTATTTTGGCCCCCCGTGTATTTGACTTTGACATGACTGATTTAGAGTGTCCAATTTACCTAGTGTTTTTGGACTGTGGGAGGAAACAGAAGAACCCGGAGAAAACCCATGCACCCACGGGGAGAACATGCAAACTCCATGCAGAAAGGCCCTTGGCAAAGGCAAGAGTGTTAACCACTACACAGACCACGTGGCCCCCGATTGCAATCCTATCACAGAAAATGCATTTCATCGCCAAGTGTAAAGAAGGCCTGTGACACAAAGCCAGATTACGTCCATTTGTTTCCCTCCAGGCTCTTGTAAACTTTCAGCGACTCTCTGGTGTGAGATGAAGGGAAGTTAATCAAGAAGTTGAAGATGTCAGTATAGAGCAGGTCTAGAATAATGTCCTCTCCTGCAGTAAAAGCACACCAGTGGCAAAATAAGGATCAGATATATTCAATATGTCACGTTTTGTGATATATTGGTCGATCCCTGTGGGTTTAAAGTGGGCAGTGAACTCTGACAGGTTAAATCCAGCACCAGTCCTGTTCATTTTTGCTGCATCCTAGACTGCATCTTACATGGCTCTACATGAGGCTATATATGCACATGCACAAATACGCACACTTATAAATTGCATTCACTGAAGAAGCTAAAATAACCTTTAAACTAAATATGTATACCAGGGAAACCACGATTAATTAATGTTCCCATCATGCATTACTGTCAGTTACAGACACTTTGATGTGAAGTTATTGTTGAACAGTGCTCTGTGTGGATGATTTCCCTCTGGTTGAAAAATAAAGTAAGAAGGTGCAGCAAACAGCTCTGTGGTTGTGTTATATATAAAGCACATATAAGGAAATGATGAAATACACTGCAAAAATATCTTGAATGACAGCTCTTGATTTCCACTTGTGCTTGACTGTGACTTATTAAAACTGCAGCAAACCTCCCTGGTATTTCAGCACAGGCTTCTAGGGAAGAAACACGGTTAACAAATGGAGAAACAAAAGACTCGAGGTGGTTACCAGCTGGGAAGGACAGATATTGCACCAGATAGATAAGGTGGTAATAAGAAGAGATTAAGCGGTTCGACTCCGCCTGTGTCTGGTAAGTAAACTGTAGCAGCAGGATGCCCTTAGTTATCCAGCTTGAGCAGAGCACTGAGCTACTTGTGTCTTTGATTAATAGATTCATTTTAACCAGTGTTTTCATTAACAACAAAAAGCAGGGGCACAACAGATTTATCACACTTCATACGGCGGCAAAGCCGTAACTTAATTTGCCCTTTCTAATGCCTCCATTACTGACCATTATTTCCTGGCTTTATTTTCTTGTTACTTTTACTTAATTTTAATGTTCCTCGAGCCTCACTTTTGTCTCCAATGCACACACACACACACACACACACACACACACACACTTCAGCTCATTAAAATGTGAAAAAAAAAAAACGCCCTACAAGCTAAGCAATAATGACGAAGAATGATGAAGTTAAAGGGAAAGAAAGAAAACAAAGAAATGTTTCAGTGCAGGAGTTGAGTTGTGTGCATAAAACTACAATGGCATAGATACTGACATACATATACTATTGCTGCAGTCTTTTCAGTGACAAAGAATATAGAACAGTGCTTCTCACAGCACTTTGCCAAACGAATCGCATTTCTCCTGAGAGTTTAACACTTGAGAGTGGCTGTGAAGTAATAAGTGGTGTGACTGAGTAATTATAAAGTGTCTTACGGACTAAAAAAAAGGAAATGAGGTAAACATTTACCCATTAAAATTAGATAAAAATAAAAGGAACTGACCTAGATAAACAGATAAACATGTTCTCTGTGGCATACAAATGATATATGCTCCTTGGATAGATGCTGATATGTGAGGCGCTGTATGTTATTGTGAGACTCTGTGCATGCATACTGTACTTCTGTGGGATCATGCAACAAGATGGCAAAATCACAAAAACTCCAGTGCTGTTTGTGTTGTTGTGCAAGACAATATTGTTTCTTTTGGTATCTTGAAATCTTTGAAAATCTGTACATCATATCTTGTTTTCTTATGTTGTATTAAGAGTGAAAGGTTTTTGCAGAGGGGGATTTTGGCCGTCTCTTTTTATCACTCTATAAATCAGAATATACTGTCAACAGGCATAAAAAGAAAAATTAAATTGTGCCATGTTTTTAAGACTACACTGTTTCATAAATCAGACTATGAATGATTTATAAATAATCTTCCTTGTTAAGAAAAAAAACCCAACTCAGATTTAAACTGAAGTAAAAGTGGAAAGATTGTTGGAGGCAAGTGAAAGACGAAATCTTTGGTGTATTATATGTTTCAAAGAAATAGTAATTAAATAATTTACATGCAAACGGAGAAATTCACTCACTCATTTTCTACTGCTTTACATAGGGCAAAAGGCAGGGTCCACTCTGGACAGGTCGCCGGTCCATCACAGGGCGACATATAGAGACAAACAACCATTCACTGTCACACCAAATAGAGAAATTGTTGATGTAAAATAACAATATGCACTCAACTTTTAACATTTTCTCGACGCAAAACTGAGAGTTCACTAACATCTTGTGACAACAGTGCAGTAAAATGAGCACCAGAGACTACAAAGCAATTATATGGTGTTGCTTCCAGTAGACTATTCATAGATAGAGGTTAACAAGATAAATTGAGGCTACTAAGACATAGTATGTTCTTCATGAGCTATAGAAGAATGCACAATCAACCTTGACAAGTGTTCTTTTCCAAGAAACTCAGGAGGATCTTCAACAAACACCACGTCCCAGTACACTTCAAACCTGGCAACACTTTAGGACACAAACTCTGGTTTATCCTAAGGACAAAATCCCCCAGACACAAACAGAGCAATGTGGTCTATGCAGTGAGGAGTGTCCTGACCCTCTACATTGGTGAAACCAAAAAACCTCAGCATAAACACATGTCACAGCACAGAAGAGCCAGCTCATCTGGACAGGACTGTCCACCTACATCTGAAGGACAAGTGACACTCTTTTGAGGATGAGAATGTTCACATTCTGGCCAGGGTAGACAGATGGCTTGAAAGAGGAGTGTAGGAAGCCATCTATGTTAACCTGGTTTAAGTAGCGTTTCCACTAAAAATAGTACCTGGTACCAGGTACTATTTTTAGTACCTGCTCCGGCGAGGTTCCAAAAGCGAGTAGGTACTATGCGATGATTGGTCAGACTGCCGGGCTCTGACCAATCACAGGAAGAGACGTTACACACAACTCAAGCGGAACAGCACTGAACTGTAGATTAGTTAAAACTCCTTAACAACCCTAAAAACGTGGGTTAATCTCCAACAACTACCAGGGAAATCTCTATATTTAACAGAAGAGTCTGGTGCATTTAGGGACAGTACCGCCGATCGCGAGCGGCATTGCAGACCCTGCCGTTGTAGTATGTGGAGTAGGAGCCTGTTGTCCGTAGACGTGTGGACAGATATCAAGCCGAACAGTGCCAAATTGTAGATCAGTTAAAACTACTTAACAATCAAAAAACCCCCTGACGACCCGTTCACACACTGTCTCAGGTTAATCCAACAACTGAAACTAGGAGGGCTGAACGATCTGCATTCTCAGAGGTTCAACCTCAGAGGTTAAATACTTGGTTCTTCCCATGAGTTAGTCAGAAATGAAGAAGATTATGACATGGATGACTGAGAACCTACCTGTCACACTTAGTAAGACTTAGTTAGGGTTTCAGGATTAGAGCTAGGTTCACGGAAGACAAAATATCACGATGACCAAACTAATTATTATTTCTTCTCTCTTGCTTAAAGTTACTCGCTCTTTGTTCTACTTGGAATCTCACGTCAACAGCGGAGAGAGAGACGGTATCCTAACTACTGCAAGTAAATACGGCTTTCAATGACCCATGTCTATTTATGGCAATTTTAAAGGGTCTTGTTAAAAGAAACATCACAAACTTTCAAGGATTTCAAGGACCAGTGGGAATCCTGTCCTAGTTATTGAAAAGGTAAACTTGAATTGTATTTAGCGATTCTTTGCGTGATTATAAAGCTAGTCACCTTTGATTGAGTTAAGGAAACAAAAATCATGCTTATTACATGTACTTTTTTTTTTTATATATTTACTTAAACTTCTTAGCACACAACAGAATGAAACATTTGTTTTTCTTCCTCAAAATGCAGTTGAAAGCCTTTCATGGTTCAGGTAACTTACTGCCATTTACCCCTGAGTGAGCCTCGCTTTGGTGGCGAAGAGAAAAATGACACCAACCCTGCCTTTACTCTTTTCTATCTGACAAAACAGCCTAACAAATTAGCGATCGCGAGGCAAAGCCCTTTCAAATACAACTGTAATTAAGCAGCGAGATCTCATCATAAACTAACAATGGAGTATGAATTATTAAGGAAGGGGAAAAAAAAAACAAGTAAATTGTCGTCTCTAAATGCCATGTCAAGGGTTTGTAAATGATAGATAATTAGGTATGTTGCATCCTTGCAAATCTTCGCGTAATCAAAGCAGCTCAGTTACTGTGAATCCATGACTGTAGTAGAAAGAGTACAAAGGAAAAGAAGCCTGTATGAATGGTGAAATAGGCCACCTGTGAAATTTGTTTTTCTGTGAATTTGATATTTAGACGGGGCTCGGGGCTACCTGACATCGTGCTTCCGTCATTAGTTTTGCACAAATAGACTCCAGTAGACATGGGCAGAGATTAGGGATGGTTCATACCTCCTTTCCATGTCCTGCACCAATATCACAACCTTGAGGGGCTGTCCACAGGAAGATGAGTCTAGAGCAGTGGTTCTCAAAATTTTAATACCAAGTACCACCTGAGAACATATTGAGCTCTCAAAGTAACACCATTATCACTAATGTTAAAATACAGTGGTGTAAATAGGCCGAGCAAAGTCAGCTAGACTTTTCACAGGAGGCACTTTTATTCCCAATAAGATCATTTACCCTCTCATTAGCTTCCTTTTCCTCACATATACTTCACACACTGGTAGAGTGAAATTAGATTAAGAGGGCGTGAGAGATAAGGTGACTCTAATTATTATTATTATTTAAGGTTTTTTGTATTTGTTAAATTCACATAGCCTGGTACAGTAGAACAGTATATTCTACTATAAGAGTACCACCAGAGAAAGCTTGCGGTACACACGTACCACAGTTTGAGAACCATGGGTCTATGTGAGCCCCCTAAGGGTTTTTTTTTTTTTTAAATTTTTTATCGTATCTCTGTTTTATCCTCAAGGAAGTGGACAATCTCAAAACGGCTCCCTTGTGTTTTAATGAAGAAAGGCAATACGCTACTTTGGGAAACGATGATGTCATGACCCCACCTGTCATAGGCTTTCTTCATTCTGTCTCTGTTCCTGTGATTGTTTACAATATAACGTATACTTAATATAAATAATAAAAATAGGTTTGTACACAGCGCAGTATGTGCGCGCTAGACGGCTTCTTCTGTGGTTTTGGGGTAGCAGTAGACATAACCAGCCATAATGACAACCAATATTAAGAGCCTCTGGCATCCTCTGAGCCATCTGTTAATTTGATGAGGTACGTTCACATGCCTGGCGTTATATGTGGGAGTGCAGCTACACTTGGGGTCACTAAATGGCAAATTCCAGTCTGCCATTTAGTGATATATTTACTACCTAGACATAACCAGCCATTTCAATAAACATAAAGCTTCAAGTATGCAACAAATATTCTGCTCTCATAAATAACAAACAGGTCTTAAAATGCTGTTGCTGCTCTTTATTTACATTGACCTATGATAAGTGAAGCATTTACGTGAGATTGGACCGGATTTTAGCTTTTTCTTTTTCTGATACATTGAGTGTCATGGTGGCTCATGCCTATCTAAGATGAAGCAGAGTATCTTGAGTATAGGCGCCTGAAAAGAAAGCTTGTACATGAAACAGAAGGCTGCTATCAACAGTCTGATACCTTGACGGTTTTTGTGAGACTTTTCCTACTTGCTTCAGCTTTTGTGCTACCATATGGTACCATCTCCATGACAACCATGTTGGCCCTGGGTTTGGAAAGCTGGTGATCCAGTGAGCTTTGTACTTATAAATGGAGGTGGAAGAGAGGAGAGAGGCGTTGATTGATAAGCAAAGCTGCCTACCTCAGGCTCTACTTGGCTCTGACAGGGACAAAACAGCAGTCTGCTGCGCCTGCCACTGACATTTGTTATAAATCATTGGCAATTTCATCAGTCGGGAGAGAGACAGAGAAAGCCAGGTGGGGGTGGGGGGGGAAGAGTGACAAAAAAAAGAGAAATAGACACCTGTCTCTTAACATTGTTTACTCCATTCGTTTTTACTTTGAGCTCAGCGTCCCTATCTCTTCGCCTTTTCACTTTCGGTCTTGTTCCACCTGCTGGCTGCTGCGTAATACAGAGCCATATTGCAAAGCACGAGTTCAGAACATTTGTAATCAAGAGAACTGGGCTGTGACTCACCTTGAAGTGCACACGTCACCCAAAAATTGAATCAAAGACCACTTCACTCTAATCCAGTGGGATTTGAGATACCTCTTATATTCTTACTGCTGTAACAAAGCAATAAATAAGGACAACTCTGTGTGTAATTTGACCCTTTTTGATATTGTGGTAACAGGAAAACTGGTCCGGGTTGAGAAAACTGTGAACCTGTATCAGCAGAGAAAAAAGAAATGCAGGAGTGGCTTAGGGACAACGATGTTAGTGTCTGGAGTGACAGCCCAGTGTCTTGACCTTGAGCCATTTGAACTTCGTAGATAGAGCTGAAAATAACAGCCCTTTTTCCGCAAAAGTGTTACAACTCAGTTTAGTTCAGAATCATGTGCAATTATTTCGATTGTCAAGTTGTATAAAGATATCACAATAACTGATCTGTATTGTTCAACTTCAATTCTGGGCAATAGGAAAGGAATGGGAAAGATACAACTGGTCCATGTTTAAATATACCATATAGTATGACAGAGACAATTTGTGGTTTGTTTGTTATTTTACAATAATCTGCACACAGCATTTTATAACAGAAGAGGATTAGGGCCTCATGTGAATATTCTTTGGAAAACAAAATTAAAAAACTATATACTAGAAAAAAAAAAAAAAAGCTAGACTCTGGTTTATGTTGTTTACAAAAACAAAATCACATGTGGCCCTAATCCTTGTCCGTAGTTTCTACTGTGTTATGTCTTTGGTTTTATGATCAGAAATAATTGCACTAAAGATGGTGGAAACACACCTAAAGGTCCCAATCCAACCTGGCAGAGTCTACAGGGAAGAATGTTCTTCTTAAACCTTGTGACAGAGTTAAGTTCCTCTGATGTCCTGTTTACTCATGTTTACATATCTTTGTTTGGATATTCAAAGTAAATCATTTAAGCCTAGTGAAATGGATGTCAACTCCTTTAAAACTCCTTTACCCCCTTTCATCATCGAAGTACGAATCTCTCAGTCGCGAGAAGTGGGACAAAACAGAAGGTAATGACTTACATCTTATCTGACATCATAAGATCCAAACCAGTCAGAGCCATTGTGAACTGTCAATGTGTGAAGCTGAATTTGCACATGAAACGCGCAGCAGTTTAACATTAAATGTTTCATTATTTGATTCTGCTGCACTGCCAGGAGAAGATCAGAGAGGTTTTTTTTTCCTCGAATCTATTTTGGTACTCATCATTTTCTCCTCTCTAACACCTGAGACAGATAATTATCCATTAAAAATGAGGAAATACTACATTTTTGTAATTTTTCCCAAGCAAGACTTGTTTTTATGTGACAAAGCAGAATGACAAGCTGGAAGGCCAACAATCCAAGTACTTAGTTAAATCAGTTAGTACTTCTCTTACTGACTTTGAAGTCGAACCCTTCACGGTGCACAATATTCAGACTCCAACACACCCATAGTTCTTGGTACGTTTCTTAATGTGGCTATTTTTCACAGGCACTCATGGACTTCTCTTTGCATGTTTCATGAAATGATAACGGATCATCTTTTAGGTCTGCCCGTCTCTCTCATGTACCGTGGCGTCACGTAATCACTCACCTCCCTGATAAATCATGTCCCTCTGCTGAAGCCCATGCAGCGTCTATTGTCAGAGCTCTGGCTCGGCTTGCTGGAGAGGCTGATGGATGATTTACAGGGAAGCCAGCCTCAGCTCTCTCAGACCTTCCTAGGTGGATAAGTCTTGTTCATTAACCCTCTCACACTTCTGAGCTCATGCAGGCTAGCCAGTGTTGCCACTTTGTCTATGTCTATGTGGGAATAGGAGAGCAATAAGAACAGATGTTATCCAAGGGCTACTTTAAGTGTGTGTGTGTGTGTGTGCTCTAAGCCAGGTTATCTTCCTCTTGAGTTCATGAAAGAGCTCCCTGTGCTTTAATCCTTCTTTTAAACAAACAAGGTGGTACGCTTACCAAAAGACCTGCAACTGCTATCTTGAAATTAAACGATCTCATCACCAAACCCAAACTATAAAAAATTTGAGATACGACTAGAAATGTATGCTGACCAGAGATTTGTGTTCATATCTTTGTGTGACGCCTATGTGGACAACTGCACTCAGTGAAATACATTGAGAGGGCTTCTCTTCTCTTAGTCTGACACTGTAATTACTACTGAAACTAGCCAGGCTAATTATCTACCCATTTAGAAAGATAATCAGGTTTGAACACAAATTTAGACTAGCCACACTTTTTATTATGGCCTGAAAACCGACACAATAATAATCTGCTGAGCATGGTAATTTTGTTTTCCATTTAATCAAAACTTATAGTAAGATATATAGCATCCGTTATTCACTGCCTTTGTTTGGGGAGTTTATAAACCGCAAATTATTCATTATATTCCGTCAATCCACTAATGCTGAATTTATTAAATAAACTATTAATTTGAGGGCAATAAATATGGCTTGTTTGTTACAAAATGTGTTTAGTGTGCCCTATAATTTTTACTTCATTAGTAACACCCAGTGGAAATTAAGTAGAACAAAAAGACTATTTGTCACAGAAACCTTGAAATCAAAACAGGGTGGAACCTGAAGCAAGTTCAGGTTGTTTGCCTGACCTAGATTGTGAGATCATTCTGCTGTGATTTGCTTTTGGATTTAGTTTTATACAATGGTAAATTAAGCATTGAAAAAAGGAGAAATGACCTTAGCTCCAAGAGCAAGTAGAAGCACACACGGTAAAACACAAGACTGCCAGGAAAAGACATGAGGGTCTTTTTGAAGACACTCTTGACAAATTGTGAACAGACTGTGAGATGGGTACAGCACTTTTACAAAGTACTCAACTCCTCGGGGGCAGATGATGCTGCTAACCCTCCACAGCAGAGGAAGTCCTTGACACTGACACCCATCTCCAGAGACAGAGGTCATATATGCCATTAAAGTCATGAGAGGTTGGAACAGTGATGCCATAGATCAGTGTTTCCCATAATTTTTAAAGTGAGGATCCACTTTTTAAAGACGGCAAACTACCGTGACCCAAATCACAATATAAAATGTGGTATTTGCACATAATATAGCGACTGATTTCCTGCCACATTGTTGGGGAGATTTAGGTTACCAAGACTTTGGGATCAGTGATGGAATCTCTGGAGTCAGTGATGAGTTATGTTGGAAGACTTTACTAAAGACAGTTCAGCTCAGGAGAACAGAGACAATGCCAGACATGAACTGCAGGTCACCATCTCAGATTCTGACCAGCAACTTGCCAGGGTTGATACAAGCAGTCACACCAATCCTTGAGTGCACTGGGTCGAGATGCCCAGTGCCCCCATCTCTCGGTTTGTTGGTGGTGAAATACTCCCGTCGGTTTCTATGGAGCCAACCATGACATCAGAACATCAGAACATTTACAGAACATCAGGCCTTCTGTATGAAACTAAGTGTGTGACTTTGTAACTTATAGTTGGTTATATGAATGTACAAGTAGCTAAACTGAGAGAGGAGGCCGAAGATTTGAATTTTCCAAGTGATGTTTGGTAAATAAGCTAAATAAAATGTAAAATAATCAAGTTTGTCAGGTAAAGACTGGAACAAGGGCCTTCCTGGAAAAATACTATCCTTTCAGTAAGGGGTGCAACGGATCACAAAACTCACGCTTCGGATCGTGTCACAGATCGGATCTTTTTTTGGATCAAAAACAACACAAAAAGGCTCAGATAGCAAGGCAAATATACAGTGGTATGCAAAAGTTTGGGCACCCCTGTACATTTTCATGATTTTCCTTTATAAATCATTGCTTGTTTGGATAAGAAATTAGTTAAATATATCATATAGGAGACAAACACAGTGATATTTGAGAAGTGACAAAGTTTATATGATTACAGAAAGTGTGCAAGAATTATTTAAACAAAATTAGGCATGTACATAAATTTAGGCACCCTTGTCATTTTATTGATTTCAATACCTTTAGCACTAATTATTGGAACTCAAAATTGGTTTGGTAACCTCAGTGACCCTTGACCTCCATACATAGGTGAATCCAATCATGAGAAAGGGTATTTAAGGAGGCCAATTGTAAGTGTTTCTCATCTTTGCATCTTCTCTGAAGAGTGGCAACATGGGAGCCTCAAAACAACTCTCAAATGATGTTCAACATCATGGTTTAGGGGAAGGCTACAGAAAGCTATCTCAGAGATTTAAGCTCTCAGTTTCAACTGTAAGGAACATTGTGAGGAATTGGAAGACCACAGGCACAGTTCTAGTTAAGGCCCGAAGTGGCAGACCAAGAAAAAAAAATCATATTCAGATAAGCAGGGCAAAGGATGGTGACAACAGTCACAGTCAACCCTCAGACCAGCTCCAAGATTCCAGATTCTGGAGAACAATGTCCAGGAATCAGTGACAAAGTTGAAGTTGCGCCGGGGCTGGATCTTTACAACGACCCTAAACACTGCTCAAATCTACTAAGGCATTCATGCAGAGGAACAAATACAACGTTCTGGAATGGCCATCTCAGTCCCCAGATGTGTGATTTAAAGCGGGCTGTCCATGGTCGGAAACCATCAAACCTGACTGAACTGGAGATGTTTTGTAAAGAAGAATGGTCCAAAATACCTTCCGCCAGAATCCAGACTCTAATTAGAAGCTACAGGAAGCATTTAGAGGCTGTTATTTCTGCAAAAGGAGGATGCACAAAATATTGAGTTAATTCTTCTTTTGTGGTGCCTAAATTTATGCACATGCCTAATTTTGTTTAAATAATTCTTGCAATACTTTCTGTAAATCATATAAACTCAATAATCACTGTGTTTGTCTTCTATATGATATATTTAACTGAAATTTCCTAGCCAAACAACAAATGATTTATAAAGGAAAATCATTTTTTAAACATCATTATGGATGCTAAATTTATCACATGTGCAAAGCACCCTATCTGTGGCCCCAGTCCAGCTTCATTTACTGCATTATCTGTGGTGACCGGGATGTTGCTTTTGGGCCTCTCTAACTTCCACTTTGCTACTGCTCCTGTCAGTACCTGCGCCAGATTTGTGCCGGTGTGACTCTCATAGAGGGGCGTGTCTGCAGCACTAGACTCCTCATCTCCCACTCCACTGTGATGAAGTCACGTCACATAGTTTTCCGTGGCTCTGGAGGTCCACCCGTCTGTGGTGGGGGCGAGGATGCCTCCGATAATTCCTCGACAATTTGTTTCTTTTCTTTTGCATAAATGTCTGGTACGATCTTCATAGTGAAGTGGGTGCGCGAGGGTATTTCGTACCATGGTTCAAGCACAAAACTGACAGACTGAACAACATGAATACTTTTAAATATTAAATATTAAATATTAACGTGGCCTGCATCCATGAGCTTTGCTCAGCAGATGACAACACTCACATTACATTATTTTACAGTGACAATGGAGGACAAACAAATGTATCTTTTCTCCTCGTGTGTGATGGCAAAGTAATGAACAAATCTGTGGACCCAGCTGAAAAGAAGAAAAGAAACCGATACCATCGTGGTGGTAAATTATGACAGCTGGCTTAAAGGAGATGGGTCTAATATGGAGCCAGACAGCAGGCAGCAGACGACGGGTCATCACCAAAGCCTCATGTCCAACCAGGGATGGAGAGGATAAGGGAAAGAAAATCTTGTTTTAACAGCAACAGTATAAAAATGTCACAAACGCTCAAACAAAATCAATGCCAAATTTATGGCGAGTCCACTTTACAACCTCTGGGTCAGCCATGAAACAGTCAAGCTAGCAGTGTTGCACAAGAGATAATCAAATATGAAGTAGACAAAAAAATGATTTTGGCATATGCAGTATTTGATCTCAAGACAAAGTGAATGCCTTTATGCTGCTTTAAATGCATAAAACGTTTCCCTGAATTGTAATTTTACATCTAACCTGTCCTCTCAGTTGTTGATGTAAAGTCAACGCTCTATCCATTAATGGAGATTCAAAGTAATGCAAGCAGATATCTTATAGCCAGAAATGCAGAAGAGAACTTGAAAAAAGGCTGACTATAAAAGCACTGAGTGACCAATGGCAGGCTTTTTAAATAATCTATTTGTTCATGCCCTTTGCCAGCTAGCAGCCATTTCCTTTGCCTCTCCTCAGCCCTGTATCTACTTTATTGTAATGCTAAGTAGTGAGTTTTGACATTCAGAGGGGCCCTGCCAAAGGACAAGCCAGTGGACGCAGTAGAGAAAAGAGGGTCTTAATGGGTTCAACTGGAATGGAAAGCATTCGGTAGTCTCCAAAGGCTGGAGGAGAGGGAAATGTCAAGTATGGCTATTATAGAGAAAGGAGCCGCTCCAGGAATTTTCGCCTGAACAATAATAATAATAATAATAATGATGATAATAAAAAAAAAAAGTCTTGAACAAAGGACACACACCAGCTACCTCTCCACATATTAATGCACTTACTGCGGTAATCACACTCATACGTTCTAGACTAATGTGACACGTTCATAAGCACATGTGAAACAAATGCATAAATAGCTACGTTACGGCAGTACGCAGGCCATTTAATCACAATACTGCAACGTGCTCCTTGTAGTTACACATGAACACTCACGTGGGTTTCATAATACAAAATGTTGATAATGAAAATCCATGTCAACTGTTTATAATCAGTGTTGTCGATTATGTTAACGTGCCATTGCCGCTTTAGTCAAGATGAACTGATGCTAATAATAGAGACAGTTTGACTCGCCCTTGAGACATCCATGAGAAGAGTATACTCGCGAAATAGATAAGGTCAAACTCCCATTTTCTCGATGGCATCAAACATCACATGCTTGTCATAACAACTGCAGAAAGTCTCCCAGTGAGTGCTACTATGAAGGATCACTTGAGTTTGCTTGCTAATTTGCACCCTCGAGGATGCTAATCAAAGCTAACTTCAGACCAAAGAAGCTCTTTAGCCCAGAGGGCAGAGACACATACAGTGCATGGCCCTGTGCCTCAAGGCTGAGCCTCTACAAGGGGATAAGCGCGTAAAAGGCTGAAGGGAACGCATGTGGCTGTACAATCAAATGTGTAAATGAATGTGTGCATGTGCATGAAGGGGAGGCATAACAGCTGATCAGCTTAGACTGAATCCCACTCTCCAAGGGGAGTCTAGCATCACACAGATCCTGCTGCCTAAAGGCTGGACTTACAGCTCGGTCGGCATGGAAACTCTTGTTGCTGCACTTAGAGCTTCTGGATCAGTGTGGAGACGTGTAGCAGGTGGAGTGAGTCCCTCTTCTCTCTGCCGCAAGAAAGATGCGGCAGAGAGATGAGGCAGTTTGGGAGAATGGGATCATTTCAGATCACTACAGACTAAAGTGGTTCTGGGAATTGTCCACAACAGGTGCATTGGTGTTCTTATTTCTGTATGAGTACCAGAGAAAGAGAGTAGGCTGGGGATTGTTTGTCTACAGATTGCTTATTGCTGGAGGATGAGTGGGATTTTAAAATCACACATTATCACCCTTCATCACTCCTACCTAAATTGCCCTTTTTATTTCAGAGTCAGGACAGCTGGACGTCAACCATAGCAACACACGCAAACATGAGAAGATGTGGCTCTTTCTGCCTCGGCCCAAAGAAAGGCCAGTCACAAATTTTACTTTCTGCTGAGAAGACACACAAATGACTGAATTACCTACATGTTTGACTAGATGGAAGCAGATATATGAGACGACTGGGGGTTGGGGTGGTGGTTTTTGCTGTGCCAAAGGTATTATCACAGAGACAGAACTTGAGTACCTCCCTTTGTAGAGGGCATAGATATAAAGGGGAGATAGCACTTAGTTCCCTCCCATAACAACAGGCGTTCATACAATCATCTCCCTTGCTCTTTCTCTCCCTGACGGCTATGTGATATGGATGCTAGTGTTAGTAAATGTGGGAGGACTAGGAATGTGTGTGGCTGGGCGATAAGGCTGCTGTAAAATTTAATTAGCACAAAAGCTAGGGTGAAAATGACTTAATTTCTCACTGCATTAGTAACTAGAGTCCTATGTAAGCGCTCAGTCCTAATCAATGTACATTAACAGGTTCATGAGGAAAAAAGGGATGGCGGAAGGGAAATACTTTGAGATAGGCATTTAAAATATCTCAAAGTATGAATTGGCTATTCTGGCAGTAGAAGAGGGAGCACACATGTTAAAAGAAAAGCCAGGGTGGATTTTTAAAGTGGGCTGAACAGTTTCACCTGCTTTGGGGGCCTGAGCCAGTGTGAACAGTGTGATTAGGGTGCTTGGCTCGACATGCTGAACACCATTTCCTATTTCACGATCCACAGCCTTTATTACAGTCCAGCTTCCTTATAATCCAGCTAAAAGTGGATATCTGAGGAGACTGATCGGCTTAAGATGTACATATGATGTACAGCAGCATGACATGGAGCAGAGTGCAGAGGTTTTCACTTTATCATCTGTTTTGTATTCATGAGTGAGTAGGTACAGTTGAGAACTGTGTGAACATTAGTGTTTTTGTGTGTGTGTGTGTCCAGTCTACTCTCATCCATTACAGTGACCTCTCCGTCCAGTCAAGTGAATATACAACACAACATTTTACTTCCTCACCTGCTTGCATTTTGGAAAGGACATGGATTACAAAGCTTAAACCTTTATGAAAAAGGGTCAATTTGCAGGCTGCTTTAAGCTTGTCCTCAAAAGCTTAAGCTCAGAGAGTCACCACTAAACACAATTCGATATGCACGCGCATCAAAATTCAACCTTAATTTTAATTTAAAAAGGTCCATAAATATTCAGGAAAGACGACAGCATCACAACAGCACTATTAAGCCATTAAAGGCCATTTTTCACTTACAATGTCCTCATCTTTAATGCAACAAATCAAATGAACAGCATTGACAAATTGAATATTGCACTACGCATGACGGCTGTTAGTTTTTTGAATATCTGTTTGATCTTGGGGGAAAAATGTCAAAACTTGAACCGTAAAAAGCTATTTGTAGAGGGTGTTCCATGTTCATCTCGTCACCGTGTTAATATCGTCATGAAAAAAAAGGGCGTCAACGTAATAATTTTGTCATCGCTGACGAAAACAACACTGAAATGTATAAGCCTTTACTGGGCAAACAACTATATTTGGTAACTTCCGCAGACACCCGAAACTGCGTTACCACAAGATCTTATAAACATGTGGATTTCACCTTGCCAATCAGCAGAGATCCAGCTACATCACAGAAAGTGGTATTGTCAGGCCTGCAACGCTTGAAACTTAAGTGCAGTTCCGGAAGGCTCCATCTTCTCCTGCATCTATGGTAATATCTCAAAAACTAATGATGGTACGTTGATGAAATCAATCAGGTGTGTTGTATCAGGGAAACATCTAAAACACGCAGGACAGGGGACCAAGGACCGTGACTGGGAAACACTGTTCTATAATGTTATGAAATAATGTCAATTTCACTTTATTTGTGTTTTTCTTGTATATTCTTATACGTTTTTTGGGTGATTTGTTTTTGACCGCGGACAGGCAAGGAACCATGGTACCTTCATTTACCCTGAATGGTGTGTTTCTGCTGTGTGTGTGGGTTCTCCTGTTTCCTCCCACAGTCCAAAAACATGCAAACAGGCAAATTGACTAAATTGACCATAGGACTGTGTGAGAGATGGATGGCTGTTTGTCTCTATGTGGTCCTGTGATGGACTGGCAACCTATTCAGGGTGTACATTGCCTTTCGCCCCAAGGTCAGCTAGAATTGGCACCAGTGCCGCCCGCAAACCCTCATGTGGAAGATAAAGCGATAGAAGATGGATGGATGGGTAACAAAAGGATACAAGTCTTTTCTCCAATAACACTAGAGTTGAAATGTTTAATTTTCAAGTATTTCAATGACTGCCCTGTAAAGAGTGAAGGAAGAGAGATCAGTCTTTGCAGCTAAACCTGAATAAAAGTTTAAAAAGAGAATGTTGCACTGCTTTCCACAATCCTCAATTACTATTCCACAAGTCTGCACAGGCTGGACGGAATTACACTAGCCACTTAGCTAAGGTGCCCTCTTGCTCCATCTGTTCAATGCTTACTTGCAAAGGCTAAAACATGTGGGTTCACACACACACACACACACACACACACACACAAAAGGGCAGCACATCAGACAGACAAAGACAGGTCAAGGTGCAGTTTCCCATCTGGATATGCCTTTTGTCTAAGAGCCGTTAAACATCCAAACCACCACTCAATGCGGCGATAAGAGAGACATTATGACCAGATGATTATAGACATGAATACAGAGAGCGGTACACCTGTCCAAGTCCTAGACATGACTACTGCCTCACCCCCAGGTGTGACCCATGACCTTGTGCCAGCACATCATTAGAACACAGGGTTTTAGGCTAATGATTTCTATGCTTGTATGCATAAATGTGCAAAGAAATGGGAGAGTGAACACTGTGTTCAGGAGCGAATGCCGTAATCTGTCACTTTAATGAAAAGCACACAGGCTGTACGTGATGTGTGGATGATGCATTGTGATCAAAAGCAGATAAATCAGCAACTTCTACAGGTACACCTTTAGAACACTGACGTGTCACATCAATTCAAATGGATCTAGGTAGGAGAGTGTTTTCCGTGCTCCTCTTTTGTTTTCAATGATTTAATAAACTCTTGTTTTTCTGCTTATGTCATGTCTGCAAGAACGCAGCAATGCCAAGGAAGGAGATAGCAGAGACAAAACAAAGTCAAAAAGTAAAGAGAGGATTGAGGAACTCTGAGAGGATAAGACAGCCTCTCACCATAGCTGAGGTTGATATGAAAAGACAGATGTGTGGAAGGGGAATGAAAACACACACACAATCTACAGGATATAGTAGCCTACAGTGGGATCCACATATCACAGTCTGTAAGAGGTCCAATCAAAAAAAGGCAAGTATCTAACAGCAAGTCTCCCAGCCTTAGGAAGCTGCACTGACCGACTCTCACTGCTAGTGTCTTGCACATGAGCAAACACAACAGATCACACAGTTGGAAGCAAACAAAATTCTCCATCTTAATTTTCTTTTAACTTTAATGACTTTCCACAGCACAGCCTCTGAAACACATGGATTGAGTCTCAAATTTAACCTCCTAATCTCCTAGCACTATTCCAACCTTTGCTCAAGCTGTATGACTCCACGGAAAAGGAGCTTGGGGGGGAAACAGATTATTGAAGCCCAGTCCAAAAGTATGCAGATTTTTTTTCTTAGCATTTTAGCCTTTCATACTGTAGGTTAGTTTGAGCCTGGCTAATACCAGCCTGTGTCTTCATCTCATTTGAGATCCTGGAAAAGATGTAGTCCCTTCCCACTTTCCGTATGCAATTGGCTGGAACTACAACGAATCACACCAATTCTTTGAATGACATAGAGAGATGGAAAATGTGTCAACAAATGTGCTGGTTGTAGTTTTCTCGGAGTGATGACTATCTAATAATGACATCTAGCGACTTTTGCTCGAGGGGAGCTCTGGGGAGCTCTGTGGAGCAAGTCGCTTAAAAATGGAAGCAACAGCTGAATCGAACAGCTGCTCTTCGGTGGGCGCCTTGTTGGATGTATACGAAAACTGCAAGACGTTGCATTTCCGTTGTCAACATGTAGAGCCTGCCTCCAGCGTGCCAGGGGTTTCTGTCCCGTTGTTTTAGGAGAAACAAGTTGACCAAAGTGGTGTCCTTGCCAGACCAGATGTCTGCAGAGCCGAATCAAATCACTCTGCTAGAACCCAGTACTACTTACAGTAGTGATGTTTCCCACACCTTGGTTAAGATCAAATTAAAGGACTTTTCAAGGACATTACAGGACCAATTTCCTCAAATTCAAGGACCAAATGTGCTGACAGCTTAAGATGGGAGGGCAACTTGTAAGAGCCGCTTCGCCCATGGCGTCCACTTTTATTGATTCGCAGCGCGCTCTGCATCTGGACAAGTGATTGTCCTTGAGATCTTGGGCAAGATCTCACATCAACGGTGGAGAGAGACCGTGTACAGTGCCCACAACACTGCTAGTATTGCAGGACAAATGAAACATTTACCTAAATATCAACTTCACATTTCTCTTGCACAAAATGTAAGCACTTTCAATGACCCAAATCTATTTAGGGACATTTTCAAGAAACTTTCAAGGACCTTTCTTTAACTTCACACACTTTCAAGGACCTGTGGGTAACCCTGGGAAATATAAGCAATGCTTTTTGGACTTTAACATGCTTACAGATACACGTTCTTGTTTGCGCTCTTCTGACTGGCCAGTAAGGTTTTACAGCTACGGTTATATTGCCACCTGGTGACCTGGCATGCTTTTGGCTGCAAACAATGGTGGGTTTTGTGTTTTCATGACGATGTTTTTGACAACTTGGCATGTGTGGGGAGGATTATTTTTAAAACTGGAGTGGAGACCACCAACTTTGCTGTGACATTTACATCGATTTTAAGGACTAGCTCAGAGCTAAAGTATATCACTTGTGATAATTATAGGGCAGAGTGTGACTAAAGACACAGGCATTCTCCTTCATAGATCCGTTCATCACCTCCACTTTCCCTATCTGGACGAAGCATTAGAGCACACACATACACCCTTAATGCACCTCTGGCTTGTGTTGTCTTACACTTGGAGGCTCTTGCTCTCTGTCAAACACAATGATTAAGAGGAAAAAGTGGTTATGTGACTGCCCTGAACATGTACGTGCACACGCCAGCAGGGTTTTGATGAGGGCTTGCAAAAGAAAAAAAAAGTCTGAAATGACAAGACAGTGCCTGGAGAGATGTTTTCAGAAGGACACAGTTAAAAAGCTATGGCTGCTTTATAGATTCAATAAGTCTCTTACACCTGTGTGGCTAACCACCATCGATCCATCATTCTGTGGAGCCCAATCCAATTTAGAGTGTCGAGGAGCCCCAGAGCCTCAGAGCCCCTCAGGCTTATCCTAACCCAGACCACAGCCCCCACAAAGCCTGCTTACCTTCATCCCCAGAAGTCTGTGGGTGTGTCTCTGCACTGCATGTGTATGTGTGCTGAGGGAGACTGCAGACCACGTGAAACCCCTTAGCTGCTGGCTCAAGTTAAACTGTGCTGAGCCAATTTAGGGGCAGGAGAGGAAAGCAGATGAGAGACAGAGCGAGGAAGAGAGCTGAGAAAAAATGCTGGAAACTGAGGTCTAACTCAAACCAAACAGTGCAAAGGAAGGGGAGTATGGAAGGAAGAGAGGGTGAAAATAAAGAAATGATGTGCTGCAAACCGAGGAACAGACTGAGAGCTATCTTGTTAATCCTGTTTTCTATCACAAGGCATTCACATTTCATCAAGACAGCAGAGTACTTTAACCATAATCAAAGTACTCCATGGTTTCATCAAAGTCTTGAAATGAGGAGCTCATCTATCAGCCATCTGATTTGTTTCAGCAGACAACAGACAGGGGCACTTCAGTACAAAACTTAATGGAACCACACGAGTTCAGATTGGCCATTCAAACATGTCCCCCTCTCCACTAATTACAGTATCTTCAGGTGCAGATGTTTCTCTTTTCTAATTCTCTTTGCTGCTCCACTGGAGTGAATCAACACCCCTGAGATCAATTATTAAAGGGTATTTAAGTCTCTGGGAAAAGGAGGATACAGAAGTGAAAACAGCTGTTTAAGTGTTTGTGTTGCAGACTAAACTTCATCACCTCTCAACTAAACTGAGAGCATCCTGTGGAATTCACTGACTCTGGCGATTAAACCCTGGGTAATTAGGCCCGAGTCTTCTCATGAGGGGGGAAAAAAGAGAAAAAAAAAGAAAATGGGTGAGAAGAGGTGAGGCAGGAGAGGCGGAGAGACTCCACACCAATATAAGGCAATTATGTTAGGGGAGGGCCATTGTCAGACCATGAGAGTACAGGAGAAGACAGCGGGGATATGGAATGGTAGGGAAATGAGGAGGAGTGTTATTTAGGAGGCAGATGGCAGAGAGGGGGAAATTAAGATGAATGGGCACTGAGAGGGCTGAGCTGGTGCTGCATGGGCTGAGAAAAGTAATTAGCTGTGTTTGCTCTGGGAGGCTGGCAGTGAGTATGATGCCTGCAGTGACAGGCTAAAGCCCAGAGTGTTATTAGCCAACAAGGCCAATGTCCGAAGCTGCCAGTAGAGGGTCAGCTGGGCCAGAAAGCTTTCAGGACCTTCGTACCTGTACAACACTGGGCAGCAGCTTTGTTACACAAGGTAGTTTGTTTTTGACTGTAATCCCCTTTTAAATACAAGCAGAGTTCTGACTTCTCTCCCTCAGTCTCTCACACACACACTAGTCATGGAACATTTCCTGTCACTGTTATCCAACAAAATAATTGGCAACATGGCCATTTTGGACCACCATGCTTTACAGTAGCACCACAATGGATAAGTTAAATATCTTTCGCCTTTTGAGGCAACACACTTGGAAGGACAGGGTGGATATTCAGCTGCAACATGCAACTTCAGCAATTGCATGCACATTTTTATCTTCAATAATGGTTGGTTTGTATATCAAAATTATAGCTTAACTAACCCCCTTCACTGCAGCTAACTCCTGCCAGTGCCTAATTTTTAAAAAATAGTAGAGTAGGGTCAGTCTGTTTTTTTTTTTAGTGACAAGAAAACCTATTCTTTTAAGATTTGACAGAACAGATAGTGTATAATCTTATCTAAAAAGGCAAATAGTTGTTAAACTTTTTTAGCCAAATAAATGAAAAGCAAGTTTCAATGCGGCAGTGTCTCCCCTCTTAAGAAATGAACTGTTCCACCCTCGTCAAATAATCAACCTGAACACTGGACTAACTGCAAAGTGTTGAAGGTACTTCAAAATAAAACTTTGAGGACTGTATGTTGCGGAGCTAAAGAGCATTTTCAAGTCACTGGTGTGAACTATTAACATTTTTCTCCATTCACAACTATCGTGATAATGGAAATTCAAGTGTTTTTTTTGTTTTTAATGTCATATAATCATATAGTGTCCCATTCCTGACACAAACATACATGGATGCAACAGCAAACAAACAGCACCAAAGTCTCTTATTCCTTATTTTCACCATTCCCAACTGACTATCTTTCATCATCCTCACACCATTTCTTTCCATTTCTAATGTTTTGGCCACCTCTATCTGTCTCTTTCCTCCCACCCTCTATCTCTGCCTCCCCCTCGCCCCTTTCCAATCTCATTTCAGATAAGTTGTAGCAGAACAACAGAGCAAGGCCCTTTATCATTGCCATCAATGATGTGGGTGGATTGAGCAGGAATAATTTTATTCATGTGTGCCTGTACCCAGCCCACTGAGATTCAAATTACAAGCAATAAGAGGTAATATGGTTATGGCGTAATTTTTTTTAAGTGCCTCAGTAATGATTGTCGAAAACCTTTGACAAGAGGTGGGGGAAAAAGCTGTTGTTTATCTTAGCGAGAGCTAAAAGTTTAATATGTGTTCACAACTATGAATAATAGAAGACAATTTCATTTGGTATGATTAGTATCCCATCCAATCTTCATCCTTAGGAAGTTGTACTCATATTGTTGGCCCTTTTTACATTAATGTATTAACCTGCAGGCTTCAAATGACACTGAACAACTTCATTGCTACAACACACAGGGTGCTCCACTCTAATTACAGCTGCTAGGCAGGTTATGTTTTTACCTGTGCTGTGTTTGTTTGTTTGTTTATGTTTGTGTCAGCCAGATTACTCAAAAATCACTGCAACCATAAACAAGCATTTATAGTCCGTGCAAAGGTGCCAAACTCACGGCCCGTGGGCATTATATATATATATATATGTGTGTGTGATAAGGTTTCCTCTCTTCTTCAGCTGTTCATCACTTTTAACTGACTTAAGGCAATTGTTTCTAGTTTATATAATTTACCCACCCAATTGTGTCACACTCGGTGTGAAATGTGAGAGTGCGTCAAAATCCACAAATTAATTATTCATATTACACATCTGGTGTGCCATGGTCTTCAGGCTCGATATATGCAACAAGAGAAATCTGAATAAGCTCAGGAAAATTTTAAATTTGAGACAAAAACAAAGTTTTCCTTCACAAAAACTGCATTGAAATGCATACAACAGGGATGAACTCAAATTGCAGCAGGTATTGAACAATTCAGCAGTCTTATCAAAGGGAGATGACATAACAGCCCACACGCTGCTTTCAAAGAATCTCAACTCTGCCTCTCTCTGAGAAAAAGCCAGAGGCAATGCCTTAAACTGTTTGAACAGTTTTCGCACTTTCAGAAAGCACAAGGTAAGACAAGACGCAAGGTCCACAAAAAAAGTAAAAGGCACGACTGAAAAGGTCAGTGCAGACACAGTAAGCAGGACACATGACCCCGCTGAGAGGCGTTTGCGTTGCATGCAAGAGATGTTTAAAGCGGATTTGAAATCGCGAACATCAGACAGAGCTGGGCCATGCGAGGATTTAGCTTTTTTTTTTTGTTTTACCGTAGTTAACAGGCCTGAGAACCTGGCGGAAGGAGCTGGGGCTGATCATCTGCTGGTTATCTGTAAGAAGGGCATTGGACAAACAATGCTAACATATACAGTACTGAGCGGGAAAGTTAATGAGACATTCACCAGCTGACAAAAAAACAGCTGTGAGTTTCATGAACAAGAAATACTGTGCATGGGCACAGCTGTCAAGTGCCACTAAAGTTTAATGGACAATCCATTGAGTACATTTACACATCCCATCTTGGACACACAGCATGTGTTTGTTGATTCAATTTCCGGATGTGGGCTTAATAATAAACAAAAGAAAAAAAAAAAAGATTTAGAAAAGAAAACATGTACTGCCTTTCAGTAAGATTCAATCATGACACATGCAGTGATGTTGGCAGGCGGTGGATTCTCCAGCAGTATGCTGCTGGGAAGCATGTGTACAAACAACGACGCAGTTTTGAATGTGACTGAAAATAACAAGGCACACAAATCCAAAAATGCACTGAATTCATTAAAAATAAGAAAAAGAATATGCATCAGTTTGGCAGGTTGGGACCAGAATTCATTATGATTTTTGAACACTGTGTCCATTATGGGTGGGAATCTATAGGTACCTCACGATTTAACTACAATTCTAAAGCGATTATATAATTTAAACAGTGTATTTAAAGATTCATCATTAAATACTGTGTTGTATTTATTTTCAATGGCATTTACTAATGCAAAATGAAACAACATATTCCAGAGGAAACCAAGTAAAGAAAGGAAAATGTGATGCACTTCAAAATTTGTCATCATTTGCTACATTTTCCAGTGCTGATGTGACATGTCGTTGTACATGTTGCCAAAGTATTTTAGTTTGGTTTTACATAGCGTAAACATCGTGTGGCTTTTGTCCAGCTCGCTCCTCACCCCGTACTTCATAGAAGGTAACACGTCAGTTATTAATCACTTTCTATTGACACTTTAACAATAGCTCTTGCACAGCCATATTTGGTAAAGCTTACGAGGCACGCATTTAGGCTGCGTCATTATTGTTGAAGGCGTATTGAATGTAACGACGCAATGACACATACATACATTCAACCGAGCACATTGTTAACACTAGTACTGTCAATCGATTAAAAGAAATGTAATCACAAAAATAGCGATTGATGAACCATTGGGAATGGGAAGATTCCTCGATGTAACGACACGTCGATAACGTGAGTCGATGCGTCGCATTGAAGTAAAACTCCCGGCCAAAGGATGGATGGATAACGAGAAAAAAAACTTGCTCGCGATCATCTAAACTGTGGGAGTAATTTAGACAGAGACCCGACAATCTGGTGGTTTGTGAGCTCTGCAAATTGGACATGGCTTATTACAGCAGTACAACTTAAAAAAAAAAAAAAAACAGCTCGCATCTGCCAAACTAAATATGTTACATCTTGATACACAAACCACATTTTAAAATAAATGATAATAAGAATTTCAATAGGATAGGCCGAGGTACCGCTGCTCTGTGCCTGGAACTGTGAGCACTGAGCGCCTACTTAAGTGGAGCTCTTCACCTCAGACAACTACATCTTGACACACATACTTGAACTGTGTTTTAATTTTATTTTGGAGAGTATTATGTTGGACTGTAAAATGAAGATTACCAGTTAAGACTATTAGACAGAATAATGCCCTGCAGTGCATACTTTGCTTCATCTAGTTGTTCTTATTCTTATTTGTAAGAGAAGATGATTGAATAAAATATTTTAATATTAATGAGACAAGACTTTTGATATTTATTTTGGGTAAATGAATTGTTATATTAATTTTAATATGTTATTATAAAGAATAGTCATTACATTAATCAACTAATCAAAGTCAATAATCGTTAGGTGCAGCCGTAGAGATAAACCGCATGTGTGGTGTTTGAATAGAAAAATGCATGACAAATTGAATAGAGGAATATGTTCTCCTAACTTTATTAAAACATGCGATGTCAGCTTAGTTTTAGTTATACCTGCATTAGAATTCTAATCTTAATTTGCTGACAGAGTCTCAGGGAGTGTTTGGTTTTGAACATAACATCCATATTAAAATGCAGACCTAATTTGCATGTATAACTTGAAGGATATGTGTATGATCTAGATCCATTGTTCTCAAACTGTGGTACATGTGCCACCAGTGGTACGTGAGCTTCCTCTGGTGGTACTGAAATACTGTTCAACTGTGTATACCAGGGTATGTGGTCGGAGTGGAGCTGAGGAATTTTGACCGGTGTGCGTAGAATAAGAAATAAATAAACAAATTAAATAATAATAATTAATCACTTTATCACTCGCTCCATCTAAATCTAATTTGGCTGTATCAGTGAAGTATATGCGAGCAAGAGGAGGATGATGAGAGAGTAAATTATTTGATTGGGAATAAATCTGCCTCCTGTGAAAAGTCCTAAGCGGACTTAACTAGACCTATTTGCACCACTGTATTTTAACCTTGGTGATTATGATGTAACTTCACAGGCTCAATATTTGCTCAGGTGGTACTAAAAAGTTTGAGAACCACCGGACTAGATAAGGTCTTGAAAGCACCTGGTCTTCTATAGTATTGGTGGTTCTGCAGTCTACAGCAATCCATTTAGCAACAGCATCAGTTAGCTTAGCTGTTGTTGCTATGTTGCACTCTGCCAGTGTTGTTTGATGATCCCATCTCACTGCTAGCATCTTTGCTGAAGGGAGCTTTGCCCATAGACGGTATTTTAGACGTGTTGTACTTCAATGGAAAGACAGTTCATTATGACAATACGAGTACAAAATGTTGGTTTTGTCACACCAGGGGATGTCTCTTCATCGTGTTATCTACATCTGTCAGATCTTAAGGCCTTGTTGGTTACGAGGAGGATGCTCAAACTTACTGATGCGATTAATTAAAAACAGGTTACTGTTGCCTGAGTAATCACAAACCTTAACGCATTAACGTTGACAGCCCGAGTTGAAATGTTATAGTTTTCCAATTATGGCTTTTTGTTTGCATAGAAAAGTATATGAGACTCACCTCTGGGTCTTGGTGCTCTCTTCCTGCGGTCTCTGAATGCAGCTCCTGACTGTAGGGCTTCCAGCAAACTATCCATCACACCTGTCTCATCGTTCTCTACAAAAAAAAAAAAAACAGGAAGAAAAAGAGAGGGGGTGTTAGGAGACAGATGAGAGAGTTTTTTTTTTGTGGTGGTGAGGTTTTCCATATTGATTGTAACAATTTGGCTCTCCTAATGGCAGACAACAATAGAACCACAAAACATGTAATCAGAGTTGTTTCAGGAAATTTTGACTCTTTCAAATCATGTCGTCTTTTTTTAGGTGCAGTTTTATAACCATAACCAATAATTGGATTTCAGTCTGTTATCTGGTAGTTATCAGACTAGAGCAAACAACTCCTCTCACATCCCCTCTCGCACACACCATGTCCGCCAAAAAGCAGCAGAGAGACGACAATGTTTTAATGCAAAACTGCTTCACTCGTTGTTTTTTAATTAATTTTTAATTAAGTTAGGCTACCAGCCAGTAACCCTTTTCTACCTTCTTGTTCCTGCCAACAAGCATCTGAGAAACAGATATTTTGCATTAATCTAATTCATTCTGTGTTTTTGCCAGATGTAATTATTAGGTCTATGTTTTTTTTTTTGAGAGCAAAGCTCTGGAGAAAATTTGGCTCCTGGTAAAGACTGGAAAGCTTGTGGCACATCAAACTAAATCACTAACGACTGCATGTTGGCTAGCTCAACAGCAGAGCTGAACATTTAATGATTTTTAAATCTAAATCACAATTTAAAACAATGCAATTAGCAAATCGCAAAGGCTACAATATATTTCTTCAGTTGAATTGCGCGACTATTTTGCATTTCATGCCACTTTAAAAACTGTAATACATACATCTTAAGTTGTCATCATCGAGTAAATTGATTGTGTTGGTGGTTTATCCATTACACAGTGAATTTGACCAGACTTTTAAATAAAATTTTGATCACCAATCAAATAGCAATATGATTGGTGATCAAAATTTGATATTTTCCTTGGATGGTTCAGCATATCGCCCTATGTATTTGTATTTCATAATTATAAGTCATTCTCTATGAATGACGCTGAATGGATGCATATACTGTATCAACAACTGGACATTTACGTAACGGCTTTATGGTGCTGTTAAAAAGCACACTGTTGCACTAACTATTTATATGAAGAAAAAAACAATAGAAGTAAATACAGTAATTATCTAATTAGGGATAATTACATTAGGGCTCCAACTAACGATTAACTTTATAACCACTTAAACTGTTGTACATTTACACCATTGTTTCATAAAAATGTCAGGAAATTTTGAAATTGAAAAAAATTGTTTAATTGCCAAACCCAAAATTATTCGTTTTTAATGATTTCTTTGTTGTATGAAGCAAAGAACCCAGACAGTATTCACATTTAAGAAGCTGAAAAATCAGCAAACTCATTTTAGTCATTAAATAAAACACTCTAATAGTTGGCGAGTAATTTATTCATCAATTAATCGTTGCAGCCCTATATTACTGACAAAGTATTCATAATCACTTAATAATGAAATTGTGAGGTACCTTGAAACTCCCAACCCCGAGGACATAATGGTAGAAAAGTCTCTTAAACTCCACTGGGTTCACATCAACTTTATAAAGGTTCTGTGTGTTTTTCTCACAAAACTAGGACTTTGAATGCAACCTGTTCCCCAGCTAGGGTTGAAACTTGGACTGCAACCTCATGATATGATACATATGACAATATGTCCCCACAATACAATTGTGATGAAAATGTATTTAGAATAATTATAACGTTCTACCTAGAATTGCCCCATGCCTTTTGACATTTGCTGCCGCCCACTTGCTTCAATCCACACTGCACCTGAGGTGAAAACTACCATCGTAGCTTTTGCTGTCATAATGATTCAGGAATATATGTGTTGATACACATCTGCAAGACAATATTCTGTCAAAAAAAATGTTGTTGTTTGTCTTTTATATTTTCTTTATTTTGTATTCGCTCTTATTGTTTGCAGTTAATTGGGTCATTCTTTTGGATTGATCTTCATTGATGAGCTTCAATTTTCCTCTTATTTTGTTGTGTCTCTTTTTTATTTTTTAGGTGGAGTGGGGGATAAGCACACAATGGGAAAACGGTCTATCTTTATCTGTTATGCCTTTCACAATAACAATACAAGAGAATCCAGATCACTGAGTCGCTGCAGTTAAAGAAAAAAAGACACCTTATTCCTGCTGTGTTCATTTGATATAATAATGTCTTTTCCCTTCCCTTCTGGGGAAAAGCGAGACAAAGGAGGACGTGATGCGAACGAGAAGTTTGTTCCAACAAAATACATTACACAACTGTAATTAAAGTAAAATGATTGCAATTCAGTTAGGGTCAGTACTGTGCAAAGGTCTTGTTTTGTAATATAAGCCTGGCTAGCACCACCCGTTTTGCTTTTTATATTTCTCAAATTCTCTGATCAAAGTCATTTGGATTGGAATGATGTGACTGAATGTTGGTTAGCAAACTCATACAACATGTTTATGTAACATTCAAGGCATGCCTTTTCACGGCAGGTACTTGTCGACATGATTTTTTTCACCAGTAACATTCATTTGGGTTCAACTGCAGGTTTAAGAGAGTTTGGGTCATGCTATTGTTCAAGTGGAAGGATAGAGGTCACACTTAATACTTGACACTTTAACCCGTAGAAGCTGTTTAAGTGTTCCAGAGTTCCAGGCTGCTCTTAGACACTGACTTTCAAGTTGATTAGCTAATGCAGTCTGTGACAACTATGCAATGAATCAGTCCTTCACTTTTTGGTGATGGATAGTGTAAAACAGGGAGATGAGAGAGAGATATTTGCAACAAATAAATAAAATAATATCAAGTGTGACCAGAAAAAAACATTTTGAGGACTTCTTTTTTCCTGTTCACTTCGAGCACAGGCAATATTGATAGTGGATTCCCAAGGTGTCTAGTTCAACTTCAAATTGTAAGCTTTCTATATCATGGAAACAATACCTACAGTAAATGTTTCCATGCTGCCCAAAGGAGGAAAATTAAGATATTCACTCATTTATAATTTAAAATTGAAATAATATCAGTGGAAGTCAGCTGATATGCATACAGTGACTGCTACAGTGAAGTGAGGAAGTCTCTTGTGTTCTACAATTATGTGCATACAAGTACAAATTATTTATGTAAGAATAATGTGGCATGAGGAAAACACGCATCAGCTAAATTATTCTTCCCAACACATGGTGACTGATTTCATCTGCTGCTCTGACAAGACTGGCAGCATCACAGTTTGTGACTAAATAAGCAATTACAATTGGTTTATTACTAAAATAACACATTAAAAGTGATATAAGTGTGATGGATTCTCTGATAAAAGACATGATTCAGGTTTTTTTCAAGTCAACATGAACATAATGATTCCAATTGTCAATTAGCATCAACTCAGATGCTCATTCCTGCAATTAAAAGCAGAATTTTTGATTGTTTTGTTTGCTTTATGTGTAGATTGCATTGATGTAATTCAAAAGCCAATAATGTGAACCGAGTGTTAGCCTCTGACAGGTGCCTAAAAGCTCTTTTTGTCTCTTTTAATCTGAGATGTTTTCATGAGTCATTAATTGCAGCTGTAGTCACACTGGAATATGAGGAAAGCAAAGTGAAATGTTTACAGTTTAAGTTCACCGATGCAGCACTGGGTGAGGTTTGGAATGTAAATGGACCGTAGTGTGTAGCATTTTGAGCTTTTTGCCTTGCAGTTATTGCCAAAAAAAAGTCTAGAATGATGATGAAGAGAAAATTAACTTACGAAATTATTATTACGGACATATTGGCTCACAATAATCATGTAGAAATACTGATAAAACTACTTTTATTGGACACTACAACCCATTAAGAGAAATCTTATTAACCAGCTGGCAGAACTATTCTTAAGTGGGCAAAGTGCCTGTTCTAAATTGAGGCAGATGATGAAGACAAGACTAACGATGCTATCATAAGCCATTCGATAGTTATAAGACATCAAACATTAGTTTCAGTCAGTTTCATTTGCTAATGGACTAGAGAAACTCTTAATTTAACAAGTGGGCTTATGTTCAACAGGAGCCAGCAAGGTAGTGTTAAATCAGGAAAGTTTGTAGGAATGATCATTATGAGCTTCAGGACAAGATAATTGTGTGTGTCCGTGTGTCTCTTCCTTTGTGTGCATGTGTGTGTGAATATCACATTAGAGCAAGTTGTTCAATGAAGGTTATTATTGTTCTAATGTGTTTGATTGCTTGTTTTTGAGACTGTCATTTGAGATTGAGTAGGAGTCTATAAAGGGTGCAGTCACCTCCCACTTTCAGGCGTGACAAAAGGCCATAGATGAAAATTGATGGATTGAAATTGATAAACCTACTGTACAACCAATCAGACCGTGTCACCAAGATGACAGTGCTCACTCCCACAGAGCGGCGGTTTATCAAACTCAAACTAAAAACCCTTAGATCAATCTTTTAATACATGCTATTTCCAGTATCCTCAGTGCAAATCGTACGGGACTATTTTGTTTTGTGTGAATGCAAGCTGACAGCTAAGGCAGAACCAGAAATACTTCAACAAGTCACTTTTCAGATGCTTTGGTAACATGTTTGTCCACTAAAGAGGACAGTTTATTTTATTTGTCCTCCATTGTCACAGCAAAACAATTTAACATTGCTATTGTCCTGATAGATGCAGGCCAAGCTGCGCTCACAGGGTCTGTTATGCTTCTACGCTGTATATGTTGAACTCAAACAGGCTTTTAAGGTTCGAGTATAAATTATCACTTACACCAGTACTGCAGAGTTGTACTGTGGGTAATATTAAATAAGTGCATTCAGGTAACTACAACCTACCAAAGTTTATACAATTTGCAGCTCTGTGTTCTGTGAAAATCTTTCATAAATAAAAAGAAGCCTGAAAATGTAAAAATCTCTGAATGAAATCGAGTTGGATATGTAATCAAATGGGACTTGGAATTGGAATCAGTTCAGATAATTACATACTAATATATGGCTTAGTGTCTACCACACGAGCCTGTGGGGGCAGTGCTATGATCAAGGGATGCTTGAGTTTGTCAAGTTTAAGTTTAGTAATGTTATGCGCCCCAAAAATGAGGTCAGTTGGCTTTTTGAGGCATATTCCCACATGAAAATGCCAGGAAGCCAAGACCTCTCGAGAGCATGATGTCATCCACTATAGATGTCAGATGTGAAAAACGTATAAGACAGTGAATAATCTTGAAAAGTTTGCGAACATTTTGTAACTTGAATGGCGTGTCGATGTGACAAGTATGAAGGAGTGGAAGGAGTTAAAGTTTTGAACATTTCTTCATTCATTTTGAGGGGCATAATTGCCAGAAAATGTTGAGTATTTCGGAAAATACTGATACAAACGTAGGATAATGCCCTGATTGAGCTGAATGTTTTGAAGTTACAATCATTTGAATATTGAGAAAAATGAGGAAAAAAAAGAATGTTTAAGAAAATTGCAACAATCCCATTAAAACAAAGCTAAAAGTGATTTGTGACTTTTTTTTTGGACCTGGAAGTGTATATCAAGTACAAGTTCCTCGCCTACCTGCTTCATGTGTACAGTTACTTCTTTTGTAACAGTTGCACTGGCTGATATGTACATATTTCTTCATCATTACACAGAGCGGAGAGGAAACATGAATTTCTGAGCAAAACCGACACTCCTCGACTTCGAGACTTGTCTCGACTGCTGTGGCAATTCATCACCTTCAGCAAGCTTACACTCTCGGCAACGCGCATCGACACATATTCAGATAGAACAACAGACAAACAAGAGAAAAAAAAAAGGAGCAGATCAGTCTACTGCAACCTGCAGTGTGTGCCTCCATGTGTACTTTGTTTGACTCCAACCCACAAGAACATGAAACACTTTGTGTGCCTTGGGAAGGAAAGAAAAAGAGAAAAAAGAAAAAACTAAATCCACTCAGATCTCCTGCCTCAGGAATATATCGGAGCAAAAACAGTCCAATTTTACACATCAGTCAAGCAGCAACTCAGTCAGTCCGAGACAGAAAACTGCTTTATAGAACACAGACAAGACGTGATTTAAGACAGCCCAACACTGGAAATCATAACACATATTTATATATTCTCACCCATATGCTCACAGACACAGAGAGGAAGAGAGATCACAGACATGTGGTGGGGATAGCAATGACGGAGGAACGCACGGCAGAGGAATATTAGTCAAGCTAGTAGCTGTGAAATGGGTTTGAAACAGTCAGAGGAGGTGCTGAGGAGGACGTGGCGAGAGAACAAAGACGAGACGAGGGAGAGGAATGGGACACTGAAGAGTGGTATCCCAGCACTGGCAGTGGAGCTGCTGATTGTTGCTTTGATGTGCATGATGTGCCTGCCTTTCCCCATTTCCATGCATCTGGGATCAGAACGCTTATGACAGGTGTGCTATATGTGTATGTATATATATATATATATATATATATATATATATATATATATATATATATATATATATATATATATATATATATGTATATATAGACATATATATATATATAGACATATATATAGACATATATATAGACATATATATAGACTTTTTTTCATAAATTTTCAGAAAATAAAGACATGAGCCTATTTAAAAAAGAAAAAAAAAACAGTGCTAGCATTACAACAATGAGCCAATATGAATTGATAATTGGTTGTATAGTCAAATAATTTAATGTTGTGAATCGATTTGATGAAGCTTCAAAGACACTAAGGGTGCGACGGTAGCTCAGTGGCAGAGTTGTCTTTCAACTCGAAGGTTGTGGGTTGGATTCCCGGCTCCGCTAGTCTACATGCCAGTGTGTCCTTGGGCAAGACACTTAACCCCACATTGCTCCTGACGGCTGTGCTGGCAGCGTGTGAGTGGGTATGAAAGATGGTCGATAGAAAATGCACTGCACGTAGATGCACTTTTTGTAAGTGTGAGTGAATGGGTGTGGTCCTCAAGACTAGAAAAGTGCTATATAAAATACAAACTAAACCATTACCCTCGTTCAGCTTCTCCCTTAAGGGGTTGCCACCCTTCTTGCTGTCACTGAGCAACTCCACACTGCCAGTGTGCCACTCTCTTTCCTCTGTGCTCATCCTCTTGGACCTTGCTGCAGCGTTTGACACAGCTAACTAACAGATCCTTGCTTCCTCCCTTCAGGAACTAGGTGTCTCAGGCTCTGCACTTGCCCTACTCTCATCCTATATTCGAAACCGAACATACAGAGTAACCTGAAGAGGATCTGTGTCGTAACCTTGGCCTCTAACTACTGGGGTCCCTCAAGGTTCTGTCCTGGGCCCTCCCCTCTCCTCTCTGTACACCAACTCTCGTGGTTCTGTTATTCACTCTCTTGGTTCTTCCTATCACAGCTACACTGACGATACCTAACTCATTCTCTCCTTTCCCCAGTCCGAAACACATGTAGCAGAACGGATCTCTGCTTGTCTGACTGACATCTCTCAGTGGATGTATGATTATCACTTGAAACTCAATCTTGACAAGACCGCGTTTCTTTTTCTTCCAGGAAAGGGCTCTCCCACAGAGCTTATCATCACCCTTGACAACTCTGCGGTAGCTCCCGCAAGGAACCTGGGTGTCACTGGACGACCATCTCCCCCTCACCGCCAACATTGCTGCAACAGCTCGATCTTGCAGATACATGCTGCACAACATCAGGAGGATATGGCCTCTCCTAACCCAGAGGGCAGCACAGGCTCTTGTCATCTCACGCTTGAATAATTGCAGCTCCTACCTGGACGGTCTCCCTGTGTGTGCCATACGACCTCTGCAGCTCATCCAAAATGCAGCAAACTAAACTGGTCTTCAACCTACCAAAGTTCTCTCACGCTACACCGCTCCTCCGCTCCCTTCACTGGCTTCCTGTAGCTGCTCGCATCTGCTTCAAGACTCTACTGCTTGCATTCCATGCTACAAACGGATCCGGCCCAGCCTACATCCAGGACATGATCAAACCCTACACCCCAGCCCACCTACTCCGCTCTGCATTGGCAAACTGGCTTGCTGCCCCCTCACTGAGAGGATCGCTGAGTAATTCGCCCAACTCACGACTGTTCGCTGTCCTGGCTTACAAATGGTGGAACGAGCTCCCCATCGAGATCTGGACAGCAGAAAGCCTCCACATCTTCCGCTGCCGACTAAAAACCCATCTCTTTGGACTCTACCTCGACTAAAACGACAACGACAAAAACGCCATAACAAAAGCGCACTTACTTATACACCACACTTATGAGTAGTACTTTATAGTTTGGCATACTTGAAGCACTTACTTACTTCTAGCTCTTGTTTGTACCCAAATGTTGAAATGCCCTTATTGTAAGTCACTTTGGATAAAAGTGTCTGCTAAATGACATGTTATGTAATATGCCTCCATCTTGTCCTCTGCCTTATGTCCTCTTCTGTGACACCAACTGTCCTCTATCACAACACCCATGAACCTTCTCTGTGGTCTTCCTCTTTTCCTGCTGCCCGGCAGCTCTATCTTCAACATCCTTTGATCCAATATAATCACTGTCCCTCCTCTGCACGTGACAAAACCATCTCAACCTTGACTCACTTACTTTATCTCCCAAACTATTCAATCTGATCTGTCCCTTGAATATCCTGATTTCTAATGCTGTCTATCCTGATCACTCCCAGTGAAAATCTCAGCTTGCAAGACACAATGGTTAATCTTTGTACTGTCATGTTGCCTTACTTTTCAAGTTAAAATGATTTGGCTGAAGGTCAAAAATGTATGTCTCTGAAATGCTGTTTCATTTTGATGTTACATCACCTACATTACCTCAATAATACCTCAGTATTTTTCTATTTTCTACTTTTAAACTTTCTTTTGCAACGGTAATCGAGATTTGGTCAGTGTCATGTTGACATTTTGTGAGCACAAGTTCAAAGATCACCTGCAACCAGGCTCCTTGGTATTCTGATAATTGATTTGATCAGTTTGAGTGTTTTGTAAATAATTAAAATGAGCTCTTCAGCTAGCTTAAATGTAAATACTACCTGATGTCTTTGCTCCATATAACAGATAAATAATTAAAACTGATTATCTTGTTTTGTTCACAAAGCAAGACTTCTGAGAACATCATCATTTCGAGGTTTGGGAAACACTGTTCAACATTCTGACTTGTACACCACAAAAGTACTCAATTAATTGAGGAAGTAATTGACAGATTACACGATTCAGTATCTTCTCCAAATTGTTCATACTGTAGCTTATGTATGTAGATATAAGGTAGATATGTTCACTGCTACTTCCCTTGTGATCACACCTTCATGATTGCAGCAACAGTAAGCTCAAAGTCCCACATTTTGGCCGTAAAAGAAATAGAACCGTTCGTTTTGTTGGGAGAAAATAAACTGTAGAGGTAACATGTCTCTGGTCAGATCAACAAGATAAAAGTGTTTATTAGAAAGGTAAAGAATAAACTCTGGAAGGTGGAAGAGAGACCAAATGAAACCTCCACCCCCAGAAAAAAAGGCTGTATGTAGTTGGCGAAACTTCAGTCACCATCTATTTGATCACAGCCTGTTCAGATGCCGCTTTCAATTGCCTGGACACACAGCCTGTCTGTGTCTCAATGTCAACCGTCTATTCAGACATGAACTGGTGCCTTCTGCCACTTCACTCGACAGGATGTGGCACTTACCATCAGGGCAATAACCCGGTTGTAGCAGTGTGTAGCAGAGGTGGACCACAGAATGGCAAGAAATACGGTCAATTGGTGCAGGATGGAAAAGCGAAGGACAGAAAATGGAACGTCTGAGCTCAATGAATCCCGGGAATTGAACGCGCGACCCTCCGGTTACAACCCCAAATCCCTTCCACTTGGCAGCCCAAAACAATTACCCAATACAAATTGATAATTGCCAATAAAGTCAAAGATACAAATACACTAATATGCAGACCACAGTATTGATCTAAATGTGCTTTGAACCAAGTGATATTTTAAAAGTTGTGAATCAATTTCATGAAGCTTCCAAGTCACACAAGATCTAAATTTATATTATATTGAAAAATAAAGTTTGTTCATACATCAGGCTTGAGGGTTCATGTCCATGTTACACAAAACTAATTCAAAGTATGTGTGATCATTTGTGAATAAATCTAAGTGAAGGTAAGATTTGGTTTAATTTAATATATTAATGAAAATTGATTAAACACGTAGAAAGACACTCAAATGGTGCATTAAGGTCAGTTCAGCTCGATCCTCTCGTCAGCTACCAAACACACAAATGTCTGCACCTCGTCCACGGACCACGGTGTAATTTTGTGGACAGCAGCCATGTATGCTCGCTGTAACGCTCATGCCGGTTTTTAAAAAATGGCGGGTTTGATTCTTGTGTCAGACGTCGCACTTAAGACACTTCACTAGAGCAGGTGCCAAAAAAGCACCAGGTACCAGGTACTATCCCTAAAGGAAAAGAAAAAAAAGTAGAGTCGACTCGAATATATGTATAACGGAAAAGCCCAATGATGGTAAAAGCATCTGGAACTGAACACAGTAGCATATGAATGCATGGTAAATGAGGCAATATTGTGCCTGTAATATATAAGAAATGGCTCATGAGAATATAAAGCATGTCATATGAGTTCTAACTTCATATACAGATTTTTCTCACTCCCCGTTTCAGAGCCTTTTTTTTTTGCATCTTTGCATGCAGGATTGCATCTCTCGCCATTCTCCTGTTTGACGTCTTAATAGTTCATCGCTTGTAGCCATGTGGAGGAATGTTAAATAACGCTCTGATGTATAATTTGTCGCTCCACAAACATTCCCGCTCCCGGTCTACCCTGGGACTTAATGCAACAGATTTGTCAAACACAAACCAGGCACAGCTAAAGGAAACGGGGGAAGAAAATATAGATATACACCTATTCAATCTGAATTTCAATCTCTATAGGGCTGTATGTAAATGGGTGTAAGCCGACGCTCGCAGAATGCCAGACTTCAGCATTGACAGCAACACCAGGCTGCCTATTTGGAAGTCTGGTCTGGCAGGTAAAACAAACAAAAAAAACAAAACTAAACAAATTTATGTTTAAATAAATAAAAAAAAAGAGGGAGAACCGCACATTTCTGGAATATATAAACAGATAAAGCTAGAACCAAACCAAGTGTACCTGTAGCAGGTAAAGAAGCTCAATTCAATCACTATTTCCTATTTCCTCCAGGAGCCCTCCCTTGTTTTTTTTTTTTTTTCCTTCCTTTCTTTCGTTTCTCTCATTGCTGTGCCCTTCAGCATAATGTGGATGTGCAGCATCTCTGGGGCTTTTTAGGGAATTGATGGATAATCAGATGATTACACAGAAAATCTCCATTGAGGACAATCCTCCCTGACAAACAAAAAGAAAGCTCTTTAGTTAATAAACAGGCTGAGAAATGGAGAGACAGACAGACAGAGAGAGAGAGAGAGAGAGAGAGAATGTTAATCCCATCCTGGGTTGGCAGCACAATGCCAATCATATATTTATCCCCCCCACAGTCTCTCTCTCTCGCTCTCTCTCCCTCTCTCTGCGTGTGTGCATGTGTGTGTGTTTGACATCGTCCCGTCACAGAGTTTCCCTTTAGCTTTATCTTAATCTGAGCGTATCTAAATAAAATTTCAAGCTCAAGGCATATTTGTATAAACCTTTCTGACAAAAATTTGGCTGCAGTTTATTCTGAACTACTACTCAAAATGGAAAAAGTTTGAAATGATACACACAAGCGACGGGAGAAAAGAACCCCCCCCCCAGCTGCTGATATTAGTTTCGAACTAAACACGCACAAATTCATACAAGGGTATCAAATATACAGTCAAATTCTCTGTCACTGATAAAATGAAAACAAACGGAGCTCATCATAGTCTTGAGCAAAATAGGTAATAAGTAGGGCAGAAAAGATTTGGGTAAAACATCTACTGATTTGTGTTAGCCATCACTGACGGATGATGACATACATTTGCATAAAGCAAGCATACTTACTACCAGTTCTAATCAGTGTTTGGAATAACGCCGTTTAAAACAGGTAACGGCGTTATTTTTTCAGTAACGGGGTAATGTAACTAATTACTTTTCCCGTCGTTACAGCGCCGTTAACGTTACTGGACGTAAAATGCGGTGCGTTACTATGCATTGATTGAATAAACGGTGTAATCCCAACGCACCCCTGGCCCACAGCTAGTGAGGAGGCGGGTTAATAACGAGGTAAGCGATTATGATTGACCAAGGCAGAGTCACGTTTCACGCATTCCAGCATACGCGCCACACACACAACAGCTAAACAGAGAATCGATGAAGCAGCAGAGACGGCGAGTCAGGACTCCGATTTTCATTGTTTGTGGCGAAAACTTCTTCAAGTTCATTGTGATCAAAGGCAAGAACGTACATGTAATGTTTACATTATGTCCCGAAGCAAAAACTCCGTCTAATTTAATGAAGCATCTCACAATGGCACACACATCTACAAAGTTAGTTGCCAAAAACACCGATTATTGAGAGTTTGATTTATTTAATTAAGAATAAGACTACAGAGCTAAACACACTTTTTGGTTGTTTAAAAGTTTACTTTTGTTGTCTCTGGTTGAGAGAGTTTGATTTAATTTGCTTGAGTTAAATGCACTTTATATGGTGTAACTGTTTACTTTTCTTACAAAGATAATACTTGAAGTGCAGGATAAACATCTTGCCGTCTGTCGACGTGCAATAAATATATAAAGTTAAGTTATGTACATCTGTCTGTTCTACTCATTTCAACTGACTTGTGAAAACTACACTAAAAAATCCAAATTCTTTGACATATAGCAACTTTTTTTTAACAGTAATGCAAATAGTTACTTTCCCTGGTAAGGAGTTACTTTTATTATAGTAATTCAGTATAGAGTAATTCAGTTACTAACTCAGTTACTTTTTGGAAGAAGTAGTGAGTAACTATAACTAATTACTTTTTTAAAGTAACGTTCCCAACACTGGTTATAATACGGATTCATTTGTTGATTATTTTCAAAAAGTGTAAATCAACGATCAAAATCAAGTCTCATCCACAAAATGCAGAAAATGTTGTAAGGTTATTCAGTTATAATACGGATTCATTTGTTGATTATTTTCTTTTTAAATCAACGATCAAAATCAAGTTTCATCCACAAAATGCAGAAAATGTTGTAAGGTTATTCAGTTTGCCACCATACAAGAGCAAATAAACCACAACATATTGCACATTTAAGTATCTAAAATCAAATAACGTGTTATTATCTTAATAAAAAAAAACAATAAACATGTAAATAATTTGCTGATTATCAAAGTAACTGAGAAGTAATGTAGTTGTTAATGAATCAAATGGTTTTTTGGTCAATTTTTGCAGCCCTGAAAATGAAATAATCATAACAATAATAAAATAGCATGATTAAGTAGTAGGCTTTGAGGTTTGCTCTTTTTCTTTCTTGTTTTCAAATTTGGATTTGGATTTGAAAACCTCAATTTAATTGTTGATTCCAGTATGTGTCGCGCTTGGCTGACAGCAAACTGTTGTGTAAATTGTTTTGTAAGTTGACCAAAAAGCAAGTCTCATCAGAACAGAACAGAATACAGAATATATCTAAACATTTACACAGACTACATACTGTATCTCTCCCTCTGTTTCATTTAAACACTCAACACTGCATTTTATTCTACATTTATCTAAGCAGAAATAAAACTTTTTCTGTTTTGATTGTTTTGTCTCGTTTAAAATATTTTGTCGTCTAAGACTGGCCTATATTTGTGCTTAATTTCTGGCTTTAAATCCATTGCTGGTATTTTCACATAACCACAGCATAACAGAGGGTGAGATATGGTGCAATTAGTGGACTAACACAGAGACAGCACATAAGCCATCCAACCAGAATCCTGTTCATTACTTTCAAACTTTGGATGAGCACAGCACTATGTGAAACTTCTCGCCCTCTATGGGGAATAGTGACAATTTAGGGGAATTCAAAGCAGAGCAAAAGGAAAAGAGGGGACAGGTTTGAATAATGTTTGAGCCAAGAGTGAACTTGGTTAGAGTGTAGATGGTGAGCCCACAGACAGCAGTTACTGGAAAAGAACATGTTGGTTTACTCTGCTTGTCTCTCATGTCTACAGGAGTGTTACAGTGGCTGGCACAGTCACGTCAGATGCTGGTGCAGAGGTGAAGCTGCCAAACCTAAACTGCTCTGCCAGCATCAGTTTTTGGCATGATGTGGGTCTGGAGGCTGTGCAATGTTGAACAAGTTTATGGCATCAGTGGCGCTCAAAAGGGAATGGGGCAAAAAAAAAAAAAAGAGAGAGAGAGAGAGTTGGAACCAGATGCTCTGGCGTGAGGTAAACATTTGCTTTTTTCATGTCTAAAGCCATGGAACCTGTTAAGTGAATATTCAAGGAACACAATCCCCGAGGGCAACTACAATGGACAAGGCTTAAAAAAAAACAATAAATCCTCCAAAACATCTACTGTTTGTGTGGCAATAAAATTGTATTTTATGTGCAATGGGAAAAAAACAAGGACAAAAGGGAAGGAGCACGATGGAGGCAGATGCTGAGGCGACCCCTACAGGCAGAAGCCAAAAAAGAAGTGGATGCAAAGGGGAAAAAAGCAGTATTTTTCAAATTGATTATTATTTTCTCATCTCTATAGCGACAATAGCTTAAAAACAGTGCGGGGTAATTGGAGGGACAGACAGAATCAATCATCCTTGTTTTGTTTCACTTGAGTCGATGTGTTTGAGGCTTTAAATTGGCCCAAAACATCAATGAGACTTCTTAGACTTTTGTGTTATCGTCTGAGAAATAACGTCTTTAATTGGAAAATAATCAATCTTCTAATAAAGAGTGCATTCTCAAAAAAAGTCAATGATTAGAGTGTAATTATTTGCACAAACAAGGTGACTGTAACATTTTAATGTTTGGCAAAACCTTTGTTTGCAAAAGTGTACGGACATAAAATTGCATATAATTTCATTTTACCAATACCACCGTTGCCACAGGTATAATGGGATAATCAGTTGACCTGGGTATAAGGTCATCATACATGTATACTTGTAAAAATACTGACCAGTTTGTTCACTTGTGTGGTGGTAAAATGTCAAAAAAATAAGTTATATTATTACCTAGAACCACTATGTATGAATTAAGTGCTATTTTGGACTAACCAACTTGTAATTTTAGGTAGCGATGCGCCGAAGATTCCCGCTTAGAATCTGCCCAAGATCAGTTTGGAACACCAATAAAGTGGTTCCAACAAGATTTAAGGACACAATGGAACAGTACCTATTAAATGCTGGAGAGTATCTTTGCACAAAAGCGAAATCTGGCTGCATACAGCGCAGATTATGAACTCCCCACGACATTCACTGTGTTTCTTAATGGAGAACATTCTCTCTCTTCTTGCCCCCTTTTGAGCAGTTAACTAAAGAGATCAGCTCATCTGATGCATCTGTGGCAGACGTTATTCCATTAATTGCAGCACTAAAGTGTCTTCTACACAAAGAATTTGAGACGGACCACGGAGTGAAAACAATGAAAAGTGCACTCAGCCACCCAGCACTCAGTCTGTCAGCCCGTTTTACTAAGATCTCTGATCCCCTGCACTTCATCCTGACTGATCTGACCTCATCATAAAGATCATTAGTTGGATGTGGGGATAAAGCAGCGTGCAGAGAAATGATAATCATTTTTCAGCCAAGTGGTTCCTGATTTTCAGTTTTTTGGTTTCATTTCGGTGCAACCCTAATTTTAGAAAATCTAAAGCTTGACAAAAGCTGACAAAACAAAACTCCTCAAATTCAAAATGTAAAGACCTGCTGGCATGTGGATGAAAAGACTGGAAGTGAAATTTTTAAGAATTAGGTCTCATCTGTCTTTATATATGGATATATCTTCTCAAAGCTTACATTCTCTGGATACCATGGAGCTCTGAGATTCATCACTAACTATAAAGAGCAGACACGTCTCTCCGTGTTGTCTGTGAGTGTTGAATGGTCTGGATTGTCCCCCTGCAGATCCAAACACCAGCATATTTAAATTCTTAAATCTTCGATACCAGGACTTAAACTTATTGTCTTATACTTATTAAATATTTGGCTCCCTCCTCCTGGAACAAGCTTTGTTTGTATTGTTGGATTGGACATTTGAAGTTTTTTTTTAAATTACTTGGAGACAGGTTGTAGTTGTTTTGCCGAAGTGCACTTTAATTGATATTATTGTGTATTTTAAGTAGATTATTAGTTACGTTTTATGATATTTACTTTGAGTCGGATGTATCTGTGCCTTTATTAACTTTTAATCTCAATGCGTTTTATTTCTGGTTATATAAAGGTTAGAGAGATTTTTTTGGATGTACGTTCTAATTTTTCCAGATCAATACTGCTTTGTGAGAAAATGTGTGTCTTTCAATCCACTGACAGTGGACAGTTTTTCTTTTTTTTTTTCTTAATTAAATTAAGAGGTCATTGTCTTTGAATGATCTCTTGCACCGTTTAACTGTAGATTGATTTAGCACACAGCTTCCTGTAAAGGGCTTAACAACGCAAGAGGTTGACAGGGAAAGCGGATTGAGCGGCCTCTACCTGCATTGACTTCCAGCAGCCTCCTCTTCTTCTGCTGCCTCTCTTGCTTTTCACGCTCAGCCTTCTCCTTCGCCGCTCGTGCTCGCCTCTGTTTCTCCTCTGCCTCCCTCTGCCTCAGGTTCTCCTTTAGCGCTTGCTGTGAGGGAGAATGAGGGATGTAAAAAGAGATACACATATATAAATATATACATATATATATGGAGAGAGAGAGACAGAGAGGGAGAGAGAGAGAGAAATAACTTAAGTGGGGTTAATTACAGTAGTGTGGAGCTTGTCGAAGGCAGGGGGAGCTGTCAAACCTAACAAACATCTTTATCACATTCAATTAGTCAAAAAAAAAAGTCATATGAAGCAGTGTTTCCCAAACTTTCTTTGTGAGGACCCACTTTTTTAAGATGCCAAACTAATACGGATGTCACTTTTTGTTCGAAATGGGATTCAAATTTGGCGTTTGAAGTGTTACTATGTGTTTGAACGTGATGTATGTCGCATGTATGGTTTCCTACCATATCAAATGACAATGACAACATGTAAGCCTAGTGTACATGTACTCGGCTCTCTCTGCAGATACAGTACATAGTGCCCACTGCTTCTGTGGAGAGACTTTAGTTTTGACACATTTACAGCCATATCTTTCTATGCATTTCATGCACGTTAACATAGACACAACAATGTTGAGTAAACGCTCTGGAATATTCTGGGGAACCTCAATAAAACAAAAAAAAAACAACAACTTCACACCAGATTTGAAATAATATATTTCCTGGGACAGTGACAACTTTATGAGTTGAGAAGTGCTAGCAAAGAGGTCGGAAATGTCAAACAAAAAACTTTGACGGACACACAAGCGAACGGAACAGATATAGTGGAAATATATATATATTCAGCAGAAGTGATAGTGAAGTCATAGGCATTATACAAATAAAGTGCTTCATGCTAAGAAGGTATAACATATGAATGTGTTAAAAACAGATTCAACAAATACAGCAGACATGACTGAAATGTCACAGCTGAGAAACACTGAGGAAAAACAAGACAATGGAGAGGAAAAATATGTGGACTGATGGAAGCAGAAATTATATATCAACTGTTACTTGTGCTTTTTATTTATGGCATCCAGTTGCACCTTTTAACCCAATATCATATTACAGTGAATACATAACAATGCCACTGACCTTCCTATAATACAGTCATTATAGATTTCCATTTTTGGAAACTATTAAACCTGCAGTGTTGTGCTACAAAGTCAGGAGCAGAATGTCCACACACCAGCAGCAGTGTTTCACAGCTGGTTTTCATTTAAAATGAGTTCATTTTTTTGTTTTTGAGAAATATTTAACACATAACTTTTACTTCGCTTGTGAAGTGTGTGTGTGTGTGTGTGTGTGTGTGTGTGCGCGGGAATAGAGGAGAGGAGAGAAAGGACAGATAAACACACGCCATACAAGCACACACTGAACTGAAATAAATGAATAGCAAAAGAAAACAATGAGCCTGTTTATGTAAATTATTGTGAGAACATTGCACGGCTGTGTGTGTGTGTGTGTGTGTGTGTGTGTGTGTGTGTGTGTGTGTTGGGGATGGGGGTGGCAGCAACTATGAATAATCCTCAGATAAAACCCGTCAACAGTTGCCTGAAATGCTCATCCCTAGAAGGCCGCTACTGAAGGGCATGAATATACTATTGCTTGTTTGAATATAAAAAGAGACAATTATCAAAAGTGACTTTTTGTAATTATTTTAAAACAAGATACTACACTGGAAAATGTTTCATTATGATTGCATTAAGACAAAAGGTATCGCACAGTAGCGGCAGACATATTATTTGTGGATTCCATGTATGTTTACATGCATGAATGCATCTTGTTAGCTGCTCCTCTAAGCTCAACATGCTATGAACCCTGCATTACTTTCACTAGCGACCACGCACTGGGGATTAACATCTTTGAATACTTGATTAATAATCTTGTTGAATATTCATAAAGTGTTTCTGCTTAAAAGCCCCGTAGCCACTCTAATCTGTCAACTACAGGTGAGTTATAATAACTGCAATTTAATTCAATAGAACACAGTTTACAGGTGCTGCTTTTGTGTGGGTAAAGGTTTTATATTTACTTCACTATCCACCAAGAGTAGCTGGAAACATACGTATAACTAAACTAAGACACAAGCTCTTGGCATTAACAAAACAATATAACAAAATAAACATGAAAGACTTGGAGATAGAGCATGTGCTTGAGGTTACACAAAACTGCCCATGTTGTCAAAATTACGTTTCGGTTTTTACTTTTATTTTTATGGCAAAATGTATTTGGACTATATGATAATCAACAAAGTCTATATATGTGTTCATATTAATTCAATAGTTAATTTAGAGGCATAGGTTACAGATCGCAATCAACTGAATATCCTTCTAGTGACACTTCTTTCTCAGACTGCAGGAGGATCTACCGTTGGCCTTCAGGGAACATAAATGGCAAAGGCCATCTCCATTGCCACTGTATGGTTTGTTAATTCTGAATCCTAGTTTCATGGGTTCCAAATGCAAGTTTTATGAGTTCAATGATATTTCTGAGTCAGGGAATAGTGTCTGCCCTCATAAGTGATGCTTTTCAATTCTTATGTACTTTTAACTATTACAGTGGAAAATTCAAATTGATTGACTCAGGCTGCAAGGAGCAGTAAATGGGCCCTCACACCATCCATGCATGTCGATGGCCATCGTGTGGCACTAGAGAGGCCACCAATTATTTGTCGCATCAGTGTAGAGCTAATGTAGAACACATTCTGAAAGCTTTATGTAAATTAAACATCTATTACCGATGGTGTACTTCCTGTTGCCAGTAGGTGGCGCAATGACTGGCTTTGCATGTTATCAATGTGGACCGATTCGCACTAAATTAAAGATGAAAAAGACAAGAGCAAACAAACTGTTGGCCACTACCATGATTGCCATGGTAACCAAGATACAGATACGTCTGTCTGCTGCGTGACACCAGGAAACACAAAATATAGTATTATGTTTTTAGCTATAATTCCCGCAAAACTCATCAAGTCAGATCTCCATTTTCTCAATTCCTGGTGTTGGCACGAAGGTTGATGAGTTTTCGAACATGGCAAGGCCCTCAAAGCGCATATGCTATGTGAAAAAAAAAGGCGATGATGATGATAAAAAAATATCAATGTGAATACAGAACAGCCTTCGCACAAGTTGGACCCTAAATATGCAATTTACTAATCAACTGCTACCTTTAAAAGCGACATAGACCGGAAGCTTCAATTAACGCTGTGTGTGCGTGTATCTGCGTCATTACCTCGTTTAAGAAACCCTAAAGTTTCAGAACAAACAGTTCAGCCACTGCTGAGAAAATAGGGTTTTATTGTTTTCCTCGGCTCTGCAAAGCAGATCGGCACTTCCATAGGTTGATGTTGTCATCAGTATACCTCACCACTCCTCTCACCACCGTAGCGCCTCCTGGTGCGGGCACATCCTGTTGCGTACATTCAACCGCAGAAGAAGAAGGGCTACTCTCGTTGTAGCTGCTGAGATGCAGAGCATCCACCGTGCCAGAGGAGGAGCTGTGTATCTGAGAGCTGGCCTATCAATTACGTCACTTCCAGGTACCTGGCCAATCACAGGACAGTGGAAAAGCTCTTGTTGACTGGCCAATCACACCACAGTCCACGTTCTGGGGGTGTGGTTTTGGTCTGAAACAGCGCGGCTGACGAGAGAGTCAGTGAAGAGATATTTTGATCGGCTCGTTAAAAATATCAGCGACTAGGAGGTTTTTGACCACGAAAACAAGTTAATATATGTAAGTAGACCTCTATAACTAACATATATGTGCGATACAAGCATTCGATGTCACCTTTAAGGTGCTACAAGTTATGAAACAATATTCAGTGTAACTTTAACGCTAACAACAATATGGCGTTTTAGGACTAGGCCTGTGTGTTGGCAAGAATCTGGCAATATGACATATCCCACTACAATATATTGGGATACTATAAGGTCACACACATTGTAAAAATAACACATGCATGAACAATATTAACTTTTCTTTGTCTAGTGAGGGGAGTAGAAGGAGGGTGAGAGAGTCAGATGGCTAACTATTGGTTGGTTGCTTAAATACAACACAAAACCACTGTCAGAAACATTTTGAAGAATATTTCCATATCTCAGCTTACAGCTTAGCAGACATAGGCGAAATTGCAGGGCAAACATATGGAGAAACACACTCACATCTACAGTCAGTTTTGAAGGTCCAATTAACCCCTCACCTACGGTCGCGTTAACTGAGATTTCTTTTTTCTTCTACCATGACAAAATCTGAAGGCTGTCCACCATTTTGACAGGTGCTGACAGCACAGTGTGATCGCTTTGCTTGGAGAAATGTTCCGTGACTTTAAAACTGGTGATTCCAGTCCGTATGGCCAGTATGGCAGCAGAGCGTGGTTTCAGCCTTCAGAACAACATTAAAACTGCCATGAGAAGTCGTCTGTCTGAGACAAAGTCACAGAACCTAATGGCAATCGCAATCGAAGTGAGCACCAAGTCCTTGCAGAGCAGGAGGAAGGTTTGAGTTCATTCAGGACAGGCTAAAGAAGGTCAGTTTCATTTCTTGTAAATAGTTTGCTCACATTTTAATTGTGGTTGTCTAATTATGTATCTTTGCATCATTTATATTTGCAGAGACATTGCGCTGTGGTGTTTTAGTGGCCTCCCTCAGCTGTCACAGTGGAAAAAATTAAAGCACTAAATAAAATTCTGTGCCTGACAACTTAAAGTGCCATAAATGTTATTGTAGCCGGGTTTCACAACCCGGTCCATCATAATGACCGACAGCTAAAAAGTCAAGTGCGACTGCTGCTCTGCATACTTTTGGACTGTGGAAGGAAACTGGAAAATCTGAAAAAAACCCACGCAAACTCCGCACAGAAAGGCTCGTTGTCAGACCAGGTCACGAACCAGGGTGCGAGCCACTACAGCGCCACGTGGCCCCATATTGATACAATACTTCAAAAAGAATCGATGCAGTATCACGCCATGAAATACTGCGACATTTTAGAGTATCATTATTTTCTTACAACCCAACTTAGGGCAGGTGTGTAGTTTATTGTCAAAAAAACGATCTAATTAAATTCTGCCTGTCTGTTAAGACAGATTAAATCGATCGGTACGGCATCCACTGCGGGGACATGTTCTGTGATCCCTGAGGTAAGGTTGTTAAAACTCAAACGATGGTGTCAACAGCTCAACAATTCAGAGCCAAGAGACAGACAGCGCATGATTGAAATCTTCCTCTTCCTCATCTCCCCTCTCATGTGTTATTCACACAGCCCCGTTTAGCAGGGGAGTGCAGTGTATGAATTCTAATGTTGAAGGAAAGTTAACTTATGTCCTTTTATTGAGTCTACTGACTGTACAAGTGATCAGGGATGGCAAAATATCACTTTTTCACGTCCGATACCAACACCAATATCATCGTATTAAGACCTTTTAAACTATGAAGCTGTTGACACATTTGTGATAACCTTTTAAGTTATTTCAAAGACATAATTCTCTAATTGTGTAACAAATATTCTGCTCGCATAAAGACGAAATAAACAGCAACAACATGGTTCAGCTGATTGCTTGATTTACATGTTTACAGTGTGTGCATACTGTAGCATGTGATATATAGGACGTGATGTATGGATGATGTGATGTATAGATTTTAAATGTTAGTGATTTTGACCAGTATCGGACCGATACTAAGTATCGCATAAGCTGAAAAGGTGATTTTCAACTTGAAAAAAAAAATCTGAAGTGTCACAGTAACACCAAACTATACTTAAAGGGCAACTTAAAAGTACAGAATGCAGGTGAATTTACCCTCACCACACCCTTTCCTTCCAAGCATGTAGGAGTATGGATTAAAACCATAGTTGTCCAACATAGCGGCTGAGAAGACCCACCCCTGATGTAAAGACAAAAGGCTCATTCTAGGGTAATGAAAACAACAATTCATGAGGTGATGTGTGTGTAAAAACATTAAGAAATTATTTCTGCTAAATGGAAATTATTTCACCTAAATTTTACACACTGTGCCTTTAAGAAAACATTATAATCTTTGAATATTGTGGAATAATTGTGAATTGGGTGTGTATGTCATTCATTTGTTTTGAACTAAGAAAGAAAGACAAAAAAAAAAACACTTTCATGATCATGGACTTCATGAAAGGTCACGCTCCAGTTTGAAAGGCACTGCACGGGTTTATACAAGACATGGAAAGACAATGGTGCGAAATGATACTGATAAGTACCACTTAGCAGGTTTGGAGTAAAATCAGGAGGAGAGCTCTAAAGTAGGGTGGCAGGAGGAGATGAATACCAAATGAGACTGAAGCAAGCTGTTCAGAGACCTACTTTTAAAGGAAACCACCTCATTCACCGATATTATTTTTGATTTGGTCGTGTGACTACCCGTTGTTCATGGCAACCACTAATTTACTAATGACTGCGGACTTAATAGGTATCCATTTAGGCAAACTGTGGGTAAAGATAATGAAGGGAAAAGGAGAGAACGCAGGAAGTGACACATGATACGTTTAAAAAAAAGGGATAAATTAAGTAGTGCAAGGTAAAAAATAGATCGTTAGGATGATACAAATGTCAAATTTGTCAACACTCTGACACGTCCTCCCCTTTTTGCACATCATATTAAAGTGTCAAGCTCAATTACTAAAACAACGTACTTGTACAATGAGACTAAACCACAGACAATTTCGCATCTACTCAGTGGAGAAATATGACAGCTTCACGGATCAGACTGCTAATTACGTTTGACAACGTATTTTAAAACCAAAGGACTACATAGAAATGATTAGTTTGACTTTTGTAAATAAATAACCAGATCAAACCAGATGCCCTCTTACGCCAGTGATGCAAATGTGGGCCAATTACTATACAGCTCATCCAGGTTTGATGCTAAGTTTTGATTCATTAAATCATACCCTACAGCAACATCGTCAGCTTTGAGACACAACAGCGCTAACGGTTTCATAAAACTACCAGCGTATTCAAAATGGTGATGATGGTAATGATTACTATATTGCTTAACAATCCTAGTAGTGTGTATGCATGCTTTTATTTGCTTTTCACCACAGGACGAAAGTTAAGGCAGGTACACAGTCAATATCCTCAATGTATGAATCATGGAACTTGGATGTTTGTACTAAATTAAACACTAATGGCAATGAAATGAAATGAAAAAGGTCATTTAAATTTAAGAATCATGAGGGACAAAAGTTGAACACTACTGAATTCCTTGCCGGCTCTTACACGTTGGTTGATCAAATTCAAGGACTTTTTAAGGACCAATGCCCTCAAATTCGAGGACCAAATGTGCTGGCACACCTGAAGATGGGAGGACAACTTGTAAGAGCCGCTTCACCCATGGCATCCACTTTTATTGATTTGCAGGACACTCTGCATCTGGACAAGTGATTGTCCTTGGGATCTTGGGCGAGTCAGTCTTTGGTTTTTTTTTTTCAGTGAGCCAGAGATCTTGGAATTTGCATTTCCCAGGCATCACGTAATTTAAAGGTGACATCGAATGCTTGTATCACACATACATGTTAGTTATGGAGGTCTACTTACATATATTAACTTGTTTTCATGGTTAAAAACCTCTTAATCGCCGCAAACGAGCCGATCGAAATATCTCCTCACTGACGCTCTCATCAGCCGCGCTGTTTCAGACCAAAATCACACCCCCAGAACGTGGACTGTGTTGTGATTGGCCAGCCAACAGGAGCTTTCCCACTGTCCTGTAATTGGCCAGGTACCTGGAAGTGACGTAATTGGTAGGCTAGCTCTCAGATACACATCTCCCCCTCTGGCACAGTGGATGTTCTGCATCTCAGCAGCTACAACTAGAGTAGTTCTTCTTCTTCTGCGGTTGAATGTACGCAACCGGATGTGCCCGGACTAGTGCCCGCACCAGGAGGCGCTACGGTGGTGAGAGGAGTGGTGAGGTTTTCTGATGACATCATCAATCTACGGAAGTACCGATCCGCTTCGCAGAGCCCAGGAAAACAATAAAACCCTAATTTCTCAGCAGTGGCTGAACTGTTTGTTCTGAAACTTTAGGGTTTCATAAACGAGGTAATGACGCAGATACACACGGTCTATGTCACCTTTAACATAACTCTCTTCTAATGTTACACAACAGCAGAGAGACAGTGGCCAGTGTTCACAACACCACTAGTAATTACGATTTGACGACCCATGGGAACCCTGTTAGGGCCCCTTTACACCTGTCATTAAAATGGATTACAATTAGATGGTGCCTGACCACTTGTGAGTACAGATATATAACTGAGGATGAATTGTTATCCAATCTGCTTGTCAAAGACTACTTTTTCCCCTGCTTGGAAAAGTAAAGAGGAGTCCATACAATAGTGCAACTTCACATACGGCTAACAATGTTGTTGTCGTTATGGCAGTGCACAAGGGGGAGGTGAAATGAGAGGGTATGACACATGGTAATCGGACTGTGATGTGGACACCGAAGGCGCATGTTAATACGAGGTGTAAATGCATGTGGTGAAGCTTTACCCGATTGCAAGATAGAAGCATAACAGACATTTGGAATTTGTTAGATAAAAACACAAGAATATCACAGTAAAAATCAAGTTAAGTGAAGGGTAACAAGAACCTGTCACCTATGCGAAACTCTACTGTAAACTTGAACAGTACATGCAAGCTAACCACAGCTGTATAGCATTAGCGGTTGTGCTACAGCTTTAGGTAACTTTTACCTTGGCAAAAGCTGACACTGCTAAAGAAATTAACAAGCTTGTAGAAGGGCCACATGGTAGTGGGTGTGCTACTATTGTCAACTATCCATGAGATTATCAATAAAATCCCTATGACATTTAACAAGAGAGGAACTGTCCCCGTGAAAAAAAACGCCAAACATTTCCTACCTACAGAGAGGCAAAGCTTATCCAGATATGGAGAAAGAACTGAAAAGGATGTCTGAGTGTTCGAGATATATTTGGACAGTCAACAATAGGAGCTTTATGTGGATGACGGCACACTGGATCCATTTTTCTTGAAAGCTGCCGTGAGTGAGAGCAAGGCCCAGTGTGACACAGCTGCCAGTGAGATTGAGCAGATACATGCATTATAAGGGGTTTCATTAAATGTCATTGTTTCACATTTTTGGTAAAGTAAAAGTACTTTAAAAAGTTACTCTTCTCAGAGGGAAATTCTGTAATGTAGCATAATTGTTTTTTAATTGCATTCATTTTGAAAGACATTTAGTTAAATGTCACATTCCCAACACTGTTGAAAAATAAATTAAGCCCGCACTTTGTGAGGAGCACTGCACAAATACTGGCTACTTCTTCCTTTGGCTCAGAATTCAGCATCAATTCTTTATGGCAATTAGTCCACAAGATGTTGGAACCCTTCCTCTGAGATTGTGCTCCATGTCGAAATGACTGCATCGTATAATTCCTGCAGTAGATTTGTCAGATGGACGCTCATGCTGTGAATCTGCAAATGTCCTGTTGGATTCAGACACGGTGTTTGCCAAGGCCAACAAACTCATTGTCATGTTCATGACAGCAATTTTGACGATGTTTGCTTTTGTGGCATGAAGCACCATCATGCTGTAACTAGCGATTACAGGAGATTGGTAAATTACGGCTATAAAGGGACGCACATAAACAGCTACAGTACTCAGAGTGGTATTAGCATTCAAATGATGACTGACTGGTATTAAATGGTCACAAAATCTGCCAAGAAAACATTTGCTACACCATCAACACCAGCCTGGATTGTCTGACACAAGTCATGTTGGGTAGATTCATGTAACTGATGCCAAATTTTGATCCAAACCTCAGCGTGCCACAGCAAAAACTGAGACTGAGCAGATCAACCTCTCTATGTTATACAGTTTTGACTGCAGCCTCATATTTCTGCTCATGTCTTTCTTTTCTTGCTCCTCCACCTCAAGCTGTATTCCAAAATGGTTTTCTACTGAGGACAAGAACAGATATCCAACCTTTCATAGTCTTTCTGTCAACTTGAACCAGCCGGCCCTTTCCCCCCACCTTGTTCATCCACAAGGTAGGAAATACTGCTCAGTGAATCTGAAAAAGTTCACTTTTTGACTCTTCTAAAGGCAAAATTACTGGCAATACCTTTTCCTCCACTGAGATATTTATTCTGAATGTTAATGTACGTTTCTGACCTGGATCTGCATAATTGTATGCATACATATTTGTAGGAAATGTCACAACAATCTTTTTTTTGTAATGATTATTATTTAAATGCAGATTTAAGGGGTAGACTGAGTGACAAACCAGCCAGAGGCAAACATAAACAAAGACTACAAATCTGTAGAGATAAAAAATAATGGATCTAAAACGGGTATATATCACAATATAAATCAAATCAATATTGCTGTAAGGCTGGGTGATATGGCTTATAAATAATATCCCGATATATGAGATATATCGGGATATAAATCCGCATAAAGGTTGTTTCTCTGGACTCATAAAAATTTTATTTCAAGATTTTTGTGACAATACACTATGAATACACTCTAAAATAAAATATCTATTGTTTTTTTTTAGAAAATAACGTTATCTTTCATTTCAGATAATACCTGATTTATTTCTTTGTGTTTTTAATGTTCAATAAAGGATATGTGTTTGTTTGAAAACAATGAAATTGACTCTTCTATAAACACAAACAATATTAAACTAAATATTAAAAAGTGTTAAGTGACTCTTTATATTACAATAATAAAATAAAAATGTATATAATTTTTTTCTACTCCATGTATTTGTTTCTCAATATATATATAGGTACATTTTAATTTTTAATATTTAATACATTTCACAAATGTATGCAGATGATTATCAATCATCATATTATATATATCAAAATATAGATTAAATATATATATAACAACTCAAAACTATTAACAAACATAATAGAGCAGTATTCAAATAAACTGTTCAGGACCAGCACAGAAAGGCCATGCTATCTGCTAACAGATTAGCAATAAAAAATAAAAAATAAAAAAAAAACATGTGACCGCTGAAACCGCCTGACTGATCTAAACACTGAAAAACTTTGAAAACTAAACTGAAGCGGAATTGATTTCGAGAAATAACGAAGAAGAGATGGACAATATGAAGAGTCATGTATTTCTTTCTTTGCTCTCTGACAAAGCATTATTTTTTTCTAACTGTAATGTTGAAATGAGAGAGTGGAAAGAGAGAGAGAAGCAGCTCTCTAAGGAAATTGCCCTCCGCTCTCCTTCATCACTGCAGGTCTGCTCCCCACCCCCGCCTCTCCTGGATGTCCGCCATTAGACACGCTCAATTGGATTCCTGTCAGACGTACGGCCTCGCCCTGGGTCTCCTTCCTATGGGTGACTGAGCATGCTGTATGTGTGTGTGCATGTGTGGACAAAAAATAAAACCTAAGCAGCTTCCCCTATAAAGTGAAATAATAATAAAAAAAAACTCAACAGAAAATGACGTTCTTACACACACACACACACAAACATTATTTGAGCAACATATACCTACACAGTTCAAGGCTTAGCTGACTTCAGGCAGTGGTTGAAAAACAGTGCACACCTATTAGCACGGGCCATGGCACGGCAGGGTAAATGCTGACACAGATTTAACTGAGAGGTTACGGTGCTGAGATTTACTATAAGCCTATGTTCATTGACCTGGCCTTGGCTTCTCCTAAGACATGTCTGCATGATGTGACAATTTGACCAAATTGCTAAGAGTGTAAAGCTGCTTATACCTTGACCTATCAAGGGGGAATAAATGGCTCCCTTGAGGGTTTTGGCCATTTCAGGCTAGTCTTTATAACACTTGACTTGTTCACCCCTCAGTGGCAGAGTCATTAAACTGTTTTTGTTTGGTCTGAACACAAAGACTTCTCCGAGGCCAGAGATTGAACCATGGAGCAAATTTGAAAAGAGATGACAACAGCATGAACTGGCACGCCACCATGCCATTAGCATGTCATATATACGGTACACTGCTATGCAAAAGTCTCAGGGCAACACCAGTTATGTCAAATTCTGTAGTCATTGGCATTAAGACTGGAATGATGTGACTGAAAGTTGGTTTTAAATATTTGCCATTAGGGACAGTATCTGGTATCTGGTGCTTTTTTGGTACCTGCTCTGGCAAGATTCTAAGTGAGCTGAGCTGATGCTAAAATGTTTTATTTTCATTTTTTTAACCCGTCCTGTCCAGTACCTTAGGCATGCAGTGTGGTTGTCTGCATGCCTCGTGGCCTTGAACAGATTTGCACAGGAAGAGACAGTTATACTCGCCCGGTTATTTATTTATGTTGGTTTTTTTTCATTCTTATTTGTTTATTTATTTTTTGTGGTGGGGAGTGGACAGACAAGGGGAAGGGAAGATGAAGGAATGAGCGAGAAATATCACGCGAGGGAGAAAGAAAGTGAGAAAGTGAGAGACAAAGAGTATAGTAACTACAGTAGTTGTTAACAACCACATAGAGAAAAGTCTACAACAGCTGTACTAGTTTGAATTGTGAAAAGTGGAATGTGTGTATGTCTGTGAATGCACGTTTTAGTGGATATGTGAGGGGGTAAGGATCCAGGCATAGCCACGCACCCACCTCACAGGAGACCAGGCACAGGGGTGCGAGGCAGGAGTTTTCGAGACGGAAATCCGAGTTCCGACAACAAATGGAACGCAACATTAGCAAGACGTCAATGAGTTTTACTCATACAACACGTGTATGTAATGCTCATGCATGTCTTTTAAAACTGCAGCTGTGTGTGTGTGTGTAATCTTCAGATAACGTGGACTGGCCTTGGCCCTATTGTGCTTTCCTGTCCGTCTCCACTGTTACTGTCTCCATCAATAAAGGCAAAAAGGCCAAAACAATAAATCTTTAAAAAATAATAAAGAAAATAAAATAACGCATGGAGCAGAGGTTTGTATCGTTTGCTCTGGGTCAGATTCACATATCAACAAAGGTTGTGCTGGACTGGGTTGCAGCTATTACGGTGAGGCAAGGATCAGAGCACAGAGGTTTGAGGATCAATAGCTGAGTTTAAAAAAAGTAGAAGAAAAGAATAGCCAGGTTAAAAGCAATGCAACTGGGAACATTTTTTTTTTCTTCTGACTGTCTGTGAATTTCCTCGAGCCCCTGAAGACCGTAGAGAAACTGCAGGTACTTCAGTCTCAGCTTTGCAGACATAGAGAAGACAGCATAATAAGCAGGGGTGAAGGCAGGACTAAAGAAACACTTTGGCTAAAGGTTAAATGTCTTCAAGAAATTGCAGGTACTAATATGGAAGCAGGACTATGCTGAAAAGATTTCACACTGATGAATCATGGCATAAATATGGATCCCACATACTGTACATCGACCAAATTTGCTCCAAGTGGTTAAAAACAAGCAATTGCAAACACCAGGACTCTAACAAAGACAGTGCTTACAAACTCAAGTGGTTTTTCTGCACACATAATGAGGCTCTCTCATGCACTGCACGCTTTAAACTCCAGGGTGCTGTCGCTGCTGCGGCTGGCACTGTCATATGATATGGTAGGAAAATGTGGGTGCTACTTCAATAGGCACTAGTGAGATGGCAGCATGCATTTTATGGGAACCATAGTGATTATTTGAGAATTTTGAATAAAAAGTGACAGCTCTACTGAGCTGAACGTCAATGTTTGTATTTCGGATGAGCCGTTACAAGACATCGGAAAGGGAAAAATGCTAAATCCAACACAATCCGATACAATCCAAGCATCCAATATCACATGCTTCACTATGCACAGACTGTACGTCACAAACGCAACACTTTCTGTATCCACTCCAAAGTGCATTCTAGTTTTGAGTACAGAGAGTCATTTAGAGCATTTTCAAAGCCAAACCCTACGTGAAACATAGCAGCAGGTACACTCACTGTGTGAACAATGGTGCAAGAGATGCTACGCATGATTAAGGTGATTTAAGAAAAAAAATTAAAATAAAAATTGCATCATGTTTGGCCCTTAATTAATTGCGATTACCACATTAATGATGACTGAGCTGAGAAAGAACTGCGTTCAACTGTAGTTTTTCGATCTCCATTTCTACTTTATTTAGCTTTAGTTTGTGTGATTAGTAAAATTGCAATACTCCATTCTTTCCTTATTGTTAGAGAGGCTTTGCAAAGTTAATACAATTCTATGTTTGGCTACTGGTGTTAATTTACCAAATAATGCCATTTCATTTCATAATAACCAAACTTAAGCATGATGGCATTTGAGCTGAAAATAACCTTGCATTGCAGGCAAGGTACTTGACGACACTAATACAATTCTGCGTGTTAGATGTAAAGCAGGAATATGAGCACTCCACCAGCACTCTCAAAGAAAAATCATTGGCGTACAAGCAAATCTAAAGCAGAAATAATGACTGTGCAGAGGGGAAAAAAGACAAAGAGGCATGGAAATCCATTTGTGTGGTGGATGTTAAGTTGGGGGCAGGACAGAAACTTGGGCAGGCTAATTAGCTACTATTATCTATTGCACCCAGTGGTCTGTGCCACTAATCCTGCTGATTAGACACAGTGCTTCTCCACAGCTCCACAGTAGAAGCAGACTGATAAGGCCACAGAGTCAGTCTTGACATAAACATCTGGGCAGGACTAGACTACACAGGACTAGCACTGCTCTGCTTTACATTTAACCACAAAGAATAAAACATTGGCAAGAGCTCTTTTCAAATTCAAAACATACATTAGATATTACTTTACCTACTAACAAAGCAGAGGTCTCAAACTTGTGGCGCGTGGGCCACATGAGGCCCCCCGAGTAATGTCATGTTTTAATTAAACCATTATGAACGCTGCCTTGCAAACACCGTGCCTGTAGCCAAGACACAGCTGCCAGTGAGATGATATAATATAGAGAGATTACAATTAATACATAAAAGATAATACATTTGATTGTATTTATCACAGTATTAAATATATTTCAATCATCATAACATTAATCTATAAAAGTCTTCTACTACAGGGAACAGTGCTATATAATAACTAAATCACTGTGTCCCATTAATTATCTAGACTCTGGCAGCCTGCCATAGTTTCATAATGACCCAAAAAAACATGTAGTCTGTTGCTCTGTTAATGTAGTGCCATTTGCCATGTGCTCACTCATGCTATTGTTTACCTGCAGTCGGACATCGCAGTTTTAGCTGTAAAAGACATGCAAATCACTTCGGTTTCTCATGAGAGGTTCTATTGCACCTGAGAGTGAACTATGTCCCGTGTCAGCCTCATTTGCCAAGTTTTTTTTAAAAGCTAAATCAGTATATAAATGACACCAAACACATACATGGATAATACAAACCATATAACTCAAGATTCTCTGTTTAGTATGTATAGCCACTTGCTGGGTAATTGCTACCTCAAAGCATTCTTAACAAAACCAACATATTACCACATTTATAGTAAACTGTGACATGTGACAACCACTAGATAATAATACTGTGATATTGAATATCACATTTGAAGAAATGTGTTAAAGCTCGAGTCATTTGTTTTCAATAAGGACGCATGATATTGGACTTTGGTTACCACTACCAATAGGTTTGTCCTTGTGCCCAACTGTAGAGGTGTCTTTTAGTATCTCTTGTAGTGAAATTAACATACTATTCTGCATACTCAAGTCACAGCAGATGTAGATAAAAATCATTGTCATTGTGCAAAATATAAACATTTAAAAATAGAGGAGAGGGCAAGAGGATGCAAGCTTAGAAGGTGTAGGTAGGCAGGTAGCAGCCTATTCAGTCTACTGCTTTATTCATCAGTCATATCGGGGGATCTTGACATGTTTACCAATATCTGATAATACATTTTAAAACCTGGAGTAGCTTTTTTTTTATCTAATTTGTTTAAAATCCTCTTCACAGCCTGATATAGCATTAAATAATTAAAGAAAAAAAATCCCAGAAAAACATTCCACTGTAGCTTCACAATACTGTAATAAATGTGATGGTTATGTCATTCACACAAAAAAAGAGTAATTGGATGTTAATGCTTTGTTTTCTTGCAGGTGATTTGGACATGATGTAGTCAGTGTCATTGAAGCTCTCTCAATGTGTGGGATACATCAGTTGCAGATTTTCCAGAATTGCTCTACACTGGGTTTCCCCCCTGGACAACTTTATTTATTGATGATTAACCAGACGGGAAGAGAATTTCAACAAATAACCTATAATTTACAGACTCGGAGCTCTAATTAATTGTTCACTTCACGCATGAGAGGCGCAGAAATCTATGTATTCATGGGTCAATGTACAGCACAGCGTACTCACAGTGAACATGGAACGGAAGTTGCTGAGATCAGTGAACAGCTCCTCCACAGAGGTCTTCTTGGGGTCAATTGCAAAGTACTCCAGCACATTCTGATACAGCGTCTCCATGTTGCTGTGCATGATTTTCAGCTTGCCGTACTGCTCCCGCGCGACCTTGCTGAAGCTGTGAGGATGTGGTCAAGGTCATAAACACAGCCGTCACACAATAAGTATACATTAAATGGAAGATACTAAGCAGCGTAACTCATTTTTAAGAGAGGGAAAGATGCAGCAAACATCTTCAAAAAAATCTGTGCTATATCCTGATTCAAAATTGACTAGTTTGGATGATGGAAATCTAGAGCAGTGAATAGACCCCGTCTGTCCTCCCTAGAGGTTGCAGAGCTCATAGCTGTTGTTGTGGTTCTCTTCTTCACCTCTGACAGTAAACTACTATTCTACTGCTGCTTCAGCTCAGAAACGAAATAAACTGGATCTCAGACGCTCGTTCCATCACTGTGTGTCATGTTTTATTGAACACAGCACTTAATGTGTATCATAGCCCAAACATCATGGGAGACCTTATCAACTTCTGGCACTTCTGCAAACCGGTTTTGAACACATTGCTGAGTTTGGCACATTTCTGGAGGAGTTTCTTAAGCTTTTTCTTTTAACCACACTCTCTTCAGCTTATTATCGTTGTTTCTCCTTTTTCTCACACAGGCCCTTGTGGCTCATCAACTAGCCAGGCCAACTGGGAATAGATCAACAAAAACTGAAAGAAAAAAAAAAAAAAAAAACATTTTAAACCATCACAAAAATAAAGCATGCATTGATTTTTAACTAATTTGAATGCATTTGAATTAAAGCTGAATGCAGCATTGACCAGGGCTTCACACTCCCATATGCTGGATGGTGTGCTGCTGCTAACTCAAGAAACTGGACAAGGAAACATTTACCTCCTCGACTGCCAAATAGTAACCATAAAAATGTGAAATGTGGGCAAAGTTTGATGAGTTTAAATGAGTGTCTCATTGGAAAGGTACATTTTTGCTGTGGCTAAATTCAAAAAAAGAAAGAAAAGAAAGCTGAGTGTCGCAAGGGAAAGAGCATCAATGATTGATGTCAGAGTATAGCAAACGTAGGCCACATTTGAATTTGTTCCCACGAGATGGCGCTTTCTCAAACCCATAATACAGACAGACATCTCCTGCATTTCTTATCCAAACAAAGTCAATTTTAACAAAGACAATTCACGAAGTATGACGATTTGGTGTAGGCAGAAGTGGTGTGGAAAGTTGTGGGACCACAAAACATTTTTTTTAACTATCCCTCCTACAAAATTCATTGGATCGCTCTGAAAGTTTTCTCAGATCCTGGGGTGTGCACACCTAGTTTGGTGAGTTTATAGCAAAGTTCTAAAAATAATGCTCAAAAAGTAAGTAAAAGAAAGAAAAGGGATGATGGGGGGAAAAAAATAAATAATAGTCAGAGCGGATACAATCGGGGCCTTTGCACCAAAAGACGTGCTGCTGACGAGAAAGCTTGTTAATGACCACGACATCCTTGTCTCGAGGCAGATAAGCAGCCTGAGTGGGCAGCCACTCTGGCTCCTATTGAGCTCCTTCATTATGGCTCAATTGATAGACCCATTGGAAGTCTGGTCTCAGTTGAATCTGGCTGGGCATTAGACTACCTATTCACAGCTGGGTGAATGTGGTTCAGGAGACACTGTTCACAGATTGACTTGTCTGTAATATCTTTCAAAGCCAAGATATGGGGGGAGAGGAGACATAAGGATGGGGCTGAGCAGGTGATGGAAAGTAAGACGTAGAGAAATGAAGACAAAGCTGAGAGCCACGGATGATCAGTATCTTGGGGTGCAAAAAAATCTCTCCTCCTCAAGTTTGCCCTCTCCTGACTTCTTTACTATTCTGAAGACAGTTGTGGTCCACTGCTGCTCATTATCAAGAGTTCTTGTTCATTCTTTCTTCACCCACCGCCTTTCTCCTCTACATTATTTATTTCTTCCATTCTTCATTTGCTTGTTATCCCTCTGTTTTTCCTGTCCTAATTTACCACCCTCACTGAGCTCAGTGCAACACTTAACCAATAACACTTCAACTCCAAACTCAATTGGAGCATAAAGTCCAAGTGGAATTTTCACAGATACCAGAGTGACACCTGTGAGTTCTCATGTGCTGCTGGTGCCTGGACGAGCTCTTTGACACCAATTGACACCAACACCACTGACAAGCATTGTGTAAAGAAATCAAAGGGATCTGTTTCAAAAAAGCCGAAAAGCATAATAAAAGAGGAAAAGTCTATTGCGTATCCTTGGACTTGATGTCTGAAAAGCTGCTGCGTTTGGTTTACATCAAATCTCGGAAGTCAGGAATGGGAGTGATGTCACCACTGAGTTCATGGCGTTCCAGTTAAGAAGTCAGAAACATAAATGTATCTTAGGTTAGCCATTGTTAGCCACTCAATAATGACGCTCTACATGGTATTTTGCACACGGCGTAGGACATAAGTGTATTTACTGTGAAACTAATATGAAAAAAAGTGCTATTAATGGGAAAAAGTAGCAGTGTTTGTATGGTAGCAGACATCTTGGAGTCCTGAACTCTGGGTATGCAAGATTGCTAAAAATCAAGTTAAAAATTCAAAGTTCCAAGTTCCCTACAAATAAGAATGCCACTTGGGGACATAATAAAATAATGCATGACTCTAAACTTGTGTGTAATATCTTATACAAACCTGGCTTGCCAATTTTAATTCAAAACCACATTGAGAGTTTTGATAAATGCAGAAATCAAGGTTACTGTTGAAGGAAAAAAAGAAACTAATATTAATATAAACTCACAGATATCACATATTTATGACTCCTCACAGGAATGAGAGTAACATGAATAAAGATTACTGGGTGAAAAAGAAGTTGACAGTGGGATGATGGTGGACTGTGGTGAAAAGGATGCATTTTTGTTCACTGTAATTGAATTGAATTTAATATCATGATTATTGTTAAACTGTGTTTTTCTGTGGGTGGGATTTATGCCATGATACCCAGGAATTTTAATCAGTCCAGCTATAATAAGACAAGCACCTGGAGTTGGAAAGCAAAGCAGTGAAAGACAGTCAAATTCATTCTCAGCTTTTTTTGTGTGTGTTCCACTCGAGTTCTCTGCTAACTACTAACAGCACAATCCATCAGTGGCCCCAACCCCGAGGCTACTGATCAAAACTACATGAAGGAGGTTCAGTTCAGGGTGCATTATTGAACACATAGTTACACACCTGATCTGAGACATACCCTGACAGCTGTCAGCACTGGATGTCGACATCCAAAGAGGACAGTGACAAGATGCCAACACTAAAGAGACATTGCATGATTCATGTTCCTTTTAATTGGTGATTTAAACTGAAATTCCCATCTCACAATAGACTTGCTTGAGCCATGATGGAGATTAATAAAAGAAAAAGACAGCAACAGAAAAACAACGGGAAGCTTCGTCCAAATTCTCCCTCTCCAACCTTCTCCCTAGGTTATCCCTATCAAACCTGTTCAAGAAACGTGTAGAGAAGCAACATTCACATTCACCTGCTTTGGTCTCCATGGAAGAGTGTTTTTGTGTGTGTGTCCACTGGAGAAGCTCTGGTTTAATCACTACACCACATACACATCTGTCTATACACACACACACACACACAAATACACAAACAGTAAATACTTCAGTGGGGACTAAAGCAGGTGAAGATTCTTACCGCTCCTTAGTGTTTGTACAGAATATTAACATAAACCACCGCTACAGTCCTTCTCTCAATTCAATTCAATATGCACTAGCTTATAGAGAGATACAGCGCCACCTATAGAGGCGGAGTCAGACATACACGGCCAATAAATCTCTTTCCTTCTCTGCATGTATACGCGAACTTGGCAAGTTGTCCAATTCCCTGTCTTAGTCAGACTACGGCCTTGGCTCGATTAAACAGTTCAGCCACAGTTCTATAACATATAATGTGTGAAGAGGAGAAACACTGCATTTGCTTCCCCTTAAACAAACATACAGTCTTGTATGTCAACCCTGTTCTACTGCCAGAGTGTAGCAACACAGTGACGAATGTACAAATATTGCATTTGATGAAGTAAACTCACAGAGCAAAGTCACGGCCTGAATGGATATATGATGAGCGCTGTTATAATTATAAAAGGATATTGCCATTTTTGTGAAGAACATGTCACTGGGGTCATCGGGGGAGGAGAAAGTCTCCAGGTCTCTCTCCAGCTGCAGCAGCTGCTTCTCCATCTGCCTCAGGCTCTTTTCCAGATTCTCTGCAGACACTGACACACACACACACACACACACACACACACACACACTTGTTAAGGCACCCTCAAACACACCCAAATGTGAAGGAACAAGCAGAGAGCGGACAACTCAATTACAGGTACAATCAATGTGTTATTATTCTGATGTTTTGAAAGAGTCGGAGAAAAACAACATTAAAAAGAAAGAAAACACGCACACAAAAAGCAAGATAGAAGCCAGTTCAATTGCATGCTTATTATAGGCTCACACGCTGCAAAAACACCATGGGAATAAACAATGAATAGGGGAAGAAAAATAAATAAATAAACATCAAGTGAAAGTACATTCACTGTTTACCTCTCATATGCTTTCATGTGTGTTGTAAACATGTCAATTGTCGTAAGAGTACAGTGGCAAACACAAAGCGGTGAAAGTGAACACTGTGTATGTGGCTTTTCAGTAACAGGAAAGGAATAAATCAGATTAAAACAGAACTGCTGCCTCCTTTTTCTTCAGTCATACCAACAGGTTCATGGATCACACAGGTGATGGAGCAGGAGAGCACAGAGCCATCATTTCTGTTAAGTTGGTCATGGCTGACACTTTAAGCTAGTCACTGAATACAGCATGTGGCTTAAATTACCCTGATTAGACTCTGCTTGACAAAAAAAAAGAAAAAAAAAAAGCTTAAGCTGCTTATTTTTAAGTGGTTTTCAAATTTCCCTTGATCATCACAGAAGAGAGAGAGAACTTCAATGCAGCTAAACTTCTTACTGCGCTTCAATCATAAACCCCATACGGATGGAGAGATACATACACGCACACACACCCACACACACACACACACACACACACACACACACACACACACACACACACACACACACACACACACACACACACACTTTTTCAGTCAAACATCTTTACTTGGAAATGTTCTGAAAGTGTGCTGTAGTTAAAGATGCTGTCCTTGAAACCTTAAGTTTAATGAAGTGCAAATAGTTTTACTCTCTTTACTCGATATTAGGGGTGGGCGATATGATATTAGATCGTAAAGGACTAGTGTCAAAGCAGAGAGATCATAGTATCATTGATAGCAGTGGTTCCCAACCTTTTTCCCTTGAAATGCAAACATTTTTGACATTTAAAAATGTCTAATCATCATTAACTTAACAGTGCATATGAACATCAGTGTACACAATCAGTGTATTTTTTCATCCTGAAGGACAAAAAAAACATACAATGATAACTCAGCTCAACTCTGCCTGCTGTTTTGTTTTTGTTTTTTTTCCTGCACACATTGGTGCGGTGATTTCTTACCAAAATAAAATCAGCCTTAACAGCTGGTCAGTGCAGAGCAGTTGCTCTGTGAATACAGCTCTGATTGAGACATCAGTAGATGCAATACACTCTCTGACAAGCTTTTTAATGGAAGGGTGCGCTTTGGCATTTTCAGTGCCTCAACCGAGTTAACTGTGTCAGTGAAGTTGAGCAGGAAAAAAAGACCATGATGATAGAGAAATTACTCAGATTAAAAATGGTCAGAGAAGAATGCGTAGGTATAAAAGGTGAATTACAGGGCGGACGTTTGCGAGGTAAAAGGTAACCACTTACTTCTTTTCACCACCAGCTAGTAATCATACCGATGTCTTTATCTAATACCTGTGTTAGAGTGGTTTGTTTGGTTCTGCACAAGAGTATAAAACAGCAATGGATAGAATGTATCCTATAGAGCAGGGTTGTCCAAACCTTTTTTTTTTTTTAATGAGGGCCAATTTGACAATGTCAATCTTTCCGGGAGCCAATGGACCCTTCAGACCTTTTTAAACAGTAAAAGGTTTTATAATAATTTCATTTTCATTGTCACAATTATCATTTTTAAATGGCAACATAACCAAATCTAAGCCATGAAGGAGTGAGAAAATGCCTTTCTTCTTTCAGATAACAGATAACATAATATCACAATAGAAATTAGTATATGTCGGTCATGGCTAGGTTGCAAAACCAGGACTCTGGTTTCAAAGCGCAGCTCCTTACTCTGTCCCGAGGTCATAAATAATGCCTAATAAAACCAAAGCTGCTTGCCATACAGAATCTGACTGAGGGCTGTGATTGGCCCATGGGTCAGACTTTGGACATGCCTGATATAGAGCCATGGTTGTGAGGTTATTAAAGTTAGATTTGTGCATATTACATTTCGAAAATCCCAATCACACACCCTATTAGATCAGTATTTGGTATTACACAAACCTTTACATTTATTCAGCTATTTATTACAAACATCTCTGTGACCTCTGATCTTCTGTGGCATTACTGTGTAAGCAAGTCTCACCAGGTCAGTGAAACTCCCCAAGTTGTGTAATGGTGTAATTGTGATGGTGTTGTAGACCCACAAACAACAGCAGTTTCTTTCCTGCAGAGGTTTCTCCTCCATTATGAGCAGAATTTTTTTCCACCTAAGTTGAACATCTTCAACTTGAGCATTGGAGCGACAATGGCACAAATCGCACAGCGGGAGCCACATGAAATTCATGTCAGTACAGTGAATTTGTATGTGATTAAGCTTAAAATGCTGTAGATCCTGCAGAAGTGACGACATTTACCAGGGTCTTTGAATGCATCTCATGAGCTGCTCCCGTTAGCTCAACACTGTGAACACTGCATTACTTCCTCAAGTACTAGAGTTTAGAATATTTAACAAAAATAGTATTTTCGAAAGACATGCTCATCCTTAATAATGAGGTCACTTTCATTACTCACAAGATGAATTAAAAGATTAGTTCATCAAGTGACAGGATTGTGTGCTAGGCTAAAATCAGACTTCAACTCCTACAGCAGCACTAGCACAATTATATATAACACACACAAATATATATAATTATAGTGAATGAACATCTTTGCTCCTGAAAAATAAACAAACTACAAATGTCATGTTAAGACAGAGAAAGCAAAAAAGAAAAATCTCTGTACTGTACTGCCTATTAGACTCTAAAACAAAACACTGTTTTCTTTGGAATATAAATAATAATCATGTTTGATTAGCCATCAGAAAGTGGGGCTTTACCTGCTCTATCATTTTCCTTTTTTTTAAATATTTATACTTAAAGCCTTAATATACTTAAAGCCTTTTAACCAAGAAAACAAGCTGGGCTGAAGGAGGTGTGGGCAGGATGTGTACATGAAAGGAAGCGAGGCAGTCTGTCTGTTGATGGAAACGAAATCCTAGTGATGATGCATTGACTAAGAAAAGAGCAACACATTAGTTTTAGATTCAGCCAAAGACACACATGCGTCACATGAGACAACGGGAATGACACAACATTGGTTTTCTGTGTCAAATAGAGGTAAGACCAATTAATTCATTTTTTTAAATCATCAGAGACCGATTATAGGTACCAGATTGGCCATTTATCATTTTGACTTTAATGTAAGATTACCTTTTTGTTCACAGAAACTTAAAAATCACTGCAACTCTATTTTTTTCAACCAAAAGTTGAACATACTTTTATTACTTATACCATACATTTTATTATTTAGGCTATTATTTTTATATAAAATATATAAGTATGCATTGCAGTATGATACATATATATTTAGTTCATTTTGTATATTATTTGTTTTTATTAACCTAAAAAAAAAAAAGTAAATCAGCATCAAATACCTGTGTTTCCTAAACTTTCTATATGAGGACCCACTTTTTAAAGATTGCTAACTATCATGACCAAAATTGCAATATAAATTGGGCCAGAGCAAATTTTTGCATAAAGTTGCAACTAATTTTCAGCCATATCTGTAACTCCTGATATCACCGCTGTTGTCTGTTGTGTCGCGTTTCAATGTCGTTGTTTGTTGTCTGGTAAGGCATCATGCAGCTCACACCTCGCTATCCATGTAAAAATACTGTTCTCAATTGAAACGCAAGCTTGACCCAGGGCTTTACCATTCCAAGCTGTACCGTACTGTACCAAACCAAACTGTACCATGATGGAAACACAGCATAATACTCATACTGTGTTTTAAAATGGCACGATCCTATTCCCTGTTATATACAGCAAAACAATGGGTGGTATAGTGACATGTAGAGCAGCCATTAAAACATATAACACTTTTCCATTATGCAGTTCTAGCACCTCTGAGCTCTTCTTTTTTTTACTTTACATAATACCTGGTGCTCTGTGATTTTATTTTTTTGGGGTACCTGCTCTGGTGAAGTTCAAAGTGAGATGAGCTGATAATAAAATGTGACGTCAAAAGACTCAAGACTCAACTTACATGTCATGTGTGGTGTCCTCCATGAACACAGATATATTATTGATATTGCTAGTAGCAGTACTTTTGAGTGATCTTTATGATCCTCAATGCTTATGTGGTCCAGAGAGGTTTCAGATCAATATAGGGATGTTTTAGCAGAATGATTGGAATATTTGCCGAGGTCAAATCCCCCATTGACATCCTTTTATTAATCTTCAATCCCACGGTGCTATAAGCACAGGTCCACAAAACAGCCCCGCTTTGCACACGCATGCACAGATCCCCTATAGATCATCCTTTGATTTATGGAAATCAAGAGAGTGAAAAACGCAGACATGCCTGACAGACATGTGTGACTAAAAAGATGCTGCCATTGGCTACAAACGATATTGTAATTCAGAAACACTACACTCAATGTGCTTCTAGGCAAAAACAAGGTAGGGTTAGACTGTTATATGATATTATCGTAAACCATTGTACATTATAAATATCTTCAAGAAGGAAAAGAAAACTGCAATCCAATGTGTGTTTTCTTTAATATAAAATATAACTTATTTAAAAGATGTAATATGTAACATTCATATGTTAAAATATCAAGTAGATTTTAAAAATATATGTATTCTCTGTATTAATTCCCTGGTTAAGTGTCTCTACAATGCATGGAGGTTTCCATGATTTACACACTAATTTATTCTGTCTTCATTTTTGGCAGCAATATTTGAAGTTCCTTCAAATAATTTGGAATCAAGATGCAGTACAGGAAAGACAGTGTTTTTCCCATCATATGAGACAAAGAGGAGACTGGTGGTGGTGTTGTCATCTTTTTGACTTGACTTGTTTCTGGCACGTTGTGGCATCACAATTCACGCACAGTCATTTTCAGTGGTCAGCTGTAGGCAACTGGACTTGCTTGAGTACATTTTAAAGATCTTTGCACCGCTCATCCAAGATGCAAACATCTTTCATCCAAACGTCTTGGATCAACCCTCTGCCACGCTATTATTTTGGTCAAAACCGACAACAAACAGTGGGTAACTTTGGAAACCTGTTTGCGGTTATGCAAGGAAGTCCATCAGTACCTACATACATGTATACATTCAATACATTCAACACTCACAGAATAGATTCATACATACTCTACTGCTTTATCCACCACATGAGGGTCACAGGGACCTAGGGTCATCGCAGGGCAAACACACAAAGATGAACAACCATTCACTCACACTCTCATTCAAACATAAGTGTCCAGTTAACTTCTGCATGTTTTTGGACTGTGGGAGGAAGCCAAAGAACCGGAGAGTAGCTATGCGCACATGGGGAGAAAATGCAAACTCCAAGTAGAGTCAAACCGGGGTTTAAACCAGTGGCCATGCTGTGAGGCAAAAGTGCAAGCCACTACCCCAACTTCACGCCGGACTCAAAGAATACAAGGAAGTAATAATAATGTCGGCTTCCTGGTGCGATATTGCTGCTACTAGAATGGAATAAGAGATCAAGTACTCAGGTTTGGAAGGCTTGAGGCATGTATGGACATGCAGAAATTTGAAGTGGCTCTCTCAAAAGATGCCGTACGCAATAAGTATAACCCAGCACTTATGTATCCATGCGTGTCATATTTCAAACAACCTCAAACCCCAAGACCAACAGAGCAAACCTGGGTGATTGCCAGAACCTGCCTTCTGTTTATTGTTTGGAAAGAGGGACAAAAGGAAAAAGAAATAAGATAGAAAAGGGACAGAGAGCTTGGTTGGTAAATCAGAATACACAGAGAAATAGATACAAGACAGACACAAAAGAGACAGACAGCGACAGGCAAATAGATGTATTGAATATGACAGAGGAAAGCAGCAAGCAAGAACTGCCTCTCCATGTCAGGAGGAATAATGATTGTAATGTTGAAAAGGAAAAGAGAGGAGCAGAAATGAGGTGACAGACACATGGGAAGCCTGAAATAAGCTGCAGTTATGCTTCCATAACAAACAGGATTGGTCGTGGGGGAGGGGGAATCAAGGCTACGTTGCATACAGTCAAAAGACAGAATGACATACAGTCAAAAGAGAGAATCACAAATCATTATTGGTACCTCGATGCAACCTTGTTTTCATGCTCGTGTAAGCTCTTGGGTGAGTGTCTATGAATGTAATGCAGCCTTTTAGTGTCTTCAGGCCTCCCAAATGGTTGTCAGAATTGATGAAAAGGAAGCTCTCAGGAGAAAGGTTCCACAAAGACAAAATGGGATTTGTGTGTCTGAACACAAGATGTGTGGAGATGAGACATTTATGTATGCATCTCTTAATGGTACAAAAACACAGAGTAAGATGACGGGAAAGAAAGAGGCCCACATCTATACAGATGCAAATACGCACTCAGCTTAAGGGTCCATGAAGAGGTGTGTGAGGATTCTACTTTCCGTTCATCACACATCTGTACCTACGAGCTCTGCCCAAAGACACAAAATGTGTCTCCATGACTCGATGACATGACGACAACAAACAACATCGAAGGCAACACAGCAGACAACAACACAACAGACAAGACGGCACTTATTTGACTAAACGACGGTTGGTGCAAGTTATTTTGGTATTATTTCTTATGGAAACTGCACACAGAAAGTAGACCATGACAACATTATTGCACATTTACACGTGAATATCCCTTAATGTGTACTGTCCAAAAAAAATAATTAATTAACTAAATAAACACATGTGTCTTAAATTACATATACACATAAAAATGCAACTTTCAATTGAACACAAAAACTAAATTGTTATTTAAACCTGTAGACTAGAGTTGCAGGATATGGTCAAAAAATCATATTGTTATTATTTGAGAAAATTTAGTCATTTTCATGCAAAAAAATATCTAAATCATACTGACTTTTGACATAACAGTCTTTCAACAAACAAAGCATATTTTATCTGGGCTCAAGAATTCCTGCAGTACTGCAGACTTTCATCGTAACGCTGTGTTGTCACACACTTTATCTTTATCAAATAATTGCAGTGTCTTTCAATTCAATATTCCACTGGGTTGTTATGCAATTTTGAATAAATACTGGATAAAAAAGTACAACTTTTACATCTGTGCTGAAGAAGAAAATGGAGCATCAGAGCAGAGTCTGTACCATAGATCAAACACCACACAGCTGAAATACTGTAGACCGCATGTTTACAGAACAACAAAGGTAAAATGGTAAGAGTGAAGCTCAAAGTAAAAAATAGAAATAAGAAAAAGAATAAGGAGGAAAAATGCTATTATTCTTGGTTGAACATTCTGTTACACTAACCTTTCCAACCGACACTCTTTCATGAGTGGATGAATGCTTATATTGATTATGTAGTCCTTATTTGTAAAAACTAATGTCATGTTTTTAATACAAAGGAAAGTGAATTTGCTTTTTTTAAATGCTGGACATGAACATTATGTTCTTCTGCGTGGTGATCTTTTTTCATGAGTTCATGAAAAACAAATTCTGTTTTACGGACATGAGTGTATTAAACATGAGTGACGTGAAATGACACGGTGTTAAAACGTGATTAAGTTTGTGATAGTGTTGGTTGTTATGGTTGGGTAAACTAAAGGGCTCATAATCCTTTCATGAGGCTCACCTTTCCAATCATCTACCTCTGCCACTGATGAAACCATTACTATTGTTTATGTCGGGCCATAACGCTTAATGGCTACCATCAAACAAGAGGCCAAAGTGTTCTTTCTGAAATATTATTCCGTTTTTAGTTTTAGCAGTACGCCCCTTAGTTGACTAAACAACATGTTGAAAGGAAGATAACGCACCAAAAAAGGCTTTTCTCATTTGATTCAAAGCTTAACTCAAAGTCACATTAAGTGAGGGGGAAAAAAAACCATTGTTTTGCTTTTTTCATGTCCTTTCTTTCCTTCTTTTTTGTTAAAGTAGTCCAGTAACTATTTTATTACTAGTTTAGCATTCGTGAGACCAGTTGGCAAAACCCTGTTGGTAAATACTGCCAGGGGTGTTGATTTGACAGGCAGTGGATAAAACTCATTGTGTAAGGGGAAAGCTAAAGAATTTGAGTTGACACCAGCAGGAAACCAAAATAACAGCAATAATCACACTGAGCTATCGGCTCAGAGAGTGGGAGGTAGACACAGTATTAAAATTATCAAACAGCAATGTGCATAGTGATTCCTGCATGAGAAAAAAAGATGCACAGTGCTTTGGTGCAGGCAAACAAAATTATCTTTTTCTTTCTGTTTTTAAGAACTTCTACTAAACTTAAGTATTTAAGTTCAGGATGTCTTTTGTACCCACCGATGTTATCATTGTTCTTTTATTGACCTTTTGGAGTGTAACTTCTGAGGCTAACTCGATTTGCACCTGGATCAGCAAATAACATGAGGGGTTTTGGGGTTTAGTAACACTTTAGCGACAGTACCTGGTCCCTTGTACTTTTTTTGAGCAAGACGTCTGACACAAGAATCAAACCGAACAGTTAAAAAGGCTTAATAATCCTAAAAAGGAGTCACAGAGGAGTCTGGTGTACTTTGCCACAGCACTGCTGATCATGACCAGCGAGCCGCATCACAAACCCTGCTGCTATATTTCAGTTCAGTGACTGTGTCAGACGGAGTCTGGGCTCCGGTCATGGAGGAACTACTGAACAAACATTTTTAATTAACTGGTTCTAATGATTCAGTTACACTGAAAGCAACTGCTTTACAAGTCACTAGTCACTTGTTTGTGTAAAACGAAGTCACAGCAGTGACACTGTGCCGTGCTGAGGCGAGGCAAGTCGAGGCGAGCTGGAAATGGGGCTTAATAGCCTGTTTTATTACTTTTAACGGGGTGGTACTGGTTTTATTTATTAATTTAATTAGCTCTTTTAGGTAAACCAATTAATTGTTTTTTAAGACCGCAGTGATTAATTGATTAATGTCATCAATTACTAAATCAATCTTCAACTATTTTGAAAATAATAGATTCATCAGTTTTGGTTTTGATAGTTAAAACAAGGCCCATGGTTTTCTTTGTTCCATAAAATAAATAAATCACCAAAACAGAATCATTTTGGTTTGTAGACAAAACAAGACATGATTGAGAACATGATCATTTTGAGGTCTGGGAAACGCGGATCAACAGTTTTATCAACAAGACATTTTATGTAAATTCATTTTTAGTTGCAGCCCTAATTGCTTTAGCCTTTTTATTGGCTTCAAAGGGACATTTTACAACCTATCGGCAGACACTGACTCTGATGGTGCCCAAAGGTTGAGCTGCCTCTGTCTGTTACAGAGAGCGGCAGATCACAGCTCGAGATGGAAGCTCTACAGACATGACAGCATGTAACAAACTCTGAATTGTGACATTGGGGTCTAATGAATACAGTGAAACGGTCTCAAGTAGCCATGAATATGTATGATAATGTAGTTACCTCTGCTGGCTCGGTCCACATGTTCAAGGTCGTCAATAAACTTGATCACATCTGGAAACTCCACCTCACACACTTGTGCCAGGAAGTGAAGCAATGTGGTCTTTTGGTCTGCTGACTTTGTGTCCTTCAGCTGTGGGAAAACACAAATACAACAAGATGATAAGATTGATCCCAAGCAAGTTAACAGACTTGTGTTTCCGGCAAATAATATCAGAAATGATGTTGGGTCCATTGTTTTAACCATTGTAACATTATAACATTCTGGTAAAAATCTGTTGGAGCTTCCTCCTGTTGTCAGTGAGTGTTTATTCGATCCTACTCTACTGAGCATCGTATATGTTATGAATACTATACTAATACAATTCCGTTCCATGAGTAGGTAGCTTTTATATTTGGAAAAAGGTAAACAAGAGCAAATGTTCTACATTTATTTAAGCTGAACTTGTAACGTGGGTATAACCTGAAAAAAGTTATGCGAGTGTATGAGATACCTTGGTTCAATTGTAAAAACAAAGCCTTCATTTTCCATTATGCTGTAAGGCCGCAGGTTTTTGGAAATTAAACAGGCTGTGCCAATCAATACTGAAGCAGCGTTTTTTGAGAAAAAGAATTGACAGCCGTCACTCCTGTAAACCCAGTTGCTGACACTCTAATGTGAGTGTTGACTTTGCTTACAAGGATTTCATGTATTGCAGCAGAAGCACATTCACAATGTGACAACCTTTTGTGCACTTCTTCTCCCGACAAGAGTAACACATGTTTTTTTTTTGTTTTTTCTTTCTCTGATGAATTTCCATCATCGCTCTTTTACAGTCTAATTCCAGCATTCCCGCCAAACATCCCCCCTGTGGAGAGCATTGCTGTTTATCGCTCTAGGTGATCTATTGGTAGACAGCAGTGTACTCGGCCCCGCTGGGTCTAATCATGTTTGTATTATCTCCTCTAATCAAACATTCTCATCTCTTATTTCAATTCTGTTTCCTCATATTTTCTTTCTTTTTTATTTTTTCAAAAGCTTAAAGCGCTGCCTGACAAAAGGTTCCTCTCATTGAATTTAGATGGATAGTAATCATAGTTGACAATGTAAACATTTTGCCGTTTCCAATTGGGTTGGCTGCAATTTTCTTGGGCTGTGGAGTGTGCCATGGAATTAAGCTGTCAAACTCTGGTGAAGACATGATGGCTGATGTCCTCCTCTATATATCCTGCCTTTGACGTCGAGTCACACTTTGGTCTTGTAATATACAAGTAGGAAAAAAATAAAAAAAGAAATAATAAAAGATACATCTGTACAGCAATAGCACAAATGTGCTGAAAAGAAAAGTTATTCCTTCGTGGACTTTTACTAACGATTATATTATTGCAATGTTAATGCAGCTAATCCATCATATATGTATGTATGAGGCCAGTGTTTGCGTTCGCACGTACACCGGTGATCATATGAACATAAGCACCCAAGTCTAACAGGGCAGAGGGTTGGCAGTGATGAATGGCTGCTGCTGTCGTTACTGTGGAAACTGCAATGAGTGTGCCACCAGCTGTAAGGTAACCACTGGAGGAGTCTCCTGCACACACTCTGCTCTCTGTCACCACCACTATATCATACGGGGGGAAAAAAAATAATGTTCTGTCAAAATGCCATATAAAATCCACAGGTATAAGCATTCGCTATGTCTGTGCCCAGCAAAGCTTGGTAAGTCCTGCAGAGTGAGTGAACTTTCAAAGGGATGTTGTGGCCACAGCCTCAGTTATCTTTTCTGAGCAGGAGAATGGGAATAAAGTATTCCTTGAGTTTGGCTGTGTTGATGGATGCGAGCAGATAGAATGGGGGGGGACGACGACGACGACGACTCAACACAGTCTCATCAGAGCAGCCACTTCAGATGAGTTCACTGATAGGCCCCAACACAGACACCTCAAAGACACACTCACTCAAGAGAGGCTGCTACTACTAAGAAATGCAGCCACAAAGATGTAGATATTCATACAATCTGGAAACTCAATCTGTCCTTTCTAAATAGTGTTAGTTAGTACAAGAGAATATAATTTTACTAAGACAGCAATGATTCATTCATTAATAATCGAATGCTAAATTAATTGTCAACTATTTTGAATCTAGTCTTTTTATATATATGTATATATTTATCATTTATCAAGCTTCCTGAGTTTCTTAAATGTGAATATTTCCTGGTTTCTTTACTCCATATATCAAAAAAATCATTAAAACTGAATAATTTTGGTTTACGAGCACAACAAGACATTTGAGAACATTGTAATGTCGAGGCATGTTTTATTAATTGATTATGAAAGTAAAAAAATGTAAATATTTGTATTCAATTATTACGCATATGAGGTTTTAATATTTTAATTTTAGTATTATAAAAGATTTGAATTGAAGGGCTAGTTCAGGTGTGGTAGGTGTGAAGTATTAACGCCACCTGAAAATGAAAACAATTGTTAAATAAAATATGTGTCCTCTTAAAATGAGATCTTAAGAATATACTTGCTCACACAGGAAATGTACACTTGTAAAACCCCTCACTCTCCTGTACCAATGTCCATAAAGAAAACCTCAGGTTTTTGCTTTTGGGGATACTGGACCTGCTGGTCTACTGCTGCGTCATTTGGTTACTTTGTGCACCTTAGGTAAATCAAAAAGAAGAATCTCAATCACTGAAGTCACAAGATAGCCTATTTAGACTCACTGATGGAAGCAGCAGTGGATTAACTCCTGTATTTTGTGATGTAAAATCCCTGATTTTCTGTATGGACTTTGTGTGGGAAAGTTAGCAGGTTAAAAACATCAGTTTCCACATATCATTCACTCTGATTGTGGATTATAGAGGTCTACATACTGAATATTAACAGACAGTCTGCATGTTAACCCTCACCTTGCAAAGGGAGCTGAGGTCAAACCCAAAAGACTGGGCATTTCGAGAGCCTGCATTCATGTAATTCCCCAGCAGCAGCACCAGCTCCAGCAAGCGGCCAAAGGAGCGACTATTCTTGACCTCATCACAGGCAGCGTTTACAGCCAAGATATCTGGACGCATGTTGTTCACCTGCTCCTCAAACTGCAGTCGGAACAGGATGTGGCTCAGGCGTGGACTCAGCCGCTTCACACTGCTCATCTGCAATAGGACGGAAGAAACGCGGAAACATGAAGAAGGTGCCGGGATTATATGAAAAGGAAAGATGGAAAAGGCAAAATAGGAGAGGAGACAAGCAAAAAGAAGTATGACCAAACAGTGGGAAACAAGCAGCATTGTCAAACTTAAAGTGAACGCAATCACACTTTTCACAAACTCAGATTAAGCCAATCTAATTTGAAAGGGTATTTATGCAACCAACGTGCTGGAAAGTGTTGCTAGGCAGTAGTAATAGATGCTGGCAGTGATTTGATTTGGGACCCAGGTCTGTTAAGTTAATTGTGGAGTTCGCGTCCATATAGGGCAGACAGCAGTGGGGGTGGAATGGAATATACAATAGGCTGCCTTGGATTACCACTCTCACACAATTAGAGAAAATTGGAAAATATTGCATTGGGCCCAGGGCCTGGCCACAACATTGACTGTGTACGTGTGTGTGTGGGGTGGAGTTAGGGGGAGGGTGTGGGTTCGAATAGTCTGTTTCACACAACAGCTGGCTGTGCGCTTTGATGTACTCCATCAAGGGTTTAATTATAGCTACTGTAATGTTATCAAATGACTATTTCAGTGAGTGAGTGTGTTTGTATGAGAGTAAAAGCAGAGAGGAAACAGGGGGAGAGAGGAATATGAGGATATGAATGATAAATAAAAGGAAAAATAGAGTAAAGTAAAAGAACCATGGGGGGCTGGAGATATGAACCAAATGTATCGGGGTGCCAACAGTCAATTTTTGCATCTGTTGATTACAAAAATACACTTTAAAGAACAAGCTATGCAAATTGCAGTTTCAAGGTCCAGTGTGTAACATTAGGAGGGTTTATTGGCAGAAACTTAATATAAAACCCATAATTATGTTTGTAGTTGTGTATAATTGCTTCAACATAAAAAAATGTCTTGGTTTTTGTAGCCTTAGAATAAGCGTTTGATCTGTACTTGAGGCAAAGTTTGCCCTCTTGTGCTGCCATGTTTCTACAGAAACTCAAAAGGACAAACTAGCTTACAATGGACAGAAGAAAGCCTTTGCCCACATTAGGGATGCAACAATTAGTCGATTACGTCATTGCACATCTCTTTCACACTGTGGTAGTGAACGCCTGTACATTATTTTTGACGGAGTAAGTCATCTCATTTTTTATCCATCCCTGCTGAGGCTGACAAACATGACAACCGATGTTTCAGATGCCTCCATGTCGTTTATTTTGTTTGTAAAACGGTGTGGATGTAGGCCAAACCCTTACAGCACACTCTTAGTTACTTCAAACTTCAGTTTTTGAATATTCTAGATATGGAAAATAATAAAAAGTAATAAAAAGTATGCATGCTGAATCCTGTCACCGATGGTAACAGGAGGGTTAATGTACCTTTGACACCCTGTAGATATACCCATTTTTTACCGAGAGTGTGAACAGTCTCACACAGACTAAAACAACTTAATGAGAGTAAATATGTTTTGCCCTCTCATAGTAAATGTCTCCATGGAGTGTCAACAACCATTAAAAACCCAGATGAAATACTTAAATTCAAAGAAATGCCAGTCATAGAGATGCTGAATACAGCCGAGCCCAGAGGATCCAAACACTGGTAAACAATCAATCAACTGATGTGCAGCAATAAAAACAACTGTACGGTATTACATTGAGTAGTTTTTAAAACTAGAATATGCTTTATTTTTATATTAGGTTGTAAAAAAAATTACTTTGCTGATATTTGTATTTTTGCCTTTTTAGTTGCAGTTGGAGCTGCATAATCATTGGGTCTAAAGCTCTGCATGGTCTACGCAACTAGGTTTATGCTTTTCATTACAAAACTAACAGGTGCTCACTATTTTATTTTTTTACATGATTGAACCTGCAAAAAAAGCCTCTGATTTCATTTCAACTGCCCACAAATCCTTCTTGCTCAGCATAACACATTATAGTAGTTACTTAAAAGAAAATAGGAGCGGGTTTGGGTGGATTGATCAAAAGACGGCAACATTGAAAATAAATTCTGACTCGTCCATTGTCTGTAGTTTCCACAACCTCTATCTCCCGCCATTCCTCTTTTCCCACTCACACACTATTCCTAAATGGGGCATTCACAGCTTTTGTTTAGATACACCACTGGTCCACATACTCCCTCATCCCCATGGTGACCAGAGTGGTGCTGTGTCTTCCAACAACCAGTGTGTGAAAAGAGCAATATCAGCGGCCAGAACAGCACTCAGAGTAAGACTTCCTGATAATGGTAGTTCCATAATAAGATAAATAAAGGATTGCTAAACGTGTGGGTCATCCATCAGCTTAGGGTCTTAATTGACATGTACATTTGTATCTTAGAGTATCTTCAGCTCTCCTTGAGGTAGCAGAGCTAAAGACACTGATATTTTTGTTGAAAGTAACCAGGATGGACAGGAAAGAGATAGAAATGAGCATATTTGAGGGAAAGATCAGGTTGAACTTTTTGGGCATAAAGGAAGAGATGGTCAAGGTTTTGAGATGGTTTGGTCATGTGCAAAGGAGAAAAAGTGATTATCGACAATGGATGTTGAAGATGGAGCTGCTGGGTAGTAGGAAAAAACAGGACAGTTGGTGTAATAGAAGAGAACACAAGGGATAGGACAAGTTGGAGGCTGATGAGGCGAAGGGAGAAGTGGAAAAAGGTAGAACAAGAAGAAGTTTGGATGTGGGTAACAAAACCCCAGCCCCAACCCATCACTCATCACTAGAAGTTACACCTTTGATTGTATTGCTTATTTTAAATTTCCTTGAACAGTGCACATCATACTGTCACGCTAGAAAAGGCACACACGAAAACATACGAGTATTCATGTTGCAACTGCTGATAAGAGAGAAAAAAGGAAGAAAACAAAAAAAAAAATACATATATTTCAGTCATTCTATGCTGGAGTGTCCATTTACATCACATGCATAAGACATATTTCAACATGTTTGTTGACCGCTAGAAAAAGGATGTGACAGCTACACACAAGGCACAATTTAACTCCGGTGTGAGTGCAGTAAATATTGAAAAAGAAAAAAAGATAAAATGCATGTGTTTGAACAATGGCACATTAAGAATTCCCTTTGAACCTGTGCTTTTCCGATAGGTGAAGGGATCTGTTCAGGCTCACACAGTCAAAGCAGCGAGGGAAGCAATATTATAGACTGTAAGTACGCTCTTCTTTGTTCTATCTCTCCCTGATGAGCTATAGACAACAGCTGAGCACGCTGTATCCCCCGATTCATCCACTCAGTCACTCCATTTTCATTCAGTTCTAAGACTCTCTTCTGTGAGTGATTACAAATAGTAATATTGTGTTTGTCAGTAACCAGGTTGCTGGGCAGATATACAACATACACCTGCAGTGCTACACCTTTTATGCATAATTCTGAATAAACATCCTTTAAAAGGCTTTGAGAGAAAGATGTGGACGTAATTAGACAGTAACTGCTGCTCTATAATATGCGTACATGAACACATTAGTTCATAGGTGCTCTGTCTTTCCTCTTACGGCTTAGGCAAGATAGAATGTTAAAGAGCTATGGATTACGATAAGTGTGTCAAAAAGAGAGGCATTTAAAAAAAGTATGATGCAAAAGGGGAATCTTTATTTTCCCTAATACAGCACACGCATGTGGTGTGACCACTGCCTTAGAGTTAACATGTCGTGAATATCAAAGTGCACATTTAAATTAAACCATGTGCTCATTACAACCCCATTTGATTGCAGCATTATGTGTACAAGGGTGGGCTGAAAAGTTCATAGACTGACCATGATGCAATGGTTAAATTTGACTAAATTTAGCTTTATTTTTCAACATAGTTTCCCCCTGCTGTCTACATACGTCTTCCATTGGAATTGCAGTGCATGGATGCCCTTGGTATAGAATATCTCACATCAAGCGGTGAACCCAACACTTCTGGGCTTGGAAACATTCAAGAAAACCAGCTGGATCTGCTTCAAAATGTGCCAAGTTCATCTCACAAACCCCCTACCATCCATCACATCACACCCGTACTACAGCAGCTCTACTGGCTCCCCATCACACAACGCATCAGTTACAAAATACTGCTCCTCACTTTCGAATCCATCCAAAACCTTGCACCTCCATAAATTTCAGATCTCCTCCACATTTCCACTCCTGTCCGCACCCTTAGCTCCTTCTCGTCCATCCACCTCCTGACTCACAATGACTCCCTCTCACACTTAAAATCCAAATTCTATTCTATTCTAAACTCACCTGTTTAGAACAGCATACTCGATTCAATTTTTTTTTGGTTATTATATTTTATTGTATTTTTATGTCTGAATGTGTATGTAAGGTGTCAGAAAGGCACCAACAAATAAAAAGTATTATTATTATAAAGTTCTCCTGCAACATGACCAGCCTGATGTGGCACCCATAAAGCAGAAACCATAAACATGTCAGGTCTGTTGTGTAGAATGTTCTCTCCTCCTTCACAGGAGATGTTTACAGCATTGGCTATCTGACTAACAGTCAAATGGCTTACATCCATCACAAAGTGGTGAACATGATGAATGTTTTCTTGACATCTGGACCTTGGGTCATCTTCAAGACGAACCCTCGTGAGTTCACCTGCCCACTATTGCACAGCTGAAAAAGGTGGAACGTCACCCCTTAATGTAGCAACCATGAATTAATGAATGTCCTTGGGGGCAAACACCCTTTTTATGCAGATGTTTGGTAAAGCCACTGTGACACATTTTGTGGCACAATCGTAATCATACAACTGAAGCCTTTGCTTTCTACTAGTCTCTGTAGCCTCTAGCAGTGTTGCCGACTTAGCAATTTTGTCGCTAAGTTGCTATTTAGTGAGAATTCAGAGCCCTGTAGCGACTCCTTTTGAAAAAATGACCGATAAAAATACTGATTTTATTGGAGACTTTTGGAGACTCTAAAGCTTGTATCGTTTTCCTCCCCCATTTCAAAGTAGTCAGAGCAGCACATCCAGACTGCAAATTAATCGGGCATGCACAAAGCGTCCACTGGCTGACCCGTAAAATTAAAATAAATGCACTAAAAAACTAAATAAATGAAAATAATTGTAAAATTAACTCCACTAGAGTGCCTCCTTTGGGTCACTTTTGCTGGCCTCATGCCAGAATAATGGAGAAGGTTTGGAAATGTGATATTAAGAAAAAAAATAAAAAAATCGACAGAAGAAAGCTCCTTTGTAGTTCGAAATATAGTTATTATCACTTTTTTGTCTATTCCCCTCTCTTACAGTATCCAATTATGCAAAGTAGGTGCCGACATCATTTAGCTAATTTTAGGACAGTCAATAGCTACTTTCCTTACTGAAGAGTTGACATCATTGGTTAGGTCTAGTTAGGTCTAGGTCTTTAGTTAATTAATTAGCTGTCAAATGTGATTTATCTGGAAGGAAACAATAGAGTTAGTATCAGGTTGGATTTAATGCATAAGCCCCACCCTTGTATACAGGGTCAAGTGGCTCTGACAGGTCCTCAAACACAAAAGTAAGACCAGCGACCAAAACAGAGGCTTGATAACCACATACAGAGAAGAAGAGCGACATCACATCAGTACTCTACTAAAGTATTTGCATAGGAAACATTTGTTTCCTGACATCTTGTGAGGCTGACTGTTGCATGAAAATAACATCCAACATAAATACCACAGCATAAAGAATTTGTGTTTTGTGTGTGTGGGTTTATATACTCACCACAATCCCAAACTGCTCAGGCTCTGACAGATTTGCATACTCGTTTTTATACTTGGCCAAGGCATTCAGCTGCTCCTGCTCAGGCAGATGCTTTACAAGGTTCTACACAGAAAAGAGAGAGAGAGAGAGGAAGATGGAGAGAGTGAGAAGTAGCATGAAAGAAAGCAGAGAGTCGAATAAGAACCGGTGTACACTTATTCAAAAAAATACCCTTACAGTGATTATGTTGTGATGCTTATTTGCACTTGGTAATATATTTTATCTTTCTCGTTTACATTTAGTCGTTATGCAGATGCAAAGCAACTTACAGTTTCTTTACCTTGTAAAATTTAAGGAATGCAAAATTCTATGTGTGGGTTTGAGCAGCATGAACTTAACCAGTCCTTTTCTGAGGAGAAATGGATGTAGAATTAGCCCTTGGACTTACTTTTCTTTGGTCTGTGCTTGTAAAGAAATCTAAACAACTGCTGTTCTGTCTGTGTCCTGGTAAAGATCTGTAACTGCAATGAAATGTAATAACAAACACAGGACCATATCCTCAAGGCTATGCATATGTCTGCATATAGACAATTTAAAGTTAAACTCTGATTGTTTTTTTAAAGACAGCCAAAAGGAATAAATGTTAAATTATTTAAGCCAGACTGATTACATTCTTATTTGAATGTAACAGCTATTTTAACAAATACATTAATCTAACGCTTTAAAATTGGGTTGAAAATCTGTTTTTGATGCCTGGAGTCAGGACACATATTGCCACTTCCATTACTTGAGTTTTTATTGATGCACTTTAATGGAATTTGCCTTGATGACTATGTTTGCGTCAAGTAATTAACAATTATTGATCAAATTAATTCTTTAAAACGTGCATCCGTAGCTCATTTGTTTCACTTCAGCTTGCTAAAAACCACACAGGTCATCAATCTAAAGCCCTGAAATGCACATCCTCAATGTCTGATGCACAAAATTGTTTGGTATATGTATATATTATTTACATTTTTTGGGGGATGTCTGTGTATGTAGTAAAACAGCTCCCAGTCATTCATAATTGATTTAAAGTTTGCTTGCTTGTTTGCCCCATCCTACACTGTCGAATTCTCTGTCCTTATCGTCTTGCTGGTTACCAAAGGTTTACTGACCATTTAGTGGTCCCTGGGCCAAGATGGACACAGAGGGTATATTAGGACATTTGCTGTGGTTCAAAGCCTCTGGGTAAGAAGAGCCTTGGTCAGGCAGGTGACCACAAGCCCAAGACTCAGATATTACATTTCTATTAAAATGTAAACGCAAATATGAACAGAAATACAGAAGTACTTGGTTAAAGAAAATGTGCATTTATGTGTTTTCATCTGCTTCTCTTGAGCAAATATTGGTTTGTTTACCAAGATAAGCAGCAAGTGGCGCAAAAGTGGAGGTCACCACTGACAGATAAGAACGTTAAAATAAATAAATAAGTGTTTGAGGTTGTTAATACTAGGGATGGGAATTTCCACCATGGTCAATCTCCTCACTTCTGTTGCATCAAGAGTGCGTTGAGCTGAGAGGAGCACCTTCAAGATGCATTCAAGAAATCTCTTAAATTTCATCACATATGCAAACACACATGAAGCCCGTTAACTCAATGATTGCTGCTGCCGCCACCTTCTGGTAAAAGTTGCAGCACAAAATAAGTTTTTATTATTTTAATATATTACAAATTGTCAAAGTAACTGATTGACTTTTTTTAAATTAAGTGAATTATTATGCACATACCTATAATACAAGGTGGTGTATGTTGCTGCCTCCATGTATTATTGTAGTAATACAGCTTCCTTTCTCTAAATTGAGAAATGTTGTGCTTTCCTTATGAGTGCACACAATCACATTCCTCTAACCCATCATTTCTGCAGATTTTTCAACCAGTGGGATGTTTCAGTCACAAGATTTCTAAATGTCATCCCTTAATCACTGAATCTATTTCCGTTGCATTTGCCGTTTGCCTTTTATCGATAGCAAGAAATTTTATGCGTAAGACTGTTTTCTAGTCGTTTGTGTTTCCATCCAGGATTTTTTGATGTGCAAATGAAAAATGTGCATACAAATAAGCTGATGGAAACCCCCCTAAAGACAGCTTCTGCAGGACTCCTTCAATCAGGTCTTCATGCCGGCGTGGCATGAAGACCTGATTTGCCTTTCACACTCTGAGTGAAAGGCAAATGAAAGCCCACTTAGCCATACCAAATTGAAAAGATTGTGATGACACATTTGAGATACTCTGGTTTTGGAAGAAGAAGTAGAAGTCCAAAAAATGTTTTGTTCAAGAAACAATCAGATGCTGCTCATAACATGGATAATACAATGACAAATTATTGTGACAGCATTAAGCTGTGAGGAGCAGCAGAGACAGGGAGACTGGACACACTTGTGCTGCGTTCCATTTACATTGGAACTCAAAATGACCCAAGTTCCCCGCATTCCAGCTGAGAAGTCAGAAATGTGAACGTATCTCGGGCTAACTGTTATTGCTAGGCACTGTTGAGTTGAGCAGTAAGAGTCAATAACAACACTCTGCGTGGAGTTTTGCAACATGACTACTGTTAATAAATTAAACATTACTATCTATATGAGTGATTTACTGAGAAAGAAATACAAAAGAAGTGTTATTAACAGTAACTGTAGCAGTGTTTGTATCTCGACAGCCATCTTGGAATCCAATCTTGGGGTCGGTGGGGTTGATCCGAGATCAGGGGGTGTTCCGTATGACGTCAGAAATTCCGAGTACAAATGGAACACAGCATTAACGGAGGGACAAATCCAGCTGTATAGAGAGCATGCATGTGCGCTGGGGCTGGCTATCAGCATGACAATGACCTGAAATGTAATGCTGGAGTGACTGTGGGACAAATTTCTGGCGATCCAACAAAAGAGCAGACTTAAACCCCATTCAAAATCTTTTGAGAGACCTGGAGATGGCAGTTCACGGACACTTACCATCCAGTCTGACAGAGCTAGAGAGGAACTGTCAGGAATAATGGTATAAAACTGTCCACGTCCAGGTCTACAAAGCTTGCAGAAGTAAATGTGAAGATTCAAAGCTATAATTGCTCCCGATGCGGATTCTACAAAGTATCAAATTAAGGGTGTGTATCCTTTTGTAAATAAGACTTCACAAGTTTTGACTTTTTATTAAATTAAAAAAAAGTTTCTTGAAGTGTCACTGAAGTTTTCATCTGAGTGTCGACAAAAATGGCAACTTCATCCTCCATCGTCGTCAAAGTTCCTGATAAAGCCAGTAAATAATGATGTCCCTTGTGTTGTTACTTCACCCCACGGTGTGGGGTGTATGTCTGTCACTCTGTCTGTCACCGCACTTGCCAATATGACCAACAGAGGCCGACAGAGGCTTGCTGCATGAATGGGGTGAAGTCCGCCATCTCCGATTGCCTTGTTTGTCATTGTTTGTCTTTTTGTGGTGCATGGTGGCTCTGTGGGAGCCCCCCTTACTTCCATTGTACCAGTACAATGACAATAAATCTATTCTCTATACAGACACTATTAATGTTAGGCGTGGTGATCTATGTCCCCCTACCCCTCCTTGATCGGTTACTGGAGCTGAAAACGTGTTCACATACCTGGATCATAGATTCAGTGAGCTGCTCCTCATCCATCTCCAAAACCATGCGACGGATTTCCTGATAGGGCATACGAAAGGAACCCAGGAAGATAGCTGCACAAACAGAAAGAAAACACAACAAATTATGCATTAAATACTGTTTACAAAGTGGGAGCCTTGTATAAATAATCATATGTATTAATATATACATTTAAAATATATACACATTTAGGACAACTGGTTTATTATTATTATTATTATTATATAATAATGATAACCGCATATTACATTTTAAATATTCCACTAGTTGTGAACGCATGAAATCTTCAAGCACATAATACCACCAGGGACAGAAAGGCAAATGCCTTGTTGGGTCTATTAGATTAAAGTCGATCGATCGGGAAAAAACCTGACATTTAAAGGATGTGTGAGTAAGCTCGGAGCCAGTTGGTGCAGAGTTTGTTGTTGCAGAAATTGTTGGTAAGAGTTGAGATTTAAGGTAAAAACTCTGGTGGTTTATGTGTCATTTAAGGTCGTTGCTCCTGAGTGTCTCCAAAACTAATCAGCTCTGAGGTATGATTTGCTTTGTACCTGCGCTGCGGCAAGTAGATTTTAACTCAACACAACTCATTATATTGAATAAATTTGCCCTGAATCAGCCTCGATTAAGCAACAAAAGTAAAAAGCTGCACATTCATTCTCAATCAAAGCTGAGGCTCTTTACCTCTTATGGTGGAATACAAACTGCCAACTCTCTATTTTGCCTGCACTATAATTTCCGCTGCATGATTTATCACTGTTACTGGGCTGATTAGTCTCATTTGCTTTTAATACATGAAACAAAGGTCACCGCTCTTTGTAATATAAGCCAATGAGGTACTAAGATCTGGGAGGTTTTTTGTATTTCTTTTAAGCCATCAGCTGGTTGCTCATTAAAACGGTCATTTAAAGAATGACCATGTGTCAAACAAGCGTTTGTGTGTTTAAAAATAGGGGGAGAAAAGACAGACAGCTTTATGTGATCATACTTAGAAGCCTTTCCCCTTCTATTTCTTCCTTATTGGATGCCTAAAGTTGTTAATTAGTTCAGCATGTGTGTGTGTGTGTGTGTAGACATGAGTCACAGGTAGCTGTCGCCAAGTTCACAGTAACCGTTGTATTGCTTAAATTGCTATGGCAACAAGGAGAGGTGTAACTCCATGCATGCTAACCTCTTTTAGGCCACTTAATAACATGCAAAAAGCAAATAAGGGAGATTTGAAGTGACTTAAGTGAGATAAAGGGCAAAATTATGGGTAGAAGTAGCAGGTCCAACACTCTCTTCTCTCTGTTTCTCTCCCTAGTGCTCGAGAAGAGGAACGTAGTGAGGGAAAAAAAAATACTTACACAAATTCTGTGCAATCTTGGGATCAAGCACTTTGAGCTCTTTAATTCTCTTCTTTATGGATTTCTTATCCTCTGAATCCTCCTCTTGTTTTTTGGCTGATGAAGACAGAAACATTGATTTGTATTATCAACGGCTTACACAAATGTGTGCAGGTATAGGTGTACTGTTGACACATGTATGATAATAGGATTCAGATACGGACAGATAATGAGATTTTTCAGTGCAAGCACAAAGCAAATGAAAAGCAATGTACTGTACATACTGTCCAGTTGAATCCTACACATTTATTTAGAGCTGTTTCACTGTATTTTAAAGATGCAATCATGTTTAGGATTTAAACACAAATATGTGGGTCATGGTTGAAAGATTGCCATGCTGTTAGAAAAACACAGTGTGGGAGAGTAAGGTATGTGACAATATGGCTTATACTGTAAATAATATCTAAATATTTTTAAGGAAATTTCCCTCAAAACATACAGTTATTTCAGTAATCTTGATTACAAATTTGCTTTTAAATGACATCTTAAATGTTATGGTTAACGGAGGATATCAACATGGAAGAAGAAACAATACATTTGCTCATAAATATGGTAAATTCTGCTGTTACACAAATAACTGGACTTGAAGAAGGATATAAGGATATGATAAATATCATAATAGACTAAATGTGTCAATACCAGCACTGCAACAGCCTTTAAAACCAGGAAAAGGCATCACAGGAGCCACATCACAATGTGAAGATGTCTTATACCAAAGGATTGAAGGGATGCAATGCAACCAGTCACATTTACTCCAACTAAATTATAACCACGCCCAATATCGCAGTGTCATTCCCCATCCCTTCCTTATTCAGCACTCTCATGTTCATGTGGCTTTACACACGGAGCGGCTGCACGGAGTGATGCAGAGACGAAAGTGGAGTGAGAGCCATTTGAGTAAACGGGAAACTCCATCAGTTACTTGCAACAATTTGACCCATCTGAGCTGTCAGAGAGGAAAGAATCCTTCTGGCACTTATAACACAGCTTTAGGTAAAGTTTGGTGTACAAGTAACGCCCTGGGACTGTCCTGTCATTAAGGGCTACTGGAGAGGGATACATAATGCTCTACAGGACATCTTTACCTGAGAAATACCCCTCGAGAGTAAGGCTATGTTTTTTGGACACATACCTGAGGAATGGCTGAAAGGGGATAAACATCTACTAAATATCTTGCTGGTGGCCTGCAAAAAGGGTATAACCAGGAAATGGTTGTCACAGGAAAGCCCAACTTTAAATTTATGGATGGACATTACAATGGACATCTATAAAATGGAGAGGATAACTGCATTTGTTAACCATCAATTGGAGAAATTTGATTCATACTGGGGGAACTGGGTCAAATATGTCACACTCCATAGACCTGATTTTATTTTTACAAACCAATGACTGTACTATACGAAAAGGATCACTCCCTAACTTGTACATAGTTGCTAATGTGTGTTTTTCCTTTTTTCATTGTTTGTTTTTTTTTGTCTAGGCATTTAGAGCAGACAACAGATGTGAGATGTAGGCATGTATGTCTTGCCGGATGTGAATGTCTGTTTCTGAATGTCAATAAAAAATAAATTATAAAAAAAAAAGAAAAGTAATTACTACAGTACATTACTTTATATTAGAGCTGTCTTGATTAAATTGATTAGTTTTTGCAGCCCTTTATTATGTCATAGTGTTTGAATTACAGTTGTTGCATTAATGAATGTAATTTTACTTGTATTTACTTACGCTTTTGTTTGTATTTATAGAATAGTCGTAATGTAAATATTCACACGCAGGCTTAAAAAATTATCAGTACATGTAATACATCACTATGGTACTGTGATGGTGGCATTTGTAGACAGGAGATCAGGCATCATGAGATTTACAGTCACAAACAGCAAAACAAGAAACACACATTCATACACAGCCTTCTTGAGCCAAGCTCACAAAGAAAAAGGAGCTCATGGTTGGTTTTAATTATTTAAAACACCAGATTAAGAGAACAAATGTGCATCCCAGGAGTATTCTGGGTAATTGTCTGGTGCTGTAATTATGTGAGGGGAAGAGGAGAGGACAGTGAGGGTTAATCCAACGGATAGGTATTTCTACATTTCCACATGAGGCTGTAATTGTCAAGAAGTTTACTGGGAGCTTCCACAGAAAAAGACAGCTAACATCGTTCACAAACATGGACACCTATGATACAACCACCATGTAACAGAATAAACACACATGGCAACACTGACGATTTCCATGCACTTACGTGGCTCAACTGCTGGTACATTGTCGTCACAGTCTTTCAGTTTGTAAGAGAGGTGCATTTTGCAATAGACAAGGAAGACAATTGAAAATGCATAACATTGAAAAGGGAAGAGTGAGTGAGAGAGAGAGAGAGAGAGAGAGAGAGAGAGAGAGAGAGAGAGAGAGAGAGAGAGAGAGAGAGAGAGAGGAAAAACAAGATAAAACGTGAGACTAAATCCTGTCCACTGCTGCATGAAATGTGAAAGAAATCCAAGACAGGTAAGCACACATACACACACAATGAAAATTAAAGAAAAATGGCTGATTATATAAAGAACATAACAAAAGAAAAGTGTGTGTTTGGGGGGACTCTGGTAATGGTGCTATTAAGTATACTCTTTGGTTCGTGGACCCAAATGTAAGCCTTTCTTCAATTAAACAATCACACTGATTTGTGGTTGAGGAGAGAAAAAATAACCCACTCATGAAAAAAAATGCTTTTAGCATTTTATGCCTTTATGAAACCTGGTGAAATAAAAATACTGGACACGAGGCAAGGCGGGGTTTGCTTGTAAAGAGAAAAAATGTTAATATAATATTCATCTATGCATATATATAGCTAAATGATAGATGCCTTCCAATGTAAATAGAAAACCAATCTAAAGGGAACCTACAGTCACTGCCAGTACAATGTAAGTCTATTGTCTACCACCTTATGTGTGGTATATGTTGAAAAAATAATAATGCAAAGCTCCTCTCTTTGGATTGTGTCAGTGAATATATTCCTTTATTCAAAAGGCCTAAAAAGAAATAAAGTAAAAAAAATACAACAACACACGAGTTATTAGACAGAAATGAAATCAATAAAATGTAAAGCCATCAATATTTACCTTTACCAGCATGGATATATATTTGTATAGGTTTTTCAATTTTTAATTTGATGTTATTGGACATTTGAATGCAATATAAGGAGCGTTCAAAAGCCTCCAGCTCACTGCATTAAGATGTTATATTGATCTACCCATCATAACATATAGCCTCATACACACACACACACACAAACAAACACAGAGAGAGTACCAGAGTATTACCAACTTGTTTCACTGCATATTAATATACTTGGCTGGAGTATATAATCTGAAATTCACCCCCACATAAATTGTCAGGTATTCTTCTTAGGATACTGCATTAACTTCCATTCACTTAAACAGTCTAAACAAATTGTTATTCCTATTACCTTAACCATAACGAGTTAATGTCTAACCCTCACCTTAACCTAACCACAATGCAAACATTAGCCTTAACCTTAACCTGTTCCTCAGAAATTTGGTTCTGCCTCATTAAGAGCTTTTGGTCTCCATGAGGACTACTGGTCCTGACAAGGTCAGTGTTTATGCCAGAAAAGGTCCTAAAAAAGGTAGCAAATACAAGAACACACACACGTACAGAGACACACACTAAGCTGCCTTAGGTGTTATCAGTTAAATCAGCTAATTAGATAGCCCCCTTAGAGCATCCCTGTTCCATCCTTTCTGGACTTAAAACATCTCCTCTTTGGGGTGAGCTTGCTCATTATACATCAGCCAATTAAAATGTCCCGCAGGGTGTTAAAGGTCACTGGTAAATCAATCACATGGTGCGGCGACCGCTGTAGTTATCAGATCATGCTATCACCCAGGAAGTGGGCATGATAAGGATACACTTGTGAGCGCAGAGCCGCAGGGAGCCTGCTTCACATCACACATCAAGCGAAAAGTAAGGGGGGAGCAAAGGACACAGCAGCTTAGTTACTGTAACTGCAACTACTGCTGCCTTCAGATGAGGTCGTGTTTACAGAGTTCATGAGAAGTCTATTTGAACTCCCTCCCACTGAAGTGGACATTTTGTAAAAGCTCAGAGTTGACGTGTTATAATATATTTGCTAATATACTTGCCCAGAATAAGGCGACCACCAACAGCTATTTTGAAAGTCATTATTTTGAAAGTATACTATCTAGAGTTGGAACTGAGTATATGCATGGTCTCTTCATGGTTTACAATAAACCAGCCCAACTATTTCCGGTCTGTCAATTCACTTCAGCAGAAGTGTTTAGTGTTTAGTGATAAATTATAGAATTTAGTTGAGGTTGTGCACAGAGGAATGCAGCAGTACTCCACTTTTGTCCCCTCATGACACTTACATTTAAATTTAAATTTAAATTGAATCCCTCAGGGCTAACTAGTAAAACAACGACTTGAAGGCAATGTAAACATTATGAATCCATTTCAGATATTTCAATTTCTAACATAAAAAGCTTTCCATTAGTGTCAGCTGGGCGGAAGTAACAGAGCTGTCTTATATTTCAGCTAAAGTTGTAAGTGACACACCTAACAAAAAGTAAATTATGCTATGACTTTATTTAGTTACCAGTTATAAGATTTAGCTTGAGGTTGTTTTAGGTATTTTCTAACTTACTAACAAATCAAGTCCAAAATATACAACCAAGAATTGCATTAGACTGTTTGAGAGGGCACTATTGGCGCATTTCCACCAGCTCTACTCGCCTTGCCTCACCTTGGCACGGCACGGCACGGCACGGCACGGCTAGGTTGCATCTCCACTACAAAAAAGTACCTACTTAACGTGGGCGGAGTCATCACTGCACGGCTGAGTGAAACTGCGGTGATTTGTTTTATACGCGACACACACACACACACAAGTGACTAGTGACTTTACACCAGACTTGGAGATTTTTTAGTTGGACGTTTTTAGGATTGTTTAGTAGTTTTAACTTATCTTCAGCTCGGCACTGTTCGGCTTGATTTCTGTCCACATGTCCCCGGAGCACAGCCTCCTACTCCACAGACTGCAGCGGCAGGTCGCGATCGCCGGCGCTGTCCCTATATACCACTCCACTTTAAAAGACTCCGGTTAAGTATAGAGGTTTCTCTGGTAGTTGTTGGAGATTATCCCACATTTTTAGGATTATTAAATAGTTTTAAGTGATCTACAGTTCGTCGCGGTTCGGTTTGATTTGTGAGTGGGACGTCTCTTCCTGTGAAGGGCCAGTCAGCGGCCGGCAGTCTGACCAATGATCGCATAGTACCTACTACTAGCATGCTTGGAACCTCACTGGAGCAGGTAAAAATAGTACCTGGTACCAGGTACTATGCTAGTGGAAACGCTACTTAAACCGCGGCGAGGTGAAGTGAGGCGAGTACAGCTGGTGGAAATGTGCCATAAGAGTGCAGCTTGGCCTTCATCCATGCCCTCTTTGTTGAAACACTAATGTTACGTTGTCATGCTGTGACAAAGGATGACAGAAAGAAAAGTAAACTGTGCCATTGAGCAAACAATCAAATGGAAACTAAAGCATGTGGTTCTACACCATATATCGCAAAGAAGCAAGCAAATCTGCGGGCAAACAGAGGAGAACTTATCCTATGCAATAGTACAGGCTCAGCAGAGACAGGTAAATGGTCCCACTCAAAGCTGCTTACACAAAGGTTTGCCATTCACTCACACAATCATAAAGTGCATCTATGCGCAGCACATTCTCCATCTCACATCTACCCATTCACACGCTGTCAACACAACATGAGGTTAAGTGTCTTGCCCAAGGACACATTGGCATGTAGACTCGTGGAGACAGGAATCAAACCCATAACTTTCCAGTTGAAAGATGACTTGCTCTACCATTAAATCAGCATCAAGATAGAAGGCAAGATGACTGATTTGATCAATTGTACATTTTTAATTGGTGGGGAGTTCAAATTAAGGATGTTAACGATTAACCATTGGATTTCAATGGCAACCGACTAACTGCCATTTACAAATTAAGCCATTAAGAAATTATTACTGACAACGTCCAACACAAGAATCAAACCGAACAATGCCGAACTGTAGATCAGTTAAAAGGACTTAAAAATACAGAAACATTATTCTCCAACATATAGCGAGGACATTTCTAAAATCTCAATATTTAAGAGGAGTCTGGCGTATTTAGCGACAGCACTGCCGAAAGCCAAAGAATGGCTCGTCACTAGTTTGCGTCCAGTATAAAACAACATCACGGCAGTTTTGTGCAGCTGTGCTATGATGACACCGCCCACGTTGAGGAGGTATTATAAAGTAATAGAAAACGACGTGACTGATACCCAACCAATTAGAGCTAGAACTGTATCCTGGAGAAGCACCATAAAGTTAAGAGAAAAAAAACTTTCTCCAGGACAAACTCTCTCCTCTGGATGTAAATGGTGTTGACTCGTGGATGGCAAAAGCACAATGTTTTCCTTGTTAGTCATCTATGTCATCAGACATCTGTGTTTCTTTGCAGCCTGAAAAATTATTTCCATAATCGATTCATCTGTTGATTATTTTTATCGGTTGGTCCTAAAAAATGCGAGAAAATTGGTTTGTTTTGTCCACAAACCAAGATGAATGCATTTGAATGATTTCTTTGTTATAGGAAACAAAGAAACCAGAAAATATGCACTTTTAAGAAGCTGGAAAAAAAAATCAAAGAAGTGGTTTAAATGATTAAACAAAAACATCCACAACAATTAATTGATAAGAAAATTAATTGACTATTCCAGCCCTAAAGAAGATCACTAGTGGCAACTTCAAGCAAGAGCCTTATTGTTTTACTAGTTTGACAAAACTTATTTTGCTGCTAATGTACAATGGTTACAATGGAATTGCATTAACCAACTATCATCACTGAACCCATTCAACTATCATCTGAGGGAAAATGCACAAAATGTGCAACCCAAGTTAATATACTGTCATGTTTTCTTATGGATCTGAAAAAGAAGTTGTTATTTCCATCTGTCATTATGCCGTTGCTTTTCCTGTATTTCATTCTCTGCTCACCAGCTTGCTAAATTGTTTTTTCAAGAAGAATAGCGAGAGAATCAAGCATAGCAGTGAGCGTCCAGAAGTAAAAATCCCTTTCATTTTCTGCATGGGGATTTTGATTATCAGCCATAATATTATGGTTGTTAATCAAAATAAGACTGCACAATTATGCTATATGCTTCTATAGAAGCCAGAAATTTGCTCTAAGAATAAAATGTTTTATTCACAATGTTAGGAAGAAATACTCAAAGAGTTTGTACTCAAGTGTTATATAGCTTCCTATAGTCTTGACTGGTGGAGCTCACTCTTATCTGTCAGATCATTGACAGACCAACCATTATTTCCATTTCTAACATGCTGAAAACACTATTTACATATATACAAGACACAACCAACAATACACCACAACAAATCTTAAAACAAGGCTGAAGGGGCTCTGTGGAGCAAGATGCCACATGCATTCTCATGAAATAAATGGAAAATAATAATAAAAAAAAAAATGTCTGGACATTAGGGCTGCAACGATTAATTAATTATTGACTGATGAAATGAATCGTTAATGAATTGTATATGTTAATGTTGGGAGATTTTTTGTAATTTTTCAAGTTTTCCGTTTTTTTAGCTTCTTAAATGTTAATAATTTCTGGTTTATTTGCTCCATATAACAAAGAAATCATTAAAACTGAATCATTTTGTGGCCAAAAGAAGAAATTTGACATTTTCTTTAATTTTAAGGACCAAAAAATTACTCAATAACCTAGAAAATAATTAACAGATTAATCCACCCATCCATCATTCCATCCAAAGGGCGAAAAACAGATTAAACGATTATAAAAATAATCTTGAGTTGCAGCCCAAATTGTCACCAATAGGTTATAGGGTTGCAAATTTTCAGGATTTTCCAATTTTGGAAACTTCCAATGGGAATTAACAGGGATTAAGGAAATAAACTGGAAATATTTAAAATTGAAGGTTAGGAAATTAAATGTAGTTGGTAAATAATATATGTAGCATGATATTTGGCTATAACAATCAAATTTGATACAAATTTAACAGAAAATCAATGTTATTCCTCAATCACAGGCACTTATCACACTACTTCCTGCGAGTCCCTCATCCCTCCCTCGTAATGTACGAGGCCACACCCCGTACATGCAAAAAAATATATTTGTATGTGACACAGTTTCTTTAAATTATCAAACATTTCCAGTTAATTCTCATTTAATTTGTGTACCAGCTACAGTTCTCATGCCTTAGTTATGAGCTCACCAGTTTCAATTTAAGGCAGAATTTGGAACAAGCTTTATTTTTTCCCTTAAATGACACACTGATCAAAAAATAATTGGACCTCTTTAGAGACAGAGTGAGAGAAAAGAAAAAAGCAAAGTTTCAGTTGGAGCCACTGAAAGAAACCAGTTAACATCAGAAGTTGAGATCAGACGATGCAGAGAGGTAAATTAAGAACTCCATCACAAGACAGGAGACAGCAGTGAATTAGAGACAGACAGTAACAGTGGGGAAACAGCATGAGCTGAAAGGCCCGGCGCTGCCCCTGACAGACTATGTGAACACTTTCAAGTAAAGGTCTCTTAATGGAGGCCTGTGAGAAATGTCAACCTGATGGCAGTGGAAGAAGGTAGGAGGAAAAGGTGAATATGAAAAATTGAGGGGAAAAAACGGCTGTCACTCAGTTTTTCTTCACCCATGGTGTGGTATAATTTGGAGGAAAATGCATTTTTAAATATTATTATTATCTTTAATTATCATATCGATGATGTGTTCAGTTAATGAGAAAGGAAAAGTTTGATACTTTCGTGGAGAAAAGAAAAACAATGTTTAGTTTAAGCATTGGCATGTATTTCCAATATTTGATTATTTCATTGATTTGGAAAAGTCAATGTGACTATTCATGATTCCATTAAAAGGAAAAGGAAATTCACAAATGAGTACCCAAGTTGTAGTGCATCTATTATCACAAGGGGGCAGCAACAGCAAGCATTTAGTTAGTGGCCTGTATGTGTGTTTGCAGAAGTGATGGAATTTACCAGGTTTCTTGAATGCATCTCATGGCTGTTCCTCTAATCTCAGCACACTGGAACCTGCGTTGCTAACACAAGCTCTCATGCACTTGATTTGTGTGTGTGTATGTTGGACATGCAAAGAAAGACAGACAATCCTTGAATAAAGTTGACATTGCACACATTGGTGCCCTGAGGGGAAGCAGCTAATTTAGTCATTTAGACATATTGGTGGCATTTCGACTAACTTTCAGAATCTCACAATTCAATACAATTCTGATTCCTTGGGCACAATTCAATTAAAAATGTATGTATGTATGTAGAATAGCGAAGCCGGGACTAGCGAACCCACAACCTTCAAGCTGAAAGACAACTTGCTCTACCACTGAGCTACCGGCACCCCTGCTGTTTAGTGGAAAGAAAAGTTCTGTCTTCCTATATTCAGGATTTTGCAAGATTAGGAAGTTTCTTTATTTGGAAAAACGCAACATAAACACAAGCAAATACATGGAAGCAGTTTACGTTTAAGCTAAACTTGTACAAGAAACCTGAAAAGGTTAAGTGAGGGTATGACATACTGTGGCTCAACTGTAAGAAAGGTCAACAAAAGGTGAGGGCAGCGTCGGTCTACATTCATTTCACTATGTCAGACAGTGGCTCGTTTAATGATACATCTGTTGCATTTCTACTGATATGTCTTGTATTTCTTGTCCAAACACCAACTTCGCCAACTGGTGCCCTCACTAAGTCACCTGCCAAGTTTGAAGTTTGTCAAGTGAACTGTTAGACAGTTATGCGTTTAAGAGATGGACAGACAGACAGACACTCCTTGAATTAATGGACAGAAATAAAATCAACATAACCATCCCCAGTTTAGTTGTGAGCGTTTGAAAAGGGGTCACATCAGAAATATTACAACCTAATCAACCCCTCTCCCTCTTAATAACTCTCTTAGTTTTGTTCCACACGCTGCCACAGCTTAAAGGCACCTGACAAAAAATATGTCAATGTGCAACACTGCGTGCGTGCACACACATGCTCCCCAAACTGTTGCAACTTCCCACAAGGCAGTAACAGTGGATTGTGCCATCAAAGCACTAAAGGTAATGGTGGATGAAATAAAACTGCCGTGAAAGAGCATGACGGATGGTGTACATGACAGACAGGCCTCAGAGACAAGCAAGTAACACCCGCCCCTCCTTGACGCACACAAGCACACATCAAAATCTCCTCCCTCCTCCTTCTTCTACCCTGCCCTCTCCTCTCACTCCTGCAAATCATTTCATCAGGATGGATTTTCAAACTTCTTTACACACACACAAAACCCTCACACTCATGTCAACCTAAAACATATACAGTCATTAAAACAACATCTAAAGGCAATATGGGGGAAACAGTGCTTGTGTGTGCATCATCTAATCCAATATTTATCCAACGATCTGACTTACTGGGGAGATGTCACACCCGGGTGTTGATATTTCATTTGATGAGGCTTCATTATTTATGGGACATTACAGTGATGTGATCACCTCACCCTGGGAAAGCAGATACATACAAGCAGCACGCAGTGAGGGAGGGGAAAGTTGAGAGGGCAGCAGTCTTCAAAGGGTAATTAAATCACTGGCCAATCAGGGCAGTCATGCAGGTAAAGTTTAAATCACTGCTATTAGGGGAGTTTCTGTAGCAGGGATAATTTTAAAGCCCCCGCAATTCAATGAGCAAACACCCCACACACACACACATGCACACACAATAGCTTGAGGCACAATTCACTATGAGACATCTGATGCACAGGAGGGGGGTTGTCTGGTGCAAGTGAAAAAAATCCAGCACTTCGACACATCTGTCAACTCAACAATGAACAGAGGGGAGATGAACAGTCAAACCGGCCGTATATACTTTGACTGTTGACTCACTGTATGTATGGTTCTGATCCGGCCAAGTCCTGAACTTGAGTCTGCCTGACAGAAACCACAAGAGACGGCCGGGTCCGTCCATCCATCGGAGTAGCTACACGGAAAAAATCTGTGCCTCTGCCCTTCACCTTTCCCTCTGCTCCATCAACTCTCAGACTCCATCGTCATGACTAACGCTGACATGACAGCTCCACTGGTTTGTTTGCTCACCGACTTATTCCCCTGATCCAGAGTTGTGGAAGTGCGAGTACCAGTCAGAAAAAGAAATGAAAAAAAATAAAAAAAACTGAGAGGGAGAAGGGGAGATCAGAGTAATGAAGTGAGGTGCTGTGTTGTGAGTGAGCTAATCAAAGTGAACCATGCAGGGCCACCTCTCCCTGTGATTCAGACTCGATGACCCAGGGCCATAATTAGTCTAAGACTTTCATTCGGATAGCAGCAAATTAATAGACTTCATTAGGCTTTTTTCCTCTCCTCCTCTGTTCCTTCTATACTGAGATTACTTCCAAGTACAAACCACCAAAATTGCTCCTGCGTAAGCAGCAGCAGCATCTTTAAGTCAGCTGCACTCCACATGTTCCCTCTGTGGTCTGTGTGAGTACACAGCATTTAAAAATAAATTCACAAATCTGCACTAAATTTAATGATGCTGCATCAAAAATATCATAATTATTTAGAGGCCTGTGTTAATCAGTGTGTACTATGGCCAGTGGGGATGAATTACTCCAGTACCTCTATTCTCAGTGGAATAGTGCCCTCTAAAGGCCACTTTAAGGCATACAGAAGATTTGTATGTCTGTTTATTGTGTGAAACTCTATTTTTTTTCCCTGACAACTCTGTCACATCAGGTATATGAGACATTACTATCTACATTTCATGCGCTTATATGACAGCACCAGACTGATCGGAAACAATTGTTGAGCCAACCCGAACATTTCCCAAGTCATTTAATGATTGATGACAACCTAAATCATTAACTTCTGTAGACAAGTGCAGTTCTGTTGCAAACACTCAGCCTGTCACCACTCCCCCTGCCCCACATATGCAAAAACATACGTGTGGATGAAAAATAACTGCAGGAAAATAAAGTTGCACAAGCAAATATGTTTTTAACGAGCCAGCCCATTACTTGGGTAATATGAGAAGATAAAAACACAAATTGAGAATAAATTGAGATGCTGATCCTGGAGAAATTGAGGCAGAAGGAGAGAGGAAAAAAAAAGAAGAGGGGGAAACTAAACAGAAAACAAAGGAAGGAGTTTATCCATGCACACACACAAAAGTAAAGCAAAGAGCCAGAGCTAACAAAACCTGCAAAAACAAAAGTCATTCATTCACTGTGTATTACATGATCATCAGGCCCTCCCTCTTTTAACAACGACGAAGAGAGCCTTTTAATGATCATGCATTTGATGAGATGTCTCACGTTGGCACAAAATTTCTGCAGCCAGATGAAAAGTCATTACAGAGCTAATGGTGTTCTCGAAAATGTCACGGCAAAAGCAGAAAGAGAGAAAGAGAGCGGGGAGGGAAAACAACCAAGGGGGAGGCGGAGGGAGAGAGTGAAGGAGAGAGAGGGAGAGGGTCCATTTGATGTGAACAGATGTATTCCAGTGGCGAGCAGCACTGACTACTAGACAGCATGAGATGGACGTCCTGGAGCTAAACTCAGATACTGCCTGTGGTTCAAATCAAATGCTACTGAAAGATCTTGTCTTGGAGTCATTTTCATGACAAATTCTCCTAGAAAATGTCTTGCCCTCAATGAAACACAAGGTAACCCATACATTATACATGCATTTCTCTTTTTCCAACATAAACAGTTGGTGAGGGCGCAAGCATGCAATTCAAAGAGGTATCAGTCTATTCAGCCTACTGCTTCAGTCATTAGTTTTGGGAAAGCTGAAAGTCAAACTCCAACATGTTTGCAGTTTTCTGACTTTACTTGCACAATGATGCCGTTGCCTTTGTCTGTCTTGACAAATCAAATCACTAGCAGTGCAACACAGCATCTTAACCACCACTACACTAAGAAAGACTGTGGAGCTGAAAAGGCCTTAGTAACAAACATTTACAAAACACACACACTGCAGTTTGAAATCTGAGCTCAAAACAACTCAAATTATGAATAAAAATAAAATATTTGATTTGAGCTTTTTAACTTTTTAACCTTCTTCAGGCATTTCATTTAAAAACAGACTACCTTCAATGCTTTCTTTTTATCTTTTCATTTCCACCTTCTCCAACTCTCAACCTCTCCATAATTCCTGGATGATGGTTTCCACCAACCTCTCTCAGCTTCTTTTGTCTGACTGTAATATGAAAGCCAACCCAGTTCTTTGAAAAGCAGACAAAAGTTAGTGTTGTTCCAAAGAAATACACCCACCTTACATTTAAGAGAGAGTGGGAGTGGCCAATTTAAAGTTTCCAATTGACAATGAGCAATGGGGATTGGGTAACTTGCTTAAGGGTAACCCAGCCCTTGACCTGGCAGGGACTCTACAACACTGCAATTACAAGACAAGTTCCCTTTGCACATGGCCATGGCCTGGTTGAAAAAAATAAACAAACAAAAAACCTACATATATACACGTACACACACACACATACTGTATATACACATGTGCCCAAGCACACCCAAAATGCATCCCTGATATCTGTACTGGACAGTGTTAAAATGTTATTTAACCTGCAATGTATAACATTCTGTTGATTCTATTGGAATGGAATCATGACTTCTGAGTCATTGATGAAGTTCATGATGACTGGGCCCCTCCAATTAAGAGCCCTGCTTAATTGGAGGGGCCACAAACATGATGAAGTCAAGAAGAAGTAATGCTGTCATTAAGACTAGAAATTTGCCAATACAATCATCATGGACATCATTAATAACTCAGTAAGTCATGATGCTTCCGATCCCTTAGTTAATGCATTAATGAATGTCATGTGCCATCATGAAGTCAGGCATGAAAAACCATTATTAGATGTGAATTACCAATAGTTCACTGGGTAATTCATCAATGAATGAATGATTTTACATACATCAATTCATGATAATCTATGCACCCTAACTGTTAAGTGTTACTAGACATTTGAAGTGTTAATAAATCTTTAAAATGCTGATCAATAGTCAGCTGATGGCCTTAAATCACTATTGGTTGGGGAACCACATCAGTCTGAGTTGCCAGCACAGAGGAGCCTTCATTGGATCTATGGACAAGCTTTACCCTTCCCACACACATAACCACCATTTCCACCAAGTGCCCCCTACTCCAGATATGCCTGCACAAACTGTCAAAACCCACACAAACACACTTTCTTCCCAGGCCATTAATATAATAACATGGAAATGGGCTGTCTAATTATCTGCAGCAGAGGGATGAGATCTTGTCTTCCCTCAACTTTCACTTTAACAGGCTACATTGATCTGGAGAGTCTGACCTCCACTGAGAACACGGCTTCAATGCTGCAGCAAGACACAAAAGAAGGGGGACACTTAACTTGTGAAGCAGCCTGCTCAAGTTTGGAATACCCATGTGCTCGTTTCTAACAATCTAGTCATTAAAAGTGAACGTATCGTCTGTGGAGCCTTTATGCTGAACTACAGAGGACCACACTGCATAGTTTTACAAAATGACTAATGGCTGTCTGTGATAACAAACACAGAGTCACACTAAATGCGCTACCACTATTTGGTTATCAAAGTAGGACACTTAATAACTAACCTAATTTTAATAAGTTGTAACCTTCTACTACAGTGGTCAGTAACTAGCTCGCCCATATCAGTATTTGGCCTGGCAGATGATTTCAAAATTGAACTATTTCCTTATTTCATACAGAATGCAAATGTGGGTTTTTTTCTCTGACCGAAGAAGTTTTAAGACACTCACAACTAGGGATGCACGATATATCGGCATTAATATTGTTATCGGCCGATGTTCGTCATTTTTTAACATATCGGCATCGGTTCAATGAGTAAAACTATGCCGATTTTAACAACCGATGTTTTGCAATTGAATAAATATCTGGTTGCCATGAATACTGGCAAGTTTGATAAAGTATTTTAACATGTTTTTTTTTATTATGGCAGCTCTTAGTAGAGCTTGTCAGGTATTGTTTCTCATATTTGTTGTGTAGTTTTATTGTGAAGGGAAGTGGCGCGGTTGTTGTTGCCGGAAGGAAGGGTTGTTGACTTTATTTACGTACCCAGTATAGACGCCCTTATCTCGGTTACAGTAACTTTGGCAGGGTATTATTTTTATTTATGTTCATGTTTGTAATTTATGATCCAAACTTCGATATCGGTAGATATCGGTTATCGGCCATAGCAGCAATATTAATATCGGATATCGGTATCGGCGGAAATAGTCATATCGGTGCATCCCTACTCACAACTGTTATTTCTTAAATGATACACTTCTTAAATTTGTCCAAGATTGGATAAAAACAGGGAAAAAATCTGGATTTGCCTGATGAAGATACGATGTTTTGGCTCAATATTCAATTAGAAAAATGTATTATGATCTGCAGTGTATCTATTTTAACTGATTTCATACAAATTATGCAATAACCATTTCCTCACAGTGTTTATATCACTCACCACCACATGACATCATTTTCCTTGGCTGCTTTATTACGTGATTCCCCAGCTCTACATGTACACACAGGTAATGGAGATTCCATTACAGCTGTCGATTACCCACAGTGTTGCTCTCTGTAGACACATGTTTTCAGTTAAAGCTCTACAGCATCCATTAAAATAAGCCCAAATATGTATTTGCAATGAAACAATTTAATTGGAACCAATGTCCTAAAATGCAATATTGTTCCGGCTGGTTAGCATGGCTGTTTTTTTTATTAAAAACATATTATAAGATAATATTAAGATAGTACAGATATTGTTTTACTTTAATTGTTACATTGTTCATTCACTTTTACCAAGGTCAAATTCAAGCAATCTTCAGCTTATTTGTCATGCTTTTCGAGCACCATGCAGCTGTGGTAAATTAATATGAATATATACATGCTCAAAATGATTATTTTACTCTTCTTATTAAAATATAAGGTGTAATTTTCTATAACTGCCAAAATCGAGGTCCAGGCCCAGTTTTCATTTAGACTCTTTGACAATAGGCTATTTTTGCAAAGGAAATGCAATCACTATTTCAAGCAATTTTAGCACTTTATCCAAAATTCAAGCACCTTTCAAACCTTGAAGACACAACATTAAAATCCAAGCATTTCTCAAGGATTTCAGGCACCCATACAAACTATTTCCTTAGCATTTGCAGTTGCAGTCAAGGTGGATTAGCAGATGCCTGTATCCAAGGGACAAATGCCAAAATGGATTTGAGATCTGTGAGGCCTTCATCTAATTGGATGTTACTTATTGGCCGAAAAGGGCAACTCTCTTCATGCCGTTGCTCATTTTCCCCAGTACTATGGTGATGAACAGAGCAAGATGGAAGAAAATCACTGGCTTGCTCTATACAGTAGATGTCAATTAAGATACTAGTATCTCAATTTCAACCATGAGTGTGTATGAAAAAATGTATCCATACATGAACAAGCACAGTAAATATTACACTTGCAGTCATACCCACACATGAAGAAAACAATAACAACAAGGAGCTTTTCCTCATCCAAATGCCATTTAAGGTCAAAGAAGTAAATCTGATTTGACTGCACTTACATGAGGACAGTGGTAGTAAAGTTACAACACTGGACAAATAAGAGGATGAACTATAAATTCCTTGTGAAAACAATAAAGCAGGCTTCCATGATTTAAAAAAATAGTTGAACAAAGGTAAGTCCCTGTCTTTCTTTAGAGGCACGTCTTATCTTTGTCATTTGAAAGCCACACACTTGCCCGCTCATATACCCAATACATTTGATATTGGATCAAGCCATCCCCAAATAAAACACTTTTCCAGAGCATTCACCTAATCCCAAACCATTTCCAGGCCTGGAAGTAAAGATGTTGTTGTTGTTGTGTTAATGAAGAATTAAAGGCATTTCTGGCACTCCTGGAGTACAGGTATTGAATTAAGTTAGTTAAACTAGTGGTTTAATTACTAATTAAACAACTGGTTGGATGCAGTTTAAACTGGCAATATCAACAAAGACATTATGTTATGACAAATATCTATCAATATGGGAAAATGCTTATGCTGCAACGATTAATCTATTATCAATCAATTCATAAATCGTCAACCTATTTGATTTTTCAGCTTCAATAATTTCCTGGTTTCTTTGCTCCATATCACAAATAAATCATTAAAATTGAATAAATTTGATTTCTGGACGAAACAAGACATTCGAGATAATCATCATTGCCTGGTTTGTGAAACACCAATCAACATTTTTTTTTAACATTTTCTGACATAAAGACAAAGACAATAAATTTTTTATAAACTAATAAGAAAATAATCATTGGTTGCAGCACATGTACGTCTTTTTTTGCCATACTGCCGAGCCTTACTACAACATATTACGTACTATTCCATTATGATGGTGGCTTGCTTAAATAAAACTGAATCGCCAATAAAATGTTCCTGGTACGTATTGTGTTTGCAGACATTCATCATGTTTGACAAAAAATACAATTATTTTATTTAAAATAATAAAATTTGAATTAAGTTAGAATAGCAAAATGGCTCTTTAATGGTTTTATTCCACTGGTGTGCCTTCATGTTAAATTAAAGAGGTGATCTCACTGCTGTTGGTGGAACTGAAAAAAAAACATGAGACGGGATGAGGAGCATAGTGGGAAAAAAAGGGATCAGAATTCCACATATCCCCTCAATTCCCACCTGCCAGTCGTCTCCAAAACTTGCTGTGATTTTCACCCTCTCTTTGTGCCTGCCCTGCACACAGAGGAAAGCGCTGCTATACATGTTTTATCTCTCTCTATTGACACTGATGATCTCAAAGAGCTTCTCCAGAGGCCATGTGTGAAATCACAGCAACTGCGTCAAGTTCTGAGAGCTGTCAGCACTGTCTCGGGCCGTCCACTCACTACATGTACTTGTTTGTTTCTCCTCTTTTTTTTCTGTTCCACTAAAAGAACTGTGTTTAAAAAAAAAAAACTAAAAAACATAGACTTCAAATGGTGTGTTCCATTTGAAGCCCGGAACTCGGAAATTCCAAGCCTTCAACAGGAACGCCCTGTGGACATGGATTTCCAACTCCATCATACAGTTCTAGCACTCCTGGGCTCTACTTGGCTGGACTCTACCCGGTTTGGTATCAGGCACATCTTTCCATTACTTCAGAACTTCCTCAATGTGGGTGGGGTCATCATAGCACAGCTGCGTGAAACTGTGGCGACGTTATTTTAGACGCGATACAAACACACAAACTAGTGACTGGCAAAGCAATTGTTTTTGGTGTACTGAATCATTAGAGTCACTTCAAAAAGGTGAATTCAAAAAGATTCACCAATTCACTGAATTGTTCCTTACTTAGAACAGTACTCGGTACTCTAATACGGTTGAACAAGTTGTACTTCTGTACTTCTTTGATGCCTTTCAGCAGTGCTGTCGCTAAATAAACCAGATTCCTCTGTTAAATATTGAGGTTTTAAAAATGTCTTTGCTAAATGTGGGAAACCTTTCAGGGGTACAGGACTGAGAGCTTCAAGTCTTTTTAAATGGTCTACATTTCGACATTGTTCGGTTTGGTTCTTTGTAGGACAGCGCGCTCATGACTCTTCCGATGACGACACTCTCTGACCAATCAGTGACCGGCAGTGTGTTGACATCACATTAGCTCAGCACCATAAAAGCACCAGGTACCAAGTTCTATTTCTAATGGTAAAGGTGAAATATAAGGTGATCTCACTCTCTTAATGGACTTTATATTTATCTGACTAGCTTTTACTTGATAAGCCTTTTAGAACCCTCAGGTCTTCTGGTTGTGGCCTTTTAAATCATCCTAGAGTAAAAAGTAAAACTCACTGGGGGCAACTTTTCATTGCAATGGCCCACTTTGTGGAAAAGCCTCCCCGAAGACCTGAAGGCAGCACAGAATACCCATGTTTTTAAAAGTAACCTCAAGATATAGTATTATTCTTTTTTTTATAATACTATTCATAATTTTGTTTTTATCTAATTCTACTTTTCTTGCTCTTATTCTAGATTGTCTTTTAGCGCTCCTTGCCATTCTTATTCTTTTTTTTTTCACTGTGTGTTTCTTGAATACTTTATTTCTCTATCTATTTTAAGCTACTTTAGTATCTGCTTTATTTCAATTTCAATTCCTATTTTAATACCATACCTTTTAGTTGTGATATGTTATTAAACCTAAGCATTTCCCCAATGATGATGATGTGTCCTGACAGATTTGTCTCTATTAATGTCTTTTGGAGGGGGTTGGGTTTATTAAATTATGTAAAGCACTTTGTGCTACAATGTATACCTGAGTGACTGATTGTCACTTGCAGCTACCACATTCGATGTGAATGGAATGCACCATTTCCCCTAAATTTGATTAGTATGATCTTTATTTTTGTTGATAGTACCTTTACTTGTTTTGTTCTTTATTCTCTCATTTTAATATTTATAAAAAAATATCATGATTATTCTAATGAGAGATCAACTTAGTAGCAAATTTGCACATTGTCATATATGACATTAATTAGAGGAGAATATATTATCTAAATTTGAGGACATAAAAGAAGCAGTGTCCATTGCTTCACTTGTGTTCAAATGCTACTGAGTAAAAATAAATAAGTGGTATGACATTATAAATACTTTATCAAAGTGCCACAGCGACCATTACAAAAACACTTTAAATTCAAAGCTGCATGTTTTCATAAAGCATTAAAATGTGTATGCATCGCAAATAGGGTATTAAATCAGAAAAGGAACAGTCACAATACTCAATTCATTTATAGATTAATAAGTAGCCAGCCCTGTGGCTTTCATTGAATAACCCCTTTGAAAAACATATGAGCCAATCAGCATGAAAATGATAAAACAGCAAGAAATCAAATCAAGAGTCATAATAATATTTCTGAGAGCTTACAGCAAGGCCACCAACACAATCGCCTATGTAATCAAACGTTCACAAATCTGAACACACACCACACTCGGATTATTTAAGGGGGGGGAAAAGGCAATTTATGGTCAGATATGAAAGCAATGAAGCTTAGTTGGAACTGCTGGAAGAAACGCTGCAGTCTCATATCGCAATCTAATATTCCTGTTCAGGTCCATGTGAAAACACAGTGAAAGTTAACACACTGCACCACGAACAAAATTAAGTGGGAGATGAACTAAATCAATGTGCTTTGTGGTTAAGGAACTTTACCCCAGTCTGGTAGTTCAGCTGGGTCAGGATGAAGCTACATTTGTCTTCACAAAGCCTTTTCCATCCCAGCACTTACCAAAGATGAATGAGGACTTTTTTCCCCAAAAAATGTTCCCTTAAGTAAGCTACTTTTGCTTTCTTACAATATTCACTTAAAATCTGAAATATGTGTTCATTTTTACCAAGATTGATGAGATGGTTCTGACTCTGATGGTTCACTCAGGGACAGATGTCGTTAGACTGAAAATCATAACATTTCTTTAAATTTAAACAAGATTTAGAAAGAAGAAGGATTGCACTGAAATCCCATCAGTCACCGTCAGGATATTTTCTTAAATCATTTCAGAGAAAAACATTTAAAAAATGGGTTATCCATCACTATGGCTCTACGTTACTTTGGGGCTGACTCATCTTCAGGTTATAATCAGAGATCATACTTTTCAGGTCTGATTCGATTGTAACGTAGCACCATGGTGATGGCAGTAGTGTGTTCAGGGCCAGACTTTTCTCTCAGTCCTGTACCACAAACAGACCCAAAAAACTCCTTTGTCCCAGTGGCCATAATACTGAACTTACCAGTGAACAATGTGTATAGTGTAATATATAAATCAGTGTTTATTTTGCATCTTAAAGCGGCCATAGCATGGTCTTATCTCGCTTATATGTGAGATACGGAGGTGTACTTACAAACATGAAGTCGTTTTTCTGGTTAAAAACATCCGATTCGCTACAAACAAGCCGATGTAGATGTATCACTGACGCTCTCGTCAGCCGTGCTGTTTCAGACCAAAACCACACCCGTAGAACACGGATTGCCTTGTGATTGTTCTGATTGTTATGGACTTTTAGGGCTTCATAAACAAGGTAATGACGCAGATACATACAAAAATGCAGCGTTAATTGGCACTTCCGGGCTATGGGATCTTTAACTTATCACAGTATTTGTTAGTGTTTAGTACTTTTGCTCCAATACAGCTGTGACTGGATAACTGAATTTTGTGCAGGATTAATAAAGTATCTATATATCCATCCATTCATAATCTATAACCTATCTATCCAGCAGCATTTAACAATACATGAGCAAAACCTGCATATCATTATTCCATATTTATCATTTTAAAAAAATTTTTATCTATGAATATTGACTCCAATTTTGGATCACTCTGCAGATCAGTGACATCCATCTATTTAATAAAATGATTCAGTCCATATTGGCACCACAAATTAATGTTAGATCAGACTGAGCACTCATTACAATCCCAGAAAGAACTAGGATTGGATAGGATTCACATTTGAATGGATACTAGTGTTTCAATGGATACCAGTATCGTTGGGTATACCAGTACAGGAACTTTTATTTGAACTTTATATTTCAACTAATACCATTGAATATTGAAATAACATTTTGCTACAAAAAAAAATTTGGAAGTCCATGTGAAAATAAGCTTCTCTTTCTCACTTGATTTAATAGTAAGTGAAAAACTCTCAGTAAATACTACTGACAATTTACTGAGAGTTTCAGACCTTCAATAGAACACAATGACAATTCTGGAAATTACGTTCCCATTTAGTGGTTTGCTTCATTAAATGTCAGAAACTATTGAACAATGTTGATCAGTGTTTCCCAAACCTGAGAATGAATATTGACATTTAAAAAGCTGAAAAACTAAAAAATTTGTTTTAACTATATAAAAAAAACACTCAAACTGATCAATTATCAATAGAGATGCTGATTAATAAGATAATAATAATAATAATAGATTAATAATCAATTCATTGATTAGTCATAGCAGCCCAAGTTGCAAAATGTAGTTCAATTTGTGGAAAATTAGTCCACCCTTCTCAATTTCAAAACTGAGAGCATTTGTTCGAGCCACCATAATAACCCTCTTCACTTAAATTAACCGAATGTTGATTAGTAACATTAAAAGCAAGTAAGTTCAGTACCCAACATATGTTTTGGCACTTTTCTACTACACAGTCCTGGTACGCCTTGCATCGGCTCAGCTTTGTTTTACATGCGACACACACAAACTAGTGACTAGTCTTATAAAGATTTAAAGATAAAGATTTGCTCACAGAATCGTTCAGTACTTCCTGCATGACCGGAGCACAGACTCCGTCTGACAGTCACTGAGCCGAAATACAGCGGCAATGGTTGTGATCCCGCTTTTGCTAAATGCGCCAGTTCAATGTTGAGATTTTAGACATTTTCTTGCTAAATGTTGGAGATTAACGCACTTTTTCAGGATTTTTAAGTCTTTTTAACCGATCTACAGTTCGGCATTGTTAGGTTGGATTCTTGTGTTGGACGTATGGTATCGGATCAACTCGCTTGGAACCTTGCAAGAGCAGATACTAAAAAAGTACATGGTACTATCACTAATGGAAAATCAAAAACTGAAAAACAATGCATAGAAAAGCAATGAAACAGTGAAATTAATTATATATAAAATAAAAAATAATATATATACTAACCTTTAGTTTCTGTTCCAGAACAATCATGAAGCCAGATCATGCAGCCAAGCAGAAGTTGCAATAAAAAAGAAAAGAATATAGCAAAAGCAAGAGCAGAGAGGAAGAGAGCAAAGAGAAAGAAGAAAAGCTGATTAGTCAGGTATGAAGAAAGCAATATTTCAGACATTTTGTTGGCAACAGAGAAACAAAAAAATGCATTGCAATGAATATAAAGCAAAGTTACAGCACAGAGAGAGATTTTGCAAACATCAGCTGAAGGGAGTGGTCATTGCTGTGAAGTTGGACGACTATGGATGAATCTACATTTCTGACTATAATGGACTTGTCAATTGTAGAAATTGAGCAGGGTGACTATTTCTCACAATCACTTAAAATTAGATACTATATCGCCCTGTCAATTCCTGGAATGGTGTAATGTTCTCGCAGTGAAGCAATGGTTTTAGTCTCTGGTCAGACAAGCTTTTATCACGTTCAATCAATGCATGTGAATGTGTCTGATTAGTTCAAACAATCAAGATTAAAAATATTTTTTTAAAAATAACCGAGAGATTAATTGATTATGAAAATAATCGTTCAGTTTTAGTCAAAGTTACAAGTGAATTTCACTTATTTTTGTGTAGGAAAGGGTTTAAAACATAAAATGCAGAGGCTTCAACTGCAAGTTCTCCCCCAGCTTCAAAAGGATAAACTATTTTCTCAGTCCATGTGTTCTCCGACAAAAATACAGCCACAAAACAAGAGCTCGAGTTGCAGGGAAACTACAGATTTCTACAGTCACTTCACTATCACAAAGGTCAACAGACAATATGTTCCAAAGACACGCAATAATACTAAAGCTGAGCTGATATACTACTCGATTTCTTTCTCTTCTGATGTTCCCTGATGAAGCTCCTTATGGAGATGAGAGAAGGACGCCTCTCCAGTGTGACGAGGTTCGCCCTCATCATAAGAGACGGTAACCACAATTAAAGTCCTCAGATGTCATGGGAACAGCTTAAAGCTCAGGGTTCAGAGAGAGAGACAGTCTAGCATCATTAGTGATGCTTAATTTATAATCTGTGATGATTAATAACAATGAGATAACCCTCACTCATGGATCTACAGTAATGATTAACTTTAGTGAACCCCCTACTGTTTGTGTTTAACCTGAACACGCACGAGGACGACTTCTGTCATGCAGCACCTCCTCTTCCTTCTCAAAGCATATAATCAGCATTCAAGGAACAAGGCACGACGTTTACACAACCTTTGTGAAATAAAGGAAGCTGACGTGTGAGCAGTTCAGAATATGTTAGCATGTGTGAGAGCCCACAGAGCATTTCACAAAGAATTAAGAATCAAGTCAATAGCTAGGTCAGCTCGTTTTATATATTTTAAACCTGTAAATAAAATATTTGTGCTAATGCATTTACCACCTATAGCTATAAACAGCTATTTCAAAAACATAATGCTCCAAGTGTGAAACAAATAAACAGCACATAACACCTGTCTGTTTTTTTACACTCTGTGCTTAGTGTATGCAAGTATGCAAGTACTCCTGTGTTTTGTTCTTCAGTGTATAGGATTACATGTTTTTTGTCCTTTTTCCTGATAACAGATCCAGTGATTTTGGCCAAATACTGAGGATCATATCAACTCATCCCTAGAAAAATATGGTGACAAGTCCGAAGAGTCCTAGAGCTTTGTCATGATACACTATCTAAAACCTATTTTTTTAGTCTCATTGTTATCAAATGTTATTACACAAGCTAATGTGTATTATTTTTGTTTAACACATCATCTTTATTTTATTTATGGTTTTTCATGATTGCCAACTACACTGCAACAATAAATCGATTATGAATCGATTACTAAATTAATCGTAAACTATTTTGATGATCGATTTATCTGTTTGAGTGTTATTTTAAATCATCAAAATTAGCTTTCTGCTTTAGCTAGTTAAATGTGAATATTTGATAGCTTCTTCTGCTCCAAATAAGAAATCATTAAAACTGATTCATTTTGGTTAAGAACAATTATTTTGAGGTTTGAAAAACAAACATTTTACGGATAAAACACGCAATCAATCAATGGAGAAAATAGTTGACCGATTAATAGATTATGAAAATAACGGTTAATTGCAGCCCTTGAATGTAAACAGTATGTACATTCAAAAAGAGAATAGCTGCTTTGTAAAAGATTTAACTAATGACTGCTTTTCATCTTCACATAAACTCTATGTATGGAGGCTGATAGCACTACAATAAGTCCTTGGACAAGAAAAATGCATGGTCCACACTCTGTCAGCAGCATCGGAGATGATGTTAAAGCATCATACAAGCTCTATATACATTTATAAAATATGCATCATGTATGGTGTTGAGTAAAGGGTAGGAGACATCAGGCCTCTGGGCCATACTCCACCTGTGAGACTATTTGATCTGGCCTGCAAGATGATTCATAAATACTTAAAAATGAACTCCAGCCACCCATCCATCATCAACTCAGACAAAAAGACAGACATGTGGGAGAACGTGCAAAACTGGGATTAGGAATTGAGCCTTCTTGCTATGAGGCACCACTGTGCTACCTACCTCAGGATTCTGATAACAGCCAGCAAGTGTTTTTTATGCAGTAAAAGAGAAAAAAATGACTAGGAAATGACTATGTCCTTCAGTGTGGTCAGGGTGAACAAAACACAAATTGTTAATGCTATTTGAAACGATGCATGTAAGTTTTGTTTAAGTGAGCAAGTGGCTTAAGAAAGTGAAACTTCACTCAGGAGGAGAATTTGTAAAAGAGCCATTGTTGTCAGAGTGGAGCTGCTCGAGAGCAGACAAATTGCAAAAGTGCCGGTTTGTCACAGAACTGCAGACTTGGTTACTGATATGGCCAAAGATATTCAACGGACACTGAAGGACGCCGCAAAAAGTTTTTCTCTCCAGCCTGCAGACATGACAAATACCACAAGACTGAACATTTATTCATGTGGGATCACTATGAGTTTCATGATGTGGGAGGAACAATTGTTTTTGCAAGCCATGCATGGAAATACCAAAGGTATAGAGATTTGTCTGAGCTGGATGTTCTGTCGAAAACTTTAACATCATTTGTTTGGCAATGTTTTTTCACTACCATTCATTCATTCATTCATTCATTCATTCATTCATTCATTCATTCATTCATTGTCTATCGCTTAATCCTCCACATGAGGGTTTAGGGGGAAGCTGATGCTAATCCCACCTGACATAGGGTGAAAGGCAGGGTACACCCTGGACAGGTTGCCAGTCCATCGCAAGGCCCACATCTCGAGGGTAACAGCCATTCACTCTCACATTCTCAGCTACAGTCAATAAAGATTGCCCAATTGACCTCTGCATGTTTTTGACCATGAGAGCTGGAGAAAACCCACGCACACATAGGGAGAGCATGCAAGGTCCTCCATGACTACCAACCAGAGGATATTTGTGCTCATACTTTTCATAGATAAGCTTCATGTCAGTCAACTTGACAGTAATAGAGCAAAAAAGTTGTATTGGTGTGTTGCATACACAGCTAAAAACAGGCTAAAGCTGGGGATAGCTTAGAATGGCCACACTACATTTCAACTATTTTCTTGAGTTACATGATGACAAATTAAATCCCTTCCCAGCCGATTGGTTTGCCTGAAAAAAACTGACAAGAATGATGACACCAGTGCCTCCCTGAAATTCACTGATTTGTTTTTAGAAGAGCTTGGATTGGCCAAACAAAAAAAATGTAGGGAGCTTTAAAGATGACAGTGGGAGAAGTGCTGTTCTCTAGTCTGCACTACATAATGCAACTGGAGACTGTAAATAATTAACTGTTATTCAATTAATTTGTTTTGGATATAATACGAAAAGTATGTGAGCAGTTTAAAAGCAGTTTTGTTTAAAAATGTTATCTCCATGAAACTAATTTCAGATTAAAAGGGTTAAAAAAGATGCACTACTTGAGGAAATGGGAAGAATTGTACTCATATGTTTTGGTACATGTCGGTAAAGAAATTAAACAAACAATAATGCATAAATATAGAAATAAACAGATAAGTGTGCACATTATCTATGCTTATGAGACAATTGCCACAGAAATGATTTTAGATTTAATCTCTATAAAATATAAAACAAATATAACTTTGCAGTTATGAAATTTGGGAGGATGATAATATCTCAAGAAGCCAGGGGGGGAAATATTGGACTGCGTGCCTTGAGTTGCAATGGTATGAAGTGACCAGACTATCGCAGACAAAAGAAGAAAAAAGGGTTGAAGCACATTAAAAAGAACTGGTGTAAGGGACAAAACATAAGGAAATATTATAAGACTGAAAGCATGTATCATTCTCTCCACATATATTATATTATATATTTAATACAAGAAATTGTAGCAGAGATGTCTCTGATCATTTGACCAGATTTCTCCACCTTAATACATATCAGATTCTTTGTGTGATTACTCCCTGACAACAGTCTGTTACACTTAACAAAGATCTGTTATACACTTTTGACCAATTACAATCTAGTATTCAACCAAACCGTGCAATAAGTTATGTATGCCAATGTGTCAAGTCAAGTGCAGTGAAATACAGGAGAAACTTGTTTTTGGTTGCCGTCAATAACATTACTAGAATTCAGAATACACATAAATAATGTGACTAATAACAAATTTAAAAAAAAATTTAAAAAATCGGACCAAAATAATCATTAGTTACAGCCTTATGTTAAACTGAAACTGATGAAAATGTTGCTTCTCCAAGTTTTCTAAACTGGTTTGTGTGTATGAGTGTGCGCTGCAGCCGCAACACACCAAGCAGAGAGGGCAGACCAGAGTGGATCAAAACAAGGTGTCATATTAAAATATGATCAATTGCATCAACTACAAGTAAAATGTTATTTAGTTTACTGAGTCTGAACCAAAGCACCACATGAAGGACCTGCTCACTAAAGTAGACAAGAGCCAGCTCATGTTGGAAACTCTGTAGCTGGAGTAAAAGATTGGGGAGATTAGTTAAAAACTGCACAGATCTGCTCCAATCCAATATTTGAGATTGGGATCGTTACAGTTTTGTTTATCTTAAAAAATTCAATCCCACATAAAAAAGGTTGGACTAAACTCGCCCTAGGAAAAGATCTGTACAAGAAGTCAAAGCAGGAATAGCACTGTCAGTGGCTCTGTTAGAGCAACCTCATGCGTTTCCCTCAGGAATTTAAACCTCTCACTGTCTCTCAAGAAATATTTTTTTAAACTATTCTTTGCAGTTACCTGAAATGTCTCACCTGAAAAGCCTGCCATTTGAAACAGTGTGGGGCTAGCTGAGTTTGACATTCCCCCTACAATACACAGAGCCACTCCACAAACACTCCTTTCCCATGTTTTGAAAAGTTGATGGGAACTTTTATTATTTGGTGAACAGAAGCAGAAACAGACACCAGTCTACAGCCTTTTTTGTGTCACACAAAGCAAGCTGTCCCCTTGCTTTCACTCTCACAGAGCAGCAGCTGTGTTGTAAAAGCACACAGACACAGGGAGAAGTAGAAAAGAACAGCGAGGATGGAAGCTGGCTTCCTGGTCTTAGCTTTTAAAATATAGATTCAATCTTGGGGTCAGGTGTGGCCTTTCTGTTCCATTACATAAAATAGCATTTGAAAAGAAATTGTGGGCAGTAGAGTTTGCACTGCTTAGAAACATGGAAAATACATTTTAAACAAAATTAAATTCAGTTTGGCAATTATATCAACAGAAGCTTGTTATTTGACATTTAAAACCAGAGATAAATGTGGTTTTGTACATGCAAGGAGGCATTAATGAAAATAGCCCAGACAACCTGGTTGTGCACAGGATGGGTGTCATAATTAACTACACAGGAAGAGAGCCTTTCCTTTTATTGAGTGAGGAAAATGGGAAATCAACAACCTTCTTTTCCTGCAACACGATCCTATCTGACCACCACCATTGATCTGCTGTAGCAGGGTGCAATTAAATGTGATATATATTAGGCATTTTGCTTCTGTAGTGTTTCCTCTAGCAGCATGAATACTAAACCAGTTATGTTTGTGTATTTGTCGAGTTTGTATAGTTGATGTATTTGTACATCTATAGAGCTCCTGTAGCTGACGTCAAACAACCAAGGTATTGCCCTCTTTTTATCAAAGTGAAGATGGTAGATGATGTTGTACCAAAACAGACGCAGACGGGCTAATGTAAGAGCATTTAACCGGACCCCCACAAATCCAGAGAGACAGCGGAAATGAACTCCTGCTATAAAACATGCTCACATCGAGCAAAAGACGACCAAGCGATGGGAACAAACCTAAGCAATGGACTAGTAAATCATGAACTAAGACTAGATTTACCAAGAGCTAGACTGCACAGCAATAATAACAAATCAATTATTTACATTTACACTGCCCATTGCTAATGCCATGGTTCATACATGTTTTCCAAGGTCAAATTCAAGCATTTTTAAGGTTATATTCAATGATGAGGTGGAATTTTGCTATAAACAACAAAAACTGGGTTTTATAATAGTGACTGTCACACAAAAAAGTGAGGTCCAGGTCCAGTATTTATTTACTACTTGGCCAATAAAGCTATTTTTGTGGAAGAAAAGCAGTCAGTATTTTTTAGCACTTCATCGTGAACCCAAGCACATTTCAAATCCTGAAAACAACATTAAAATCCAAGCATTTTCATGGTTTTTAATCACCCATACGAACTGTAATGCTAACGTTGTGCCACGTGATGCTAAAGCAACACTCACGCTTCCAGTAACAACAATGCTATCTTGAGCTGGTAGACTGCAGAGTTGAATGTTTGTCAAAAAGCCAATATTGCATCCATCTGTTTGCCTCCAGGTTGACAGGTTGTCAGGAAACCGCAGGTTTGGAATCATGTCCTGTTCGATTGTTTCCAAACTTGTGAAAAGCACACCGGGGGCATTGTAAGGATCAGTCTCTTAAGTTTTGCAATTTATCGGTCGATAAATTAAATCATTTAAATCATTTAAAGTGTAAAAAATGACAGGTTGAACACCAGTGTTGTTAATTTTTGCTGCATCTTAATATGTGTTTCGACCAAGTGGAATGATTTGGTTTGGTTTGGTACAGTACGTGTATTTTTGCATTTCCAAGGAATAGCAAGGAATAGTACCAAAATAACCAGCCCCAAGTGCATCATTTTTAGGCACCCTTCACTTGGGGTACCAGAGTAAAATGGTACGATAAGGTGGAGCTAAACCAGCTCCACCCACAACAGTCAGCTGATTGGGCAGCAGAATAAAACACAACATCTTTTTCAGGTGTCTTTCTCTTTGACACTTGGATTTTATACTCATACAAAACCTGATGTTTTCTTGATACAAACAGCCACAAACCAAATGAGGAAAAAAAAAGAGCTGCAGGATCCCCTCCATTGTTGTCTGCTGTGTTGCGTTCAATGTCATTCATTGTCAACACACCAGTATGACGTCACACCAGGCCAGGCAGAGCCATCTGGCACCTGCTACCCACCACCACCAAGGAAAGGTCGAAACACAAGCTTGACCAAGAGCTGTACCCTTCCAAACTGTACCATGCAGTACCAAACCCAACCGTACCATGAGGGAAATACAATATTAGGCTGCCATGATGGCGTTTCACATGACATCCGGAGCTCATTATGTCAGGATGTGATATTTTGACTCCACAGTTACTTGCAGTTTGAATCATATAAATTATCTAGTTCCATTAATCACAATGTAATTGTACATTGTGTGTATTAAACTGCTCGATAAAACTCAAGCTCTCTTGCTTCTATCAAAGTGCAGTTGCCTTTGTAGTTTCCAAGATTAACTGGCATCGATGACAACTTGCTGCAGAAGTCCACAAAATTCCACTATCTCCGGCATCCCCCCGCTAACACAATCCATTTCACTGACGCTAATTAGTTCTTAATTGAATACTAAGTGAAATGTGAGCTGCATACAAATGTATTTTCTTTGTTGCTTAGTAGGAGAGTGATTTGAATTTTAATAGTTAAAAGAGCGAAGAGTGAAATCAGATACCAAATGTGCAACCATCTGCTGTAATATTTCTGGCACTATTCAACATTAATTTGCCAATTATCTTCGCAATGTGTGGTCAGGTTGAAAAACATATTTGTTTTACACCATACCATCTTTCCAAGTTATCCTTTTTTTCTTTGTTTAGCAGCATAGCATGTCTGTTTGTTTATTTGTTGTGTGTGCTGATGTTTTCAACATAGGTGACATTCACCTCCAGGATAATTAGCAGGTTTTCTTAATTGGATGTAGAGGTTTGATACTTCTTAACTGTGAGCCTTAGATGTGTGCAGCTATGCGAATGGAATGCGAACAAGCACAAAGAGAACGCTTCCACCTATTACTTAAATCCCAATGGATGTAACCATTCAAATGTTTACCAGATAAATCAGCATAAATAAGCAAACACCCAATTTGTATTCATTTCTATTCACCACCATGCACCTGTGTTAATGTTACTCTGCTATTGCTCAATTGCAACTGAAGACATAACCTAACAAACACAACAAAATGGTGTCTCCTCACTCTTCTGCCCTTAATTGAAAGCCTTCATTATTTTTTATCATTGTTTTATTTCTTCTTTTGGGAGAGGACGTGCATGTCAGACATTTACAGCTAATGAACACAGATTTGAGAAATGAGCCACGATATCAACTCACATTATTCAGTAGTCTCACTCTGACCTATTCCCTAACGTGAAGAAACAGCCATTAATCGCAATTTGTTCACCGGGGAGAATTGTTAAAGTAGCACTGACCCTTTGCCAAGCATCACACTCTCTATATCCATGCTCTTAGACAAACAGAGGAGCTAAAGAAGATATTGAAAATGTGAATATAATTATAAATAATTCTTCAAAATAAAGTAATATAAACAATGGTGAAATATGAAAAGTTTGAGTCTTTTCTTACCACAATAAAAAAAAAAGAATATTCACAGTCACTTTGAGCTAGACAAATATGGATATTATATCAATATTGTGACATACAAGATATCTTTGTCATATCATTATTAGGCATCTGTGTTAACCTTACCTGGTTTTAAAGCCTGTTGCATTGATTATATATATGTGTATTCTATTAAATAAATTTGTGAAACACACTAAAAATCATGAATTAAATATTATATATTGATTAATAGAATCGTCATCAAAAAGTCACTTCATAACAGTTAATTTTAAGATCATGTAAATTAGATCATGAACAGTAGATATTTTATTTTAGATTGTATTTACAGGGTATTTTCTAGAGAAACAACCTGTGTGCATCCCCATATAGATCGTATATCGAGATATAGACTAAAAATATCCAGATTTGTATTATTTATAAGCCATATTGCCCTGCCCGACAGTCACTGTATTTTTATACACTTGATTAACTTGTGGGCTGCAAAAAATATAGAGATGGTCTGAAAACAAACAGTTCTCCAACCACATTCAGCAGTTTGTGTACAGAATGGCAGGGATTTTCTACTGTGAAAAGCACAAACATTTCCAAACAATAGGGGAGTCTAAAGGGACAAAAATTAAAATTGAATGAGGAAAAACTGAGTGAATACTGTTTCGCCCTGTGTCCTTTTTTAATGTTTAATGCTGATCCAGATGCTGCTGCTCTTAAGTGAGATGAAACATGATGCTACATGGCTGTGTTAATAAGACAACAGGCCCATGTGCACATACTGTACACGGACACTCGACGACACACAGCAGCAGCAGCAGTCGCACCAGTGTGTTTGTGTGTGTGAGACAGCTGAGCCCAGCAGCTATGCTGTTCCTACAACCTCCACAGGGAGTCAGGACAGGAAGAGAGGAAGTAAAACAACACTGGGAACAATGTCAAAGGTTTGAAACTGGTCAAATGCCATATCTAAAATGCATCACTCATGACGAGTAAGAAAACCAGACAGATGGCATACTGGAAAAAGCAACACAATTGGTTTGCTTGTCTCCTCATACAATGATAATTACGGTTACTTTAAATTAGTACACAATGTGTGCATGTGTAGAAGCTCCAGGTCATTACCCTAACACAGTTTCACAACCGTTTCCAACGTCCACTGAGGGGTAAATAAAGCTTCACGGAGGGGTCGCACAGCATTTTGAATTTTGTGGGTGCAATGATTTTTAAATGTAAGATAATAGGGATGGGTCAAAATGTATCAAGTCGGTGATATATCGGCAAACTTCCACATGCAATAAGAGAATTGATACGGGCTGGGGAAGAAAAAAAACAATATTTTAAATCAACAAATTAAGGTGCTCTAAGGTAAACAGTCCCTGCCAGTTTCACTCGCCGCTACTTGATGTCCCCTTACGGCAGTGTTGCTCAAATTAATAATGAATAACAGGGCGGAAGTTACCTGGCTTAAGTAGACGACTATGGTAAGAGATGCCCCATCCACATTCCAATACATAGACTTTATTCACTTTTTTCTCTATGTTGTGAATAAATCCTGCACTTTTCAGACATTCATTTTGTTTTCTTCAGTTAGATATTGTGATGTTTCAGAATCATCGTATTGCGATTATATCGTGGACCATGTATTGCGTATTGTATCGTGAGGTACCCAGTGTATTCTTTTTTCTTTCTTTTTTTTTTAGAAAAAAAATTACGTATATATTATATACTAAACAATTTTTTTTACAAATGTTTGTGACAATGAGGGCATGTGCAGACATGAACAGTATGGAGTCGAGCTAACAAAGCAAGCTGACTGAATTACTGTGTCTTATATCACAGAGGTGAGAAGCACAACAAGGAAAACTGGACTTGTGAAAAGCAAGAAGCAGTGAAAAGTAAGAAATCTGCTCCAAAGTGAAAATTATCTGATATTTTGCAACATCCATTGAGAGTAATCTTAAATAAAAAGTGAATTAAAAGCTTTATTTAAAATAGTTCATTTTATAAAATTCCTGTAGATATTAAGGTGCTCCTGGTGCTGCTATTGTTGCTCCACGTAATACGCCGTAATTACTTACTTTTAATGATTGTTAATTTATTTATTTAATAGTGCTGCTAGCATTAGAGTTTTCACTCGGTAGATTAGGATAGAATAAACAAAATCAATGTTTTTTCAGACTATGTTCAAATATAGAGCCACAGTTCCGGCAAACGCCCCATATTTATTTCTAATATTATTTGCCAGAAACACAAGTCTTTCAACCTGATTGGGATTGAATGTGTGTCTCTCTCTCTTTATTTATTATATTACCCATAGATATGAACAAGCTCTCAGAGTGCACAGATGTCCCCAACACATACAGATATTTGAGCCAACTTTTGAGAGTTGCTGGTATTTGGTGCAGCCCACGTCTCTCCACCAGAGCTTGTTATTTACAGAGAGGAGAGACTCTTTCGTGTCTTGTATCCCCAAGGGGCTGTCGCTGCTGCTGCTTTTGCCAAAGTCACTGTTTTTACAAGTCCCCAAAAGGTAGGACATATTGCGAGTGTCCTCTGCTGGATCCTAAGTGAAAGCACTATTATAGTTTTGCAATAAAAACTTAATTAGTTTATAATTATATCTTAAATGTAGTAGGTTCTTTCCTCTTTTGTCAGTATGAGGTAGGGGGCAGTCCTCATACAAAGAGTATGAAACAACTGCCCTCACAGATAGACAGGGTATCGGCACCAAGGTCCAAATTTTGATTGTGACTCAATTAGTCTCAAATCAGTTTGATTTGTGATTGAATATCATTTCAGTTACTTTATTTATAGTTTTGCTTAGATACGACAGATTCCCAGCAAACTAAAAGCTTTAAAACTATGCTCAGTCTTTGTAGCTGCTTGGCTATGCCTTCAGTCGAGGAGCCGTTCTGCCATGTTTTCAAGTTCACTTTAATCATCTCTCTTGACTAGCAGGATGACTAATGGAAAAGGAATTCATTCAAAGATATTGCAATTGTATGCATCAATATCAGATCATTGGAATAAAAATGCTTTTTTTCCGTATTAAAAAGGAGGGAATCTATTAACAAATAGCCTGCTGTTGGGGTATCATTCCATTCGCCATTTAGATCTTAACGGTGGAGAACAAGGGAAAACTGGTATGTAGGGGGGTCTCATGCACCCCGAGAGGAGTAGCATTGAGTAGTGACAGGTAGATAACTGGATGAATAATTCAAATTGTCGTAAGCTGGCTGACTCAGTGACAAGACGTGAAAGAAAAAAAAATAGATGTGAATAAATCATCAGAGAAGGGACTAATAGTCCAAGCACAGGAGAGGACAAGACTGATAACATCTCTTGCAGCCTCTCGCTGTATCTTTAATCACTCTAACAACCTTGTACATGAATATTCCTGATCTTGCCAACCATACTAATGTGCATGCATACATCTGCAGCATTACCATCAGGAGCAGTATGTACAGCTCACCAAAATCTAAAACAGCACAACGACCTCAGAGACTCTGACTCAGCAAGGACTGCAGAGTGACTGGTTAGAGACTGTTAAGATGTGAAATGTTTAACAGTATCTGTTCAGATGGAGATGGGCTTTTTGTTTATCATTTCTAGAGGTGTCAATCAATTCCGATTCCTTGGGTCATGATTCGATAAAAAAGCGATTTTCGTTTCAAAACAATTTCCTATTCAATACATAGAGCTGATAATTTGAGGGTCTACTTTACTGTTGTGTGCTAAGTAAAGTTCTGATCATGAAATCAGAGCAAAGTGTTTGGAAGATAAGGAAGCTTTTATATTTGGTAAAAGGCAACGTAAACACAAGTTAATCCAAGAAAATAAATGACATTTACTTATGTTGAACTTGCACAAGTATCCAGGGTATAACCTGAAAAGGCTATGTAAGGGTTTGAAATACCTTGGCTCACTTGTAATCATAAAACTGAAGCCTTTGTTTTCTACGATTCTGTAATGTCCACAGGGCTTTGGAAATGAAACAAGCTATGCCTATCATAAATGAAGCAATGTTATGTTCCAATGTTTTTGGAAGTTTTGAAGCAATTTCAAATCAGAGGATAAGAATCCTAATTTTTACATGAATAGTTTTTTTTTGACAATTCTAATCATTTCTTCATGTAAATGATGACAAAATATATTGACAAAATGTAAAAACAAGGGTGTTTTCTACAAATCCATGCTACAATACTTGATAGAGAATAAACAGTTATTCAGAAGTTACGACAGCTGCTTTATTAACCTTTAACAGCAACTGCAATGGACTTGTTTGACGTGTCATCTCAAGTGATACACGTACCAGCAAGGTTTACCTCACCATATTCTGCCAAATCCCCCTTTTTTTTTAGCGCAACCCTGTTTATAAACATTATCTTCACAACTGACTGTATGTACAGTATATATGTATTATATACATATATACACACAGAAATATATGTATATAGATTTATAAAATATATCTATATACACATATGTATATAAAGTATAAGCCACAGTCAGAAGAGACAGAATAAGAAGTAATGTGGAGAAAGAAGAGTAGGTGCAGATTAATAACGGACTATCTTATAAAAAATCACTGAAGATTAATGGTCAATGACACAAGAAATACCTTATGAAATCATAAATTACATTATGCTGCTAATGCTGAGATGTAAGGTGTCTCTGCGCTGTCGTCTGCATAATTCTTTAAGGTCCAGTGTGTAGGAATTAGTGACACCTAATGGTGAGACTGCAGACTGCAATAAATTGAGGGCTCCGCTGCTCACGCCTTTTTCCCAAACACATCAGGGAACTATGGTGGCCTTCAAATTCAAAACCCATAGCAAACCTATGGCAACACAAGATTGCGGCCTGTGTTAAAGCATGGCTTTTGCTTTAAGAACATTTAAAAAAGCATTGAAGCAATTACACACCTTTAGACATACTTATGAGTAGTATATTCAATTTGGGCAAACAAACAGTGTTAAACGCTGGACCTTTAAGAGTATGAATCTTGAGGAATATTGTGTAGCTATAAGGTACATAGCCAGAACACAGAAAGAGGTGAAAAAGCTCATTTTAAAATTACAATGTTCGGGTGAGGTTCTTTCATGCTGACTGGGATTTCTATCTTGTGTTTCAAGAGTCATTTAAACTTCATATGCCCGTGATGGGAAAATGAGCAGTGACTATATAACATTATGCAGGATGAACAGTTTGACAAATCTGTGCATTAAGAAAGAAAGAAAATAGCGTGACAGCCCTAAATAAAAGAGAACAGAATAGTACAGCCAGATGGATGTAAAAGCAAAAAAACTGACCTGTTCTTTGTGAACCAAAAGTGAGAGCAACTCTGCTCAGCAAGTCTGGTTTCGCATACTGGTTGTCATCAGCCAGCACCCAGAAGCAGCTCTCTGACATTTCCTGAGGACAGATCTGAAAACACAGCCACAGTACAGCACTTATAGTAAACACTTTATGCATTATAGCTGCCACAAAGGGAAATGAGAAAAACAGGACAGTCACAAATTAAGGTCTCCAACGAATATATATATACAAGCAACATGTTGTAAATTGCAGATATTGAAGATTAATTTGAAAAATGATGTTGAAAATATCCACAGTAGTGTCACTAAATGTAAAAATAAAAGCGAAAGGTGATACAATTAAATAAAATAATTAATAGTTCACCACATTGAACACAATAATGTTATAAATGGCTGTGTGAGCATGCTACACAATCCTCTTACCTCTATTTACAGTGTATTGTTTTAACAAGTTGCTCATTTCACTGTACAGATTTCCTTGCATTTTATTCCTTCTTTCATTTCCCCCGGAAAAGAGAGACCATTTTGCCAACAAAACAAACTGCAGCACAAGTTCTATCATTGTGAGAAACTAAGTCTATGTAAGGAAAAAGAATGTTGAGGACTAAAGGTATTGTTAATTATACAATATTGCAATAACAGAAGTGTTTCCATACTGTTGCAGATTTGTACGGATCTGTACTAATGTGTGAGAGACTTTGCTGGATATTTACGTTCTTTGCATGGGAAGAAGACACAGGAGTTCGGCAGCAGATGACATTTGAATGAACTATGTGTCTGCAGTTGCTGTAACCAGCACTCCCAGCTAGTGCAAATGTAACATGGTGCTTGGCAGGTGGACCCTCTGCATCTGTGGAAACTATATGCTGTTGTGAGGACATGATGGACTGAAGTTAGATTGAAAAGTTTAGGATTATTGGCCTTCTACATTCCACTGAGGTCAGGGAAAATGTGCCTGCAGCCCATGTGACCAAATGACCACTTACTTACACAGTCATAACAATACAGTCCCGCATCAATATTATTACTTGTTAAACCTAAGCTACTGCTAGGTTGTCAGGAGGTCATCCTGTCTGTCAAAACACGTTTACTTAGCTTACTCTTCAAAATTAACTGAAGCACTCTAGTAAAAGTTTCACAACAGCTTTTCCTACAATATGACCATATGTGAGGGTCTCAAACAGCTGTGCCAGAAGACAGGTCCTCCTCATGTCCTGCTAAAAGGCTAATGTCAAATTTCAAGCATATGTTTTACTTTGCTAAACATCTGTACCAGTGTACACCTGACATTAAATTATTAATCAAACCCGCAAACTGATTACTTGTGTTGTGAACCAATATTGCTCTACAGGGAATAACATCTGTAGAGGTAGCACTGAGGCTACTCTGATTACAGCACATGATCATCTGCTATCTTCAGTTATTACTGGCTTGGCACAAAATGAGGAAGTTGTTTGTAATTCTTTGAAAAACATCTGCAGTGTTCAAGTGCTGCCGGTGAACATCAGGAACAAAGTTAAGAGCTGAGGAAAAAAGGCCCCTATAAATTCATGGCATACATTTTAATTTTATTGTGCAAAACTTTTTGTTAACCCTTTAGAGTTCTGGGCTGTTGTGACAGCATTTTAAAGCGGTCCTTTTTTTGCCTTTTTACCACCAGGGGTCTGAATCTCAAAGTGTCTCACGACTGGCGTTAGAAATGGCACAATGTGTTAGATGCTGATATCTGTCTGCTACAGTCATTTTAAACCTTTTTAAACTATGATGCTGTTAATAACACATTTGTGTTAGCCATATCAAGCTCCAACTTTGTCACAAATATTCTTCTCCTATCGAGAAGACTTAGCTAAAATGCTGTTACTGATTTTTATTTAATTTTTTTACAGTCTGTGCATAGTGAAACATTCAATACATAGGACTGTTGGATTGTATTGGAATTGGCATTTGTATCTGTCCGATGTAGTATCGGCTCATCCGTAATTGGTTTAGATTACCATTCCTACTGCTATGATAATTTTAAAGCTTTGATTATAGCATGACTATATTTCACAATGACTGCTCCATGTTTTCAAAGAAAAATTGTAATGCATCGTCAATGATCCATAATTGAATAATTTACATAATAATAATCTATATTATACAGATACATTTAAAATGTATTTATCATTCCTGCTAGTTATGTTCTTTAATTAACATGCATTTAATTTTAAAGCAACACATGTAGTGTTTGCTCTTGGAAGTTGGAAAATGGTGAAAAATTAATTGACAAAACAACAATACTGTGAACACCGAAGCAGGACTACTAAAGTGCAAACAGCCATGTCTTTAGACCAAGTACAGTAGCCTATGTTAGTATTAGTAAGACATAGAAAACATATTTGTCAACTACTGACAAATGTACACATGTGTTTAGGCTATAATTTGTGTGTCCAGTGAGATAATCTTTGTGTGATTTATATCTATGTGATTTAATTATAACCTACATTTTTGTAGTTGTAGCTTCCATAATATTAATGATATTTATGATTCAGCCTAGATACTAAAACTACAGCGAAAGTTGCTGCTACAATGTCAATATCATGATCAACAGATTAAGTTAACTTTATACTTTACATTTCCGAACGTGTAAATTTAAATATTTTGCGTGCCAATAACTGCCTGCAGTGGAATGCTAATCTGCATTTGTTTTCTTTGGTCCATTGTGCTATGTTAGAAAGAAACAAATAAACAAACAAACAGTAAAAAAAAAAATTGTATGCAGTGTGAACTCTGTAATCTGTAATCAGAATGAACAAAAGCAGCGACGCACAGAAATTGGCCTCTACCAGATGTCAGTTAGAAAGTACATGCCTAAATTGTACTATGATCAAATGTAGTGACAAAGTAGCAAATTCATTTTTTTTCCTTACTTTAAGCATTAAATTTTGCTCACTTTGACAAACAACTTGATAGAAATATTTTTGATGCCTTTGATGAAGTCATGAAATGAAATGGAATTAAATTAAATAAAATTTTAAAAAACACATCATTGTGTCTTACCTTGGACCAGTTCAGGCGCTTCATGGAAGTCTCAGGTTTGAACTCCTTCTTTGGCCTGAGGCCGTAAGGCAGCGCGTGGTGGGGAGGAAACCCAAAAAGAGGGGGTGGAGGAGGGGCACCAAATGGAGGAGGCACTCCAGGTGGAGGAGGTGGGGCAGGACAACCAGGTAAAGGAGGCGGAGGAGGAGGTGGAGGAGGAGGTGCAGGCAACCCAGGTACTGGAGTGTGAGTGGACGCCCCGGATGGTAGCGTTGAGGATTGAACGTGGGCAGAGGGCAGGCTCACAGGTACAGCTCCAAACTGATTAGATAGGTAGTAAAAAGAGACACATGTAGGTTCATACACATAACATACAGCAACTCATGGATCAAAAATGTAACTTTTGGCCGAAAATAAAAGAGGCTTTGTAATTTACAACACTGTCATCACACACCCTGGGTTAGGAAACATACCGTTGTTGTTGATGTTAATTTACTTTAATTTCACAGTATTCACATTAAGAAGCAGTAATCTGAAAACGTATTTCATAATTGATTAATTGACTTTTGCATACGTCATGAAATACATTTTAATTCTAGTTAACAATGATGAATGCCTGGTGTAAGTGACCTTCACAGCAGATATTTGTTGACATGAAAAAGTAGGACAAACATAGATTTTAGTAACATTAATAAAAAAAAAGTAACATTAATTAAAGTTACTACATACATGTTTCCCAAATTTTTGGGATGTGCTCAAATAAAGTGACTTAATAGTCACTAGAGAACCACTAAAACTAATCTAGTGGCAGAATAGAGAGTATGGGAAAATGTTTCTTTAGACATTGCTCATACAGTACTAACTGCAAACTCACATTTCAAGGAATAAAAAAGAAATACAACTGAATGTGGGGAGGTAAAAAAACAGAGGGAAACAAACTCCTGTATCTGTCAAAGTATGTCAGAGTCTGTTTTTCCTGGCTAACAGAGGCGTGTTCTTTCAACCACCCAAGCACAGGTCAAACCAAACACTCATAAATGGTCCAAATTCTGCCCAGAACAAATCCACAATGATTTGGGTTTTTTTTTTTCTTTCCAAGGCTAAAAAAAGTGTTATAACAGGGACCACAAAGGTTCGTAAATTGTATGATACAGAGCAAATGGTTTATTGATCCATGCACCAGTTTTAGATTAAAGACGCACACTAAAGGTCAGCCCTGGGCCCTTACTCTGCCACTGCCTCCAGAGAGAGGAGGATCTTTGCTGAATTAACAAGTGTACATTTGTATGTGTGTGTGTGTGTGTGTGTGTGTGTGTGTGTGTGTGTGTGTGTGTGTGTGAGGGAGAATTCCAATGACACAAGCACGGACAGAAAAAAAGGCAGCAAGACAAAGCTGCATTGGCTAAACATAGAACCATCATTGAACCCGAGGTGCTATTTGAGTATTCGTTCTGTGTTTGCTCTCTCAAATTGAAAACTTATCAGCAAAATAAAAAGGAAGTTCCTCCTCTCCCCTTCTCTGAGTGTGCAGTTATCTTGCAGTGCCAGGGCGTAGGAGCAACTCTCTGGAGCACCAGGGGGAGGGTGGGAAGGAGGGGGTGATGTTAAAGTGAGGCCCAGTCGTGGGGCTGAAGAGGGTTGTCAGAATAAATTGCTTTTTAGAACAATTTCCTCTTATGGGATAGAGATCAGAGAATTAGAAATGGCCAACATGCAGGACTGGTCAGTGTTCTCATTAGACTTGGTGTCAACCAGCCAGAGGAGGCAGTCTCCATGTCAGAAACCAAACTGCAGGCTCCACTGGATTAAACTGCCCCCATTCCCAAATATCACCCAAAATAATAAGAACATCTCATAAAAAAGAGTAACTGTAGAGTTGATGTACTGCTCTATTCTTGAATTATATATTTTATGTGTATATATATATACAAAAAAGCAATTTATTCTATATATATGTATACATATATATACACATATATATACATATATACATATTTTTATTCACATTTTAAATCACCTAAAGACAAAATTTCACAAATTTCTGCACTATTGCACAAACATTTAATCGATTCATAAATAAATAGTCAAATATTTTGATCATTGATTAATCGGTTTGTGTAATTTTTTAATAATTTTAATTAATGTTTTTCATTATTTCTAGGTTTGAGAAACACCACTAAACATTTTTCAATATTTTCTGTCTTTTTACGGACCAAATTGAGATAATAATCGACAGATTGATCAATTGATTTTGAAATATGAAAATAACAGTGAGTTTCTATTTTATACTGAAAACAAAAGCATATCGGTCATGTACCTGAGACTTGAAGGCTTGTAGCTCAGCTTGGAGTAAAGTGACTTTTTCTTCACACTTAACCAGTGACACTTGCGCCTCCTGTCTCCTCTCGAACTCTTCCTCAAACTAGAAAGAGAACACAAGCAAACATAGAATTCACATAAGTAGTATTCAATAACATCTTGATTTATATAATTCACACTCATTTGACCTTGATTACCTTTTGACAAACCATTCACTGGTAAAAACTAGGGATGGCATAATACCACGTTTTGTGTCCAATACCGATATCACAATCTCGAGTATCTGCTGATACTGTTATCAGTCCGACAAAGTCATTTTAGCCATTTCGATCCAGGGGTCGGCAAGTAAGTTTGGCCTGCCTAGGGCCAATTTTTTTTAAGCAATCGAATCTGGCCAAAACATCATATCTTCATCAGGCAAAGCCAGATTCATTCATTTTTGTGAACTGCTTCATCTTTGAGCCAGACATATGCTAATAGTTATTAACTTGGCTATCCATAATAACAATATTATTTTTAACTTTAAGACCAAACATACTGTATGTCATTTTTTTCAGCATAAAGGCTCAGAATTCTCAGAAAGGTTTTTGTGAAGAAAAATCTGATTTTTGTAAATCATCTGCTGGACCAAATACTGATGCAAATATAGTTGCTTACCACTGTTTTAAAGCCATCTACAACCCATCTGTGCTATCCATTTCTAGCTACCTCAAAGACACAATTCCCCAACTATGTAACAAATATTCTTCTCCCATAAAGAAGAAATGAACAGCCCCACAACATGATAAAATGCTGTTACTGATTTGTATTGACATTTTTACAGTCTGTGCATAGAGAAGAATACAATATATAGGATGTTATCACTTTTATCTGTCTGATATGTGATCCAGGGATTTTGACAATACCGATAATGAAAATCGTATCAGCTTATGCCTAATTAAAAAAAAGAAGAAGAAGACACATCAGCAGTGAGCCTGTGTCTCTAATCAAGAGCTAAAGTCTGCTGCTGTCTGACATTTAGTGATCACAGTTAGACATTGCATATTTCATATGTGTGTTGCACTAAGATGATAAACAATTCAGCTTATTTCACAACTTCAAAACATGCTGTTAAATATGAGCTTTATATCAAAAAGGTAGGCAATTGATATATTTTATAATGGAACATTTATTCCATTCTGTACACAATCACCATTCTCACAATGAAAAACCTGGGGCATATGTTTGATAACAAATAATCTTTCCTTTTCATTAGAAAATAATGTTTATTTGCTTGTAACACAAAGTTATTCATTATTCTAAACCATTTTAAATCAATTTCATTTCCTCGGTTATTTCAATAATTAAGGCCTCCAGGGATTGATAAAGTACTGTTTGCTCAATAATGATAATGTTTCATTATGTAAACAAATGATAATACATGGAACAAATTAGAGTGAATCAAAATGCATTGAGGGGGCTGTGTGTAAGTTTATTCATGCATTAAGTTTCTTTTTAATGTCAATACATTAACAGATCATAATGTGACTTACACAATTTGAACCTCTACAACCTCCTCTGCTGCCTGCAGACTAGGGAGGGCTCAATACCACTTTTCTGATACTGGCATCACAACCTACAGATATCAGTCTGATACAGTCACTTGAACTACAAAGCTGTGCTGATGAATTTATCACCTACAGCCATTTCAAGCAATTTCAAAGACCAAAAGAGGAAATAAACAGCACACAACACGACTCAGCTAAAAATGCTGTTGCTGATTTTTATTTACATTTTTACTGTCTGTGCAAAGTGAAACATGCGATGCATCAGATTTTTGGATTGTATCGGATTTTACATTTTTCTCTTTCTGATATCCGATCCAGTGATTCTGACCAGTCTCAGAAAGACACCAAGAATCATATCGGCTCATCTCTATTATAGTCTATGAAATGGAGTTGGCTTGGATTTTAACTTGGATATAAAGCTCCCAAATCTATCACTAAAGTGTAAAATCTAACCAGCACAATCTGGATTAAAAGCTGACATGGGGAAAAATGTTGGCTTTCATGAAGTACTGGGGAAGAAGCAAGCTGGACAACCACACAATATGTAGCACTGTGTGAAACCAAACGAAAATACTTTGGCACTATGGATGGGTTGATTCATAAATGTAATCGACGTAATCAATTTAGAAATGCGTCAATTTGCATGAAATGCGTCAATTTGCATGACATGTGTTGACGCATCGCACTGAAGTAAGACGCCAACTCCCGGTCAAAGGATGAACGGAGAACAAGCTAAAGTTAAAACACAAGTTCTTAGCTCACACTCATCTAAACTGTTGGAGTATTTCAGACGGAGACCTTCAGCAGACATGTTTAGCTTGTCGCTTCCAAACTATAAATATGTCATATCTTGATACACAAACCACATTTTCGGATAATTTCAAAAGCTCAGGACAAGGGAACTCTGCTCTGTGCCTGGAACTGTAAGCACTGAGTGTCCGATTAAATGGAGCTCTTCACCTCCGACAACATTCACTGCCAAACTACATTATGTCATATCTTGACACACATAATAATAACTGAATCGTTAGGTGAAGCTCTATTTGGCACCACAACCAACATATGCAACAACTGCCTCCTTTACTTCTGGCAGTAAAATGTATTTTCTGTGATATGTGGAGGCAGAATGGAGCAGGGTCTGCAAGGAGGGAGAGGGAGAGGTTCAGAGTAGAACCGCTGCTTCGCCACGTCAAGAGGGGCCAGTTAAGGTCGTTCAGGCATTTGTTTAGAATGCCTCCTTTGTTTTGGGTGCGTCGTTTCACCCAGGACACACAGGAGGATTATATATCTCGGCTAGCCTGGGAACACTTTGGGATCACCCCAGAGGAGCGAAAAATTTAGCGAGTGATGACGAATCTTCAAACTCAAAAATGGATTTACACTTGGTTACACTTGGCTTGGTTTCCAGTGAAATATGTTGTTCCTTTTTGTTTGAATAAATGTCAATGGAAGTAAATTGAGTTGAGTATTTAATGATGGATCTTTAAATACACTGTTTTTAAAAGATTCGCACCCCTACTACCAACATCAACAATGAACTGACTCCCAGCTCAACACAGCCAATCAAAGTTTTATCGAGCGAAGACCATCGGGCTTAAAAGAAAAGTGGCCGATCCCAAGCGAAGACTACAGTGTTGCTTTAGTTAACCTCATTAGTGTGTATCTTATCTATTAGTAAAATACTGCAGTCTCCTGTATCACCACTCTCAATGGCTGTCCTGAAGCTCTGGCAAGCATAAGCATCGTGATGAGGCTGCAGTTCAGTTACTGCCACACAAGTCTAACTGTTTCTGGAACTTACATTAAGCACCTTTAATGGCCGATTTAGCCCCTTTAATGGGTGATCTGTAGTAGAATAAAAACAAGTAGCACTTGCCTTCTGTGCCAGTTCGGAAGCTCTTTGTTCATACTCATCAGTTCGAGCCTTATCCACACATACCTCTGAAAACACAAAAAAATTGTTTAATTAAATTTGTGATTTAAAAACTAGAAATAGTGATATGAAAATCATGCAATGTTTAGTAGATGGTCATAAGTGTGTGACTTGCCTAAGAGGTGGCTGAAGTCCACATCAAGGCGCTTGCGGTAACTGAAGTCTGGGTCAGTGCCGCTGCGGTGGAGAACAATCTGAGACACACACTCCTCAATGATCTTAAAGTACTGGGGCCTGAGAGTGACAGGAGGGAAAAGACGTAATTACAGAAAGAGACATCACTTTATTTCATTTAATCCCATGTTTCTGATCTGATGGGTGTATGTATTTGTAGAGTAGCAGCTTCAGGTGTGAGAGAAAGTGGTCTGTCTAAAATAAAAGCAGAACAAGAGAGAGGATATAAAGGAAATGTTGAATAATCAAAATCAACAAAGATTCTTAACATACCATGAAAATACAAGTTAGGGCTGCTGCTGATGATGATGATGATGTGAACAGAGGACTTCTACACCTCTACAAGTCAATTTGTTTCATTTATTATTTAGGAGGGAACTGCTGACAGAAAATGTATACAATGTTTGAAATTATGATTTCATCTATTTATTATCACCTGAAAAACAACTGCTGTGTTTGTCACTTTAGAATCAGACCTTCATATTACATAGGAGTGGATTCTCATTCCTGGAGTCTGTTATGTTTTTCCGCCATAGGGACAGAATTGGGTTGGTTGCAATATGCAACTACCAACCATGGATGGCACTAAGGCTGAACACTGATGATAATCTGTTGATTACTTTCTAAATTAATTGATTCATCGTATGGTTCATCAAATGTCAGAAATTGTCCACAAATCAAAATTATTCCGTTTTAATGATATATTTGTTATATGGAGAAAGGAGGAAGAAGAATCAGAAAATGTTCACATTTAAGAAGATGAACAATCACAGAGCTTGTTTTAATTATTTAAAAAAACAGAAAAAACGATTAATCAATTACCAAAACCGTTGACAATTAATTAAATAATTGATTAATAGCCCTAAATGTAGTGCCATCAAGAGATTAAAAAAATTGAGAGATTAAATAATTATGATCAGTAATTAATTGATCTAATTAATCTCTTTTTTAATCTTGCCTAAAAATTACAAAAAAAAGTGGCTTTATAAAGTAATTTATTGTTTTAACAAACTTGAACAGATGCAGCCATTTACATTCCGCTGTGTTCTTTTGTCAAACTCCAAATAATTAGAAAATACAAATTAAAGATAAAACATCGGGTCCATATGAAGTAGCCTGTCAGTCGCAGACTTACTCATACGTGGGGTGTTACTCCTTCAGTTTAGTTTGGCGAAGAGCTTTGCTATGGCTCGCTAAATTGCTAACGTCTTCGCTGCGGCTGCACTCGCGACTAAGGGCTTTTGCATTGACTGATGATTGAAAACATAACAATTGTGTAATTTTTTTTAATTGTGTAACTATAGTTCAGCCAGCATGAGGCACAAGTTGAGGATTTTACTTTCTTCACAGCTAATAAAACACCCATTTGCTCTATAGACCAGTAATGCCAATATACGCACTGTTTTTTATGATCGTGGACCATGGAGAATGCACACCAACCTATTAGCCAATGCTGAGTAATTCCAGTTGAATCATTTCAAGTGCCTCTGTTGAATACACTGATCACACAATAACCCGGGACATGCAACAAGGAAAATATTATGATGCAATCATAGACAACATATGAGACAGGGAGTCACTGTGCCTCTACAAGTTAAAGAGAAAGAGTCTAATCTACTCATGATCTTGCAACAATGCCACTGAGAGTGCTAATCCCTACTCTGAGATTTATGAGCATCGATTACGAAAGGGAAACTGCCTTCTATATATATCCTCTTAAAATAATGACAATGGCAATGGCACGTCTATATTTTGAGGATGCTGTTCATCCTCAAAAGAAGAAAGAAGAGTCTTGGTCTGAAAGAAGACAAAAGACTTAAAAATCCAAGAGAATAAGGCATGAACACTCTGAGTTTTAAAGCCCTGTACAAGAATGGACAACAGGTTGTATTACTACTAATACACTAAGAATAAAAAGCAAGATGTAGCTTTAAATATAAACAAATGTTGTTACTTTCAAAATCATGGTCAAATGAGTTTAGGCAATACTGATTAAGTCTACACAAGTGTAATTAAGTGACATTTCCTAAATATTATTTTGTCAATTCCATGTACTTTTTAATCAATTTATATAACATATTCGCACACAGTTATTCAATATAATAAACATGGCTATTACCAATGTGTCAGCCTATAAAACCAGGACATTATCACAAATACCTTATCACGATATGACGATAACTGACATCTAAGACCATATCTTGAGCTTGATTTATCCCTATTAGGGTGTGTGCATTTCTTTCTATATACACAAAAACTGATATTAATGCTTTCACAGAAGAGGGTGTAAGTCATGCTAAAAAACACAAATATTAACATTTCAGTAGTTTTCTAATTAGTAAACAGAGAACCCTGAGGTGCCTGAGTGAGAGAGAAAACTGCAGGTGATGAATTTCATATGCCCTCTGTTTGGAGCTCCGTCTTTTGATCAAGCCAAACTTTAACCCGCACCCAGCTGTGAGCGAACCAATATGAAATAAGTCTTTGAAAAGTACGACTAGTAGGAGATGAGAAATACTCTGGAGCCGTGGATGTTGTAAGATGGCTTGGAGATAAAAGAGACGGCATTCTCTTTGTTAGCCGGTGTCATTGGAAGGGCTGAACTCAGAAAGAGTGAGACCATCGACAAAACACAAGCTTCTTTGCTTGTACGCGGACGCAAGGTCTCATATATTATATGTCTTCCATCATCATCACACAGAGCAAGACACAGATGTATGTGGAGAGCAAACAAGGGAGAGGCATAATGTCACTGTCACTTTTTATCCAAAATTCAGATATTCATTCAATTTAACACTTGCTACAACATGCTAAACGCTATAGAAATGAACATAAGTAAAGTTAAGTGAAGTATTTCTGGTTCTACACTGTAGATAACAAAGTAACAGATCTGCGAACTCAGCTGTTAGCATAAAAACTGCTTTACACTACAGTTTTTGCCATTCACTGTTTTACACCTATTCACTCACACATTCATACAGCGCATCTATGTGTAGCACACTTTCAATCACACATTTTTCATACCCAGCCACAGGCCAAACGTCAGGAGCAACATGGGGTTAGGTGTCTTGTTCAAGGACACATCAGCATGTCGACTAGCAGAGCAGGAAACCAAACCCACAACCTTCAAGTTGATAGACAACTTGCTCTACCACTGAACCACTGTAATCGTAAATAATATCTGAATATCTTTGAAGAAGTAGCATGTCATGTCATTATCATTCAAATTTGAATTTAGGAAAAGGTGACAGCTCTAGAAAATAAAATAGAAAAACTAGAAGGAAAGAAATGTTCCAAAAAAAAAAGATGAATGCTGTGTGTGTTTGTGTGTGTACTGCAGTTTTTACCTGACCAAGTAGTCATTGCGTATAAGCATCAGGTGCTGCAGTATAGAGAGAAAATAGGGCTCTGCGCTGCTGTCCTTCAGTGTGCTCTGCACAATATTGAATACATCCCCCACATCAGTGCAAAGAGTCAAGGACTCGTACATGAATGGAAGTTGCATTTCCAAAGCCAAAGGAATTGAAATTCATAAAAAGATACATGGATGCTACTTTAATTTTACACTTTTTGCTATGTAGCATCTACTCAAAAACAACTGACCTCAGCTTAACACCTTTTTTTAAATGTGTATGAAAAAACTTTTTTAGGAGTTTTATGCTACTGCCATGAATATAACAAGGATATTCCACTTCACTCCTGATGTCTTCCAGCCGATGAGAGAACTCCATCAAGTCCTCTTCTTTGTGCTCCATAAATACCTTCAGCTGAATGTCAAGAGCCTCGTTCCTGATGGATGTTAGTTGCTATAAATGAAGTTGGGGGGGGTCAAATAATAAGAGAGAATGTGACATTAAATATATCACAGAGAAAGTAATACTATGATACAAGCAAAAAAGTGGGGGGACGCATCAAGATTAAGTCAAGACAGAGAGCTCATTCTACATGCAGTTACTTATCAGGATATACAGGTTCAGCTTCTCATTTAGATTTTTTTATTTATGTCCTTTTTTTGGCAGCATAGAAGCATTTTCTGTCTCTCAAATAGAAAATGTGTGTCAGGGCTAGGGCTGAACAATCTATTAAAAATTTAAAAGTTTGAAACAATACAATTAGCAACAAGCAAAGGCTACTAATTAATTGTTCATATTTAAATCATTCATGTTTTATCAGAATCAGAAATACGTTATTAATCCCTAGGCGGGGCACAACCTGTAAGTATACGTAGAGTACACAAGATAAGAATTATATACAATAGTAATAGAAATATCTATCTGTATCACAATATCCAAGACTGAATGAATGGAATAGTAATACACAGTATATAGACAATACATAAACAGCAACAGAATAGGATAGAATGTCAGTCAAAAATAAGTGAATTAAAATAAGTGAACCATGTTTAACCAACTATTAGGGCTGGGCAATATATAGATATTAGAGTTCTTAACGGGTTCGGTCCAAAAAAATCTGCTAATGAGGCGGGTCGGGCATCGGGTTTAATTTTTTCTGCTCATAAAACACATTTCTTGCAGTTAGTAAATTATATGTTGTTTGTTATGAATCATCGCTGTTCATGTGTGGTGAAGAGCAAATCTGGCTCCCCGCTTGATGGAGAGGGCAGACCTGACGCCGCTGCATGCGTAACTCCTGACAATTTTGGCATGTTAGTGTCAAAATTTGACCATATTTATAGTTAATTTCCTCATTTCTAACACACGTAAATATCCTTCATTTAATGTTAAAAACCCAAATAAATAAACCAGATACTATCTGAAAGTTAATACCTGTATTTTAAGATCATGTAATACAGAGCAACTTTTAATGTGTCCAGAGAAACAACCTGTGTGCAGCTTTATACCCACATATATCCTGTATATCTGGCTATAGCGTAAAAATATTGATATTTATAAGCCATATCCCCAAGCCTTATACCTACTATTTACATAATTAAGTTTTGGAATATGCTACAACATGAATAGAATGTAAATTTTAGTACATGACTGTGTAACACTGTTACACACTGCATAAATCTATATTGCACAGTGGTTATTTCACAGAATTAATAGTCTTGGACTTTCTTTTTTAAGCTAGAAAAGTTTTTTTTTTGTCAAGCCTTTATGCGAATTGAAAAAATACAACATTTTTGAAATGATGAAGTTTGAAATGATTCATACCTTTGAGTTCACATCCTTGCATAAGAGATAAGACATTAATGTATTTATTGTATCTCATTAAATAATGCTCGAGGTAGTTTTAAATCTATAAAGGTTCATATTAAACTGAGCCTTGACTAGACTTGACAAAATCAAATTGCAATTCAAATCACAATCACATTGAGATAATTTTACCTAAATTGTTCAGCCATAGCCAGGACACATAACATGTGCACAGTATAATTGCTGGCTGGGATAGTGCTTGAACTCCAACATGGCCGTTCATGGCACTGACTGGAAATGACAATGTCAAAATGTGACTCCAAATTGATTTCCTGCCTGGATATCTGCCATCTGCTTTGCCCTTGTGTCATTCAACACAGAAATTACAAAGCTGTTGTGCTGTTGACATGTCCTTCATCCACAGCTGCAATTTTCAGAAGTTTGAAAATATAGTTTCTGGTCCCACCCCCTCCTACTTCATACAGCCAAGATGGCGGACACTGGGGGTGAGAAGTGTCCATCATTTTACAGACATTTCTGAGTCTTAGTGTAAAACTAAATTTACTTAAGTGACACAACATCATGTGCAACATGTCACGTTAAAAATCTGGATATTTTATTATATCCCGATATACGAGCTACAATATATGGGGACATAGTGTGGAGATTGTTTTTCTGGACTTTCTTTATTTGGGTTTTTAACATTAAATGAAGGATATTTACATGTGTCAGAAACAATGAAATTCCCTACAAATGTGGTAAATTTCCACAAATAAGTAGACTTAAAATGAACAAATTGTTATTAAATGAAATGTGATGATAATCAATGCAACAGCCTTTAAAACCAGGAAAATTCATCACAGATGATATGACATCTAAGACAATATCTTGTCTCAAGTCATGCTAAAATATCAATATACTGCCCAGCCATAGTTTCCAATGAAATATGTAATTCCATTTTGTAATGATAAATGGCAATGGAAGTAAATACAGTTAAGAATGTAATAATGGAACTTTCAATACATTGTTTTTCCAAAAAAAAGCATGCATTAACATGCAATTGTACAATTGCATTAGAATCTTAACCTTAAGATTCATACCCCTATTATTAGATATATGGTTTAAGAACCAGGGGGATACATATTAGCCCATGCAGGCACTGAAAACTGAATATTGGCATGAACACAGACAAATGGACAAAAACTCTCCTCTGTGTTTAATAAATTATTTGCAGGAGAAAATCTACAATATTTAACTGAAGTGGACCACTCATTTAAATATTAATACATGGTGAGTGTGAGTTTATATCATGTGTCTATGTGTGTGTGGTTTTGCTGCGCTTACCGGCAATATCTCTTTCAGGCCACACCGCATAAATTCATTTCTGATGTGTAGCCTGAAGTCCAGCTCATCAGGAGATGTTACTAGTGCATTGATGAGCTGCATGCACGCCACCTGCAACATGAAGAGAAGATGGAGTAAAGGGAGAAAAAGTAGGAGGGGGGGAGAGGAGAGGGAGAGAGCGAGAGAGAGAGAGAAAAAAAGAGTGAAAATCAGAGGAGAAAAAAGGCGACAGACTTTTTCCAGAAGTTGATGAAAAGCATGCTGGGATGCATTCTTAATGAGTTATGTCCCTTGGAAGCAGAGGACCATAACTAATGCATGTCTATTTTCTCCAGTCACTAACTGAGGGGGGCTGATTTTAATATTAATGTAACAACTGCAGACCCATACACACAAAATTAACCAACAGTCAATTTAAGGGCAAACTCGCTCTTTTGGAAGCTGTTTTTCATTCCCGCCCGAGTTTGGCTCAGTACGTGGGGACTCCTCCATCCTGTGACTCTTCAACAGCGCGGGCAAACACAGACAGAAAAATCTATTATTGATCAGCAAAGCAGTGCACTCATGTGTGAAAAGAGGGTATGACAATGCTACAGCTCAGGGAGGATATTCAGATGCTTTAAGGTTCATTATCAGTCTGACAGCGCACGCTTGTTTTTGTCGTTGCAGCCGAGTCGAGTAATTTCCTCTCTCTGGAGTAATATTTTAACATTGTAATGCAGGTAGGTGACATTACAAAGTGTCACAAAATGTCTGTCTAGACATTCCACTGCCTCAACAATCCAGTGCTACAGATATATTAAAAGACTGTGGCAATCATTTGAATTATTATCTGGCATCTACATATTCTGTGGCTTTTAGTATCTACTTATGTATTTTGTATATAATGCATATAGTGTATATGTACACAGATATATATATATATACATACATATACATATATATATGTATGTATATATATATATATATATAAAAAATCAATATGAGACCGTGTTTAATCAATAAAAATGTAACCTACAGTACATACTTTAGAGAATTGTCCAAGATTAGTAGAGTACAAGTCAAGATTTTGAGTTTATGTATGAATTAGGGTTGTCAACAGGGGTGCAAGTTAAGATTATTTTCATAATTTTTCTTATTTTCCCAAATATTTAATTAAGTGTCTGGTACATAAAATGTCAGAAAATGTTGACCAAACCTCAAAAGGATGATATTCTCAAATGTCTTGTTTTGTCTAAACTATTCAGTCTCAATTATTCCTTTGTCAAATTGAGCAAAGAAAGTGAAAACATTACATTTAAGGCGCTGAAATTTTTTAGTGTTATTTAACTTTTGTCCCCTCATGATTACATCCTTGTTTCCGCTTAATGACAACCTCAAGTAAAGGAGTTGGCTTATATTTTAGCAGACGTCGTCAATGACGCTGCATGTCTATAGCCAAAAGTCAAAGCAAATTGCTTGACTTATTTTCTGATATTATTTGACAGTCTGTCAACCTGACACAGTCATATGATACGGTAGTAGGTATTAGTAGGTTTTGTTTACATCTTTCTTGAGTATTATTTATACATTGTAATTTTTATAGTGTTGCATCTCCAACCAAATTATTGTTGCCTTGTTTTTTTTTTTCTCTGTCTTTCAAATGACCAACTCTGGAAGATTTGCACAAATTTTCCTTTCCCAAATGGTCAATAAACATCTTGAATCCACCTTCTACTGGATTCTAAGGATTAACTACTTCAATAGGCGCTTATGCATTTTGAGCAGGTCATTACAATTTGAACGTAAACTTAACATCCCATGTACAAAATAGTATTGAATTTTGAGAATAAAATTGACAGCCCTAGGGCTTATTATTGCCAAAGTATATTACAAATGCCTGAAGAAGGAAAGAGTTTCAGTGAAAACACAAACATCTTTGAATTGGGTCCCACATGTGTCTGTTTACACTTTATTTTCCCAGAGAGTGGAAATGCAGCCAGAGGGAACTATGTGTATAAATGTAGTCAAGTAGAACAGAAAGCCTTTGGCCAAACTTTACCAGTGCTATGGTTCGGATATAAAACAATATTTTTGCTTAAATAATACATTGGATTTAAAGGGATCTCTGCTGTGTATTAGGTGGGAGGAAATAAAGCATGAGAAAAAAAAAACACAACACAACTAAGGCTTTATAAACCCTCCAGTATACGAGGCTATGGTGTTGTAGTCACAGATGTGGATTATATGCCCCAGCTTCCAGTGCAACCCTAAATCCTGTTTTTTCTTTTTGTCTTTTTTCAGGGTCTCATATTAACATCTTTATCCCCCTCAATATTGTCCCCTGCAGTTCCCTTCTTCTTACCGCCCCTGTACACATTTGCACCTGTCAAGGTAGTTAAAGCAAACTGAATGCAAATGGCAGAGATAATACTACAGGGGGCAAAAAGCAATGATTTCATCTTTTAATTGAGTTCAGCATCGGTCATTGCAAGGGAATACAAAACAACCAACACAACTGATAGCTGTATCTACTAGTTTTATGTCCACAATGTATGGATATATACTGAATTAATGAGTAGTATTTTTTTTCTAAATCCCAAAGCTTTCTATTCAAATGCACAACATACTTCAATCAAAAACTGGATCATTGCAACAGCAACTGATGCTGTCTCAGTTTAAAACAGCCCATAGTACAATACCTCAAATATAAAGCAAGTACTACTGTTTGTTTAATTGTCTTCTCTTCTTACACAAAGTATCTCACTGCAGCTGTTTATTTAAATTGTACTGAAAAAAGTTTTGCTGGATATACAGTAGAGATAATTATGTTCATTACTGCAAATAAAGAAAAATTGGATTAAGAAACTGTATTAGCAGGGCTTGTTACATTACAGGTGTTTGTTCCAACAGCTATGTTGTAGAGAGAGTGAGTACGTGGACTTACCTGCAACTGAACTGAGCGATCACCAAGTCCTTTCACAATGGGACTGAATCTCTCAATGGCTCGCCATTCCCCTGCTGTGGTAATGGCTTCAAGGACCTTCTCCAGACTAAAAGAGAACATAGAAAGTGTGAGTGAAAAAAAATACTTAATTGACTACAAACTAGATTCATTGTATGGAAGGTCAATGTGAGCGAAGTGGGTCAGTTTTTCCTCTTCAAGATCTGAAGAGAAATTTGATTCAAACTTAATAATGAATAAAAATAAAAACAAACCAGTAATGTTCTTCAAAAATACATATTATGTTATCTTTACAAATTATCCATCCACTTTCTACTGCTTTATCCTCCACATAAGGGTCCCGGAGGGATCAATCTCCATTCCCAAACATTCTATATGGTGACCCAAGGTAGCAAAGTATCATGACCCAAATCACAACAAAAACCATGACAACAGCAAAGTTGTGCACAACATAGCGACTAATTTACAGTCCTTGCTATAAAACCGAATATCATTTTGAATTGGTAATCTGTTGACACAGTACTGAATACCTGTATATTAGTAGTAGAGAGTCAACAATGGACTACAGTATCAAAATACAGTGATACATCATAATGCTATGAAAAACATAAACAATGGGACAAAGTTTTTCAGCATTAGAAAAGCCATAATATATGAACATCTGGATAGAAGAAATTAAGCCAGTGCGTACGTGTTCTCCTCGCCCACAATGCATATGGCTGACAGCAGCTTCACCACATCCGTCATCATGGCAGACTGGGTGGGATCAATGGCTCTTGCAAGTAGAGCAAGACTTTTCTCTTCCCCCAGGATTCGATCCAAGCCATACTGCAAAGAACACAAAACAAAACATGTTGACCCAAATATGTGCTAATTAACATCAAGAGCACAATGTCTCATAGACTTAAAAGCAGAGGCGCAACATATTTACATGCACTTCAATGACTCAAAGATAAAAGTGATTTAATTAATCTGTGAAACAGTATATGCAGTGTCACTCAGACACTGGCCGAGGATTATTTATTTATTTATCATTGTACAAGTGAAAATGGCAATTAGAACATTTATGATATTAAAAGATTTATTAAATAGATTGCAAATAATTGCACAGCATGACTTTTGCCACATGGTCGGAATCACTACAAACAAAAAGGAAAAAACCAAAACATATTTGCAGTTGCCAGTACAATAGCATGTGGTAACAACAGTATACAAAGAGGAGCAATGAAGCCAAGTTGAGCAACATTCAAAACTGCATTATCTTGTTTTCATTTACAGAAAAGAATATTCAGTGCCTGTACAAATGTATTAATAAATAGTTTTCCTTTATTTTGTCATTTGATTTAAAAAAAAAAAAAGCCAATACAAAAAGGTGATGTATTCAGATTTTGGAATTTAATTTGGACAGTTAAATAAATAGCTATATTTTATGCTTATTTTTGCTATTTTGTATAGTTTAGGACTTTAGGACAACGATTCATCAAATATTCAATTTTTATCATTGACTGGTTTTTAATAACTAAACAAGCTCTCTGATTTTTCAGCTTCATACTTTTTTTCTGGTGTCGGTTTGTGGACAAAATAGTTCACTTGAGTGCATCGGCATTTGGAGATTTGAGAAACACAATATTTTTTGGACCAAAACAATTACTCAATTTATTAAAATAATAAGACATAATTAATTGGACTTTCTGGATTATTTGCCACAGCAGATGACGTGTCTTGGTCTTGATCTTGGTGCACATCACTCTTGGACATGCAAGGCTTGATTCTGGCAGTTTGAGTCCATAATTATCATCAAGTTACACACTACAAGGTCAAAGGTGCAGGGAAGTGGAGGTGGCAGCATTCTCCCTATTAAATGATTATTCATTTTCTTATGATTTTAAGCTTTAAACAAGTTGCATAGTGTTGCTATAATACACTGTTTAAGGCTACCATCACAATGTTGCAACTGTTAATACCACATTACTATGTTGTTTCAAGTGTGTGATTTGATGCAAGTAGGCAGAAGAAAGAGACTGCACCGACAGCTGGCAGACAACACCTGCCTTCTTGGCATTGTGGGTACATTCCATCCCAAGATGCATCTCCAGCCAGGGAAAGGTCTGGGCTAACAGAGAGGCCTACGGGTAAATGATGGTGTCTGGCGTCTATTGAGACAAAGGATTACATGAGACCTTGCAGCACACTTTGTGCCAGAGCGCTTGTATACGTGTGTCTCCGCTGGGTTTTAGCTCCATCTGGCGAGATCCTTTTTTTTCCTCCTCCTATGCAGCATCTTTGATGTAACAGCACGAAAGAAAGAAAGGCTATGCGACTGAAGCACAAAGCTACTTCAGCAAAACTCATTTAATGCCCGAGTGGGCAATAATTCAATATAACTGTCTTTCACCTCTAAGTGGAATAATCTTATCACAATACAATCTTATTATTTTTTAGTTTAATTCCGGGGCTTAATTAAAAATAAATCTACAAACAAACTAATTCAATTATCAGTCACTTAATTGGAAAGTGTTGAAAATGTGAAATTAAAAAACTTTCCTGTTAATTAACTTAATAATTAAATGTAAATTTGGGTATATTTTAAAATACTGACGATAAAATGGAGGATGGTTATCTCAAATATACCAAACCTAAGGGCTGGGCAAAATGGCTTAAAAATAAGATCTCAAAAATTATCACACCACAGTCAATTTACTTTGTAAGAATTTTTTGTTTTAAAAACAAACTACAAATGGCAAAGACTTTTTTTCTTTTCAGATGTTTGTGCTTCTCAAAGGAGAGTGACAATACACTGTAAAGCCACCTTAAAATAATATATCTAGTGTTTATGATCCAGTTTATTTCTTTTTAATGTTAAATGAAGGATACTTTTTGTGTGTTAGGAACAATGAAATTGCCTATAAATGTGGTAAAATCTTGCTATAACAAATAGTGTCTTAAAATTAAGAACTATATCAAATATAATTGTGATGATTTCAAGTATTTTTATGAATATATAACATTTAATTTAAAATATGTATTGTATTTCTCTAATGTCAGTCATCATCTAACCGCTTTATCCTCCACCAGAGGGTCGCGGGGGGTGCTGTGCCAATCTCAGCTACATCGGGCGATAGGCGGGGTACACCCTGGACAGTTCGCCAGTCCATCGCAGGGCCACACACAACTAGAGACAAACAACCATTCACTCTCACACTCACTCCTACGGTCAATTTAGAGTGTCCAATTCACCTAATCCCCACACTGCATGTTTTTGGACTGTGGGAGGAAGCCGGAGTACCCGGAGAGAACCCACGCACACACGGGGAGAACATCCAAACTCCATGCAGAAAGGCCCTTGTTCCAACCGGGGCTCGAACCCGGGTCTTCTCGCTGCAAGGCGAGAGTGCTAACCACTACACCACCGTGTGGCCCTATTTCTCTAATGTATTCAAGATAATAAATATGATTATTATTTATGCAACAGCCTTTAAAACCAGGAAAAATAATCACAGACACCTTATCACAATATGACTATATCCAAAATCCAAGACCATATACAGCCTCATGTCACACTATAGATATAATATCAGCCCTAAAATAATGTTGAATCATTTCTGTTCTCAAAGACCAGAGGCAGAATTATAACATCAACAAAGTTAGACACTGTAGCTAGTAAACTAATTTTCCTCATTTGCATGCTGATATTCACACACACACTCTCTCATAGTTCCTGAGTCATAAAAAAACACTAAATCCAGAATGGTGCCTGTTTGTAGACTGAGAACCCTGTAATTTGGCCATTAAATGGAAAACACCAGAAGACGATGTTGATGGGATTAAACCCTGAGAGATCAGACTCAAAATACATTACAGTTATTTCTTAATATTATTATTGTTCACCAAATAATGGAGAAAATTATCATAATTTGTGAAAAATTTTGTTTTACAACAAATAAATACTTTAACTGAAATGTGACGTTGGGGATTCCATGTAAAAGCGCCATCCCACCTCCATCAAAGGCTCGTCAAAATGCAAACACTTCTAATTAAAGTTAATGTGGGGGCGATTATGCTATTAGACACATGTCTCAAGACAACAATCAGAAGAGTTAATCAGTTTATTACATTGGTTTAGTGATTTTATGAATTTGTTTTTGATCAGTTATGGTTAATTTCCAAAAGAAAAAAAAACAGAGTTTTTTCATTTACCTTATTGTTCATGAAGGCCTTGAGACACTGGACAACTTTATGTTGGTTTTTCTTGTCAATCTTCTCTTGCCTTAGGACACAAGAGAATAATTACGGGGGAAGTTGGTCTCTAATGTACAGTATGAAGAAAATGAGTCGACACTGGATTTCCCCCGCAATATGAAAGGTGCCGATAGCTGAAGGGAAAGAGTGTCAGGCTGGTGAGAGTTGATTATTGTGAACATGCTAGGGTTACATTCTCATGCACATCTGAATGACAGCTAACACAGACAGGGCAGGTGGTATGCCGAGCTCCGTCTGCCTGCTGAGAACTGTAGGGCTGCATTGGGAGTAAGCACAGAAAAAGCAAGAAGCTAACCTAGCGCTATGCCAACTTTATGCCTGCCTGTGGAAGACAGAATTGATTTTTTTTGACAGTGCACTGGCCAAACTGCAAAGTGGGAGTGCTCCCAGTGCTGCCCAAGGCCAGTCCAACTGACAAACGAGTCAATGTGTCAGTGAGAGAAAGAGAGAAAGAATAAGGGAAATGTCTTATTTCAACAGTTATTTGCACATAGGAAAAAGTGCAATATACCTAAACCATACACATGTATTTAAGTTATTTGTGAATACTAGTTATTTACAGTCAGATAGGTTCAAGTGAGCATGTCTACATGAAAGAACGCATTAACTTACTCCTTCTTGAACAGCAACTTCTCCAAAATGTCCAGCAGGTATCCAAGGCCTTCATGGCCGAAACTCTGCACCCAGCTGAAATAAAAAAACATTGAAATCAATATCACGAAGGTGTAAGACTGACAACAAGCAACAATACTTTCATCCTTCCTCGTCAATCACCGCAAACCCTGTAGATACAGTAAGGGGGGGCACATGTAGACTTCAAGCACTTTGTGCTGAGGTAATAGGCAGCAGAGATAAGCATAGAATTGCATGCCTTTTATAAACAGAGATACAGACAGGAGAAAAAAAATTATTTGGAAATACCTGTACTGCTATTTTTGTGGAGCTGAATTACATTCTCATGGAAGTTATACCTGTGTGTAGCAGGTGACATTTATATGCTGTGGCTCACCAAAGGAGGTTAAGAAAGTTCAGTGTTCAATCAAACGTTCCATAAAAGAATTGAATTTTTCGCACTGCTCCTGATGTTAAAGTTGGTTTTTCGACAAGTTTTATCCAGAGGGTGCCGGTAATTGATCTCAAATGCTGCCGCCTGTGATTAAAGTTGTAATACCAAAACTTTGGTTCAGCTAATGAAATTGATTTTGTTTCCTTTCAAAAGGGCACATTACAAGTAGATATACGAGCAATTGTTGTATTGGCAATGAAGAAGAAGCAGTTTGTTTACTTAAGCTCAGCATCTGGGACCAAATATTGACCTCATGACTGTTAAGGAGGGTGCACACGGTGAGATTTATTGATCATCAAAATACAAGAATTATAATATATGATGTGAAAACTGTTAAAATGCAGACAATGTTTCATTCATTTACATAAACTAAACTTCCTCCTTACTTTACAATTCTCACTTCTTCCCGAGTAAAATGATGAATAAACTTTCACATCAAGATTAAGGAACAAGTAATAACATTGTGTGACAGTGGTGCAAAGCAATACAGAAGCATAATGAAAGCAATTCCAACTTTGAGATGTCAAACTGTGTGGTAGAGTTTTCCTTCTGAGAGTAAATGGTCTGTAGAAGAGTCTCTGTTCTAGTCTCAACTACCAGTCAAAGCACTTTACAATTTAGTTTTGCCATTCTCCCATTAACATGCACCTAGAAGTTTTGAAAATTATTGTATCTGATGCACTGCAATGCTGAGATGGATAATTCTGCATTGACGGCACATATTAGAACTATTCTGGGACAGCAATGATTATTAACCAATAACTAAATGAATAGTCGTATAGTGATATAAATAGCAATATTTTATAACCAATTAATCATTTTAATAATTAAAACAAGCTCTTTGTTCCATGTATCAAAGAAATCATTAAAAGTGATTCATTTCGGTGTGTTGAGAACAGTTGAGAACATAATTTCTCAGTCTGGGAATCAATAATTAACATTTTTCAACATTGTCAGACATTTTAAGGGCCAAACAATTCACCAAGAAAATGATCACCAGATGAATCGGTTATGAAAATAATTACTAGCTGCAGCCCAATTGTGTTCGTCGACAAAAAGTCATTGCTATTCGCATTAATATAGAAAACTGCATGTACTGCATCGTGAAGGATTCCGATGCATAGTGGAATCGAACTGAATTGTAGACGTGAAAACCACATGGAATCTTAACACCACTGACTATACACAGCCCTGATATGTTGGATGAGAGGGCCTGGTTTTCCAATCTGTTCCAGTTCATCCCAAAGGTGCTAGGTATATTGTTACAGGCCTAATAGACACCTTTTTTTTTGCTTTGTTTTTGCCGATACCACCCTTAATGAAGAAGACCCGGGTTCGAGCCCCGGTTGGAAAAAAGTTTGCATGTTCTCCCCGTGTGTGCGTGGGTTCTCTCCGGGTTCTCCGGCTTCCTCCCACAGTCCAAAAACATGCAATGTGGGGATTAGGTGAATTGGACACTCTAAATTGACCATAGGAGTGAGTGTGAGAGTGAATGGTTGTTTGTCTCTAGTTGTGTGTGGCCCTGCGATGGACTGGCGAACTGTCCAGGGTGTACCCCGCCTATCGCCCGATGTAGCTGAGATTGGCACAGCACCCCCCGTGACCCTCTGGTGGAGGATAAAGCGGTTAGATGATGACTGACTGACCCTTAACGATCAGTGACTTACTGCCACAATACACCAAATTTCTGGTTAGTGAATATCTAGTGACCTGCTATACATCTGTACTGCGTATTTGCCCAGTGATGTTAGGGAATGGGACAAAGCGCACGTAATGACTTTAAAAGCACAGATGTGAGCCGATTCATTTTAAGAGAACCATCAGGAACAAACGGTATATTGCAAGGATAAGTGAAAATCTTTAGGTGTGCAGGAAACAGACAAAGACAGGGTGAGTGAAATTATGACTTCCCTCCTGATTGAAACTGAATCACATCTCTGAACATTAGCATTCACTGTCTGTGCTGTTCTAATCAACAAGCCGCATGCCTCCCATCATTAAATCTACAGAAATTCTCAAGGTGACAACATAAAATGGAAAGCTGTTATCTGAAATTAATTTTTGTGGAATAGGAGTATGGAGTTGGATTTAAAACTGTGCCTGTGTGCTTGTTTGTTTGATGTGGCACTGTTGTGTCTGATAAAGGAAAGTGACAAATAACATTTTTGTATTTTGTACATTGAACATCTTCATTGCAGGTGACATACTTTACTTTGACATTAAGTTCAAAAGGACAGTGGCTCAATATTTACAGTCAGTGATGCTGCTGAAACAAGGAAAGGTATTTTAGGTGCAACTAAACCCGCTTTTCAGATGTTAACCAGTGTATATGGGTATCTAGAAATATTATTTACTGATCCAGGGGCAAACCATCACAGCTTAGTATTGAAATTGTACATTTTGTGATAAACATCGGTATATCTACTGTCCTCTCTGGTCTAACACAGCTACTCTATCACTACTTCATACTGCAAAACGTACACCAAATGTACAGTACACTCATGGCTCATTTAAGAAAGCACCAAACAACCAACATTAGAATTGTTAGTCTTTTCTTGTAGAAGACAATTCAATAAAAATGAAGGCATACGTTGAGTGCCTCCATTAATTTAATCTAAAATGAATTAAATGATTGAATATTTTTTTTAATACAGTCCTATGTCTTCTACAGATATTAGATTTATTTTTACAGATTTATTTAGGTTTATTAATCACTGTCATGACGTAGAGGATTTTAACAGACAAAATGTTCTGCCCACTGTTTTTTAGATTTTTAAGTAATGTCATGCTCCCTTTTTTATGATCTCATATTCTTGGTTAAAGACCTAAGTTAACAGACATGTGGACTACAAGAGGCTCATCTTGCAAACCCGGTTTTGGTTGGTTTCACACTGGATGCATGTTCAGCGCATAATAGCTCTGGAAGACAAGTTTTTCATTTTGGCACACGTGTCAAATAATGAGACCGTTCACAATGGTTGTGTCATCATTTTGAGTACACACCTCAAAAACTAAACCTTCTGTCGCATATGTCATATGTCACCAACACAACATGTCCTGTTCCTCTTTCAAAGTAAAAGCATGCTAGTTTCAGTTTCGTTTCTGGTCCCTGATTCATTCATGCACAGACAGATGTTCTGCTTCCTACTGAAGAATCCTGGTATTAAATTACAGTAAAGTACAGAGAAGGATTTAGAATATTTAAAAGTATTTTTTTGATTTTCAAAGGTAAACTCTATATAAAAAAAAAAAAAGCTATACAGAAGCCATGTGGCAGCTGAGCAGGAGACTATTCACTCAGTGTAATTGACCGCAGTCATCCAGTGTCCATCCAAGAAGGTTTGTTCTGAAGAACTGAGCCCCTGGTTGAACAAAAACATGACCATTGGAAGAAAAAGAAAACTAAACAATGTCCTCCAAAGGATTAGACAAAATAAAAGTATGCAAAATGTAAATGGAAAGTACTTCATTTCTCAAATGGAAATACTTTTAAAGAAAAAAATGAAACTATTATTTTTTTAAAGCAGTATTTGACCCTTTAACACCATCATACGTCATCCCAGGCCTCAGCTGGCTCCAATCACCACCCAGCTTGGCATTGTATGCACTTCTGTAACATCCTGCACAAAGCATTATTCTCACCTGCCTTCAACTTTGACAAGAGGACAAAATGTAGTATAATAATGCAAGTCTTCACCAAAGAACACGTGTGTGTGTGTGTGTGTGTGTAGGGTGCTACCAAGGTATCAAAGGAATGACTATTCTGCTTGAGAGAAAAGAAAAAATCAGTTTAGCCTGCACTTCACACTGGGCCATGGCCGACACCATTCTGGTTATAGAGTGGGGGTCTTGACAAAAGCTTCATTGAAATGCATGGAGTCACTCAGCGGCAACTGCATGGTAGTTTTTCATCTTTAGTAGGTGAAGCAGCCAGCAAAAGAAAAATAATCACTTGATCTAGAGCAGGAATCACTGCACAGGAAAAAAACAACAGGCCTGCACTATCACTGTCTGATGTGAGATACTGTATCTGCCTTGAAACACATGAGTGAAAAGTGGCATATGTCACATTTCAAAGGCTCTTACAAAACGGATCAGTCGTATTTATAAGATCGCAGAGGAAAGGAGGAAAAGGACAATCTGATACCTTTCTGGCACATCTGGAGAAAATTTCCATGGGCAAGAACAATCAAGCTGTGGCAATAAAATATCAAATGGGTGTGTTTTCCTTTCAAGTCAAGGTCAGTTGACTTTTGAATGAAGCAGATGACAAGGTCCAGTGGAGGTGCTTACTGCATGAGGTTTGGGAATGATACAAGCTTGTGTGGCTAAACAATTCATCACTTTCAAATCAGAATCACAACTGACTCTATCCATGGCATGTCACTTACAACATCCGCAAAGACATAAATCTGCATTTAAATCTCATTTGAGAATAAGATGGAAAGGCTGAAGTCACCTCCCACTTCCAGGAGGTGTAACCAACAGACGTAGATGAAAATGCCTCTGTACACAACTGGATAGCTCTACAACCAATCAGACCAACGATCTGAATGACGTTTGCACAGCAACGGATAACGTGTCAACAAAAACTTGCTCGTTGTAGTTTTCTAGGAGCGATGGCTAAATGACGTACAGTGACTTCTGCCTAGCAGCTCTTCAGTGGCCGCCATGTTGGATGTAGACGTCACTTTGTCATCATCATGTTATGATTGTTTCCCTTTTTCCTTATTTAGGAGATTCTCAGGCTCATTCATCAACAAGTCTCACCAAGGACGTAAACACTGTCACCCTGAGCACACTGTACTACCAACATAGATAGATCAGTATTTTATTATAGAATAAGATATCTGAGTGTATGAAACTATTGTAAATTCTAAGGTTGCTAGCATTTATTCTGAATAAACAGAAATAATCGAGAGTAATCAACTAATCAAAAAAATAATCAAGTGATTAGTCGACTACCAAAATGATCATTAGTTGCAGCCCTGACATTTATAACGATAAATCAATCAGAAGAAATCACAAGGCCATATTGCCTAGTACGTGCATGTTTCCCTTACTTGCTTGCTTTTACCATGAACAATAAAATGTTAAAACACTGTAGTCTCAGGTCTTATTTTTCACTTTTTAGCCTTTCATGTTTTATATATTTTTAAACTGCTCAATCACATATGCCTATGGGATGGTTTTAAATTATGTCAAGGGTAGCACTTTTGTTGTTCTTTTTTTAGCCGTTTAATTCGAAATACTTTCCCCAAGGGGAAATTCAAGGCAAGCAGGGGGACAAACAAAGTGGTTACAATTCTTCCACACACATAAAAGGTAAGACTAAAAATCCTGATAAGTCAAAAAATAATAATATTACAAACAGAAATACATATGCTGCATTCCATTTGTAGTTGTCCTTGACCTTGGAACTCAGAACAACCTCACATACCCCAAGTTTAGATTCCAAGATGGCTACCACCATACAAACACAGCTATGTTTATTGTTAATAGCACTTCTGTGATATTTGGTCACAGTAAATCAGTCATACATATAGTACTGTTTATCTTTTTATCAGTTAACATTATACAATTAATTAACTAATAATTGTCAACTGGAAATCTGTAATCGAGTGCAAGTTTTCTCCAGTTTTCAGCTTCTTAAATATGAATATTTTCTTTGCTATTTTCTTTGATTCTTTGCTCCATATAACAAAGTCATTAAAAAAGAATCATTTTGGTTTGTGGACAAAGCAAATAAACATTTTTTTCAACATTCTTTGGTATTTTATGGAGCATTAAGTACTCAATTAATCGATTATGAAAATAAATAACTTGCACCCCTACGAGACATTTTGCTATGGTGCTTAGGGACTTTTTCTAAACCAGGTGACAGGGTGACTCTTACTTTTCTTACACGCCCCCACTACGTGCAATCCTGCTTAAGACGAGTGCCGTTCATGTGCGCAAAATAGAGCATTGTCATCGATTGGTATAGCTAATAATGGCTAGCCCAAGATGTGTTTACTTTTCAACTGCAAAATAATTCCAATTCAAATGCAAATTAAACACAGTTTAAACGTATTTAAAAATAACAACCTGATTTGTGTGCCTTATGATTTTATCTAAAATTCTTTACGTACTTAAGAATTTATCCCATGTTTGTGGTCAATTGTCCAAAATGTGGATGAGACACTGTAGTCACACCTCACCATCAAGCAGCATAGCAACGTTTGACACTGAGCTACGGTTTCAGACAGACATGAAGAATCACCAAAGGAGAGAGAGTATAAAAAAATAAGAGAAAAAAAATTATCATCGTATTCCCTGGAAACAAAAACAGTCATAAATCAAAAAGAAAAATGAGGTGCCTTATCTGGCTAACTTCACAGCTGAGGTAGCTTGACTTGTAACAGAGTCTCAGGAGAATGCCTGCAAGGTTCTCTGGCAGTGCAGCACAGTGTCACACTCCACTAAAGCGGTTATGAACCAGAAATAAAAAATTAATTTTAAAAATGTTGTCCTGAGCATAGTAAGTTAACCGACTGCAGGAAGCCTCTCTGGAGACAGGAAGAAGGACGAGGCTGAAATAGCAAAGTGGGACATGTAAAATAAAAGAGGAGGAAGTCATTTCAGTGAGACCTAAATGATGCAACTGTAGCAGACTGTTACTAAGAACAATTACACTATAAAAGCTAAGGAGCAAGCATAAACAAAATAAATAATTTTTTTTTAAAAATATAGTAAAAATACATAGTTAAAATATAAGCTTTCTAAGAAACATTAAGGTGATTGCACGGTTGCAACTTGTCATTTTCTTTTTCACCTCAAGTTAAACATCGAAAGCGTATAAAAAATACACATAAAATACAAACACAAAGAAAAAATTACACTCCGAGTGTTCCCCTTACATTCATTCAGAAGTGGCGCAGTACTGTGACTAGATTAATGAGTGCCGGGGCCAAACTGTAACACCATCATTAATATCAACGGCCTCAGTGTTTCCCCGACCATTCATTTGGTGCTGCGCTTGTTTTATGTTTTGTTTGGTGTGTGCGTGCGTGTGTGTGTGTGTCTGTGGTACGTTTCACTGTCCTTTCTATCACCCGCCTCCCTTAATCACTCCACTGTGCAGCTGCTGGAAGCAACACACACATGAGAAAGAGCAAGAGTAGAGGAGCAGTGTTACATGGAATAAATGGTTAACAAAACAAAACATGGACAAACATCAACCCTATGGGTACGATTTGGAGTAAAAATAAACAAAAATGTAGACCAGCTGTTTTATTTATCTTCAGAGTTCATTTAGACTGAATGCAAAGCATTAACATGTTTGTTACTAGTGCTGGCTGGTATGCCGGTTCATACCGAAAACAGTTATTTCCTTTTTTCCTGATATGAATTTTTCTAATACGTCAAGACCTGTATATGAAAAACAGAACAGAGCGCAGCAAAACACTGATTCATGGGGGACCATTTTGACCCTTAGTTGGACCCTTAGCTTAAGAAGTAAATATGGTAGTAATAGCAGGAATGACCAATTTACTTCACTTTTTAATTATACCAATTAAAAAAGGTTCACAGTGTTTTCAGCTTCTTGAATGTAATTTTATTTTTGTTTCTTCGCTCCACAAAACAAAGACATGATTATAATTGAATAATTAGGAAAAACCCATCAACTAAAATTAAACTTTTATGAACCAAAACAATTAATTGAGAAAATAATAAGATGAATCAATTATTAAATGCACAATTAGTTGCAGCCCTACAACAGAGCAGAATGTATGCCACAATTATATGCCCGCCTTCCTCAGAGTTTGAAATGGAAAAGTGTTTTGCAAATACAAAATCATATCAAATCATATTGATAGAATGTTGTAGCAAACAATAAGTAAACACTGCGATTGCATTTATTGGTGGCCTGGCCAAAAAGTATTTTCCTAATAGGAAAAAAGAAGTGTATTTATGATAATACTGTCATAATACTGGGTGGCAAAAGCATACAGAGTTTAATAAATATTTTAGGGTGAGGAGGAACACTCAACTATAACCTACTGTTTAGCTAAACTGAATAAAATAAATTCAGGCCCTTAAACCTGAAGGTCACTTTCTATAATATCCAAAACCAATTTCCACTTGTTTGTCAGATCCATTTATCAAATCCATTTAATACAATTACATCCTGTAGCCTTGCTGCTCCTGTGGGCTATAGTATCATGGCCTCCTCACAGAAAAAAAGGGAGACGGAGCTAGAATAGCTGAGGTGGGTGAAGTACACAGGGATCAGAAGCAAGCACCATGGGGCAGCACTGCAGGAAGTATCAAATTACCTCCAAGTCTGTCTGCTCTGCCAGAAGGAACCTGATGAGGGAGCATATAAGTCTGTCATCCTGTACAAGCATTTACCTGATATTCAGAGGGAGGAAAAGAGTAAGAGTTTTTCCTACAAAAGTGCAAGGAAAGTCATTGTGATCAGCATCAAAAAAAAGAGTGGGAGACAGAAGGCCTTTACTGCCATATCCTGTCCAAAAACTCATGACTTGAATGATGCAATTAGATTGCAAAAGGTTGATTCTGCTAAACCACAGCTGCCACTAGTTGTTTAATGATATCTAAACCTAGAGACCATGATCAAGCAGTAGGACAGACTGTGGCGCATGCGCATCGAGAACACATGCCGTATCGACGCTTCACAACAACAAACCAAGCTAACGTAGCTGCATGTATGGCTGAAGTTAAACATGAGTGAACAAACAGCACCAGGAGACAAAACACAATCTCTACCAGCCTCGGAATTGACGTTGTTAGATTTAATAGCTAAACGTGGATCATCCTCACTCGCATGGAGGGGGTTTGGCTTCGAAAACACTGATGTCAAAGACAGCTCGACAGCGAATTTGTTTCACCATCTGTGAATTAACCACCGCACAGAATATGAAGAATATGAAGTTTCGGCAGTTAGCGCGTCCAGCCAGCTAAGGTACCGACAAGAAATGGTAATGCCTTGTAGTTATGATAAGTATGATAAGTATTGTTTACATTAGGGGAAGTGTCAGTCTAAAATGCTCTCATGATAGTTTTTGTTGGTCGTTGTGCAATATTTTATGAAGTAAGTTAAGATAAGTTTTTCTTGAACAAGTTGTTTTTTGTCAATATTATCATTAACATCTAATATACTATTAACAAGAGCAAGCCGGTACAACAGGCCTTCGATACAACATTTTTGAGGATTGCAAAATATTGCCAATTATCGTTATCAGCAAAATCCCAAAAAATATCAGAATATTGATTTTCATCAATTTCGCACACTCCTAACTAAACCCCTTCTCCATTTTGAAAGATCCCAAGTGGGCTGAATGCTGAATGAGGGAGAGTGGGGAGCAGTGCAGAGGTTATAATAAATGGTGCAAATTATTAGTACCATTTATTATATTTAAGTTGTAGACACAACAATGCTATAATCTGTTGTGTATTTTGTATGCTCATCTAAGAATGAGTAACTAATGAATTATCTATACGTACGAGATTTAATAATAGGTCAGAATTTAAACCACTATACTCTGAATGGAGTTCATCTTTGAAAGTGGCACCTCAACTGAAAGCTACAGACTGACCTGCAGAAACCAAACAGCCCACAGAAAAGATCAGGGGTGAACTAGAAGGCGAGAGTCCACGACATGATGTAAGACTGGAGTCATCCTCACTCCACCGTTAAGAAATGGACAGAACTCGAAAGGCATTGTGTGCAAGTGCAGATAGGCACTGGATCTCATTATGCACAAACTATGTATCCACTGAGCCCAGAATTCTGACTACCTTTAAAGTGGCTCTGGCAGAGTAAAAGATAATGTAAAATGAAATGACTAATCCCCAACCTCAGAGAGAAACAGCCCAAAGCAACAATTTAAATCTAAGAGAGGGAGACGACCAAAACAGGACTGCCATGGAGCTGCCTGTCAGTGTGCTGTAGACAGCACCAAAGGAACATCACATTCCCCCACTCAGATTCACTTTGTATTAATTATAACTATACATTTACTATGATCGACGATTGTGGCCATTATTTAAATTAGGGATGCACAATATTATCAGCACGATATTGGTATGGGCCAATACTGGCTTTAAAATGTATTACCGTACATATATATAAATTTGTGCAGTGGCTAGTATTGTTGCCTCATCTTTTGGTGTGGTTCCTCCCACGACCCTCATCGTTAAAAGTCCAGTTTTACACTACGACAATAACGTCATATAAACTTGTTAGTCTGACTAATCGAGCTAGTCTTAGTTGGACTACGGCCTGGCTGAACAATTCATATCAAAATTTTATCAAAATCGCAATATGGCCTACTACAATTTTCAAAACACAGGTAGAATAATATGTGTATAGGTCAAGACAATAATTAAGCCGAAATTATATAGGTTTTTTTTTAAACAAATTTTGGCTTTAACAAATATTGCGCTTCCTGCGTTTTGAAAATTGTAGTAGGCCATATTGCGATTTCGATAAAATTTCGATATGAAAATTTCGATATGAACTAATGCAACTGTCTCTCTCTCAAGTTCTTATGTGGGTTTATTGAAAATGAAAATTAGTTCAAGCTGAAACAAGGGAACATCTTTGTTTCTCACAGATCTGCACATCTTTTGGTGCTGGAATTTTGACTTACCAACAACCAGTATTTTAATTTGTGTAGGATTTGTGAGAAGTCAGTCTTTAAAATCATGTCTGTCTATAACCAAGTTAGATTGTAAAATATCAGCTATTGTTGGTATTCAGTTGTTTCAGCTTTAACTATTTTTCATTTTCAATAAACCCACATAAGAACTTGAGAGGGAGACAGTTGAATCAGTGTTTTTTTGCCACTGAATATTCATTTTCAATATTAAATATTTTTACTAAAAGAGTAGAGTATCAAATTCATCAATCAAAGTTTATCAAATCAAAGCAGCATATTATAAAGCATCAATAAAAATTTGAGTGAACCTGGACCTGCAGATACTGTAGGTGTAGAATCCTGAATGTGTGCTCAAAAAGTGCTCAGCAATAACAAACAGTGAATAGTTATTAAAACCTGCCAAAACATGAGAAACATCGAGATGAATAAAATAAATAAAAACATGCTCCTATAATTAAACTGCATTACAGAGAAATGCACATGATATGGTTAAAAACAATAGTGTTTGGGCTATTGGATTTATCAAATTAAACCACATAGGAGCTAGGGACAATGTGCACAGACCCACTGTGCAATATTTTAAATTACTAGACAGTAAAATATAGGGGAGAAATTATAGGGGCATCCAGAGTTGTGAAAGTCTCATCCATTTTTCTCACAGACAACTAAGGTTGCTGACAGAAAGAGAACCTCTTAAGGCTTTAATGTGCTTTACACTCACTACAAAATAGCCAGTCAAAATAATGAGAAACAACGCTAGTAAAAAAAAAACAAAAAAACTGTGTTATTATTAAAACGGAAACACACAGGACTATAAATTAAGTGTACTAAAATTCCCAAAAGACACCGCAGTAAGTAGTAACTCATCAACAACCTTAAAAGCCTGTGCTGCTTATGGTAGCCTGAAGTAAAAAATGGGCTTTATAGAAGTCCATATATTTAATAGTTTAAACACATGCACTGTTTTGTTCCTGATGATGCATTTTATATGAGCTACAACCACGACACACACCTTTACCTGCAAATGTCAGCCTCCAAGGTTTATGATACGTGAGATGAAGGCTCTGTTTGTTTTACTTTCTTCATGTCATGTTCAAATCCTTTCAGTACTAGAGAGAGACTAGAGAGAGACCCAAATCAGCACCACTCAGAGCTGAAAGTGTCTCTACCTCCATCTCTTCGAGTTTGTATTTCATTGAAATATTTCCTACTTTTTCCATACCAAGTGTCGTGAAAGACGCCATACAAGTTCACAAAACCAAACCTGGTCCATTAGAGGCGTGCACACCACAATTACCACAGAGAAGCAACTTCTACCAGCTTTTGTATACATCCAACATAGCTGCCACTGAAGAGCAGCTGTCTTTCGATTTGGCTGTTGCTTCCATTTTAAACGACTTGCCCAAAAGAGCTCCCCCAGGCAAAAGTCATTAGACGGCATTATTAGATAGTCATCGCTCCTAGAAAAGTACAACAAGCACATTTGTCGACACATTTTTCGTTGCTTTGCATATGTCATCCGGATCATTGGTTTGACTCAATATAAGTCTATCTAATTGTTTACAAAAAGCATTTAGATCTCTTGAAAGTGGGAGGTGACAACACTCTTTCCAGTCTCATACTCATTCTCAAATGAGATTGAGATGCAGCCTGGCATTAGCCCCAGATCAGGATCAAGGGCCAAAAAACCTGATTGGGACACCACTGTAAGAAACAATTACAAGAACACAGCTGGTATTTTATTTCATCAAAAGTGTGCACTGTACCTAACGGGGTTGCTGGTGAGGGACACACGCAATGAGTCCAGACAGGCAAACAAGCGTTCATCCATCACCCCAGACTTCAGCTCTCCAAGAAATTCCTGGAAAGATATCTGATGACGGCTTCTCAAGGTACTCTTGAAGAGAGAAGAAAAAAACATGATCAAATCAACATGCAGTAAGATCAACAATCAAAACATTGAATACCCTGACAGACGGAGGAAATTATCATAAGCTGGACAAAGTAAGCATCACTTGGCCAAATAAGTAAAACTGAGACTACGGCTGTGAGTGCTGTGTTGATTTGCCATGAAGTTTAATACTGGTTTGAGAAACAAAATTGTTCAACATTTTCTGACATCTTATGGGCCAAACTAATCGCTTTTTATGTTTTTTAAGTTTAAGTTTTTCCATTGTATATGCAAGACAAAATGTACCCCTTTTACAAGTAAAAGTTTCTTTATCTTCTCTTCCTAACTAAAAAGTTTAGTTATGTCATCTAATATGTACATTGTGAATGATTCTGAATTTAGAACGAGTCCAGTCTGTCTGTCTTAATGATTTATTTGTTATATAGAGCAAAGAAACCAGAAAATATTCACTTTTAAGAAATTGCTAAAAAAAAAATCAGAGAATGCATTTCAACTATAAAAACTACAAAAAAAAAAACATTCGCACCAATTAATCGATTATTAGAATTATATTGTGTAATGATAGAGAAAGACTTGTTCAACAACCTGCAATAAATCCTACCCTTGTAATTTTCAGTGTAGTCATTGTCCATGTCATACAAATGCCGATCATACTCTCCTATGATTGTTTTGCTAACCAAAGACAGACAAAAATATAAAACTTTAGCCTCACTCCGCAGACACTCACATTTAGTCATATTCTCATGGATAAGTTAACATCATTTGGCCCTGGCCTCACTCTCACCTCAAAGCTTAAAAGACTCGGGAAGACCTGATACAGACACATAAGGGTATGCCTTACTAAATCTTGTGCAGGAATTTAACTTTAGCCCAGTTGGACTAAAATCAATAAAGAGCACTGGCTGCCAAACTTTTTTCCAGGGCCATGCTTTAGCCATTTTCCAATGAAGGACACAGCATCCAAATAACATCCACCAAATAATGTTTTTAAACAGTTTATAGATGTATAATGACAGAGTGTGTGTATGCACGTTTGTGTGTATAAGAGAGTGAGAAGGTACTTACTGACTGATTTATGATTTGCAAACTATTTTCATAATCCATTTATATGTGAATTATTTTCTTGAATTTCTTGTTTTGTCCACAAATAGAAATCATTCAGTTTTAATGAATTCCTTGATATTTGGACCAAAGAATCGAGAAAATATATATATATATATATATATATATATATACACACACATATGTTTATATATATATACATATATATATTGAACTGTTTATAAAACACTCAAACCGATAAATCAATTATCAAAATTGTGAAATGATAAATTTGATAATCGATTAATCAAGTAATTGTTTCAGCAATTATTATTTGTGCATGTTTTTAATTGACAATTAAGGTATATTATTTTGTTGAATTCTTGAGGACACAGACGTTACAGACAGAATGGCAAAAAAAAAAACACACAAAACACGATTAATTGATTGGTTTGGTCCATAAAATGATAGAAAATGTTGAAAAATATTGATCAGTGTTTCTCAAAACTGGAAATGGTGATGCTCTTAAATGTCATATTTTGTATACAAACAAAAATGATTACATTTTAACGACTTCTTTGTTATATGGAGCAAAGAAATCTGACATAATTAAATATTTATATTTAGGGAGCCAAAAAACTCAAGAAGCTTGTTTTAATTTAAAAAATATAAGGATTATACATGTGATTTTACCATCATGCTAAAACAAAATAAAATCAAAAAAACAGAATTTCTGAACATAAGATAACATCATCCAACTGCACTTCATTAAAGGATGAAGCATTTTTATGAGTTACATCAAGGTCAGAATATAGACATAAAACCACAACGTTTATTCTGCCTCTGCTTTCTTACATTTAACTATTATTTCCGTCTAGAAGCAGAAGCAAGGGATTTTCTTCTGCCAAAATAGATCTATTAGTGTGTCAGGGAAATTAATGACCAGCCCATGGGTCAAAGGGATATAAGACCAATGGGATTAAGTAAGACCTTCATTCTTTATTCTAGTGTTCATTGTACTCCAAAGGGACTTATTCTGATTAATATTTGACTATAACTTCTCTCAGAGGAGGAAACATGGAAGGATTTAAATTAACAATTTAGTGTTAAACCTTCCTTACAATGTGGAACCGCACTCAAATGTCATACACACAAAATATTTTTCTCTTTAATGGCATAGTTAAGGTTTTTGTTGTGTGGTTGTATTAGGTATTGACCTGTTACCAAATGTTTTGCAACTTTCTCTTGCTGTTAATATGTTCGTAAACCAGCGATTTTTCATCCAAGCACACAGGAGTTGTTTATCCACTGCTGCTTGCCTCACAAAATAAACAAAATGTTCAAAATCCTTTATTTTTGATTACCCCAAGTGGTAAAGACTTAATGAATGAGGTGGCAGCAGACCAGATCCTATAACCCTGCAAAGTAAAATCCCTGATATTCTCCATGGACTTTGGTCTGGGACAATTTGCATATGCTAAGACTGCAGATGCACTAGTGAAAGGGAGCAGAGGAGATTGATAAAAAGTGTTGTTTTTTTTCAATGAGTCAAGTTTTTGTCAATAGCCCAACCTGTAGGCTGATCTCCTCTATTTTTCTCTAAGCCAACCAGTCATTGCACATTTTTTAGATAGTTTTGTGTTGGTTTTTACCAACGTTAATCCACTGAAAATTAAATCGGTGTCAGTATTCGTCTGATATTGGACAAAATCACTTGACTGATTATTGAAACAGAAGCATCCAATAAGCTCATATAATATCTCAACAATATGAGATCAATGCTTCAGTAAACACAGGCAACATGCAATTAAAAAGAGATGTCCACCAACACTGTCATATGATAAGGTGAATGTGGACAGCATATTTCTGCCACACAGATGGAGCATTTTTAATTTTGAAATAAATAGGTGATAAATGCATCAGCACATTATTTTAAACAGCTAAGTTGAATGAGGTAAATTATTATATCGGTATAAATACCAGGCATCCATGCCCCATGACTGGGTTGATGTCAAGATGACAGTTTATAAATCTATAAAACAATACACAACTATAAATACTTACTACTTCCTATTATTACCCAACCCAGTACTTTGCTAATTTTACAGCCTGTTCTATTAGCCTGCTCCATGTTCACATGAATACTGTGCATCACTTATTAATAATGGGTTACCCTTTATCCTGTGTTGGTAAGATACCAATTTAATTTGGACTTAGTTAAGGCCTGCATGCTCCCTTTAAAATTGTGAACAGAGACACATTGAAATGGAAACCACGGCGTCTCCTAAAGGACAGATCAATTTTACTGTTTAAATTTGCTCCAAAAGAAGCTGCCGACCGCTTCAATTCTTCCATAAAGCTTGAAACCGACAACAAGAAACCCTTAACTTCAGTAGAGAGAATGGTAGGTGAGAAAGTCAAATATTACTTCAAGCTAGTACAAATCTTTGCTCATCACTGTCCTCTCACCACATCTCTAACGACCATGTGGAGAGAGGTCCCATCTCTTTATTCACAGTGATTTCCACTTATTTCTCAAATAACTGTGCCTTGGAAAATGATGGTAATGGAGCAGTTTTTGCCTCCATCTCACTCAGTCAGTCTTTTCACCAAGATATCTGTGTTTTTCTCTTCACAACAGGACAGGGAAAATGGAGCAGGGCCACAACGCTTCGATACCTCTTTTTCTAACTGTGCACTCAAGCTCAGAGCATGTACCCAAGCTCTGACTCTCCCACCCCCTCCTCCACTGAGACAGGACAAAAAAGGAGAGGTAAAATACACAAATAATGACAATAATAAGTGACACATGCATAATTCAAAACAGCAACATCTGCTAGGAGGTGAGAAGATTGGTGTGATGCAATACGTTTCTCAATATTAAAGAAGCAATGTGTTATATACCAGTATTTTTAAAAAGACTCAATGAGTAAAATGAAGAATAAAATGCAGTGTACATACACAATGTACATATTAGGGATGAACATTTCTGGCAAAAATTGTTCGTTGAATATTCTAATCTGCAGCACTTGAGAATCAGTTAAAGCAGTGATCTCAAACTCGCGGCCTGTCAACCAATTTCATTTTTCTTTACATTCATACATTCATTTTGCATCATAAATACATGATTTATTGTTAATCATGAATCAATCTATATCAAAACAAACACTTTTATTTTGAAATTATATGAAATATCATTACAAATATCATTATTGCTAAATAGTATGTTGGACTTCAAAACCAGAGGTGATCGAGCCTTTTTTGGTGGCTCCTCCCAGTCTATGGAATAGTTTATTATGTACATCTAAGTTATCATGCAAGAGCAGCCCAGACTGAGCCAAGGAACATTTCAGTCCCTAATTAAAACACATTTCTCCTTGGCGTTCACTTCAGGATGAGTAAGACAACTTTTGTTGTGGCTTCTTCCTTATTTTATTAAATTATACATTTCTATATCTATTTTGTAATTTGCTTTTTGTTTTGCCTGTATCTGCCATGTATTTGTGGTGCCTGTGCAGCACTTAGGCCTTCTTGTGTCAAACCAAGTACGAGTCAGGTTAACTGAATTTTCTTATATATTTGCCCCAAAAAAACAAAGTCTGGAAGATACCCAATTGACTGGTGAATTGTGATGTCAAAGGTCTAAAAATTCTTTGAAGGTGTTTCAAAAGCAGAAAAAAAAAAATACTAAAACACACGTCACGACACAGATGAAGTGAGTGCAGACAAATCAACAGTGGGGGTCTCTGAGAAGTAAAAATTGTTATTTCAAGGCAACTACTGCCACACAATGCCCTGGCAAAGGTCAGCAATTATTTTTTGGAACAAACTGCATGACAGTTGTTTCTCCACAAGGCAGGCTTTCCAGTTCACAAGCTAGAAACAAGGCTTGATTATGTCAACAAGAGACATACATCAGTTGAGGACATAATATTAAAGGTTAATTGGCAAAACAGACTTCTGGGCTGAGGGTTGTGTCAAAGGAAAATAGGTTGAGCTTTTTGGTGGAAAGGAAACCTTACCTGATGCAAGAAAAAGAAATAAAGAAAAATATGTAATCATGTCACACTTGCATAAATTTGAATGCTCAAGGACCTGATATTGATTTTATGTGGTAAAATATTACTTGAGACCCTAACATGTATTTTAAAATAATACCCATGATTTCAATGTGTCATTGTGTCGAGTTATTAAAGACTTAAAAACATTTAAATTTGTTTAGATAGTGGCTTCAATCTTTTTCATACAAGTAAACAAATGCAGGGCTGGTGGTCCCCATGGTAACTAGTTATAGAAAGCCTAAGGCTATTTTGGAGAGATGTCTGACTAAAGGATAATTATTCTACAGTAAATATAACAAAAAAATACTCTTTTGCAAGAGAAAAAATGATCCTTTCCAAGAATTTGAGTCTCTCCCTCTCTAACTGAATATAATCCCTCCTCCCGTGTCTGTCAGACCAGATACCAGGTGAAACATAATGTTCATGAAAAATACAATACTATATCTATATAATATCACCTCAGAGTACAGTTTAACATACTAAACATTCAAAAACTCACAGCTTTAGAGGCAGCAAACATATACTGGATGACCATCTCCTTCTTTTTGTTGAGATCCTTTTCCCTCAAAGGAGTCTTTTTCTCCTCATTCAAGTTCATGTCCTCCTGGGGAAAAAGAAAACATAAAGAGACAATGTAATTTGAATCTGCAATATTCTTGTTAATGTCGATTTTTTAAATCAAATTTTCTGTAAATCTCTGTATTCAACGCAGACTGGATCATTCCTCTAGGCCAGTGTTTCTCAAACTTTTTCAGACCAAGGACCACTTAACCCATAAAAAAAACACTCACGGACCACTAAACTCAAAATAGCCCCAAAAGAATATGCCAACTTCAACAGTTCCCAAATGACAACCTCCTAAAATGAACTAGTTGATTTGACATTGGACACATATGTTGCAGGGAGTTTGAGACACACTTTTAAAAAGACAAATTTTAAAACATGATATGTTTGTCTGCTTGTCACCTTGTGGATCACTAGGGGTCGCTCACAGACCACCAGTGGTTGGGGTACCAGAAAGGCTACACACAGCTTTATCCCCACATGTAAATAATGATCATAATGAGGATTGAGTACAGTCGCGATGAAGTGCAGGGGATTCGTGTTGACACACTCTTAAGAGAGCACCTTTCATTGTTTTCACGCCGTGGTCCGTCTCAACCTTTGTGTAGAAGACACTTTAGTTCTGCGATTAAGGGAATAACAGATGTAAAGTGAATGTTGTGGGGAGTTCATAATCTGCTGTATGCAAGTTTTGCTTTTGCGCACTTTCCGGCATTCAATTGGTGCTGTTCCACCACTGACATTTTTAGTGTCAGTGCCTATTTTTCTTTAAGAACTGTTGCAGGGTGAGTTATTACTATGGCAAAATAGAACACTGAAGACATTTGGCCCAAACCAGGACAGACATAACAAATCTAAAACCACCAAACCAGTCTTTTTGTGCATGGAAAGGACAGCAAAACTGTAGGGAAAAAAAAACAGTGTGTTTAAAAAATTTAAGTTGGGGGGAGAGAGACAGAGGCAGAGTTAGAGAAGGCATCCTAAATGTATCAGTGTCACAAAAAAACTGATATGTAGTATTATAACCTATTATTGTATTGTATATATTATTTTGTATCATACAAAATTATCCAATTTTACTACAATCATGTTGCCCTAATATCTCCATAAATAGCTTATCAAATAATATTCTGTGCTTAAGCATTTGTGGTGAAGATGTGAAGGTTTTAGGAGTTAAGTTGTTTTATTGTATTGTTTTGGGGGGGATTTCAAAGAAAATGTAGGAAATATTGTTTGATGACAACTCAACATACCATCATCTTTTCAAACAAGGCCAAGATCTCTTTTTCTGAGGTTATCTTTGCGGACAGCTCCTCAAACTGATGTGAGGTGGATGACGAAGAAGTAGACCAGTCGCTGCTGTTGTGTTTGGCGTGTGATAAAGGCGGCCGCTCCTTCTTACTACCCGGAATCCGAATACTGGCAAATCTGTCCAGCTGAGGAAACAGAGAAAATGCAGTCACAATAGGAAAAAAACACTGTTTCCTGCAACAAGTTAATATACATAAAAGTTGTGAAATATTATGAGTGCATTTAAATGGTAATGTCAATTTTCAGAACAGAGTAAAAGAAAATATTGTCTACTAAAGAGTTAGTGTGATTTGTCAACAAAGCACAACATAAAACAAATAGCATGAAGAGCCAGACAGGACATTATTGGGTGAGAAAAGCACGGCTCCGTAAAAACAAAGGAGGGCCAGTTCAGACATGGTATTTACATCCTTCCTGAGAAATAAGAGTTGACTACCTACCACCCTCTACACTGTGTGTAAATGAACGTGAACATGCAAGCCAAATGCGTGTCACCTCACAATGTATTGTAGAGGGAGACTGATCATGCCGCCATTTGTTTTTCTGATTATTAATTTAATTAATTAATCAGCTGACAATTATTTTACAAATTTTGAACTCAAAAATAGGCATGGGACAATAAAAATGTCCTGCCACAATTATCCTGACCAAAATAATTGCGATTCACAGTATTGTTGTGATGACTGTTGATTGCAAAAATGTTTTAATATAATTTTTTCCAAGTTAACTAAAACAGTTGTAGCCTTCTCTCTGCACTGGTCATTAGGATCGCAGATAGTATGCATATTTGTTTTTAAGGTAGGATTTTCAAGTCACTCGGGTGAAATAATGTGAATTAATGTTCATCTCCATTCATGAGTAATGAGTATCACAATAACAGAAATTCACTATTATTAGCTTATTGTAAGTGCTTCTTATCACTTTATTGTGCCATCAATAATCAGAAATGTCATGTATCCTACCAAGAGCATTAACACTTTTCTTGTTCACTTGTCTTTAGATTACCTAGGACAGTTAATGCCAGGTCTGAACAGGGTCTAAAATGAGTGTTAGATGTTGCAGAAAAAGACAAACAAAATGTAAAAAAATACAAGGCACAGTCTGAAATCTTACCACATCATCTGTGATGTTTCTAAAGGGCAAATGCTACAGGTGGGGAACAGAACAAAACAAAACAAATCAGGATATTTATAGCATTTAAAAATCACAAAAACCAAAGAAAGCAAAGAAACCAGAAAATATTCACGTTTAAGGAGCTGAAAAATCTGATGACTTGTTTTAATTATGAAAAAAATCAAATAAAATGAATTATCAAACAGTTGTTGTACCAATCGATAGGGCTGAACAATTAATCGAAATTTATATCGAAATCACTAGGGCTGTAATCAACCAAAGAAATTCATGGTCGACTGAAGCCCTGAAATTTCAAAAAAATCCCATTTCCTCTGATACAGTATCTCGAATCATATCGCAATTTGTGTCAAAAAAATGGCTTATTCGAAATCGTTCAGCCCTAGCAATCGATTGATAATCGACAAATCGTTGCAGCCCTACAATAAACTCTGCAACACGATGACAAGTATAGGGGACAATGCCGCATAAAAAAACAGTATCATTTCAGTGTAAGTAACAAATAAAAAGTCAATACCAAAGAGTCACTGCTACTATAGGGCTTATCACGATATTCTTTTTTATATCATTCAATTTCCATATATACCAGGAATCACATTATAAATCAAATCAATATTTCTGATTTGCTGGGATATATGGCTTATTTTTAGTCTATATCCTGATATACGAAATGTATGTGGATATGAAGCTGCACACAGGTTGTTTTTCTGGACTCATGAAAAGTGTTGCGCTTCTGTGAGTGAGAGTGAAATAAAATATATACTGTTTATCATCTGTATGATCTTAAAAGACACTTATTACCTTTAATTTTAGATAACACCTGGTTTATTTCTTTAGCTTTTTAATGTTAAATGTCTGGTATAATACAAATAATTAGGCTAAAAATAAAAAAGATAAAATATTTCATAATTTTGTCAAATCTATGTATTTAACAGAATTATATATATTTGATTTATTGTACTTGGTGTATTTCAAATGTATTCAACATAATGCATGTGATGATTATCAATGCAACAGCTTTTAAAACCAGGAAGAGATCACAGCTACTTTATCATGATATGAAGATATCCAAAATATAAGAAAATATCACGTCTCATGTCACAATATAGATATCATATGATGCAATATGTAATATTACTATATGATTGCAGCACAGGGCAACTCAACAACAGCACTCAACAACACTGCAAAACAGATGCACTAAAAAAGGCAACAAAAACCATATTGATGACAGCCTTAACGTCTCTGCTAGACATACATAATTTTAAAAAGGTCTGTAATCTTTATGATACACAAATTACAATATGTGAAGCAGTTATGGGAATTCTTTAGAGTCAATATTGTTTAAATCAATAATCGCGTGAATGCCCAGGAGTGAAGATGGGACACTTGTTGATTCATCAATAAGTTGTTCTTCACCTTTTTCCTGACATTTTGTCACAAAATGGCAGATCAATATTGAAAAATCCTGAGCTGCAGACTGAGCAGGAGAAACTGATTTTTTTTTTTATTCTATAAATAAGGAAGCAACAATTAAAGCATTGTTCTTTTTTCCATCTCACTATTGCAAATCTACCATTTTAACAAACAACATAACAGTAATTTGTAACTGCCAGTGAATACATTTTATTTCACGCTATCAACCTTTAATTAAATTAAACTGTGAAAAGAAAATCTTTTTCAATTAACTGAGACAACCTACAGCTAGTAGACAAAACAGCATTTAGAAGAACACTACACACTTGCAATCTACTACAGAGAAGATAAGGGACAACAAAAGGGGGATTCTTGGAGGTCAAGGAAAGAAAAAAATGAAGCTAAAACAAAGACATCAGGTTTTCAAAGATTTATCTCTGTTTTATGTCAATGAAATCGACTGACGGCTAGTTTTAAGCACTACTACCTATGCAGGGTGAAAAACAAATAATTAATTTGAAGGCAACATTGGCCTAATTTCAAATTTTCACTGTATTTTTTAAAGGTTTATGATGAATAAAGTAAATGGCGCGTCTCTTTCACTTATGCTCATTCCCATTTGCTGATTTTGAGCATGAAAAATCCAGTCATATTACCCATTAACACTAAAATCCCCCTCTAAAAATTTGTGACATAGAACAAAAATATTCAATGCCCATTACATTAATGAGACCATAAAACCGCCTCTGAGATCACCAAGACGGACAAGCGCAACCGATTTTTGAATGTGACAAAGAAAGAAGGGACAAAAATAGCCTCTGAAAATGAACATGAACACACTGCATGAAGAGGTCCTCTCTTCTTTGAACAGGTTCATAATATTCTGCCTGATAAAACACCAACCACATGTTAAAATAGCCTCTGGTAAATAACTTTCCAGTAATTTTAGTAAAAAGACGAGGATATTATTTGAGTGCCACCTATTGAGGTAAAATTGAGAGTAAAATAAATAAATACTGCTTACAGTGAAAGAATATTCACAATTATTTGTTAATATGAAAGTCATACAAAGAGATTGGGACTCAAATAGCAATAATAAACTGCAATATCCCAGGAAATACACAACAGTATGTGTGTTAGTGTGTGTGTGCGTGTGTGTGTGGGGTTTAGTTGTGCATTTCCATCAGTTGAACACAACAGCATGGTCTCTGTGTGCATAGCTGCATTTTAACAAAAACTGAAGGTGCAAAACAGGTGCAAGACTGGAGTTCCACTCAGATAATGATGCTTTGCACTTTTTTGACAGGAGACTGCTCCTTTTTACTCCTGGTAAAAAAAACAAAAATGTTTGTATTTAAAATGTTTTCACCACAAACCCAACACTTCTTATGCTTTTACAGTGAGTTTTTTTTTTTTTTTTAGTTTTTACGGTCCAAGCTTTTTCAAGTGCTACTTTGAATTAAAATCAGCAGATAAGAAGTGTTTGTCTATTTTTTACTTATTTTTTAATGTTTTAATTCAAAACTAGGACTGCAACTAACAGTTTTCATAAACACAAAACAATTCATCAATTATTAGTTTTGACTAATTATTAAGTAGTTGACTATAGCGCTGGGCAATGTATCAATATTATATTTATATTGTGACATGAGACATGATTAGAGCTGAAACGATTAATCGATGAATCTGTAATTAATCGATGATTCGATAATTATCGATTTCTAAATTAATCGACAACTATTTTGATAATCGAATAATCGGTTTGAAGCTTTTTTCATGATTAAAACAAGATCTCCGATTGTTTAAGCTTCTTAAATGTGAATATTTTCTTAATTTCTTTGCTATGGATAATGAAATCATTAAAAGTCAATTATTTTGGTTTGTGGATGAAACAAGACATTTGAGAACATCATCATTTCCAGGTTTGACGAACACCGATCAACATTTTTTAAGGTTTTCTGATATTCTGAACACCAAGCGATTAATCGATTAATCAAGAAAATAATCAACAGATTAATCGATTATGAAAATAATCGTTAGTTGCAGCTCTAGACATGATATGGTCTGACATTTTGGATATCGTAATATCGTAATAAGGTATCTGTGACTGCATTTTCCTGATTTTAAAAGCTGTTGGATTGGTAATCATCATATTTAGGGCCGAGCACGAAAGCTAGGGACCAGAGACACACAATGCAAGGAATCTATTGTTTTCCTTCAGATTATTATATCAGTGGTTTTCCGGTCATTTTTGACACTTGACACTCTGGAAACTTGGCATGGAGGTAAGCAGACATGTTATAGCCCAAGACAAGCAAAAAACCATGAACCATGGAAGGAAGTGGGCCATTTTGAATTTGGCGTCCATTTTGGCAACTTACACTCTTCGTAAATGAACAAAATAGTCTGAGCTATCATAAGTTTTTGTGGATTCAAAAGGGTTTGGCCACGGCAACCATCGGAGGTTTGGGGAATTTCAATCATTCGCCATAACACTTTAATTTTAATCCTAATTATTTGTGTTAAGCAGATCCATTGATTCTTCTAATACATCATACAGAGTGCATTTACAGTGTATTGTCACTCTTCTTCATCCAGCCTTAGTTGACAATTGAATTAGTAATGGATTAACAATCAATTACTCGTTGCAGTCCTAATTCAAACTAACTAGAGTCGTCTGTGATGTGCCGTGCAGTATCAAAAATGAATTAGGTCCAGAGTAAGTAAGAAGTTAAATGCCATCTAAACTACACTTACTACATTTTTAGGGATTTTAGCTAAAGCTCACAGTCAGCATCAACAGATCGAGTTCACCCAGTTTTCATGGAGGCAGCTCCGTTGTCCTTGTATTTAAAGAGATAAACGGAGGTGTCATCTGGACTGGAGGTCTAATGGTTACCACATAAATTCAAAGTCCAATTCCTGGACAGGCGGCCATTTGAAATGTGATCATATAAGGGGTGTTCAAGGTAAGTATGCTCGTGTGAATGGCCACCATCTTCACCGCAAACCCCCCGTCCCTGAAGACGACATGGGTTATGATCTCCCCAACATAAAACTACCCGAGATGAAGTTTAATACTCAGGTCACATGAAAACAGCTGAGGAATATCCATTACAACTGCACTATCTCTTTCATTCCCCACCATAATTTACAAGTGGAGACTACACAAAAGTTGTAAGTGACCCTGAAATTAAAAATTATTTAGCTGAATTATATTTCCCAGAAAGAACCTGACCACATGGAGTCCGAGGGCCCATACACACGAGAAGGGGTTTCACACCTTAGCAATATGGAAATAGACTTTTCCCTATAGAAACTTTTTCTTTGTCATTTTAAAAAAAAAAAAGGTTTCCTGTTAAAACGACATCATTTCGGGAAATGATGTAATGTAATAAGTAGCAAAAAAAAAAACACTTATGTGGAGCTGTAGTGCTGAGCAAATCTCAAAACTACACCCTAACATTTTCATGAATACCAAAAATACACTACTTTGGGGAAAAAAATATGTCATAGCCCCACTTCTCTTGCTTTTCCGCTGTTGTTATCTACAATGTCGTTTAGAGATTGTTTGCTCTATTTATGACTAGTTCTTTGTATGTTTGCAAATAGTCGATACCAATATCATAGAGCTGACCGATTATCACAATTATTTGGGTCAAAATTGAAATCACGATTATTTCATTATTTCATATTTAATCCCCAGCAAGTAAAAGTAGCTAAAAGTCACTAGAATTTGCGTAATTGGCCATGTGTATGTAATTGTAATGGACTCTGCAGGAGAGAGGAAAACTGTCATGGAACCGACAAAAAGTGAGTTAAAAAACACCCTTATAAAAATTAACTCTTAATTTATTGGTATCTTCGCATCGTGCTTGATGTGCATGGGAGGGTGTTTTATAAATTGCATCTGAATTATTTGTACTTACGTCCTGTCTGGTGTGCAAAGACCTTGAGAACGATATGCGCTTTGACGTCAGAGTCCCCAAAAGTCACTAGTCGCTAGAGGAAGCTGAATACTTGCTGTATATAGCGGAAAAAGTTGTTAAAATTGTCAGAATAAAAGCCCCCATTTTATTAAATAATATAGTAATAATCAATTTGCTTCGATTATTGTGTTTTTGTAATGTTTGGGACCATAATTATTAATTGAAACACAAGTTTTTATTAATTGCACAGCAATTATCCCTACGATATTCATAATACTGATAATATTGTGCATCCCTAACTCAAACTGATTCATAGATTATCAAACTAGTTGACGCTAAATTTAGTAATCTAATAATCAATTTATTATTTCAGCCCTATTGCAGTGATGCAGCGGGTCAAACAATGGTTTTACCCTTCAGCATGACAGCCCTGAACACTGATCCAAGCCCTTTGACAGGCAATTGTATTGAATGCTAGAAATCTGTTGTAAATCTATCATAAGTGTGAGTGAAGAAAAAAACATTGTGTATATAAAGAAAAGCATTCCAGCTCAGATCTTTGCTACAACTGTTGATAGGAATGTGAATGGGGAGGCAAGGGGGAATTAACCTATGGTTGCACTGTGAGGTCAAAAGCGGGTTGAGCGTGCATTAAGTCGATCCGTCATGTCTGAAGGAGGGTACTATACATTCTGTTTGTTGTTGTCAATAGAAGACTGCTGCCCTAATTAAAGACCACAATAAAAGCATTGTTCTGCACCTTCCAGAACAAACAACTATCACAGTCAGAATGAGAATCAGGTTGTTGTTGTTGTAGTAGTGGGAAGCACATGGATTAGAGTACGAGCTAAACCCTGTGCTAATTTTAACCCACTGATGCAAAGCAGAATCAACAGTCAAGGTCGTTGATCACAGATCTGCTGCAGTTAACACACAAAAATCTAAGATGTTCTACTGCACTTCTTTCAAAAGTAGAGCAGCAACTAACAATTATTTTCATAATCGATTAATCTGACGATTACTTTCTCGATCAATCGATTGATCGCTTATATTGCTCTTGTATTGTGTACAATGACCAATGAAGATTGGGCACCTTGATCAGCAGTACCCCAGCCCTTGACCTGGTGGAGATTAGAGGTGTCCACCCTCCGGTAAGAAGCCCAATTCCAATTATAAAAATAACTTTGTGTACATAGCACATTTTAAAAACAGCATTGACAAGATGCTTTCACAGACCAGGATACTGATATCCAAACAAATTAGAGGATGAAAATAGAAGAGAGAGAGATAATACAACAAGTATGTTACAATAAAAATAAAGTAGGAGGAAAGGGGGAGAACAAGGGAAAGGGGAAAATGAACCAACAGCAAAAGAACAAAACAATACCAACATTAAAAAACCTACAAGAGACTAAGCCTCCACAATAAAACCCAAAGGAGTGAGAGGGCAGAGACAGAGGACGGAGACCAGGGTTTATAGCAGGAGTATATAGCTGAACCGTTTCAGGTCAGTTTGGTACAGTACAGTGTATTTTTTGCATTTCAATTAGAAAAGGTACCAAAATAACTGTCCCCAACTGTTTAATTCTTTGGCACCGTTGAGGTACCAGAGTAAAATGGTAAGGTACCGACGTGGCCATTAGGCACAGTACACACCCTGCCTACAATACCATACTGTACAAAACTGAACCTTACCACAATGTAAACATGGCTTATGAGAGAGAGGACGAAATCATATAAAAAAAGTAAATTAGAACATATAGCCATGGGTCTGGGCAGCTCTCACATGTAAAGGAAGGCTGTTCCACAGCTTAGGAGCTGCGACAGAAAAGGTTCCATCTCCCCCCTGTTTTATAGCCATGATCTAGGCACATGTAAGAGCAGCTGATCAGTTGACCTCAGAGCTCTACCTGGAGTGTGTGGCTTCAAGAGCTCTTTCAGGTACACTGCATTTGACCACGGCGCAATGCATAAATGCACTGACTTGCTGTATCAGCTGATCAGTTATTTGGGCAAGCAGCTCAGCAGGTGTACCTAATAAAGTGGCCTGTGAGTGTACATTAATACAAACACCAAAACACAGTATTATTGCCATGTTGTCCCTACACATCCCGGTGTTTATCGTCCTCTTATCTAGTAATGTGGATAAGTAAATATTAAACAGATGTATTCACTTAGTAAACCGTACTTACAAACTTTTGCTTGCGGTCTCCCTCATCATGAGTCGATGTGCTGTAGTGAGAGGTACCCTTCTTCTTTTGAGCTTTACTGTCTCGTCCAGAGTCAAACCGCTGACTGTAACTGTCCATGTTGTGAGCCAAATGTATTTTAAAACGGACTGGTAAATGTATACGATGCTAACCTTGGAGGCAAATGTTTGTGACGTACGCACAGAGTGACACGGTGAAGGGCTACACACACCGAAGTGTCTACAAAGTTAACATTCGTGTCTTGAGCTATAACACTAACGCATACGAGCTAATGCTAAGAGTGTGTGTCTGAAGTCCATACACACATTTTCCTTAGTACACTGAAACTGTCAGTTTAGCCAGTTAGCTAGAATGCTAAACTAACATTCACCGGTGGCTTTACTTAGCGTTAATCCAATTTAAGGACTCTCACGTGCTGCTTGAATTTCCGACAACGGGTGGAAAGCAACGTTCAACCCAACGGTTTTCTTCGTCCGTCAAAAAGTATCCCACTATTAACTGAAATACTGAATGAAAGCAGAAGATTAGGCGTCAGCCGGATACATTTATGAGGTACATATTTTTGACAGACCCGCGCAGTGACGCAGTAAGCTCCGCGTGTTCAATTCAACCAATAACATTTGCGGTGACGCGCATAGTCAATAGTCTTTGGTTCGTTCGACTCTGTTTATGATAGCAGCGGCGTATCATTGGCCAATTTCGGCTGTCAATCAATGGCCCCTCTTGTTGGGGCTGTTCGTTTTAGCAACCTGGATGTTCCGCAGTACATGTCATGGCGGTTCGAATGACAGAATGAACAATGGGGGTTGACATAAGAACGACACACAACAGAAAACAACAGTGACAGGCTCACACCTGTACATTTCAACAAGCGGTTAAAAACAGAAAACCACAAACTGCCTCAAATCTTGTGTTATATTCAACAAACATACAAAGAAAGACAATGAAAAACAAAAATAAAGTAAAATATAAAAATATAAAAGGAAGCTCTGAAGGAAAATATGTATAAAAAAAAATTGGAAACAAACACAATGTTACCAAACAGTAGTCTGTGTGTGTCATTTTCTAGTATGGGGATTATCAATCTTTTCAGGGCAGATATAAACAAGCATCCATGCAAATGTTGCCAAGAAACCACATTATTAAAGTAGATAGTGCAGTCTTATATACTGAAAGTCTGAATGTACTTTATACTCTTGGCAGTCAGTTTTGTTATTGCGATTTAAAAGTGAGCCTAGGGCTACAGTAAAATCTCAAATACCTTGTCAGATGCAACAAACAGGAACTTGTGTGTGATGCGCTCCTACTCATATATATTCACACTCATTCTCTCACATCATTCACTCCACACACTAAAGCTGTCAGGAGGAAGGTTTCGTGTCTATGTCCATGTAGACTAGTGGAGCAGGGAATTAAACCCTCAACCTCACAAGAAAACCAAAATTCGAAATGCCCATGGAGCCAATGAACATTGCAGTGGCCAGTCTTGGGAAAAAGGGTGTGGGTGGGGGAAACACTGAATATTAAAACAACAATGTGGGTTTAACTTTGGCAATTGTATTAGGATAGTAGAGAGGACAAAAGGGAAAGCGATCAGAACAGCATCACAATAATCTGCCATTGCATTGCACCCCCTTCCACACCCCAAACTCTGACTATGGGCTGCCTTTGGCCGCAGGTTGCTATTTGCTATTTCGCCTGGTGCGCAGTAGATGCCCTTTTAATTTTTGCCCCTGCCCCTCCGTCTGTGCACAGTACTACCCACACTCCATCTGAAATCTCCTCTGTATCCTTAATCTGTGCATCTTTAATGTGAACAGATGATGCTGTCAATGGAAAAAGAAATAAACTGAAATCTTTTGATGTAGGACATCTTGTCATCCACGGGCCCTTGACACCGCTGTTATATTTGTATAGTTGTCTAAATATTGTCTGTATTTGACAAATAGACAACTAAATTCATGTTATTGGCTTGTGCTGTTTATTGAGCATCATTGTGGAGCAGCAAATCAGTGTAATTGTCTACTAATGGGATGTATTGTGAGGAAAACTGACATGGTGGTAGACATGGTTTGTGTGGGAATGGCTGAAAACAGATTTGCTGTGAACATTTGATTTGAAAATCACTGTGAAAAGGAAATTTGAATTTCTTTCAATTCAACCTTTTCAAATCGTGTTATCTTTCAAAAAAAGAACAACCTTTAATTCCGGTTTCCTCAAAGGCTTCCACATGGATGCTTGCATGGCATTAGCACTCTTTATCTCATTGAACACAAGCCTTGTTGTGTCAGTTGTGTGTTAATCCTCTAAGACAGCTCTACCCATCCAAAATGGTCAAATAATTGTCATAAAGATTGATGTACAGGAGGATCAAATGCCACACAATGGCAATTTAAAGTGTCTTGCACTGATAATGACACTGATCTCTGCTGTATAAAGACACCAGAAAACCCATTTTGTGAGTGTATTTTCTGCTTGACTTGAGAATGAGTTATTACGACGACTATCTCCAGTCATCATTGCCGCGACATAAAATATTAATACACCAACACTTCACAGAAATTGGTGAGTGATGGTTGTTAAAATGACATAAAACACAGAGTCTTAAAGTGACTCTATTCATAGACAAGGGCAGGAGGTTTAAATGTTTATGTTTTATACATTGTTTTGAAGAAGTGAATCAAGCAGGGACATTTCATGTAGATTTATAATCTGTTGCATCAGAACATAAAAGTCCCTGTGACAGGGACTGCACATTTCAACCTCATAACAAAGTCTTGCATTGTTATGTGACACAATAATGTATTGGTGCTATTCATTTGATACTAATGTAGATTTAATGCAGAAAATGTCGATTTGAGACATAAGGGCCAGAAAGAGAGAAATGTCATCCTCACACAGAAGACTGAACAATGGACTGGTCCATCTCTATTGGTGAAGCTTCTCAACAAGAGCTTCCATAAATCTTGATAAACACGTGGGAGAGAGAAAATGCTTTTCTACATTTCAGTGTGCATATACTGCCATCTTGTGGTATCAATGAAAATCACTATCCTTGTGTGTGACGCCAACCCTCTCCTTCACTGTCTCGGTCTCTCTCTCTCTCTCCCTTTTGGGGGTTTTTATGATAAAAAAATGCACTAATCATTTTCTGGCTCAGATCCTACACTATTATACAATTCAAGCACTACTCATTTTGTTTTGGTTTTCTATTAGGGATAGTATCTGGTACATGTTGCTTTTTTTGGTACCTGCTCTGACGTAGTTCCAAGCGAGCTGAGCTCATACTAAAATGAGACGACAATAGACGGCCACTGGTTGGCAGAGAGTGTCGTCACTGGAAGACCCATGAGCGTGACGTCCGACACAAGAATCAAATGGAACAATGCCGGACTGTAGATCAGTTAAAAAGACTTAAAAATCCTGAACACATGTGTTAATCTCCAACATTTAGCAAGTCCTCTAAGGTTAAGACACAGTGTGGACTGTGGAGTAAATAACACAGTTATGATTAATGCAATTTATAGTGTTGCATTTGTATCAATAATACTGGGACACAGACTACTCCAAGGTGGTGGAGTGGGGCCCCAAATACATTTCTGCTTAGGGCCCCATAATGACATGTGCTGGCCCTGAAATTGCCCCTTGTGAATACAGATATGAATACATATAGTTGACTGATTTTTTCAAGATGCAGCATTTTTGTACATATATGTGTATATATATTATGTTTTTTAACCTAACTATTTATTATCCACAGTTTTGCACACTGTTTGGTGTACACTGTTTTAATGACAACAATAATGTCTTAGTCTTTTCCACTGCTATGCCGATGATACTCAACTCTATCTCAGCACATCTCCACCCACTCAGCTCCCTCCACAATCACTTATCAACTGTCTACTGGAAATAAAATCTTGGTTGACCTCTAACCTGCTCCAACTAAACAGCTGGAAGACAGAGTTGATGATGGTTGCTCAACAAGGTTGGAGATCTGGTCCTCTCTGTCGACGACATCACCACTTCACTGTCAGAGGTGCACAACCTGGGTGTCAATATGGACTCAACTCTATCATTTAACACGCACATCAAATCTGTCACAAAATCCGCCTCCCATCTAAAAAATATCTCCTGACTCCGGCCATTGTGCCCTGATTCTGTCGCAGAGATCCTCATCCATGCCTTAATTATTTCTCACCTGGACTCCGTGCTGTTTGTGGTCCCCAAGAAAAGCCTGGATAGGCTCCAACACGTCTGAAACTTTACTTCTAGTGTTCTCACTCGGACCAGACCTTGGCAACACATAACCCTACGCTGAAACAACTACACTGGTTCCTGATCACCTTCAAGCTTCTCCTCCTTTACTACAAGTCTCTCCATTTACTTGCTCCCCATTATCTACCTCCTTTATTATTACCATTACATGTCATTTAGCAGACGCTTTTATCCAAAGAGACTTACAATGGAATCGAGTACAATCAGCCAGGGGTGGAATCGAACTTGCGACCATGATGTCTTTCGCACACAGGGTACCGGTCTTAACCACCTTAACCACAAACACAAACTAAGTCATGAGAAGTTATAAATCAAGTCAAACTTGAATTTCATAATAGAGAATAAAACACATACAGTGCAAATGGTTGTTGGTGTAGATACATCAGTGTAGCAGCATGGTGAGTGGAATATTCAGAAGACGAATAAAAAAAGCGAGCTGCAATTTAAAAGCTCACATTTAATGTAAGGGGTGACACCCTTGATCTAAAATGTCACAATACAAGGCTCCACTGTGAGGTCACCTTTCTGACGTGTGTTCCGCTCTCATCGCTCTCCTCTCACGGAATAGTTAAGCGTTTTGACCCTCTCCGCTCCCCGTACTCATAAAACGCGTCTACTTCTACGTCATTACGCAGGGTCGTTCGGTTCTCACACTAGCGAGCCTTACCGATGACAGCAGAGGAATATGCACGACAGAATCATATAGTCGTTATTTACATGTGATCGGTACAAACCCCCGGTGTCTGTTTCCTCCCACATATACGATTTAGGAGAAAATGACCGATTTGACAGATTCCTTGACGAAAGAGGGCTGGTAGGTAGCATTGGAGCTAATGTCAGTGAGCTAGCTAACACCCTGTTCGGCAGATTTGTTTTGCCGAATAATATATGATTATTATTAATAGTATGTATTGGCATAGTTTATCCCAAGTGCACGTGGTCAGGTAAAATCGTATTCATTCTTGCAAGGCCGTTAGTCTTGTTTAAGCGAAAGAAATGTTCGCTAACTAAGTAGCTAGCGATATAAACATCGTTAGCAAGCTAATGCACACTTAGCTTTCCACTACTTAACGTGTGTCGCTCCGGTTTGTGTTAAGTGTTAATCAGTATCAGTATTAAATGTTAAATGAGTTGGACAAAGATACCAGCCGAGTTCGGGTAAATCTAAAACTCGCAGTTTATTTTGATAGTGAGAACTTGTCAACGTATTTTACTCACTAGCTCAGCTTTGCCCACTTAACACGTATATGTTATTATTTACCCCTTTCAGTTTTTAGTTAATGGTATTCTCTCTCCTGCTGTGTATTTTACGTGTTTTTTCCGAGGCTAAACAGTGAAAAACTATAAGTAAAGTTAAATGTGTTTGAATCAACAAATAGTATAACATACTTTAGTCTTGGTAGGGGGAAAACATGCCTTGTACCAGATTTGGTTACGGGTTTCAGCATTTTCACTGAATTGAAATATAACTGAATGGTGTGTGTGAGACAAAAGAAGTTTCTTTCAGCGTGATATTTATTTTAGAAATGCTGTGCGCAAATTATCTGCTTAAAGTGAACGCCTAGTGTTTAGACCTCTGCTGACCTCATCACCTTCCCTCTCCACCCTGTGTGTCATTTCACAGGTACCTCAGCGATGAAGGCGTAGCTGAACTGAAAGGGTCTGCGGAGAAAGTGACACACAGTGACATTATTCGAATTGCACTTGATGTAAGTTTTTTCAGCTCTCGTGATGGATTATTGCCTATTTTGAACACAACACATGACATACAATAATACAAACATGATGCACACTTACATCTTTAACTTTTATATTAAATAAACACATTGTAGGGTATGTAAAAAAACATGTTCCTTATATTAAGCAATTCCAAATCTTGCCATCACACTGTATTGCGGTACAAGATTCAGTAGAACTTTCCTTCAATGATTTTGAAGATCTTTCTTATTTTTTTTCCAGCTCTAGGTGCATCAATTACATACACTTGATGTAAGGTTTAATCTTGTTTAGGGCTGCAACCATTATTCAATTAATCGATTGCTAAATTAATGGTAAACATAAATATTTTGATAATCATTTTTATTTTATTTAAAAGACGTGAGCCAGTGATTCAATTCCTTGTGCAAGTTTATTGGGAAAACATTGCAGCATCATAAACATTGTGGTATGAAGAAAATATGCACACAATAAAGGAGTACAATCCCGTGAGATTGTTATACAACTGTTAAATATTTAGCAAGGGTCAGTTTAAATTGAATACAATCAATATGCCAATGCTTAACCATAATACATTATAAGGCTGCATTGATTACTTAATTTATTGTCAGTTATTTTGATAAAGTTCTCAAGATTTTCTTAGTTTCTAAAATATGAATATTTTCTGCATTCTTTAATCCATATGACAAAGAGATTTTCCAAACTGACCAATTTTGGTTTATGGACGAAACAAGACATTTGAGAACATCATAATTGCGAGGTTTGGAAAACACCAATTGACATTTTAATAATTTATAGACCAAACAACTAATCTGTCGATTATGAAAATAATCATTAGTTGCAGCCTTAATTCTTTACGTTAACATTTTTATACATACTTCTTATGCACTGCAAGTCCTATACTGACAGCATGTGAAAGAGAAAAGGAACATTAGACAGATTATTATGAAGATCAATACTGTGTATTCAAACCTATTTTTTTTAAATTCCATTATAAGTCATGTCTTTTAAACTAAGCTATATTTCCCTTGCAGAGTGATCTTAGATCTATTGGGAGAAAATTCCTTCCGGCTGACATCAACAGCGGACGAACAGAGTCGGTGAGTGGTAGAGAACATCTTCTATGGCTGTTTCAGGGCTGTATTTATGAAACTTAGCTCCAGTCCAACTTTTTTAAAGCACTTTAGAACAACCACAGTGGACCAAAGTGCTATAGACAATAATGAATAAAAGACATAAAAGCTCACACGAGGCAGCAATGAAATATATATAAAAAAACAAATGCTATGAATTAAGACCTAAAACATGGGTAAAAATAACAGTCATTCAATGGAAGAAACACTAAAATGTATTAAAATGAAGCATGTCAATGACTGGCCAAGGAGAAGAGATTTAGAAAGTTTTAGCTGAATGCCACAGGACTATAGGCTTAAGTGAACATTTTGAAGTGCAGTTATTTTAATTGCCACTAGATGGCCCTAATAGACTGACAAACATGGATCTCAGGACTGAGAAAGTGGAGCTTTCAAATGGAGAGAATACATGTTCCAACAATATTGTCAGTGGATTAAAACATCTAATTAAAACTTGTGAACTTAGCCTGGCTCTCCTTCAGACCTCGAATTAAGTGGACAAACTTGTGACATCCTGGTCGTACACTGATAATCTCACACAGTTAATATTATGAATGAAATAATTAATCGTGTTTGAGCTTTTAAAGTTGCTTTACACAGCAGATATTGTAATGTAGATTGCCTGTCCATATTTTACACTTTCACTGAATGTAAAACAGGTCTGACAATTGCTTTTTTAAATAGAACAGTTACTGACACTAAATGGGGAATTTTATTTTTAATCAAACCTCAGTTCATGTTCATATTTCACAGTGCTTTCCACATGCTGCTGTTTTTTTTCCTTCTACGCCATAACTCATCTATTGTCTCTTGCACATGGACAGTTGGTGGGTCCATGTGTTCTGCAGGTGCAGAAAGTGAGGAACATCTCAGCTCCTAAAGACCATGAGGAGTCCCAGGGTGCGCCACGAATGCTGCGCCTGCAAATGACAGATGGGCAAACCACCTGTGTCGGACTAGAATTCAAACACCTGTCTAAGATCAGGTATCTCATTTAGAAATATATTGGGTTCAGTGCAAATAAGTGGATGTGGTGCCTTTTGAATAGTTTAGGAAGTTAAGATCACTGATAATTGTAAAGATAAAAACTAAACAAAAAGACACAATGCAGCAATAGCTCATTGGAGAAGAACATTATTATTCTCAGACATAGGCCTGATGCAGTGAAACTCATTATCCCTGCTTATTCCTGCTTTTAAGTGATAACTCCAAGGTCCAGTGCTTCTCTGCACAGTTGTCTGCAGCATCTGAGGAAAAATATTTTTTTGGATTCTGAGATTAAAGTCAAAATTATGACTTTAAATCTCTTAATTCTGGGAAAAAATAATTTCCTGGAATTAAAGTTAGGATTCCACATTTAATCTCAGTTTCAGGTCAGATGGCAGTTTGATTGAAGCATTTTTGTGACATTTTTTAAAAATGTTTTAGCCTCGTTTGTGTGTATTATCAGTTTTTAATTTTAATTGTCCAGAAAATGTTGATAAGTGTTTTCCCAAACCTAGAATGGATAATGTCTTGTTTTGTCTACAGTCTAAGAATGTATGTATTTTTAACCATTTTTTGTCATTTGTAGCAAAGAAACCAGAAAATTCACATATAAGAAGTCAAAGTCATATAACTTGTTTTAATTATTAAAAACACTCAAATCGATTAATAGATAATCGAAATAGTCGTTTAATAATAGATTATGTGGTGTTGCCCTAGGTTGCAACATAACAAAAAGGCACGTGTCTTAAAAACAACTACTCAATTTATGAGGATAACCCCTCCCCATAAGGCAAGTGCTAGATACATCAAAAGGAGAAATGCACATTGCAAATCTACAGAGACTTTGCTAAATCCATGAAGGCTTTCCATCATCTTCACTGGTGTTCATCCCTGATGCGTTGAAACCCTTTTCGGGACACCACCAGAGAATGTTTTTCTGGTTGCTACATGAATGCAAAGCAGGTGTCATGTAGCCAGTTGTGCCTCATTTATTCAAAGCAAAAATGTGTAAGATTCTGCTCATATCCCTCTCCTTCACCTCTCTGTCAACACTCTCACCCCACCACATGCCTCTGTTTTTCCCCTTTATCTGCATTTTCCACGTGGTGGCAGCTGATCTAACAATCCCCACCCGTTAATTGCATCTCCATCCCAGCAACGGTGGCCTTGGCGACTGCTGCCATGGTGACTAGCCAAGTCTGTACAGGTGGAGTGGCCAGAGTGTGGGCCTTGACTTCCTGATGGGAAGAGAGGAGAAAACAGAACAAATCCCTTCTTTATGAAGCACTCACACACACACTGGCCACCAACAGTGGTGGTCAGTGTTTCCTAATGTGTGGCTGAGGCCGTGAGCGATGGGTCTGATAACAGGACTGTTCAGTGTGTGTGAGACTGTCAGACAGGGATGACAATGAGGAATTAAGCAGAACCATTGATCTGAGGTTGAATAATGTGTTTGTAGAATTTGATGCACATGATTGGATGGAGGATAGAGGATGCCTCATTTGTGCATTTGCTGCTGTCATGAGGCTGCGAGCGTCCATCCCAGAGGTTTGGAGTGAAATCCCCGATAGTTGTTTGGCATCCGGCGTCAGTAGCTGGAAATCCTTCTAAGTCCCAGTGCTTTCCTAATGAGAGAGGCAGAGGCCTTATCAGGCCTGATGAGATAGAGGGGCTTTTAATTTACCATGAGGATGGGGTGAGCAGCTGGGATTATTAATAGGCCCTCGAAGTCTGGCCACCCATCTCCTGGCACTCAGCCATGTCATTTATAAAGTGGAATGGGCAGGGCGATAGGGTGTGGGCGAGTATATACAATTACAGTGTGTGAAGCCCTTGAATAGGTTTAAGTGTTATACAAACAAAAATGTACTTTTCTTCAATTAGAGATGCAGGATGTTATCGGCATGATATCGTATCATCATTTTACACAATAAAGAAAACTGGTGCGAAATGAGAATGATAAACATTTCACAACAGAAAAGACTAAATGACCTCTGCAGTTGGGTACAGGGAAATCTTTCTCCCTCTCTCTCTCTATATATATATATATATATATGTGTATATATATATATATGTTGAGTTGGGATGGGTGATCTATTACTGTGACTGTTTGTTCTGTTTGGTACTGTGACTAATTTTCCATGGGTTAGGGTTAGGGTTAGGGTATTATCTAATATAGGGTATTTCTATTATCACAAGGTGGCAGCACATGTGTGTTTGCAGAAGAGATGACATTTACTAGGTTTCCTGAATGCATCTTGAAGTTCCTATAAATTGAATATGCTGTAGATCCCGCAGAAGTGAAATTTACCTGGGTCTTTGACTCCATATGGTTTGGCTGCTCCCGAAACTGTTAGTTTCATTAGCTCTCCTGTGCTGGAGTATATTCGACAAATAAAAACATTGAATATTTAAATAATATGAGAAGCCTAAAGAAGATGATTTTTGCTAGAAATTTTCATCTTTAGCTCTGGTTCGGGTTGAGCATGATAAAAATCAGCCAATTTCATTTCTTAAAGCTTTCTTTCATAAGTAATGTTTTATTGTTGTTGTTTTTCAGTCTTAATACCCCCCCTGGAATAAAGGTGAAGCTCCTTGGTACAGTCCAGGTTAAAAATGGTCTTTTGCTGCTTGATGACTCAAAAATATCTGTACTTGGAGGAGAGGTCGACCACATGGTGGAGAAATGGGAACTGCAAAGGGTGAGGGTTACTTTTATTGTGATTGCTTGGTTGGATTCATATATTTCATATTTGTTAATAATAATAGTAATAATAATAATAATAATAATAATTTGAAATCTGTATTAAATACCACAGTCTGCCTGCCTTAATTCTTTCTGGGATTCATTTTTAATTATATTCTTTCTTTATTATTACACATGCAGAGTCTGGCAAAACACAGCAGGAGTAATATCGGAGCTGAAGGTGGACCTCCTCCCTTTGTGCCATTTGGTCAGGTGAGGGAAATTATTCTCTTTTTCAAAATAAACGTGGCAAATTGCTTCCCGTCTGTGAACACCAAAAGAGAAACAAAACACAAATATAAAATGCAATCAGTATTAATGTTAATGAAAAAGAGTTCTAAGTGGTGATTTAATAGATGTCATGGGGTCTGTTGAATAATGATCTCTCAGATCTTACTGAGATCTTCATGAATCTTTAAAATGCCAGACTGATGTTGCTCACAGTTATGTGTTTGTCGGTTTTTCCCCTTTCAAGCCACACATGGTGGGAATTATGTAATTTGTAGAGAAGGTGAGAAGAGATGAAACATTTTAAAGATAAACAGGCCTCAAGTGCACTATTAAAAATAATACTTCATCACGCTGTCAAACATTTCTGTCTCTTTCTACAATTAGATTTGTAAGGTGTCAGAAATTAATAAACCACCTTTCATTTTCCTTTTTTTTCACATTGCCATGTTGAAATAAACAACACTAACAAAACATTGAACACATTGTTTCTCATTTAAAACATACTTAATGTGAGTCAGTACTCTTATGCAAGAATCATAGAGCAGGAAACATTTGTATCTGCATGCTATTGGGTTTTTGGATTCTTACTACTATTACTAAATGATGTAATATTCTCTAGATTTTCGGATTGCACTACATTTCTAATACTTGGTCTTCGAACCAGGAGATTGGGGTTTACCAATTTTCTACACAAAAATGTATTAAACCATGCAAAGTAAGCTTTTTGACCTGGCAGTGGAAATCTCTGTGGTGGGGAATTCCAAACAAGATTCAAAATACTGATGACAGGAGGAAAACAGATAACGTGTTTTTGTGATATTAACTATCCTCTTAACACTTGATACATTTGGCTTGGTTTTTTTTATATATATTAGATTGCCCACATTCTCTCTCTTCGGATAAATCACCTCTGGCTTTTTAATCTGGCTGGCTATCACTTTATTGTGCTGAGATTGCCAACGCAATAGAAAGAAGGTGGTGAACCTGCTCGCAAGTAAAGGTCGTTGCTCCATTCAGTTGCCGACTTCACTGATTGAATCATCCCCCTCTAGTACAGTCATGAAAGAAAGCTGCAGAAAGTGTTGACTTTCTATCTCATTCCTGCAAAGTCGCTGTTGATATATTTGAAACTCGGTTCGGCGTTGAAAATTAGGAGGCAGCTTTGAGATCTTGATTGCTGTTGTTTGAAATCTTGGCGTTTATGTTAACCACTGACAGTAACTTCAGTACAACTCTATGAATTGAAAATGTATCATCGCCTCGTAAAAACATGTGCAATATACGTATCGTAAGATATGTGTACATTTCAATTCAAAAAGACAACCTGAACTGTGATTAATGCAGATTGTTCCTGTTTGACCAAGAACTTTCCATAAAATTAGATTTGTTTTATTTTATGAATAATTGTCTTTTAATATCGAGGCCTAGTACATTCTTCATAAAGTTTACACAGACACACTCACATGACCATGACAGAGGGCATTAGATTGACTGGTAATAGACATTGCAGTTTAATTTATTATGTTAAAATCTTTTGTTAAAAAAATTAATGTTTCCAGCATCCATTGTGGATTAATTTCAAGAATCCAGGTGATGAGGAATTTTTGTTCACAGCAGCAAAACCTTTTATCTATTTCTTTGTCAGTGCCTGCATAGTAGACTGCTAATCTACTGTTTGGATTTAGGTCAGCAGTGAAAGAAATACATTAAAACAGTTTACTTGAGCATTTGTTATTTATTTTTTTATTTATTCAGCACAGAATTCAACATTGTCTTATATCTCATAACTATGTTCTTTTCTTTGGCTAGTGTATGTTTGTTTGTTTATCTTGACAGTCAAGTGTCACATGCTGGTGCTGTGACGGTGCCCAGCAACATCACGTGACACAAGATTGCAGGAAGTGCACTCGAAACTGTCAAGCAAACAAGCAAAGCCAAAGAAAAGTTTAGAGCATACATTTTGTGAGCTAGAGTGAACTTTTTGGACTGTTATTGTATATGAACGAGAGCCTTGATTCTGGTTGACAAAGCCTCTTTATTTGCATCCTGCAGAAATGTGCAAGGAAGGATGAAGTGGACAGCAGAGAACTGGACCAGAGGAAAACCCTCCAGACTCACAGTGTGCTCAAAACTGCTGATGAGAATGATGAGTTTGAAAAACAGCGGACAGCTGCTATTGCTGAGGTGGCCAAGACCAAAGACGTGAGTCCTTATGGATCTTTGTTATTACAGTTCATGGAAATGAGCTATTCTTACTCTCTACTGTAACATCATGTAATATTTTGTGTTAGAATGTTCTACCTCTTATGTTGGATGTATAATTTTTAGAACCTTTTTAGTTTCTCTAATAATTGTCCTATTCTGTTCTCGCTCCCGATTAGCATTCATCTTAACCAGGATTGCTTTCGGGATTCAAACACCTTCTCAAATGAAAAATCACAATAATAGCGTCAGCTGCACAGTCTCTGCTCTGCTGTTTTGTTCCACCATGCAGCTGTATTGATCCTAAAGTTCTTTTTCCTTGTTAGGGTCCCCGCACGTTTGGAGGAGGAGGAAATGCCGGCAGTAATTTATCCAGCACAGCTTCCTCCTCCCGAGGCAGAGACTCATACCAGCAGAGGAGACGAGGAGAAGACAGGGTTGAAAGAACTGACAGCAGACAGGATGGAAACTACCGAGAACTGGTGAGAAGTCAAACTTGGTTCAGACCTGTAAAACACTTCACGCCTATGTTGAAGGGATGGTTGTACTTCACAGTATTGAAGCCTTTATTCACTGAAACAATGCAATGTAGTGGTTGGAAACTGGTCTTCATTGTGCTTTGGTACTAGGGATCCTTCCGTTCATTTCAGTTATTTGTAAATGGAGGGAACAAAGTTTTCTCGATGATATGATGATAAAACTACCTGTTTTTATAGAAGCAATATTACATTTCAATTTCGTTCTCCTGTCTGTTTCGTAAAGCTACACAACTACTGACAACAAAATAATAGCGGACGTCTACTTTTTATAAGGTCTATAGACTGGGTTTAACTTTAAAAAAAATCCTGACAACATGCAATAATCTCCAACATTTAGCAAGGAAATGTCTAAAATCTCTACATTTAACATAGGAATCCGGTGAATTTAGCGACAGCACTGCTGAAAGCTGGCGATCGTGAGCTGAATCAGTGACTGTTTCACACGGAGTTTGAAACAGGTTCTGCAGAAAGTACTCAACTAATCTTTTTAATTAACTGATTCCAATGATTCAGCACACCGAGTAGACCTGCTTTGCTTGTCACTGATATGTGTGTTGGCAGTTTTTTGCTGCCGTCTACATTGAGGAGGTATTATAGTAATGGAAAACAATGTGCCTGATGCCGAGTAGAGCCAATTTGTGCTCGAACTGTATAATGGAGAAGCGCAGATAGTGTTACCATGCCAAGGGATTGGTATAGAAAACTGGTTCTTAATTGGTATTGGTGCCTCACTGGTCTGCACTAAAGTAATAATTTGCTTTTGGACAAACTATGTTGACATCAGTGTCCATGTTATATTTATTCTAACTTTGCTTTAGAACACTTCAGAACTGAAGGATTTTAGTGCAATTGACCAGCATTTTCGGATTCCCAACCGTTCCGTCAGTTTGTATACATTTAATGTTGCCCTGCGTTTATTTTATGTTTGTGTCTCTGTGCTAAATTTAGCAAAAAATAGCTTTACATGTAAAAAGAAAATTGCAAGTAAATTAGGTAGTGCTAGCAACACCAAGAAACACAAACAGTTTATAAAAATGTCTATAAACATGAGATGGCGTAGCGTGTTTGACATTTCTGCTGTTGCTAATAGAGCAACTGCGTCCTCGGTGCAGTCTCCTGGCTCTGACACTGATAGAAACTTAACTGAATTTAATATTCAGTATATTTAATTGTGTAGCTTGTTACTTAAGTTGCTTTTAGCTTCACTTTGTCTCTGGTGGTGGAGAAAGTAGGACATTTTCTCACTGCTCTCCTCCACATACCTCTGTGTTCAGGCATCCTCAGCACCAAATTAGTAGTATCAATAGGAATACCAAGTATGTTTCAGTAAGCAGTGCTGTGTCAGTATCAATAAATCCTTAGGATACCCATCCTTACCCATGTATGATTTTTTTTTTGTAGACATCTAATATTACATTATGTTGTGTGTGCTAGGTGGATGAACGTGCTCTGAGAGACATCATGGAGATGGGCTTTAACCGGGAGGCTGCTCGACAGGCCCTGATGGATAATAACAACAATCTGGAAGTGGCTCTCAACAGCCTACTGACTGGATCTTCTGGAGTCGGATCTGGACCTGTGCTACCTGAGTCTAACAAGCCCCAACCCAGAGGTTCTTACACACACACACACACACACACACACACACACACACACACACACGATTAAGCTTGGGGAGGAACATTTAAGTCCATTCACTACCACTATAGCCTTCAGATGGATATTCTGTGTTTCATGCACAGGTTACCTGCTGTGTTACAAGCTTAACTTTCACCACCTTGAAACATCCTTGTCACACATACTTGGATTGACCAAACTGTTCCTAACTGCATCAACATTGGTTCTTCTCAGGCAGAGGAAAGGGACGAGGCCGGTCTAGAAATGAAGATGAGGAGGAGGGCGGAGGAGGAAGGCCATCTGGACCAAGCACCCTGTTTGACTTTCTGGAATCAAAGATGGGAGTTTTCTCCATTGATGGTGGGTGAACTGTGCGGGTTTGTGTGTATTTTCAGCTGCCCAGCAACAATTAACCTCTCACACTTTCACAGCCATAAAGCTTAAAGTTTTTCCTTTATGTATTTTAAGAAGAGATGCATGTCAGTTTAACAGAGGCAGCATTTGATTGATAACATATATGTGTTATATGTGTGACAGAAGACAATGTGTATATATGATTCCATGCTGGTCTTTGATTTGCTAATGTTCCTTTAATGTAGTGTTTCATTGGTTGTTATTCAGGTTTTGTCTGAATTATTTTATTGCAAAGAAGTGCCAAAAACTTAAAGACTAACGTCAATGCAGTTTTTAACAACTGCAAAAATACAAGGTGCAAAAATGTGAATGTTTTTGTAAACACACCTAAATATATACACAAAAATACATAAATCCAAGCAAAATATGTCGAAATATAAGCTAAACCAAAATGGAGAGATTACAAACCTCTGCATTGTACATGCAACAAAAATGTATAGAGTGCAACTAAATATTTTATTAGGTGTGTGCAGCGACAAAGAAGAAGTGCTGGATAGTAATTTAAGATACGGAAAGAAATAGGCCTATAGCAGTGGTGTAGTCTACGTGATAAGCAGGTATATGCCAGGATTTGCACATTGATATTTTTGACAGCACTTACACTCAATTTGTTTTTTCATACAAAAGGTGGGGACATCAAAATGAATTAAATATATTAAAATGCATCATTCATTTGTAGCTAATTGTGCTGGTGGTTTGAAATCCCATGCTGCTGTGAGCATCTGTGTCTTTTTCATGTGGCTGTGGTAGAGTGGGCTGAGCTCAACATGCTCGATCGTAGCACTTTACTAGCACTGCACGCTAATGCATCACAGTTGCAAGCACAGAACCAAGGTGAAATAAAACAATGCACCTTTTTACCCAAGTCCCATCCTACCCTAACCCAACCTGTTGACAGTGCCTCAATCACTTTAATTGTGACTTGATTCCAGTTACTTCTTTTTTCTTTTTTTTGTCCTGTGACTCTAGAGCACCGTTATCCTTAGTTCTGACTTATTTGCAATACATGCTAGTGAGCCACAGCTAGGATGAGGATAGTTACAGTATGTGTATAAAAGGCAAACATGTTTTATATACCTGAGGATGTGATTCTGCTGCATAAAATAAATCTGGGGCACCACTGAGGCCGAGAGACCAAATCATATGAAATATGGTGCATTCTTTCAGGTTGACTCAACATGTTGTTCTTCCTCCCTTTTACTAAATGTCCACACAGCAGGTGTTGCATCTGTGGCACCAACTTGCAGCATGTTGTTAATACTCAACCCTAGATACAGTTGTTTATGCCAGTATTATTTTTCATAACGCTGCATATTTTGGTTTGTTTCCTCAGAGCCAAAGAACCAGGCACCACAGAGACATCACGAGAGTAAAGCACATTTCTCCAACACGCATAGCTACTCCAAAGACACGTCACAGACCAAGTTCTCCTCACATTATGAGCATAGGCAGCAAAGGAATGACAGACCACCTCGCTTCCACAGGGACACTGACTTTCCCAAACCTGGTCAGGAGTCTCTCTCCAACTGTACAACCGCCCATATATCGGTTCAGTCCCAGCAGGGGAAGAACCAAGAGAAATGGCCCAGAGGACCATCAGATAGACCACAAAATGACCGAAGAGAGACCAGAGACGAGCAGATTTTTCCTTCTTCCTTCCCAACGACTTTCACGCGTTCTCAGCAGTCTCAGCAGCAGATGGAGTTTAGCGGTTCTAACCTGCAGCGATCCAGAAATGGAGATGGTGGTGGTGGGAACATGACTGGACCGTCTCACAGGAGGGGATTAAAAGATAACGGACTCACATTCAAACCGACTAACTCTACAGGCAGTGAGGTGGATGGAAGAGTAAATCATAAGCACACGGACAGAATTGAAGAACCCAACAACAGCAGGAGGAAGGGAAGGGCCGAACCTGACCGACAAAGAGATCCCGGGCCACAGAACTTTAACTTGAGGGGAGGAAGCTCGGGGACGACCCAAGAGGTTGGCTTATCACGGGATTCTCGAGTCATGACAGGGGGTCCTCCTCATTTCCAAAATGGAGATGTGGAACACAAAAGAACTGGGCCAATCAAGCCACCAAACTCCTCTTGTCCACCCAACAGGGAGCCCCCTCCCAGGAAAGCCCCTTCTAATAACTCTGGACCTAAAAGAAGGTCAGGGCAAGGCAGAGGTCAAGGTCCTCGAGGACCAGAGAAAAGTCACATCATGGATCATGCTTGGAAACCTGGTGACCAGTGCCTGGCACTTTACTGGGAAGACAGTAAGGTATGTTGTTTATGGCCTGGTTGCAGCTAAAACTGTTGTTGTTGTTAAAACATGTATTCCGCTTTACAGTCTCCTCACATTACTAGTGCAATGTTGCTGTTGCCTTTGTCTTGAGATAAAGTAAATGGTAAAAGCTTTCGCCCCCTGCACTGCTCCCCACTCTCCCTCCCTCCCTCCCTCCTTCTCCTCCTCACTCATCTCTCAGCCCACCATTTGGCATTAGGCAGGGTTGGCCTCAGGAGGGGGTTTAGATAAGAAACGCAAGGGAACAAGCCAGGGTGTATGATTTGCGTGTTACTTAAATGGACATAAATTCATTTTGTCTTGACACATGTAATTGTTAGCTTTCAAATTACAATTTCTCTTTCTTCCTGTCTGTTTGTGTGCCTGTCAAGTTCTACCATGCCAGAATAGATGCTGTGCATCCATCAGGCTCCACGGCCGTGGTTGTATTTAGTGACTATGGAAACTGCGAAGAAGTGCTGCTGCATAACATAAAACCTGTCCCTGCTGACATGGTAAGGAGAAAGAACGTAACATTTAAAACATTTTGAGATGAGGAAACATGAGTCTCCCCAAAATAACATTCCGATCTTCTTATAAACACAACGGCAGGAGGAAGACGATGGCTATTATGACAGTTCACTGGAGTTTCGCCGTGGAGGAGACGGACAGCCCAGACGGACAAGACCAACTCAACAGTATTACCAGCCGCCCAGAGCACGAGACTGATGTGTCTGGTATTGTCAGGTAGATTATTATTATAAGTATTATTATTTTATTTTATTTACCCCATTGTTACACATGAAATCACAAACAGTGCTCCAATGTCTAAATGGAAGACTTTCATATATAATAAACATGATCAAATAATAATTTGAGCAGTGCTGCTGTTTCTAAATGGAAGAGTTTTTATTATGCTAATTATTATTATGTAATCGTATAGTAAACATGATAAACCGTCATAGAAACTTTTTTGACAAACTAAAATTCACCTAAATAAATAAAAAATAATAAATAAAAACCTCAGTTGTTCTGAATTAACAAGATCATTTTCTCACCTAAGTCAAATATATTCACAAGTTTGTATCTCATTACTTTATAAAAACTTAGGCATATTTTTAAATGAAAGTAATTATCTTGACAACTCATAAAAACAGTCTTTTTTTATGAGTATTTTAGAATAGCTAGTTCCTTACTTATTTCTAAATGGAATTCATTCAAAATTCATTTTCTGAATGTAAGATAAGATACAAGATATTTTTTTCACAGGTTTGATAAAAATGTAGCTTTTGAATCGATAAAAACCGAGTTGAAAGTATTTCTCTGTTATACGTACAGTATGAATCTCATTAATACAGAAATACATAGCCAAAATATTTGTGGATATCTTGTAGAGCTGAAACAATTACTTTGATGATTACTAAATGAATCGTCAACTATTTTGATAATCGATTAATTGGTTTGAAGCTTTTTTCATTATTATTAAAACAAGATTTCTGATTGGTTTAGCTTCTTAAATGTGAATATTTTCTTAATTTCTTTGCTCCATATAACAAGAAATCATTAAAACTGAATCATTTTGGTTTGTGGACAAAACAAGACATTTGAGAACATCATCATTTCCTGGTTTGACAAACACTGATAGACGTTTTTTAACATTTTCTGATATTTTATGGACCAAACGATTACTTGATTAATCGAGAAAATAATTGACATAATAATCGATTACGAAAATAATCATTATTTGCAGCTCTAATATCTTGTTAATTTTAAAAAACAGCGTGTTTATACTTATATAACTAATGTATTCCTCTTTTTGTCTTCTTTATCCATCAGTGTGCGTGTCCCTCATCCTTCCACGGCAGATTGTGTCACTTTTCTGCAACAATCCTGAGTGCTTCCTGATGTTTTCTAAATGTGTGTATGTGTTTGTGTGTATATATACACACTGTCGGGACATACAGATCTTTTCAAAGGGCTTGGACCTGATGCAAAAATAAAAGAGAAACTGACATGAGCATCTGTTGTTTTTGTTCCAACACATATCTACTGTACATGTACATGTGAAGATTTGTTCTCAATGGATGCATTAAAAATAATGGATATTAGAGTATGTAGCAACTTGGTAGTTTCAATGTGTTTTTTTAAACTATCAAATTCAAATGAATAAATAATGAAGAGCAGAAATGGAAACCTCTCAGGGGTCCTTTGTTTTATTTTATTGTATTAGTAGTTATGATTAGGAGATAGTTTTTCTATTTTTATTATGGACATTTTTTCATTAAACATAACAAAAGACATACAAATGCACGCTAAATGTAAGGTGATATTACGTAGGACAGTATATTGTAGCGCCTATCCATTCATTCTATCCCCCACATGAGGGTCGTCGGGGCGCTGGTGCCAATCCCAGCACACATAGGGCCAAAGGAAGGGTACACACTGAGCACTGAGCTGTATGATATTCTTCCAGTCATCATCATTTATCGTTATTTATGGTACGTTTGAATAAATTACTCCCAAGTTTATTTTCACACTGCAACATTGTCCAAGTTCTGACGAAGATCTTGGAATAAAAGTGGGATATAAAATGTTTTTGCTCTTTGTGATCCAGGAAGAAATTCTCAAATAAGTGAGTCATTTGAAAGCTAAGAAAATAACATGGCTCTCTTATATGCATGATGCCTTCACTTGTGCAAAAATCCTTATTTGACAATTTATAGTGATCTCTCACTGACCCACGAATGTAGCAGCTGGCTTTAATTGTGAAGTTGATTTGAGTTCATTTCAAAACTAGTACGTAATTACAGATATACAGACAAATTGTTTGTTCCATTCAGCCATTGTCAGATGACTTCACACTGTGCAGATTAAACCTCAGTTAACTCCGTTGTGGACTGTCTACAAATTGCAACACTGATGACAAAGCACATGTTCAATATCTTCACCATAATGCTAAAAAATAATCTCTAAAATGACTACTCATTTTGTTAGTCTCTCCGAGGTTATACTGCAACACCTGCACATTTCAAGATCTTGTATAATTCTCTGTGGCAGCCACTCTCAAACAAGAGGGCCCACAAATCTGAAATTTCTCACAAGACTAAGATCAATAATTCCCATTAGTGCAAGATTAATAATCAGTCCACTTTATTTCTGAACTTGCATATCGTTCAACACATGCATGTGGTTGTTGCAGATGGGCTCCACGTCATATTTTGAAAGATTTAGCTTCACAACAAAGTGCGTAATTATCCATCAACATAAATAACAACATACAAATTAAAATGAACAAGTGCACAACTGAAATATTACATGTTTTGACACACATATTATGACACTGGATACTTACACATAAAATGTCACAATATCGCTATATACAGTATTTTACCTGCTACACTAAGTCAGATAAAAGACCATGCATTTGTTTTATTCATTGTAAAAACTTAATAACAACACATTGATTTATTTTTCATGGCCCATCTGTAGTACTGTTACGGCCCACTAGGGGGTCACGGCCCATACTTGGGGGATCGCCGCTTTATACCATTCCTGTCAAAATCATTTTAATTGAGTTAATAGTTGTTTAATCGTCACAGCGCTACGAGTAACATCAACAAAAATGACCAAAAGTTCTGCACTGCAACTTCATCTCGTGACCTGCTAGCAAATCAGCTAAATCTAGCGTCGCACACATCAGTCTGTTCACTTGGTGTGGACCGACAGTAGCATACAGTAGAGTGAGTCCACAGCAGCAGCAGCAGCTCGTTTGCTGTGCTCTCTGAAGCAAATCCAAGGGCGTAAGACAATCTCTTCCCCCTGTAATTGAGATGGTTACACTGCAGAGATATCATTTTGCACATCACAAAAGGAACTGTACCCAGTTCTTCAAGCACTGCACACACATTGGCTGTTTGTGGAGGCTGTGCCGCACGAGAAACACGTTTTGCACGCGGAGAAATAATCTCCACCCGGGCTCTGGTTTCCCTCGCTAACAACAGTGGGAGACAAACGCACAATGCAGCGCAGTTCGGCAGAGAGGTCACTGGACTGTGCTCCAAAGCTTTTGCTTTACTTTATTTTCCAACCCAGACGCCAAGTGAGCACAGATGAATAATTAACAGCTGGTATTATGGAATCCTATCCGCGAGGAAGGAACTGAAAGTGAAGCTCTTGAAAGCGGACTGTGACGCTCAGGCCCCGTGAATCATGAAGGACTGATTTAAAATCACATTAATGTGTCACTTGGTCGGTGGAATTAAGCTGATTTCATGTTTAAAATATTAATCAACTCAGTATACAATATCATAGTGTATGTGAGTGCAAGTCATGAAGCTGTAGGTCACAGTGGTCACTTCCAGGGAAATGTTATAAAATAAAATGATTCAATCAATCAAACTTTATTTATATAGCTCGTTTCATACAAAGCAATTCAGACTAAGACTAAGTCATCTCCTCCAATGTTAAGATTTTAGAAATGTCTGTCCTAAATGTTGGCGATTAACACGTTTTGGGATTTGGAAGTCTTTTTACTGATCTACAATTCAGCTTGATTCAAGTACCAGGTACTATCCCAAATGGAAAAGCAACAAACTCAAGTGGAGTTGAGCCGAGTAGTGTTAGAACTGTGTAATGGAAAAGCCATATAACATATTTCTGGGTGATCTAAATATGAGGTAAAAGAAGGTAAAAGAGATATTGAAAACATACACAGTGACATATAAAGCGTCATGAAATAGAGAACAAGTAAATAAAAAGTATGAGGTACTCTGAGCAATGGAAGATAAGATAAACTAGAACATAATAATAGGTGCAGTAAAATAGAATTTAAAACATTTGGTTAAAGGGTAGAATAAAATCATTTGTGTCAAACCCTACAATGACATAAAAATGTACAAATAAATAATGAAACTCACCTTTATTGGCCATAGACCTACAGATTGTTTTTTGAGACTTTCATGAGGCTAAAAACAAAGTAAAAGGTCATGGCAGTGCAGATCTTGTTTTTCATGTTTCACGGACAGAATCTTATTAACACTGTGGTCAGACTATTGAATCTAAAGCTTCAAACTCTGTGACACATAAACACACTGTAGTTCAATCTGCTGTTAGTGACCCCAGCATTCAATTCAACACTATTATGAGTGGACTTTTACATCGAGGGATTTACAGTTTTATAATGTTTGATAGGTTTTTAGTGAGGTCAGCTGCAGTTTGATTGTGTCTCCAGTATTGGATTATGAGAGGGTGGCACGGTTGCCTCACTCACAGGTCAAGAGGTTAAAATCTGAATATCTATATATCTATGTCTATATTAGAGCTGGAAACAAGATATGGTCTTACATTTGGGATATCATCATCTTGTAATAAGGTATCTGTGTACATAAATTAAAAAATCTTTTACAAAAAGTCACTTTATTTGAATTTGACCATACTTATAGTCAATTTCTGTTGTTTCCAACACACGTATATAGCCTTTATTTAATATTTTAAAGCCAAAGAGAGAACTGATGACGAATTGTATGTGTCCTCTATGTGCTACAAATGTGATTGACATGAAATGACTTTTAGATTAGATCAGATTTGATTAATGCTTTATTGTCATTAAAAAGTACAGAACTTAAACAACGGAAGTTGATGGCAACCAATCTGCAAATCCCAGTGTTTACAAATAAATAATAAATTAAAAAAAATAAATAAATAGTGTAAATAAAAGTCTAAATATATAAATATGTATATATAACCTGTTGTTGTGTACCCTGCCACCAACAGTCCCATTACCCTCATGTGGAGGATAAAGCAGTAAACAATGAATAGATTAATGAAACAATGTGGTATTTACAAATGAAATATGCAGGGATTACGTGAATGCGCTGTAGGTTTTCTTTTGTCTGTAAAAGCATTAGTGTGTGTCATAAACATCCCATCCACATATTCCATCTCATCATCCCAACATATGGCTTACAGTAATCCAATCACAGAGAATATAATAACAGATGTGTGTCACACAGAATGCCTTAAGATCAGGATTAATGCATACATAGTAAATATACAGATTTCCTCCCAACACAATACTAAATCACTGAATTGCCATCCTGTTCATTTACTGTACTCTGGGAGATGTCTGGTCTTTTTTTATGCTGAGAAGTTGAAATCCTCCAAAAAAGGTCACACTTTTGAATAAGTCATAGCTGCACATCTTTTTTGCCAAGATCTTGTATTTACAATGCAAGAGTTGTATCATAGTGTTAAGCTGAGGTCTGGAAAAAAATGATGCTCCCTGTACCTGATGAATCCTGGCATCGTTATCTTGGATTATGCCAGAAAAAACATGTAGTTAGTCAGCTGACCTCATAACCTTACTGAACCCGAGCAACTGAAGCAACTCTGAATCTGAAACACTGACACCAAGTCTATCTATCTATCTATCCATCCATCTTCTTTTGGAACTGAATCCACTAACCCTAACCCTAACCCTAACCCAATTGAAACCAGTAAGTATCAGCATAAACTGCAGAACTTGATCAATTTAGGTTTTACCAATTTTCTTTAGTTTGTCAACCATTTTCTTATTGTTTTTCCTCTCACTGCGTTTTACACATGCTTTATTAAAGCTTTGGAAACGTTCTTGTTCCTGCACAACCCTTTCCCAGGCCTCTCTCCACCTGCAACCTGATCAGCGTCAGCAGCAGGAGGAATGCTTTTCTCTCCTCGAGACGAGGGAACAACCTTCGTTCCCACATTAACGTCCTCTTTGCTCTGTGCTTTCGTTTCCCACCTGCCCGCCTGCCCGCCTCTGCTCGGATCTCCATTCACAGCTGCTGGCCATTGTATCGCTGCTTACCTGACCCCTCGCCCTCCTTCTTTCCACCATGATACCTTTGTGGCAGTGACATCTGAACCCTGTGATCCTGTTCAATACGTCCTTTCTAGCATCATTCTAACACGGACCTAACAACACTGTTCTTTCTCTCCTCCACATAGATGAGAAGAGATATATCAGGAAGGAGGTTACATTTATAATGTTATTTGATTTATTTCATTTCCAGTACAGGCAAAATGACTAAAGAGGACAAAATAAATAATACATTTTTAATAGTACATGAATAAGAAAGGGTGGAGGTAGAGCTGGGCAATATGGATCTCTTTTTTTCAGTAAAGTAATAACAAAAAGACAGTTGTCAGTCAAAGCCACATCCAAGAAAAACAAATTTGCTCTTCTAAATAAAATGTTCCTTGAATAAAATGTTATTATCCTGTATGTAGTGGTTAGCACTCTAGCCTCACTCTTAGGTTTGAGCGGTTTTCTCCAGGTTCTCTGGCTTCCTCCCATAGTCCCAAAAAATGCATTATTAGGGATTATGAATGGTTGTTTGTCTCTATGTGGCCCTGCCATGGACTCGCGAAGTGTCCAGGGTGTACTCCGCCTATCGCCCTATGTCAGCTGAGATTTACCGCAACCCTTGTGTAGAGGATAATGCGGTAGAAAGTGGATGTATGACGAAATGTACACTGCTGTTTGTTTGATGTACTGTAAATCAAAGGGGTCAAACTGGTGGCCCACAACCTCCTCGTCCTTTAAACACAGCACAGGTAGAATGTAGACAGGATATAATACTACATTTTATATCATTTGCCAGCAATATTTTTCCTGATAGTTCCCAAAATACATTTTGGTTGTAGTTATTGCATTATTAAATGTTCATATACATTATTATTTATTAATTGTTAATATGTTTTTAATGTGAAGTACACATCATTCCATATCAACACAAGCACACTTACTTTGAAATTCTCTGAAATATCATCATGAATACCTTTATTTGCGATATCAAGATGGAATATTGTGTCATTTAAGCTCATATTGCATATTTAGGTCATTTGAGTTTAACACCCCAGAATCACAAGCATGGAGCAGGGAATTGGACACAAAACACATTTTTCTGATGGTTCCACAGCAGTCATGATGTAAAGAAAAGTTGAGTTTTAATGCAAATGTGTGGATGCAGTGAGTGACTGAGTCTCCATCTCAAACTGGAACTTCATCAATGTTCATCTCCAAAGAACTGAGCCATTATTCTTTTGTTTTTACTAACCAGCTCCTCACCGGCAGCTTGACCTCATCTGTGTCTGTCACCACGCGGTCGCTACATGGAGGACCTAGTGTGTGGGGGAGGGGCAGATTGTCCTCACTTCGCTGAAGTTAAGTTAGAACTACAGGGAGAGGAGAACTGGGGCCCAAAGCAAAATTTTAATTTAAGGCCCTTTATCAACGCCAATAATTAAGCGTGATGCTTGTGGGGGAATTCTGCGATTCAAACACACCTTTATCTTGCTCTCTTTTGTCATCGTCTGCTGTCTCCCTCATTCTTTTTTCAGCTCCAGAATTATAAACAATGATGTGCAGTTATATATCGCCCAGACCTCTCTTACCTTCCTCCCAAAATCATAGTTAAAAAACCTTTCTATTATTGTTTATGGTGACAACAAAATGACAAAATAATACTATTATTTAGTATGTGGTGAAACAAAGAGAGTTGAGTGTTGCTGGGATAAAATTGTGTGCAATATATATACACAAAAAGATTTTTTGCATTAGATGCATCATCTCTGCCTATACATGCACTCATACTGTGATACGGTACTTGTTATTTATACACCTACAACCCAGGGTTATCAACTTCCTAAATAACAAAAACAGTGGATGCTTTGGATGCTTCGTAGAGGAACTAATAAGTCTAAGGATGTATTTTGGTCCAAGACCATTCAGTGCTTTGTAGACCAAGAGTAAGAGACTTCGCAAGACCTTCTGATTCCGAGGACTCCGGGTCAGTGGCACCCTGATCTTGCGAGTAGAGACAGCCCACAGATGTCTCTACTGTTAAATTAGGGAAACAATCCTGCATCATTCTGCATTAAGCATGTGGAGTTGTCTCTCAGCTGATGAGGTAACATCGGATGGATACAGATGTTTGAAAAGCATCAGGTCAGGTGTGGATGCTGCTGTTCTTCTGTGTACAAGTACATATGCTCTGGCTGCTTAGACAGTCTTCAGCAAAGCATGATCCTTGCTTAAAGTGCATGTAAAAGGCTTTCTTCTAAGACTATGGATGCCAAGCAATATGCAACTTATACAACCCCACTTATGATAATCAATAAACCCACTTGACAGCTTACACACTACAGCTAACTCCTCCGGTGATGATAAATTCCTTGTGGTGGAGAATATTGATTGTTACACAGGGCTCTGCTTGGAGCCTGTGGGCGCCCTTTGAGCACATATGGGCAACATACGGCCCTAGGGCCGGATACAGCACGCAAACCGAGGGCCCTAAGCTGAATTTGATTTGCCCCCTCCCACCACCTCAGAGTAGATAGTGCTTGACTATTATTGATATAAATGTAACACTATATCAATAATAGAATTACATTTAAACACCAAACTAGTGTCACTTTTGTTTCTGTTTATTTTAACCTTAGAGTGCAGTAAAATCACAGAAGGGCCCAAGTATTAATTTACGCGGTCGTATTCAAAGTAAACCAGTTTAATTCCAAAATCAAATCAAATCATTTAAGGCCAACACTATTAAGATATCTAAATACATCTAAAGAAAATTTAAATGCTATGCATGTTGGGTTTAGTGATGATACATTTTATTTCTGGCCCTTTCTTTGCTTCATCTTTGTTGTTTCTGCAGTTTCTTTCTTTTCTTTTACTTAAGTTACTTAAGTTTACTTAAGTCCATGATTCAATTGGATTTAATCAGATTAGACGTTATTGATCCCACATTGGGGGAAATGATCTTGTTACTGCAGCCAAAGAGACAAATAAAGAACAGGATAAGAATAAGCAGTAACATCAGACAAAAACACACCAATAAAACAAACTATTATATAAAATTGGAACACAATTAGCAATAAAATAAGATTAAGATTATAAAAATACAAAATTGCCAATAAAGTAAAACATAAAACAATATAAGATATAATAAATAAAAATAGACAGATAATTCCAAAGTCTGTGACTAAGTGTACATGCTCTGTTTGCATGTGAGCAAAGGGTCAGTGATGAGTTGGTGTCACCTGGTCCATTGGTTGTTGTTTGCATGTAAATGAAAGAATACAAAGTCCAACCACCGTCGAGTAGACGGTGGCTACACCACCAACATGCAAAATCTGTGTGTTCATGTGCATGGTCTGCTGAAATCTCTACAGATGTCATTTGACTTGCAAAGTGTGGCACTTACTCATACGTGTGGAAATGGCAACAGCCACGGTGTCAGAGAAAACAGTCTTTTGCATCCCATCAACCACACTGTTACGGACATGACGTTGCCTAGTATATTGATATCTAAATTTTGCTTCAGTATAATTTACCATTGACACAATTTGTGATTTTATCGATGTTGTAATGATGTTACGCTGCGTTCCATTTACATCGGAAGTCGGAGCTGGGGGTGTGTCCCGAACCCCTCGATTCATCTAGGCGCTTTTTGTTGGACTTTTATTCTGTTTGGACATTTTTGTTGATCTGTCCTCTTAACCCTTGTTTTTTAGTTCTGTTTGTGGTTTCCGGTTGTATTTTGTACTTCTTCCTTGTGTGTGTACCTTGTTAAGTTTGACCTCCTGTCCTGTCTTCCCTGTTAATTGTCTGTCCCTGCCCTAATGTGATTCACCTGTGTCCTGTTTGTCTCACCTGTGTCTGATTATGCCTGCCTCCCCTTGTTCACTGCTTATGGTATGAAGAAGTTTTTTATGGTTGTTTTAGTAACGAGTCACGACTCGTCCATTCACACAGGGTGTAAGGTTGGGTACCTTGCTCAGTGGCACCCCAGCAATTGAACAGTACCAGGATTTGAGCCAGACCCTCTACTTAGAGGCCCTGTGCGTTTTAAAGCCCCCTACAGAGATAATTTTCTCCGTTTTTTTTATATGCTTCACTTTAAATGTGAAACCCGGCGTTCTATACAGTGTGTAATGATTCATCATTACATGATTATTTGGAAAAACAAGTGGTCTGCCTCCCTGTCTGTGTGAGTGTTCCTCCGGGTTAATGCCTGTAACACAGAAGGAAGTTAGTGTTTTCCGCAAAGCTTCCTCAGATTTACGAGGTGGAGAAAATCAAATATGGCATGCTGATGGCCTGTGAAATTACGGTTGTTGTCAGTGAGTGAGTCAGTGGAGCTAAAACATGTAGCGGAGGTACTATTTTTGGTTTATGAGATTTATTTAGGGAAAGATAACAATGTATCCATGTATAACAAATAAAGTAGACCAAAACGTTAGGAAAAGTAGCTGTTACCTTCAATAAACTAAACTAAACTGTAGGATACATGAATTCTTGCTTTTTTCATGCTATTATCAGGCTACAAGTGATTTTGTGTTTTCTTATGTAATCTAAAATAACTCAAAACTACACTGCCCAAAACCAAAGTTTGGCCCAAACTCAAGTTGGAGTACAATTACTTGAATTGCACTTGAGTAAGATAGGTGTAGTTTGTCAGTGGTAATGGCTGTTTTTTTGTGTGCAACAGACCATGGCATTACATGGGTCATTCCTCAAACATCCTGCCAACATTGGTTGCCAAGCAGCCCTTAGGTGTTACTCATAACACATCGCAATATAATGGTCAAATGGGGCCAGTTAGTTTGACCAAAGACAGTATGGACTAAGGGTGAATGATGAATCAGCAGGCTGAGTATTGATCTTTACCATTAGCACATATGGGTCCACACAGCAACACAAACATGGGTTAAAGCAACCTTTCAGTCACTTTTATGGTTCCTGTCCAGTTGCACCTAATAGCTACACCTCAGGAGGAACAACTATAAAGTCCATAAAGTGTAGCTGTGCTGCTGCTGTTGTTGTTGTTTCTGATTGCCACTTACAAACAGTAATTTCCCTTAAAAGAATAGTTCAGGTTTTCTAAATGTTTTTGTAGGAGGCATTGACTTTGCACCCTGTGGACCTGGAAACATAGTCATAACCATGCTGCCTTCAGGGACAGAGGAAAAAAAACTGAACAAAGTACTTATTTCTTGAAGTTCATGATATTAAGAGTATGCTGGCTGCTTTTTCCTGCTATTTAGTTCATCTATCTGGCTGGAAAACTTGAAAACTGCTGGAGAAAAAAAAAAAACTCATGGGAACACAGGAGCTGCTGCTCTATTACTGCCTCTTTTGGTTAGTTTGTGCCACTTATGTGATTCTCAAGAAGGATTGGAAACATTGAGGTCTCAAGATTAACACATTTTAACTTACCGGTGGGGGCAGAAGTGGATTCATTTCAGTAAAATTGGTGATTTTCTCTATGGACTTTGGTGCGGGAAAGTGAGCAGTTTCCAGTTTCTTATTCTTCTGGCTTCTCCCTTCAGGGGTCGGCACAGTGGATCATCTGCCTCCATCTTGTCCTCTCCCTTGTATCATCTTCTGTCCTCATGTCCTCCTTCACAACATCCATGAACCTTCGTTGGTTCTATCTGCATGTGACCAAACCTTCCCAACCTTGCCTCTCTAACTTCATCTCCAAACCGTTCAATCTAAGCTGTCCCTGGAATATACTCATTTCTAATCCAGTCCATCCTGGTCACTCCCAACGAAACTCAGCATCTTCAGGTCTGTCACCTTTTACGGCCAGCAAAGGTGAGAAAACAACATAGATATTACGTGGCATAGGCCATTTTCAGAAGATGGAAGCAGCATTGAAATAATATTTCCTTCATTTTGCTCACCAAATAGAGGGCGATTATTAACATCATCAACAACAAAAAGCACCAAAAGGTTACACAGTGCAGCTTTAAAATATCGTAGACTTAAATTTTATTTCGATTTTATCTCATGACACAACAACACTTAAAAACAAGTGCTTATGAAACAAAAGTAACCAGAATAATTGCAATCGTAACATTTCTTTTGTTTTGGCTGTGGCTATACACCCCAAACAACTGGTCCATCCATTCACACAGTGACTCCTTTGAAGCATCTCAGTGCCTTACTTTGATCTGTAGGTGCCACACACATTATCTGTGGATAATCCTGCTTGTCACACTGTCCTCTGTTCTGTGTCCAATTCCCAAAAGAAAAACACCCACACACACATAGATACTCTTCAAAGAGTGGAGTTATAGGTTTGTGAGCACGTGGCCCGGACATAACTGACTCCTCATTGACTGAATTAACTGATCAAAGGCATTGGAACATCTGGCTCCACATTCTTCTCATAGCAAGAAGACATGATTTTGTGTTTAGTGTCAGAGGTTGAAAGACAGTTTAAAATGTTGGGCGCCTTATGTTATCCATCAGCTTTGAGTAAATTAGTAAAGGATGTTTTCCGTTATTTATATGTTGCATTACGACAACAGCAATTGTTGTTTGTGCAACTATGCTTAGTTGCTTATGGTGTCGTTGGTATATAAGAGTAAAAATGAGTACAATCAGATTTCTTTTTAAATACTCCACTGGCTATTCTGGTAACAATAGGGTAATAGTATGGTAACAATGTAATAGGGACATGATATTATGCTAATGCCATCTTATTTCTACTGTAATCCTTTGGTAATAACATTAGAAATACTATGAGGGACACGAAGGAGGATGAATTTCATATAAATAATATAAGAATAGTAGTAGTAAGTAATATAAACAATAGCTGGAACTGGTCCACTGCAGGGTTATCGGTGGCTGCATCAGCGGGCCATTCAGACGGGTTTTGTGGCTTCTCAAGAAATAATTAAGATTTTGGACCCAGAAGGAGTCGGGTCCGGCGAGCATGGCATCTCCGACACTGGCAGTACAGCTTCAGAGGCCCCAACGCTATATGACATATGGATTCATATGATAAACTAGAGAAACCACAAAACCCCCTGCAGTGGACCAGTTCCAGCTATTTCCCCTCCACAAAAGCAGCAATTTCCTCCAAGTCCATCTGGTTCTTTCTGCGGAAAAGATGCGTTTTCTTCCTCTCCTCTTCTAAAACAACAGGTTAGAAGAATATTATGGCTTTAATCTGGTAAATTAAGACTTTATTCTCATGATTCTAATCTCATAAATTTATGGCTTTATTCTCGTAAATTTATGACTTTATTCTCAAAGTCTTTGTCTCAATGTGGCCCAAATACTCCGTCGTAATATTGTATTGCATTAATGCATTTGTTGCTTAAAGTTGTGATGTGTTATATGTGTTTGTGTCTGAGAATATTAAAAAAAAAACAGTAAAAAAAGGGGAAATCTATGATGTCTAATAGATGATTTGATTTATTTGGACATTTACTTTTCATTCTGACTTTCATTATCCTGTTTAGTCTCCTTGTGTCTTGTTATTTCAGTTAGTTTTACTTCCAGTGGTTTTTAATTCAGTCTGTGTGTCTGAGTCTCTGGTTTCGCTCAGGTTGGTTTTCTGCTCCTCGTGTTCACTTTTGTGTATTTTAGTTTTTCTGTTTTTCCCTTGACCTTCTTTCTACTCTTGCCTCTGATTGTTTTTGCCTGTTTAGTTTAGTTTTTTGATTCAATTATAATGAAAGTGTTTTATTGGACCTGAACCAATTATATTAAACCGATTCATTTATCAGTGATGGATCGTTCCAGCAATTTAAATTTTTTCAAAATATTATCTGACTGTTCCCAGTTACACATAAAACTTTCACATCAGCCAACAGTGGCCTGTGTTGATGCCAGTTAAGCAGAACAAAAACGAATATAATTTTTCTGACATCAATTATGGTGAAAACCTTTAACACTGTTCATTTGGTTTGACTCAATTTTCAAATGTGATGTTTGTTTTTGCAAAAAAAAAAGCTGTTCTCTTCCATTACTATGTTAAAACGTATATACAGAGACGATACAAATGTGCACTATAGAGACCAAGGGTGCGGATGTACTGTGTGAGCACTAAGAGTTAACACACAATACCATGCGGCACGCACATTTTTTTTTATGTCATTGTCTGTAATTTACTGCCTAGCCCATGTCTTTTTTTAGCCCTAACTCTTGTGCATAATTGAGTTGAAAAATACCGCCGCGCTAAAAATGTACCTGTGGGTCGTATTCAGGGGTTGGTTAAAAAAAACGACCCATAGTTATGTTTCCGTTGGAGGACAGGTTGGATGACTTTGCATAATTGTTCTGACGTAGTCGAGGATGTGAAAATGTTGTGAAGAAATTTGAGGGACACCTATGTGTGAAAGGTAAACAGAGGAGGGAAAAGAAGAGGTGGAGACACATGATTTTTAGATCAATTTAATTAATTCAGGAGGTAGGCTATAAACAGTTTTATAATCCTGTATTCCTAATCCTGTTATTTTGTGACAATAATTAATAGATTACTAGAATAGAATAGAATACAATTATTCTATTCTATTCTATGCCAATATTTGTTATTATTAACTGTTCTGGTTGTTGTTGTTTTTTATAGTACACAGAGACATTTAATAAAAACATTTACTATAATATCTATAGTTTGTCTCTCCAGTCTGTATTTTGTCTGTACCAATTCACAAAACAGGTAAATATAAATAAATAGATAACCTTTGGATGAAAATATTTAAGTTTTTAAATATTTCAATTATCTGATTAATTGAATAATAATCGACTGATCTTGATTATAAAAAATGGAGAAGGAGAGGACATTTCAGAGGAGGTGTCTTAGCAATTCAGGAAAAACTAATTGGCTACACATGAAGTTGAGTGTGAGTGGATGTTTTGTCTCCACCTTCCAGTTGAACGACAACTCGCTCTTCCACTGATGCACTGTTGACCCATTATAAATGGAGCTGAGAATTCTAAGAGGATTTGTGATAAGCAGTGACAGTAGCAACATCAACAAGTCATTAAACAGTTGAAATGGGATTTTCAAGGAGATATTTTTGATGTAAAAACACGTACACATATGTTTACTAAATAATTATAATAAACACATGTTAATTGCATGCCCTTGTTCATGACATTTCGGGAATTTGTTCTTAATTTTAAGTTACCCTGATGTTTCTCAGTTGCCCTTGATATTCGGATATTTAGTTACATGATGAATTTGCTATGATTTTACTGTAAAACAGACTCTTCAGTGAGTCTTGCTGTCCGGATGATTAAACACTGGCTTTGGTTTGTTTTATGTCTTCACTTTCTGGTCCCATGACTTTCCTAATGAGGACATTGCTGTATGTTTTGGAGTTAGTGAACAGTGATGCACAGATTTCATTTTGACCTTTTGACACAGAAGGGCAGTGGAATGGTTTTTTTTTTGTCCTCATTAAACATGAATCATGTGCTTTACACCATTTTAGTGGGTCAGTTCAGGTCCTTTTTCAAATTATCTCTCATACCTCTTACTCCAAAGTGCATCGGCCTAAGATTTAGTCAATGAATCATAGACAGATAATAAATCAATCAAGCTTTATTTGTGTTTAGGAAAGTTTAGTATCATCTGTGCTCATAGCTAATACATAAATGTGATGAAGTGTCTGAAATCCCTTCAATCCCGAGATTAACCTGTGGACATGAGATTTGCATTCCAGCCTCAAAGTCATGATCAGCAGAGATGATAAGCACCATAATGTCCTCTCGTCCTTCTATAAGAGGCTTATATATCATGAAGAGTTATTTAATTATGACTCTGTCTGCTTATATGGATTTTACAGCGAAGGGCAAATGTTTCTTTGGAGGGCAAAATAATAGAAAGGTGCAGGTTTAACTAGGGCTGCAAGCGGCGCTAAATGGGCCCTCGCACCCCCCACGCATGTCTGTGTGGAGTGACTACAATGGCCATAGTTTGGCACGAGAGAGAGGCCACCAATAATGTGTCATGTCTAGGGCTGCCCCCTCATGGCTGGTACAATTCTGCATACAGGTCAAAGGAAGGTGAGGGTGGCATCTTGTGGGAACACAAAGTGTGAAAATTCGTTTTTTTAACTGTAATTCCTGCAAAAGTTATTGATCGTAACCAATTCATTAATGCATTGTCACAGAAATGAAAAATGTCAGTCACCGGGCAGGCCTGTAAAAACCCCCCCTCCCCCCATGCCTACTTCGTGCACCAATCGCGCATGGCCAGAGGACAACACCAGAGCTTATGCTAGCTTGCAGCACCATTACGGCAGAAAAGGTACCAAGGTTTGTTTGCAAACGAAAGACGTTTTTTGGGAAAGCTGCTGCCAACAAAAAGGCTGATGCTGAGCCGTCTGAGACCAGAGTGAACATCGGTGCGGCGTTTGAACGGCAGCGACAACTGAAAGCCCAGAACGGCTGCAAAGTGTAGACATATGGTGGCACAATTAGGTTAACTTTATGTCTCCCTTTGTGAACTTTGTTGTTTTTGTTGAGTATTTGTTGTTTTGCATCGTCACATATCCAAAAGTATCCAAAAAACTCACCAAAAAAGTACCGAAAGCTAGCGACGCATCCTGTGCTCCAGAGGCTAACCGTTTTTCCAGGATCTCCAACCCTACCTTTCATTGGTAAGATAGCGAATTTCACTGCTCGTTTGCACACCAAGTTTGATGAACTTTCGTGTATGGCAAAGCCCTCAAATGTGTGCTCAAAGAGGAAGTGACCTCTGCGGTCTGTACTTTTGTTCTGTTTCAGAGCATGATAAACAAGTACTATAACTCTTGAGGTGTCAGGAAGGCCTCTTTAAACAGGTGGGTCTTTCTTTGTTTGCAAAAAACACACAGACTATAAAGTGTTGCATTATTTTGGAGCCACTACTTCAGAAGTAAGTAGTTCATGTACCTTTTTTTAGCCTCTAATTTGTGTCGCGACCGGAACTGTAAGACTCTCTCTGTAAAAGAATGCTTTGTGTTAGTTAAACTGGACAAACCTGATAGAGAAAACATGCACGGAGGGTAAACAGATTTTTCTGTTTGTTATTTAACAGTTTAAACGTCACTGTCACTGTTGTCCAAAACAACTACCACTCTCTGTACCTTTGATCTTTGGTTTTAATTATCAAGTTTGATCAAGATCTTTTAATTATTTTTTAATAATAAAACAAACACCATAAAATACATTCACACTCAACAATTGGGGTACAAGATAAGAACATTTGGTTCACATTTGGAGAGGGAGTGATTTTGAATGACAGCCTTGACAGTGATTTGGCCATTTGATTGGCCCGGGGATGCAGAGCACTTCTCAGCTTCTGTGCCCAGGAAACTTCTACATTTACACAGAAAGTGATTAACTAAATACAATCAAGAGTGTGCACAACCCGGTAAACACCATACGCCGTGTGAGTAATCCATTTAAATTTCATTATTTTGAATTATTTGTTAACAGAAGTTGCCTTTCTTTTTTTGTGGGCATGGGCTTGAAGTGGGCACATTATGCAGGTCTCATGTGATTTCAGTATCATGGGTCCCACAGGGGCAGATGAAGACAGGATGTACAATTGATGCATATTTATGCAACATTCACAAAAGGAATTTAGAATTACATTTCCAGGAAGTGCAGTGACTCAGGAACTCATAACACAAAAGGTTTGTGGATATAAACAGCATTCCACCTTTTGAAGATTTGGCAACCCTACCTGACCTTTATAAACACCTTACAAAGATCCTTATCAGATTTGATACAAAGGTATTGTCAACGCAGATACACCATTGGTTTAGTAGTATGAATTAGAATGATTAGTTAACACACACAAATTTATCTGCGCCCAGGTAGCAATGGTGGTTGGGTACCTTACTCAGGAGGCACCCCAGCCCTTGAGCTATCCCGGGATATGACCCTCTGGTTCCAAGCACAATTCCTTTCCACTTGGCCATGGGCTGCTATGAGGATGGGATACTCAATAACAGCAATAACAGAGAAGTACCATACACTGGATGTTTGCCCACCCACACTCAAAGTAATTTAAATCACCTCTATTCTTCATTCTGATGATTGGTTTGAACTCCTGCTGGGGCGCTGACATCTCAACAGCGGACAGGACGAGGCTTGACAGTCTTTGTCCTTGGATGCCCCCAGAGGCAATTCTAGACTCTGAGACACCCCAGGAAAACATGCATAACTTATATATAAAAACATCAAATTATCAAATATTCAAATAAATACAGTTGCTGGGTGGGTCTCAAAAGCTGCCATCAAATATTCTAATTTCAAAGATCTCCTGTTCAATAGAAATTTGAGCCGTGAGTCTTTCCTGGCTCATTGTGGACCTCAGGTAATAAGCCCTTTTTCTTTGGGGCCCCAAGCATATGCCTGGTATGCCTGTTCTGTTGGGGGGCCTCTGGGCGCTGCCTTGATCCACTGGAGGAGGTGGGAGAGAGGAGAATGAGCACTGATGTCAGTAGAACAATGTTACTACCTGCCATAAAACACAGTTTAATATCTCATGTGTCATCATGGTTTATGTTGTAAATATTCAGCTCATACTATATACAGTGTATGTACTACTACTTTTTATACTCTTAATAATCAATATATTTTATATTGTACATTTGTAGGTGTAAAAAAGCATGTTTACTATTTATCATCTCTATTCTACTGTCTTTGCTGTGACACCCTTAAATGTCCCCATTGTGGGACTAATAAAGGATTTTCTTATCTTGCTGTTTAATCGAATTTTTCCATTTTCCATTTTTCAGGAAACTCCTGACACAATTCAGGTCCAAGATAGTTCAAATAGGAACTGGTCTACTTTGTTTTGTAGAATATTTGTAAGATATTACAAAGGAACCAACATGATCTTACATCAACATATTACTAAAGGGTTATTATGATCATTAATCCACTGCGTCAATATATTTCTCTTTGCAGCAAACGTGAGAATGTAATATAATGTTCTTGTTAATGTTTAATCATCTCTATTATTTGGAGCTGGTATTTCTATACCTTTGTCAGGCCATCGCCAGGAGGTAGGATCTGATTCATCATGTTGAGTTGCTGTTATGTGATAAGCTGATTAGATTGGCGTGTTAACAACCTGCTGGACAGGTGTACCTAATAAAGTGGCTGGTGAGTTTTTGTATCCTGATAAGAACTTCCTGCGGGTGTGAATGAAGATTGTTCTCTTTAAGCCCTGGCTCAACTAACACTATCCTGTTTTTTTTATTGTCACAGAACCAGTTCGATGGAAGGTTTAACATTCAAAACAAGTACAGCTGATAATTCTGCCTCTAACCAAGCAGTGTGTGTCATGTGTATTTCAGTTCTCTGCTTTGAGATTCTCGCTGTGTGTCCAGGGGTTCTATAACAGGAAAGAATAGCTAAAAGATGCTAATATATGTACAATACTTGAGGTACCATGAGTGAACACAAAGAAGAGTTTGTTGACTTAGTGCCATATGGCAGATGGGCATTGGCCTTTACAAATAGGAAAAACCTGACACCAAACGTGTCACATCATGAGCACTTATCTCTGTGCCCACCTGTTCATATTTGTGTCTCCCTGTCCTTTAATCACCCTTCTCTTTACACCTCCACCCCCTCGCCTCGTCTCGCTGTCCCTCACTGTGACTGTGTCCTCTATTGTCTTTGCCTATGGCTGTTATTAACTCTCAGGCTGTTGTTGTGTGTTTAGCTCTCTTCTCTCAGGCAGACTTCTGTGTCAACAGTTCTAATTGCCTTTAATGACACGACTGCCTCATACTGTGTTTTTATATTATTATTTTTTGTTTATTACAGTACATTGTTCCTTTTATTGTGTGAGTCCAAGACCAGCATTTCCAAGGTCATAGGGCATTCCTTACACAGGAACACCCACTGAATTCAGATGTCCAACTCAAGCAAGTAAATCAATTACATAGAACATTTAATTTTTTTTTGTTTTTTTTTTGTGTGTGCACAAAATACCATGTTATTAAACATTTGTGTTTCCGGCTTCTCAACTGGAACGCGGGGGTGACGTCATTCCCAGTTCTGACTTCCAAAGTGTGATGTAAAGGGAACGCCACATTGGCAACATAGCTATATGCAAGTCCGTCATTATGTGTCGGAACCTCATACAACCACACAAAAAAACAAAAACTGAAATATTCTTGAAATAAACCTGATTTATTCAGCTAAGGACAACTGAGACTCACTGACTAAATTATATTTCATTCACCACTGTGAATAAACACCAACAAGCAGCTCGGCCACTTTCATCAAACATCTGTGCACAACCCTCTCCTCATTATTCAGATCAGCTCAGTGGCAGCGTAGAATATGTGCTCGTATGATGTGTGAAGACAGAACTCGCCCAGCTCTGTTCGACCCACCTCCAAACATGGTGTGCCTTTTCAATTACGACGTGCCAGATCAGTGATCAGCATCAATCTAGGGGGCAAATGAGAGAGATGATGATACACTGCCACATCCTCCTGAAAAACTGCTCTACATCTTCTTCACCAAATTAGGTTTGCAGACTTAGTTCCCCTTCACGGAGGGACCAGTGTCTTGAAATGCATGAGTGGCTGATATTAACAAGGAGCTCTCATCTGGCACTCCACTCAGTCAGAAAGGCAGTCAGACCATGTAGGGCATGTAGTACTTCCCTAGAACCACAGTAATACATTTCTCTTCAAGCGGAGGAAGAAGGAATGCATTACATACTGTACGTACAACATACATTAATTCCCTCTTGTTCTGAATTGAGAAAGACATCTAAAGCCTGATTTATACTGCACTTTTTAAACATGTTCATTATCAGAAATTGACAGCGCTGCGTGATACTTTCCTCTCGTGTTGCGTAACTGTGGAATTTTCTGTCATTATTATGTCACTTTGGTCAACTCGTACTTCGCAGAAATACATAAAACAGACAGGATATGGAAACATGGGAGGGAACGCCAAGGACAAGAAGTGGGAGTTCGTTCAACAATTTAGGAGCCACTACAGAAAAGGCTCCCTGGTGTTTTAATCTCAACCACAAAAAGAGATCTTTCTGATGACCTCAATGATCGTGATGGTGAATAAGGATAAAAGATCACTGAGGTAAGATGGGGCGTGACCATTCAAGGCTTTATAAATAAAAAGCAGGATTGGGAGCCAGTGCAGAAATGCCAACACAGGTTTTACATGCTTACGCTTGTGTTTTCCAGTCAGCAGCAGCATTCTGGACTAACACCAACATAGAGGGCATTACAATAATCCAGTCTAGTAGAAATGAAAGCATGAATGACCTTTCCAAAATCATTTAAAGAAAGGAAAGGCTTCACCTTCGCTAAAAGCCTTCTGGAAAAAAAAATGGATTAGACCACTGAATTAATTTGTAGATCCATTTTAAAATCTTGACAAATTCTTACACCGGATTAGTTTTTACACTGAGCAAGAGAATTCAGAGCCACCGGGAATGGGGACACCGCTTGGTCCACACAAGATGACCTCAGTCTTGTCCTCGTCAATGGGTTGTTAATTTTCAATGACATGCAGATGTTGGCAATCATCGGCATAGAAATGAAAAGAGATGCCATACTTTTGAATGACAGCACCCAAGGAGAGCAGATATAACGGGAATAAAATAGGCCCCAGCATGGAGTCTTGGGGGACTCCAACAGACAGGATGTGAAACAATTAACTAAATGAATGAACTAAAAGCAATATAAAAAAAACAACAACAAAAGAATAAAAACAGAATGTAAAACCAGTAATACACATAAATAAAGTCAATAAATGATATATATGTATACAACAATTTTGTTACACAATGCCAGTGCCACACTGAACACTTCTCTTTCTTGATGGACTGATTATAAAAATGGAAAGTAGTCTTCAGATGCAATACAAGGTCCTGTTTTGAATCGAGATCTGTGATTTGACTGATGCCATGTTGGTTCTTGGTTCAGTGGTGTCATCCCCTGATGGCTATTTAATAAATGGTTACCCACTGACACTGACATGGTGACAGTGGTTGACTGGTAAAGCAAATCCTCTTTCAACTGGGAGGTAGAGGGTTCGATTCTTGGATTCATGCAAGTCTACATGGTGATATGTCTGTGGGCAACACACTTAACCCCAAGTTGATCCTGATGGCTGTGAATGGGTAGTATTGAAGCATTTTGATAATCCATTGTTGACTCTTTATTAGTGATCAACAAGTATTCAGAATCATGGCAACAGACACTTATCCGACTGATAAGTGACATAACTGAATAACTACCACCAGGCACCAAGCTTAATGACAGTTCCTGAAAGCAAACATTTCCTCATAGATTGAACATTTTATACATCTAGTCAGGCTTGTTATGGCCACAGATCCAGTATCTAGGTCACAGGTTTCTTTGTTAATCAGGAGATATAAGCTGCAGCTGTGTTCTCCCACAGCTGAGGGCAATCAGGCTGGCTGGGTGTTTATATATACATGCAGGTTGGTGATTCCCTGCTTAGTTGGACACTCTGAGTTGGTTGTGGTTTTAGTTTGTGTTTTGGTCATTTATTTTGTTTTCCCTCCCGCCCAGTGATTCCTTTTGCACCTTAGGTTTCAGGCTGAGTTTGTATGTTCATCTATCATTTTGATAGTATTCGTGGGTGACTGTGGTATCTTTTAGAAAACCCAATGATCCAGTTGATGCAGTGTTTTGTTATTCTGTTCTATCCAAAACAACCCCCAAAACCTTTAGATTGTGTTATCCTGTTATATTACAAAGCTTTAAAATCATAAAATAAATTGAAATATATCAAGTATCAGGTATAAACAAGTAGATTGGCACAGTGTGACAACTGGTGTGAATGTAGTTGGTTTAAAGACACGCACATTGGCAGAGGTGAAAAATGGTCCGGCATAAAGGTGGACGTGTCACTGCACATCAGCAGAGTGTGGCAGCAACCAGAGGGGGTCCCGGCAAGTGTCCAGAGCTGATGCTACGTGAGGAGAGGGTGGCTGCCATCATTGGGGAGACTAGTCTAACTGGCATTCTGCAAGCACGTGAAGGAGATTCTGTAACGTGGACACATCCATAGTCACCAGCCGAGTCAGGAAGAGGGGAGGACCGTGGCTGTGAGTCTGGGGCCCTTTCTCAATACTCAAGTACGCAAGTATGTACTTGCGAAGTATATACTTAAGAAGTACGCCTGTAGTACATACTTGCCAAGTACGGGAGTACACAAGTATGATTCGACAATAGGAACAGCAGTGTACTTCCTTGTTCTACTGTTTGAATTGCGGGTGGCACCAAGTGCTGCAGCCTCATTACCGCCACCTAATGCATAGACTGTATATATGCTATGCACACATAAATATATATAAACATATATATATAACATTAAATCACTTACAATAAAGCTATATTATATAAAAAAAACAACCAGAACTCATTTCGTTATTTATATTTAACACATGTTTTGTAGTCTTGAGTCTTCATATAACAGACCATTGGTGGGAGGTTGATGGTGTTGTACAATCTGGTCCCCAGGGACCACTGTCCTGCATGATTTAGATGTTACCCTGCTCTAACACACCTGGATTAAATGGTCAGCTTGTCATCAATCTCTGCAGAAGCCTTATGTTCATTTGAATCAGGTGTGTTGTAGCAGGGCAAGGGCTAGATGAAGACAAATGTGCCAATCATCAGCATCTTTCTGTCTGGAGCAGACACAAAGACGGCCCTGAGACTATCCAGGGACATCTTGGATATATTTTTTCAAATGCTGCCCCATAACAAGTCCCATGGCTGGAGTCACAAGGTTGAGGTGCTGGTGACTGTATACTGGCTTGCTTGTGGAGCTTCCTACAGGGTGACACATAGGAGAATGTCGGTTAATACTTTGGTGACTTTGAAATGTAGTTCATTGTGGTTTTTTTTTGTGTGAATATTCATTCATTTGTTTATTTCTGTTTTAACAGCCAGAGTTGAATCCAGATTTAATCACCACCATGCCAAGGCCCGCATTATAATCGAACGCACCTTTGGGATGCTCAAGACCCGCTGGCACAATCCGACCTCTTCACCCCGAAAGTGATCAGTGCCTGCTGCATCCTACATAACATCTGCATGGTCGCAGGAGACATCGTGGAGGAGGAGGATGATGATGGCAGTGAGGATGGGGGCAACAGTGAGGATGAAGCCCCTGGTGAGGATTTCTTTCATGCAATATAATTTACAGTTTATCAACAAGTTTTTCAAAGAGAGAGAGAGGAATCGGTCAGCTCTGGCTGCTGCTGCTCTCTCTGCTTCCTCCTGTCTCGCCAGTGCCTCTCGCTCCCTCTCTGCCTGGTCCTTTAAGGAGTCCAGAATGTCCTCGCCATCTCTGGACCTTTTTCTTGACTTGGCTGACTGGCTCTGGCTTCCTCCACAGGGGGAACAGATGCTGATGCACTGACCACATTGACCATATTTATATTTTGCGTCACCCTGATGTTCTGAATTATCCACATGATTCCTCAAACTATGATGGTTTGTCAGCATATAATTATGCTTGCACGTCATTTATTTTATAAACACATGCACGTATGTGTAGAAGGAGCTTTATTTTATCAGTGGAAGCACTTTTTTGCGGAGCACTTCGCAAATTCTCACAGCAGCTCGAGAGTTTGCTACGCGATCTGCAAAGTTCCACGCCACGTACATTTTTATACATGCTGTCGTGTGCGTGAAAGCAAGCGTACGCTGTCTTTTTGAGCGTACGGTTTATACATGAGGCCCCGGGTGATTCAGGAACAATACTACGGACAGAAAATATGTTTGAGCAAACTGATTGACTATGAAAACTCCTGTTGGTGCAGCAGCAAACACTTTTTTCTTGCTTACATGCACACTGCACCTAAGTGAAAGGATGCATGACTTGTTTAAAGTGCTTTGAATGTTTTACAGAGACATATCTAACAAAACAGGTTCTGTTCCATTTGTCTAGTTGTAATTTTCTACACTAATTAACCGATTAGTTTACAAAGGCAAAAACAGCATTCTATATTGACAGGACGCTACTCTATGTCTGTGAGAAAATATTTCAACACTGAAGAAAAGAATATTTCAGCAAAACCTGATAATATTGCCTACAGCAGCATTTCCTGATTGGAAATCCAGCCCCAACCCATTGGTCCTCCAGGTCTGTCTTCAAGCACAATTTTAGGCTACTCTATGTAACATGAGTGAGCTGGGATATGCCTCCTCGCTTATTCACTTACCCTTTGATACAACTGACGCAGTGTCACATGTCATCTAAAACAAGCATACCTCTTCTCACTTCACCCCAACAGCAGGAAGGGTGTTCTGGCGAGACGCCTTACTCATTTTACTTAGACAACCTGGGTTATGAGAGTAACCAGACTTACCCAAGTGTTCTTCCTTAGCAATAGTTTTGATGACTGCCTATGGCAGTGTTTACCAACCCTGGTCCATGTTTTACATGTTGCCCTGCTCCAACACACCTGATTCAGATGAACAGCTCGTTATCAGGCTTCTGCAGAGCTTGGTGACGAGCTGACCATTTGAATCAGGTGTGTTGGAGCAGGGCAACATCTAAAACATGCAGGGCCTCACAAATGTGAGTGGCAAAGACCAGCCAGCTGCAGCACTGATATCACATATAGAGACCCCTTTAAACAGAGGCCAAGAAGTTGCAAGGCCCCTTGTAGAATGCACCCGTAACCCAGTCTGAAGACCAGAGCTTGAATAGGATGGTGCAAGCTTCTGTTTGGTGGCTTGCTGCTGTGTGTGCATGACGCGATTTACGTCATCAATGCGCAAGCTACTTTCCATTTACACTCATAAAGAGACCTAGTACTATAGATCGAGGTGTCAAACTGTTTCTGATATTAATAGATTCATTTTGCATCATAAATGTTTTTAATGTGAAGAATATGTTGTTCCAAACCAAAATAAGCACTTTTACTTTCTGTGAAATATCATGAATATCTATTGCAATATCATGATGGAATATTGTGTTATCATTTTTAGCTCATTTTCCCACCCTCTGTGAGACTCAGGGCCAGGGCCATAGGGCAAGCCATTCTGGGAGAGGGTGAAATATCATGCGCGCAACTGGGAGTTGACGTCCCTGCACAGTGGGAGAGGCCAGAGGTGACCGCAGAGGCTGTCCAGTGCATGCTAACTGCTGCCTGCTGATCATCTGCTTTTGTCAGTGATCCACAGACATATTTCATGCCGGATACCTTCCTGTGTTTTTTTTGGGGGGGGACCCAGGGGTGTCTCGAAGTTATCCCAGAGGGATAACCACAAAATCGCAATAGCGATGGACTGGAAAGGGGAGAGAAAAAACAAAACAAAACTGTATAGAGCCACTACAGGCTTCCTTAATGAAATAAAGCACTAAAATGATAACTAAACCACCGCCGTCTCAAAACCAATATTGTCTAGGAGACACAGAAAACACGAAACGAAAGGCAAAGGCTGCCCAGAAGAGCTTTGATAACCCAAAAGGCTGAAGTCACAATCTCTCCAGCAACACAAGTTATACACTGGGAAACAGGCAATTGACATCAAACACACACAAAGTTCTGAGTTGGTGTTTATAGATACACCGACAACTTAAGAAGCCACAGGGAGAACTTTTTCAAATCTTTGCATCTATGCAGCAATTGTGAGTTGCACTTTAATGTAATGTTCAGTCAATTTTTCTCCACAGTTATGTTCTAAAGCAGTGGTCCCAAACCTTTTTATCACCAAGGACCGGTCAGCGCTTGACAATTTTACCGCGGCTTGGGGCTGGTTATATTGTAATATATTATTATTATTTATTATTAAACAGCTGAAATAAAGTTTGAAGCGTTAGATCACGCTTCTGCATGTTTGTGTGCCCGCTAAGACTCACAAGCTCTCCTCTTCTCGACCACTGCTCTAACGCTCTCTAACTCTAGTTGCTATGGTAACGTTTAAACATGCCTGCAAAATAAGATACCGATATGCCACAAAAGCGGATATAAAGTGCATGAAAATTTTAACTCACCATAACGCCAAATCAATGGGAGCAGTAATTTCTTCTGTCCTTCGTGTTCCTGTTTTTTTCTTTCAAAATACTCCAGGGGTTTGTCTTTTAATCCAGGATGCCTGGTCTCTGAGTGGCGAAGCAATTTTGAAAGCTTCATTGCCTCATTAGCAAGCCGGTCGCCGCATATTATGCAGAGCGGGCTTGGTATGTGGGAATCACCTGCCGCAATAAATCCATATTTCAAGTAGCTCTCCTGGTATTGTTTGCTAAAAGCTTTCTTTTTCTTGGAAGTCGTAGGCTCTTCTTCTGTCTCTTCACTGGACCTTTTCCCCTTCGCAAAGAAACTTTCCAAAGACGTGTGTTTCTTACACATTTTGCTAGCTTGTGGGTTAAATGTTGGCGCACAGATGTAACCGAGAGAGTCCGGTCATTTTTCAAAATAAAAGGTTTTTCAAAATAAAAGATTGCTCATATTTGGATAATAAATAAAACGGAAATTATTAATTATTTCTTGTGCGGCCCGGTGCCAATTGATCCACGGACCGGTACTGGTCCACGGCCCGGTGGTTGGGGACCAATGTTCTAAAGCACAAAAATAAGCTGCTAGAAGTTTAAGTTGTAACCGTCAAATCGTGGAATGGACCCGTAAGACTACTGGAATATGGAAGTTGCAATGTCATCTGACATTTATGTTTGATGACTCACAAGCTCTGCTCTGCCTCTCGACTTCCTTTGTAATGTTCAGGTTCCATGTGGCGTCTTTTTTTGCTCATAAAGTAGAAAACATCAAACTGGGCGCTATACGGTTGAAGTATAGCTTATGTTAAATAAACGGGCTAGCGTTCTGAAACCCCTGTTCATACATCTGTGAGCGTTTCGACCTTCTTAACACAAACCCTAAAACCATTACAAAGTGTAAATACAATGCAGTTACTGAGCTGACGGCAGTTTACTGTGCAGCTTACAGAGACAGAGGAACAGATACGTTCAGTCAACACAGGGGCGAGTCTGACAATCCGCAGCCAACTAATCACATTTTACTACCTATTACAACATTCTGCCTGATCAAAACAATATAATGTTTAAAAACCTCGGATAAACCACACTACTTTTTCCCTTATGTGTTGGGTTTCTCATTATGAAGACGGTATTAACTGTGATGTGGAATCAAAGCTACCTTTAATTCCAGTTGGTATCTCCAGTTTTTTTCTCCAGCAATTATGACTATATTCATCGTTCAAATTCATGACATCAACAGTAGTTCAAACCCAAGGGAGTTCTACGTTGAACTTCAGTGAATTTGGATTTGACTGGTCAGAAACTGAATGTATAGTCGTAATGAGGTTGCCAGTATCTGCATAAACGATAAAAATAACATTTCCACCAATATTATTTGACAAACCAAAGAATCTTCCTCACCACCACCTGCAGAAGCTAACAGAAACACTACATTATTATATGTGTAACTGAAGCTTTCTGAAGCAAAAGGCCATTTCCAGATTTACTTATCACAGATGTGTGTATGTGTAAGGATGTTTAATGTTCATCTTGTCCTATCCCTCGTGTCCTCTTCTGTTACACCAACTGTCCCCTTGAATATGTTAATTTTACAAATTGATACATTTTAAATACAAATCGCATTGATTTTTCTCCACACTGTTGCTTTCGGACTTCCTGTGATCCCACTTTTCAGGCTGAAAACAGAATCACCCTGTTCTTTTGAAATTCCATAAGGGTGTCTGTTTTGCCCTTTTGAAGCCTCTATTCTTCGTCGTATTCCTGTTTCATAAACCCAAGAGGGAGGTGGTATATGCAATCATTTCATCCAGCCATTTTAAGACTGATTCATTTCATGAATCTAACATGAGACCACAGTGTGATTTCTGCACCTGATTCTGCAATCATTTGCATCTTCACTGAGAGCTGTAATGCTGCCCTGCAAATGTTCTTATTTACAGTTTGAATCTCTTTATATCATCATTCAAAGCTCTTGGCAGTTCTACAGCACAGTCCTTCCTCACTAGAGTTTTCCACACAGAGGTGGACGCCCCACTTCAAGCAGGACATGTAGATGCTTACATGATGATGAAGGAAACACAAAAGCGACACCTTCTCACATCCACATAAATACATGCAACAATCCAAGAACCGACACTGATATTCTTCTTCCTCATTATTTCCGGCATGTTGTACACTGAGAGGTGTAATGTTAGATAAATGAAGGCCACTAACCTCAGGTCATAGGAATTGTTTTTTTTTATCCATGGGAACAGCAACAACAGTGTCCATGAGAACAGCCTTGGGGATTTGGTGGGGATAAATTCATTGGCAAGACAGGATGGAATTAAGTTGTTTGCAGTTTCTTGTGGGGGGAAGAAAAATGGGCTCAGAAACACACCACTGCAGCTAATTCCCTGGAAGCCATTCTGTGTTTTGCTGGGATGAAACTGGATGAAGCCAAATAGGAACCAAGCAATAAGGGAAATTAGTAATGTAATCCATTGGCAGGATCAAAGCCATGTGATGGGATTATATATTTGTTGCATCACGGCAAAATAAAAGATGCTTCAGATCAAAGAGGGTGAATATGGAGATGCAGTGTTGAAAAAGGTGAACAAAGTGTGAGTGTGTGTGGGGGTGGCGGCGGGTGTGGAGGGGTCGTATTTGATGTCATAACGGGAAATGTAGCCTCCCCATTCATGAGCTCTGTGTAACCCAACCTGGCTCTCTCTCCATTGTGTCTTTATTTATTTGATTTCAAGGCCTGGACACGACAATAAAGCCAATCTGGAAATGGGATCTGGCTGTTGCCGATGGTAATTACTTGCTGTCTACACCATTAAGAATTTAATGTAATTTCAGATAGACTTTCCCACTTTCAAGGAGAGAGAGAGAGAGTCATGGGAACAGTGGTGAGCTGAGTCTTTAGCTGTTAAGAAGAAAGACATTGGCAAGACAAGGCAAGTGCATATAGAAGTCGGCTCAAGTTACCAAGAAATGCTTCAACGCCCGACAGTGAATGATGTCTTAACGCCTCTCTTACTTGAGAATGATGTCTTTTTAATAACCCACCCATAGGATTCAGTGTCTAAGACTAATCCCATGAGGCCAAAAGGAGGTGAAGTCTGATAGAAGCCAATTCATACTTCCACTGTCTGTAAGTCTGAAGATGCTGGACTGGCTTTTCAGCAGGATTATACTGCATCAGTCATGTAGAAAAGCTGTGGAAATGTCTTGGTGTGTGACCCTCTCCCAGCTGTTTCCTGGCTACTGTATGTATAAAACCTCCAGCAGATTCATGTAATGAGACAGATATATCTAAATGTCACTCTTGAGGGTTAAAAGCAATTATGGCCAATGTCAAGGGTCATTTGAGGATTGTATTGGATCAAAGGATGTATAGATGAAATCACACAATAGTGCTGTGCTTGACTAACTGACAGCATTTGTTATGTAGCCAGGGGATTGAAGTCTGCAATTGCCAAGGGATTTTTTTTATATTTTCAGCAAATTTTACAGCATCTGATCCTTTCATATGTGGATCCTGAACCAAGATGAGTTTTATTCTTAGTCTAAATACGTTATATGTGGAGAACATAATAATTTGACACCATGTCAATAATACTCATTTAGCACTATCACTAAATGTCCACTTTTCAAGGAAAAAACCCTAAACTTTTCAAACTTGTGCTAACCTGATATTTAAAGTTGCTGTGTGCATGCTTTTCCATCAGCCTGTTTCTATGCACATTTTCAATTATGCTTAACACATCTGAAAACATCATGCATTTGGAGATAGATTAAGCAAATAAAGGATGATTTTTGCACCACTTCCTACTCAGCAGGAAGTTAGCCAAAAGTAAACAGTAAGTACATATCACTTAAATGTATCTCAAATTTTAACTGATATTTTTCAATGTTTACCCGTTTTTTCCATCAACTGCTGTTAAGTGTGTTAAGTAAAGTGTTTACAATTTCAGGAATATTTTGGAATTCATTTTAATGGAAACTAGGTTAGTGATAGCGAATGTTGGCCAATGTTTGGCTAACTTCCTGTCTATTAGCATTGTGCTCCCTCTTCCCGATAATCACCTCATGGACAAGTTCATTTATATTGTAAAAAGGTAAAAACTGTTGGTCAGTATTTCCCCCTGTTTTAAAATTAAGTGATAGTTGGATATAAAAAATCCTGCACTCACAATTTGTAAATTAGTGAAAATTATTATTTTTTATTCATCAGATTAGGATGTACTGAATAAGAAGATAAGACACTGTATATTGAACATGCTTATACCCTCTGTATATACAGTATGTTTAAACATGTAAAAACAGCCGAAATGCTCTGTGCTTTAAGGGTTAAGCATCATGCTGACACTAAAACATTCAGCTCTCAGTCATAACATTGATGCTTGGGTATTTGTCTTCAACTAAAAACACACCGCACAAACACAGAGGGTGAAAAAGAACTGCAGGTATCCCCCATTTTGTCCATCATATTTGTATCAAAACACGAAAACCGTGTTGAAAAACAATACAATTACATTTCATTTTGGCTTCTTAAATTTTGAAGCCAACAAAATAGGAAGACATGACTAAAAAAGCATGTTATTTAACTGCAAATGTGGTTTTTTATGCATGTTAATGTGAGATAATCTACACCCTGTGCAAATTGTACCATTTATTAACCAGAACCAGTGTTTTTATTACACTAAGGAACATATTATATCGCCATAAGAGCTAGATTTAAACCTCAATGGGGCCTAAAAGCCTTATATGTCTGTTCTTTCTATTTCAACAACCTGAGGGAAAATGGCTAATTAAGAGTTGGACTGGTTGGGAAAAGTTGATACAGTGAAATGACGTCTGTGTTGTTATTGTTGCAATTAATCATATGCTGTAATTGTTTGCTCAGTGTAAACTTGTGCAGAAACCATATTACATTCTGTGTCACTTGGCTGCTAACATCTATTACCTGGGAAGCTGACCCCATTTATTTTCAGTTGACACTGAACACACCACCTAGGTATTGATTTAGTATTGATTCTTTCACTTGATGAAGGGCAAGTTTGATCATGATGCACAGTTTCAGTTTCCTTGAGTCAGAAACACCTCACATACTTATTTTGGCAAATGGAAAAAGCTTAAAGAAACTCAATAACCTGAAGCTAAAGTTTTCTTTTTAACGTTTTGTTTTCACCATCTTTGGCTTCAATTAGCATTGGTGAGAATGCAGCACCCAGATGAACACATTTTTTACTTCATATGTGGCAGAATTGCCAATTCTACACAAATTCATTGTTGGGCCTATAGCACAGCAGTTAGCCAAGAATGTATTTGGCTAATCGCATCTTTACAACTTGGAACAGCTCTAACTATTTTTATTTCATTTTTAGCGCCTTAAAATCGTGCAGTTGCTGTAAATTTCAGCAAGGGATCAAATTAAAGGTCCCAAATTAGATTCTTTCATGCAAGGGTTGATCCAGGTTTGACAATTCTGCACATTTTACTGTAGAGAAACATGTTAATGATAGATTCACAAACTGCACATGCAACTCAAATAATAGACTCTCAGATATCATGGTGTTCCCCAACATACTATCTCAGCCATCTCAACGATGCCTATGCAGAATATTACGGTAATAGCAGCAATGAAACAAATGACTTAAAACTGTCTGGCACCACAAATAATACAACGGAAGGAAACAAGGAGACGTTTTTGACTGATTTTGAACGACATGATGACTTGGAATCTATTTAGGACAACAAGGTTGGTGTAGAGGGTAGGGCCTTTACCTTTAACATGGAAGACCTGGGTTAAAGCCCTGGTTGAACCAAGTGCCTTCTGCAATCCTGGGAAGTGTTAGTGTTAACTTAGATGACATGCTATAACATGACCATTCTGGACAACATACTATACTATGACTTTTTTGATCCATTTTGGAAGACATACTGTACTATTACTTTTTTGTCAAATTTGGACAACATACTAATGTATGACTTTTTTGTCAAAATTTGGACGACATATCCAATCCAATCCGACTTTATTTGTTGAGCACTTTAATCAAACCACAATGGACCAAAGTGCTGTACAGAATAAATAAAAGGCATACTAAGTAAATACATACTAAAGTTTGACTTTTTTGTCACATTCTGTAAGACATAGTAGTATGACTTTTTTGTCAAAGATTTGGACGACATATTAAAGTATGACTTTTTTGTAAAAATTTGGACATACTATACTATCCTTTTTTGTCACATTTAGGACGACATACTAAAGTATGACTTTTTTGACCCATTTTGGACGACATACTATACTATGATTTTTTTGATCCATTTTGGACAACATTCTATACTATGAATTTTTTGACCCTTTTTGTACGACATACTGTACTATGACTTTTTTGACCTATTTTGTACGATATACTATACTATGACTTCTTTGACCCATTTTGTACGACATACTATACTATGACTTTTTTGACCCATTTTGGACAACATTCTTTACTATGACTTTTTTGACCCATTTTGGAAGACATACTAAAGTGTGACTTTTTTGTCACATTTTGGAAGACATACTATACTATGATTTTTTTCTCTCACATTTTGGAAGACATACTATATGACTTTTGACCCATTTTATATACTATAGTATGACTTTTTTGACCCATTTTGGACGACATACTATAGTATGACTTTTTTGACCCATTTTGGACGACATACTATACTATGACTTTTTGAATGATTTTACATCCTATACTATGACTTTTTGAGTGATTTTATCCTATACTATGACTTTTTGAGTGATTTTGGACTACATCCCTGATGACTTTTTGAGTGATTTTGGACGACATCCTATACTATGACTTTTTTGGTCCATTTTGGACAACATACTATACTATGACTTTTTTGAGTGATTTTGTACGACATACTATACTATGACTTTTTTGAGTGATTTTGTATGACATACTATACAATGACTTTTTTGACCCATTTTGTACGATATACTATACTATGATTTTTTTGACCCATTTTGTACGACATACTATACTATGACTTTTTTTACCCATTTTGGACGTCATACTACAGCATGATGATTTGGAGTTTATTGGGGACAACATGGTTGGTGTAGTGGGTAGCACCTTTACCTTTAACATGGAACACTTGGGTTCAAGCACTGGTTGGACCAAGTGCCGTTTGCAATCCTGTGAAGTGTTGGTGTTTATTTAGATGTCATACTATACCATGACCTTTTTGACCCATTTTGGACAACATACTATACTATGAAATTTTTGACCCATTTTAGACGACATTTTATGACTTTTTTGGTCCATTTTGGACAACATACTATACTATGACTTTTTTGAGTGATTTTCGACGACATTCTATACTATGACTTTTTTGACCCATATTGGACGACATACTCTGCTATGACTTTTTTGACCCATTTTGGATGACATGATGATTTGGAGTCTGTTTCAGCAAGGTTGGTGTAGAGGGTAGGGCCTTTACCTTTAACAAGGAAGACCTGGGTTCAAGCCCTGGTTAAAGCAAGTATCTTCTGCAATTCTGGGAAGTGTTAGTAGTAACTTAGATGACATACTATGACTTTTTGAGTGATTTTGGACGACATACTATACTATGACTTTTTTGAGTGATTCTGTACGACATACTATACTATGACTTTTTTGAGTGATTGTGGAAGACATACTATACTATGACTTTTTTGAGTGATTTTGGACGACATCCTATACTATGACTTTTTTGATCCATTTTGGACAACATACTATACTATGACTTTTTTGAGTGATTTTGTACGACATAGTATACTATGACTTTTTTGAGTGATTTTGTACGACATAGTATACTATGACTTTTTTGAGTGATTTTGTAAGACATACTATACTATGAGTTTTTTGACCCATTTTGTACGACATACTATACTATGACTTTTTGACCCATTTTGGATGACATACTATACTATGTCTTTTTTGTCACATTTTGGAAGACATACTATACTATGACTTTTATGACCCATTTTGGACGTCATACTATAGCATGATGATTTGGAGTTTATTGGGGACAACAAGGTTGGTGTAGTCGGTAGCACCTTTGCCTTTAACATGGAACACTTGGGTTCAAGCCCTGGTTGGACCCAGTGCCTTCTGCAATCCTGGGAAGTGTCTGTGTTTATTCAGATGTCATACTATACCATCAACTTTTGGACGACATACTATACTATGACTTTTTTGACCCATTTTGTACGACATACTATACTATGACTTTTTTTTTACCCATTTTGGACGACATACTATACCATGACTTTTTTGTCATATTTGGTACGACATACTTAACTATGACTTTTTGGTCATATTTTGAAAGACATACTGAACTATTACTTTTTTGTCAAATTTGGACAACATACTAATGTATGACTTTTTTGTCAAAATTTGGACAACATATCCAATCCAATCCAACTTTATTTGTTGAGCACTTTAATCAAACCACAGTGGACCAAAGTGCTGTACAGAATAAATAAAAGGCATACTAAATAAATACATACTAAAGTTGGACTTTTTTGTCACATTCTGTAAGACATACTAAAGTATGACTTTTTTGTAAAAAATTTGGACGACATATTAAAGTATGACTTTTTTGTAAAAAATTTGGACGACATATTAAAGTATGACTTTTTTGTAAAAATGTGGACATACTATACTATCCCTTTTTTGTCACATTTAGGACGACATACTAAAGTATGACTTTTTTGTCACGTTTTGGAAGACATACTAAAGTATGACTTTTTTTGTCAAAATGTGGACGACATACTAAACTATGACTTTGCTTCACATTTTGGAAGACATAATAAAGTATTAGGGGCACAAGCTGGTGTAGTGGTTAGCACTCTCGCCTTGCAGCGAGAAGACCCGGGTTCGAGCCCCGGTTGGAACAAGGTCCTTTCTGTATGGAGTTTACATCTTCTCCCCGTGTGTGCGTGGGTTCTCCGGCTTCCTCCCACAGTCTGAAAACATGCAATCTGGGGATTAGGTGAATTGGATACTCTAAATTGACCATAGGAGTCTCTATCAGTGTGTGGTAGATGATGACTGACTTAAGTATTACTTTTTTGTCAAAATTGGATGACAAAGTAAAATATGACTTTTTGGTCACATTTTGGAGGACATGCTAAATTATCACTTTTTTTGTCAAAATTTGGAGGACATACTAAAGTATGACTTTTTTGTCACATTTTAGATGACATACCAAAGTGACTTTTTTGTCACATTTTAGAGGACATACTAAAGTATGACTTTTTTGTCCAAATTTGGACGACATATCCAATCCAATCCAACTTTATTTGTTAAGCACTTTAAACAAACCACACAGTGGACCAAAGTGCAAACTGCACTTTGGTGACTGCAAAAAACTGCAAATAATTTCCACATACACATGAATGGGAGACGATCGACAACATAATCACAACCCAGCCCAGTTTGGATCCTCACAGCTTAAGAGTCTGTCTCTTTTAAAGGGTGATTCCCTCAAACCACTTTGTCTAAATACTTCAAGTTTTAAAGGTTCAGTCCACCCAAATGTTACTCCTTTACCAGCACAAGCCCTGCACACAACAACATCGGCAGCAAGACCAGCAGGCGCGCTCGAAATTTCACTGCGGAATTTTCTAGTTCATATTAAGCTGCCGTATTTGTTCATCTTGATTTTTGAAAACAAAATGATTAAATAAAATAAAAATAAAAGATATTGTGCTGTACAAATATAGAACTCCAAAATTCCCATAGCCATCAGACATTGTCATTGTAAAACATGTTGAAAAATAATTACTTTTGAATAATGATGTTTAATCAGGTTTTGTATTTTTTTTGTATTTGTGAAGATGTGTGCATTTACATTGTTATATTAGTTTTATATTGTGTCATTTCTGAATTAATTGTCATTTTTTTTATCTATTATCTTTCTTTTAGTTGATGTATTAGTTTTTTAAGGTCCTTAAAGCCTTTGACTTTTTGACCTCTCCTGACATGTTTTTAATATTCTTTTTCCATTCCTTTCTTCAAAACTACCCTAAACTTAAGTCAAAACAAGGGCTTCTCTAACATATTGAACTCCTACACAGTTCACTTTATCTCACACAGCTGAACCCAAATGGCCTTTTGAACCTCTCTCAGATGTTTAATCTATTTCCACTCCTCTATGACATAATGTAGAAAAAATGCCCTTCTTATGTCTCATCATGAGTCAAGTGGTGTCATTACAAAACCTATGTATATGTAGTTCCCTGTTTTCAAATACATAACTCTGCACATATACACACATCTTTTTTTTCCCCAGCCTATTTACGCATCCACAGTTTGGCCAGTGGTGATTACTGAGGATTACACTGAGCTTTGTCAATCTGCTGATGTGCTCTGTTGCTTACATGACATGACGTGTTTCGGTCTTTGACATGCTGATTATAACTCCATCAGCTGCACGTGTGAACAGACTCCAAGCACTTGTTTGGTTGCATGTTTCCAGTTTTGTCAGAGAGCCAAACCCCAAACAGGTTTTTAAAGGACATCATAGCACAATAGCAGTTCCTTACTTGGGAGTGTGTGTGTGCGTGTGGGTTTTTGTTAACAAGAATACAAGGTGTTGTTAAGTCTGTGTGCACAACTTTTCACAGCAATCATATAAAAACAGGCAAAGGTCAAAGGAGCAGCAGTTTAGCGCATTGTGGGTGTATGTGGTGTAAGGAAAAAAAAGCATCAGAACCACTTCATATTTGATATTTAGAAATAATATAGTTACACTAGCTGTGCCCTGGTTGGCAGGATCATGTCAAAAAGACTGAGATATGTTTCTTACACTGACTGTAACTGCAGATACTGGTGTGTTGTGCACAGGATCGGTTGCTATTACAAGTCAGCACAGTGTGATCCTGGGTGTTACCTCACCGTGTAGATATGACACACAGGTGATGACAACAACTGTGCAACGTCTCAGGAGTTTGGAACTTGCCGTGTGTCATCTTAATCTGAGGTAAAAAGCTGTGGTTGTATTGAGCACTAGATTTTTCTCTTGCGTGGTCTGACTTTCGTTTGATAACCCTAACCCTTCTAAAATACAGTATTTAAGAAGCGGTCTTTTATTCAACGATGTAGTGTTTATTTTTGTGTTAGTTAATGGTGCAGTTGTGAAATGTGGCAACATTTATTGGTGAAAGTTGCATGTTGCAGCTTAATATCCCTCCTTCCTCCCTCCAAGTGTGTTGGAGAACCTATGAAGCCTTTAGTTAGCATCAAATCTCACAAAATGTTTAGTGTGTCCATTGTGGGCTTCTGTAAAAAGCCCACAAATTCATTTGCTGACCCAGCAAATGAAAATAACCTCATCTAAATTTTACGCATGGGACCTTTAAACAAGTCACAGAATAAACCCTTCCAAATATCAAAAAGAGGACATGCAGAGGACAGTGTACTATAAAAATAAAGAATCTTTAATAGATAATTCGATTTTCTGTCATAAACACCATGTTTTCACAGACACATTGAGAATTCCATGGATTTTTTGTTTTTCTTTAAAGGAGGGTGACATACTGTATAACTGAAGCAAATTAATGACAGTGAGGAAACAATTCAAATTGTCCAGTGAAATGAAAATAATGGACTTTGTTTTACACACAGTACACAGTCAGTGAGCCTTCACACAAAGTAGGGCAAAATGTCACACAGGATTTTGACAACAAACATCTTAAATCACTCATCTTTCCAGAGCATTCAACCTCATCTCGTTGTATGTTATTATGTTTTTTTGAATTTTGGAATACATATCAGCCCATAACAAAGAAAATGTGATTGGTAAAAAAAAAAAGTGCTGGTAAAACTAGAAATTGATTGCCTTTGTTTTTGGTCCCTAAGCCTGTTTCAAATTATAAATGAATTGTCATGTTCATAAAAAAATCAAGTTTAGTGTGCTAGCTTTCTAAAACCACAAATTGATACATGACACCGTGTGCTTCCCTAATGTTCTCTAAGGTTGCCTTAAAGTTATAAATCTTGGTCTACATTTGAACTGTATATGGAGAACAAATAAAATACAATGCACAGATTGTTGATGTATCCAAAGGAAATAACTCAAATTCTCTGCAACTTTGACAGGTGATGCCAAGAGCTGAGAAATAAACATTTGTTGTGCGCGTAATTTGACCATTTAATGCCAAAGCAAATGTTTTTTTTGTACAATAAGTTATATTGGAACTCAGATTCGGTTGCTCCCTTTACTTTGTGATAAAGCTGCTGATTTGACACAACTACTATTGGATTACTTTGGTTTTCTGACACTTCAAATCTGTCAAGTCTGTACTCCTACACTGTAGATGTGGACAGAGCAGTAGTGTGTGTGTCACAATGACAAACCCATGGCGTATAATTTAAATCAGTGTTTCCCAAACTTTCTACACAGGGACCCACTTTTTTAAAGATGGCAAACTATCTACCAGTCATGACAAGAGCAAAATCATGTAAAAAAATTAAATTACAGCCATATCTGTGTTTTTGAATTGGTAAAGAAATGTGTACATAAATCTGAAAAAAAAAGATTGGTAAAATTCTGCAAATTTTTTAGGGACCCCGAATAAATCTCCTATGACCCATCTGTGGGTCCCAACCCATTGTTTGGGAACCAGTGATTTATAACACAATTATAGAATTTGTATGACACAAGCAAAAAGAGCAACTTACTTCTCACAGTGAGTTTTGTAAACATTCATGTAAACTGGATTTTTTTTTAATTTTGTGGACTGATGGATGTTAGGTGTCTGAGATCTGCCTGAGCTTTCCGTTTACAATCTGCATGGAGTCATTCTTCATTTTTAAAGGCATTTCCACCTCTGATCTTCTCTTTCGGCTCTTTTTAAACCTGCTGCGGCATATATAAGCTGTTAGACCAACAACCAAGCAAAACAGCCCGAGGCATGTCACTGAAAGAAAAATAAGGGCAGGCTGACATGGACACAGCTCATACCTTTCAGGCCCTTCTGTCATCTGGCCAACATACCAAGGCCTCTCCTCTATCTCGATGTCAGCTTCTTTGGTCAGCAGGCTCTGGATGTAACTCTCATTGCTGACTGTTTCATTTACAAAAAAGTTGACTGTAACCATTGAGTAAAGAGGTTCAGGCTGGCCATGATCGCTGACCTTCACCAGCAGGCTGTAGAGGCCGCGGTTGTTGAGCTCCCTCTTTAATGTGATATTTCCAGTGTCTGGGTCAATAGCAAATGACCCCGGCTCACCACCTTTCCTCTTAATGATACTGTAGGCAATCACAGCGTTCATGCCTGTATCCTTATCCACAGCATACACCTCTGTAATTGATGTTCCTGGTAATGTGTTTGGTAGCACTAGCATGTAAGACTGATTGGACTGGGGAAAGAGGACAATGGGTGGGTTGTCATTAACATCCAACAACAACACAGTCACCATGGCAACACAGGAAAGGGCAGGTTGTCCACCGTCGATGGCCTCAATCCACAAATGGTACGTCCCTTGTTGCTCGCGGTCCAGCAACGTCATAGTCCTCAGTGTGCCTCGACCCGTGTCTATCATGAAGATGTCGCTGCCATTGAGGATGGAAAGTGCGACCCAGCCATTTTCTCCAGCGTCAGCGTCTGTCACCGAGAGGACCCCAATTTCGCCGTAACCGGGGAAGTTCTCCGGCACAAAGAAAGTGAAGTCCTTATTGATGAATCTGGGACTGTTGTCATTGCGGTCTTGCACTGTCAGCAGCACGGTCGCAATGGACTCCCTCCTGGGTGTCCCCTGATCCACTGCTCTCACAATGAAGCGATATTTCTCTTTCTCTTCGCGGTCCAGCGATGTGGCTACAGTCAGGACTCCTGTCACGCGATCCACAGCAAACATCCCAGGTGCGTCACCTCCCAGGAGGTAGTTGACTTCCCCTCTGCCTTCGCCGTCCAGGTCTGTGGCTTGGAGCTGAGTCAGAAAGGTATTTGGTGGATTGTTTTCCTCAATAGATATTTCCACCAAAGATTGCTGAAACTCTGGTGCGTTATCATTCTCGTCCAGTACCTGCACTTTGAGGTAGGTCTTGATTACAAGTCCTTGAGTATTCTTAGCAACCACAATAAGATCATAGTCCTGTGTCTTTTCATAGTCCAAGGGCTCCGTTGTCTCCAGCAGATATTCGTTCTTCAACTGCTTATAGGGGCCAAGCCTGAAGGGACCGGTCCCTTCCAAACTACAGTCCACCTTTTGGTTCTTACCAATGTTCTTCACAGTGAAAAAAGCAATTGGAGAGAATGCTGGCTCTGACTCCTTGACTGTCACCACTCCGTCCTTTTCTGGTGCGATATACCGCGGTATGACAGCAGGGGGGCCAGTGATATCCTTTATGATATGGACAGTGACCGTAGCAACGGCAGGAATACAACCAGGTCCATTAGCCAGAACAGTGAGTTTGTAAAACGTGGCCGTGACAGAGTCTATTTTTGCTGCTAGCTTAATCAAGCCTGTGATTTTATCCAAATGGAACAAGCTCCTCGTGTCCCTTGGCACTCTGTCACTGTAAGCGTAGCTGATCTGTGCATTAACACCAAGGTCGGGGTCAAAAGCGTGCAAGCGTGCCAAATGGGCCCCTTTGCTTGTATTTCCATGTAGACTGATGTTAATATGTGTCGCGGTGAATTGGGGGCAGTTATCATTTACATCCGTGATGACAATTTTAAAGGTGGCCGCGCCGAGTAGAGGAGGAGTCCCCCCATCCTCTGCGATGATGTCTGTGATGTATTCAGCCTGTTTCTCTCTGTCCAAGGCTTCTGTCACAATGAGGAAGGGTGTGAGCTCGCCTCCCTCATTCTCCTCAACATCCAGTGTGAACATGCCAAAGTCATTTACCAGCCAGTAGGTCTGTACTCCATGAGAACCCAGGTCCGGGTCCATGGCAGAGTGCTCCACTGCGAAACGAGCACTGACATGTGTGTTTTCAGGGACGGATATACAGATCTCATTCACAGGGAACTTTGGCCTGTTGTCATTCACATCCTCAATTATGATCTTGACTTTGATTAGCTGAAAGTGCTGCTGAGGCAACAAAAACACGTCCAGCGAGAGGACACATCCATGGCGCGCTGAGTTATCAGGACAGAGGGTCTCCCTGTCAATCTCTGTAGCAGATGTGTAAAGCTCCCCAGTGGTATTATTTAGGTTTACATACTGCTGAATGACCTCCTTTTGTGGGAGATTGAACAGAAAGGGGGGCTGGACGGTGAAATCCAACTTTAAGTCGACTCCGATGGCCCCTATGAAGGTCCCGGTGGGTAATCCCTCCTTTATCTTATAGATGAGCTCTTTTGCTTGGCTGAAATTTGCAAAACAGGAGAGAGGGCTGATGTGAAGCAGGAGGATGCACCATCCCTGTAAGATGAGTAAAGATAAACGTTTAATGAGAGCTGCAGAAAACGGTAAGATTTGCAAAAAAGACATTACTGATTACATTATTTTAAATGTAATCATTACACATACTATAACTCTGATTATCATGGTGATTTTAACCATGATAATCAACGGATCCATGATACTAGACTTATTCAGGAGTTTAACTTCTGTGCACAAGTTTAAGAAGATGAGTGAAGATAACAGTTTAATGAGAGTAGCAGAAAATGGTAAGATTTGCAAAAAAAAAGAGACAGCATTACTGATTCTTTATTTCTGTGTGAAATTGACTATTTTCTTCAAGTAGCAAGAACCTTTTCCACACATACAACCACAATTTGAATTGTGATCATTACACATACCATATGTAACTCTCATTATCAGGATTATTTTAGCCAACTCCACAAAACTAGATGTATTCAGGAGTTTAACTCCTCATTGTGACGATTACTTTAGTCAGCTGTCATGTCAAACTTGATGTACTGCATGTCAGGGGTTTAACTTTGGTGCACAAGTTTAGGACGAAGAGTAAAGAGATCAGTAACATGAGAGTTGCAGAAAACACTAGATTTGCAAAAAAATAAGGTGAAATTTCCTTTTTTGTTTAAGTAGAATATACTTTTCTGACACATACGTACAGCCATAATTTGAACTCTTATCATTACACATACTGCGACTCTCATTATCCTGATTTGTGCACACATTTAGTAAGATGAGTATAGATAGCAGTTTAATGAGCGTTGTAACACTATCATAATTACTTTGGCCAACTGTTCCACAAAACTAGACGTATTCAGGAGTTTAATGTTTTTTGCACAAGCTTAAGAAGATGTATAGAGTTGCAGAAAAGACTGGCATTTAAAAATAAGAGCCATTACTGATGCTTTATTTCTCAGTGAGAAATCGACTAGTAGCACACTATAACTCATCGTTGTGATGACTTTCGTAAGCAGATGATTCACGAAATTACACAGGTTCACTGGATTCATCACGAAGATAAACATTGTGATATATAGAGGGGCCTGGCTGTGTCTGTGCCTTAGTTGGAAAAAAAAAAATAAACTGTGTATCATAAAAGTGAAGTTAGTGAAGGATCATAAAACTTACCCATATCCCTCCTCTGTTGCTACGACTGGGGCGTCTGCAGTTGATCATGTTCATGTCAGTCCAGCACTCCCCACTCACTCACAGCAGTAAGAGTGGCCGCCGAATTAACTCAGGCATTTTGAGTGCTGAGCAGCACAGACCTCTGCTGAGTGCAACGCCTTATTACTGTCTGACTTGAACAAGTCATTCATCCCAGTGCAGGCTCAGGCCACTCCCACCGTATGCAAATCGGGCCCTCTGTGTTAACCAATGAGAGCCCACTGGGAACTGTAACTTGAAATACAGATTCACCTTTCACTCATGCCACAAAAAAAACAAACAAACCACTGAACCATAAACATACCTGTATTTTATGTGCACACCCATGTTTTGTGAAAAGCGGCATAGTTTGGATTTCTGTGGGAAAACTATAGCACAGCAATAACAGCTGAGTTTTTAATGACACAAGCAAGATGAGAAAAGTGAGATTACTTTAATCTGACCTTAGTTAAGACGACTATACATGAAAGCAAATGGAATAGAATTTTATTGTCCAACTGGAACACGAATTATGTCGATTTATATATGATGATTAAGAGCAATACATGTTAAAATTTAATAAAAACTCTGTTTAATGTTATAAGGGACATACTATTATACATAGATAGACAGATAGATGGATAGATTAGATTAGATTATGCATAAAAAGTGTGTACAATCTAAGAAAAGCCAGCAGAGGGGTAATTTTTGTGATTTTTGTGATCAGAAGTCGTTGCTGCGGTCGGATTCTGGATTGAGCCTTTAACTAAATCAACCTCATAATCCCCATGTGTTCTAAATGCCCGGCCAGATGTTTGCTGGGATTGGAAGCAGACAGAGAGACTCTGAGAAAATGAGTAATTGAAGTCCTCTGGTGGAAGAGTGGATTGAGACACAGTCACCCTCCTTTCGTGAGGCTTTTGCCGTCATGCCACATCGCAAGCGTGCCGTGGATGGACAATTATGTACAGTATGTGGCCTCAAAATGTCAAATCTATATTAGTTTCATAACTGCACAATTATGGAATATAGTATTTTCATGACTATGTCGACAGTACATTAACATGGACATTTTATTGGACAAATCCACCTTGCCTCTAATATCTAGTATGTAATATCTACATTGTTTTTAGTGTTGAATGTATTTCATATTTCTGCCTGAACCTGAGAAACTACTTTTTTTCTACCCAATTTACACTCACTTTATTATGTACACCAGTGCCTGTTCATGCAAAAGGGTAATCAGCCAATCACATGACACCAATTTACTGCATTTAGGCATGTAGACATGGTCAAGACAAGCCACTGAAGTTAAAACTGAGCACCAGAATGAGGAAGAAAGGTTTGAACATGGCATGAACTGCTAATCTACTGGGGTTCTCATGGATGACGATATGTAGGGTTTACAGAGAATGATCCAAAACGGAGAAAAATATCCAGTGAGCTGCAGTTTTCTGGGAGAAAGTGCCTTGTTGATGCCAGAGGTCAGAGACTAGACCTCTTCAAGATGTCCACAACTCATTCATTTACAGCCATCAGAGTCATAATCCAGCCATAGCTCCAGTCTCTTCAGAGCCACTCATTTATGTACCTCTCAATCCCAATTCAAGCATTCTCTTCTGAGGATTTTCTTTTCCAAAATATCTTCATTGTTTTTGTTTTGTGCACATGAAGTTCGTATTCTGATATGATGACATAACTGATGTTTATGATCTAAGTACTGTTTATTAACTAGTAGCTGCCTGGAGAATGCCACCTTTAAGCCATTGGGAAAATAAATGCATCAAACGACACACCGGGTGCCACTCCTGCCCTTATACAGTATTTGGTATCCTGTATACCTAATAAAGTGGCTGGTAAGACAGACTGTAGATGTAGGAGAATGTAGTAAAACAGCTGATGAGGGAAATTAGTCATTTGCAACCTTAACGTGTGGAGGGTATGAGATAGATTTTTATCACTGCAGTGTAGAGTCAGTTTAGAGATGACACAGCAGAAAAACAATGCCAGTATTTATCTCTATAATTGAAGTAAACATGTTCTGTTAAAGAAAATTACCGATGGAAAAAAACCCTCTAAGTCCAATTAAGTCAAACTGGGCGTGAATCAAGACAGTTTGTTTCATTACAAATGAAAATAAAGCATCATTAACAATTATTTTCTTTAGTTACTTTAGTTCAGTCACAGGTAAACACAAATAAACACAGATGCAACTTAATAATATGTCCAATGGTAAAGGCTATTTTTTTTTTCTCTTTAGATTATTTACTCTGTAGCAGTTGCTTTACAAGGAGCTGGAACACAAAAGCCAGTGTTGCTGTTCAGTTCATGTGTCACATAAACCTGAGACGGTGACCTCTGTGTCTGTTGGCTCTCGTTTGTCGTTTGGTTAAGTCACAAGTTGTCTCATCATGACGACAACAGAAAATGAAAAGAAATGAGATTTTGATCAAAAAATTAATCATCTAAAATAAAAATATTACATTATATTCAATGCCGCGGTTTCAAATCTGTCCTCTGACATATGCCGAATATTACTTCAATTATATCTGTTACTTATCTTTTCTGATTGTTGTATACGGTAAAGTCGAACATGCTCTGGAATAGTGTTACATTTAACACTTTTCGTTGAATTTCAGCATAAAAAATGTAAATGCACCTTGGAATAATGTTAAATTTAAGTTTTATTCTAACACTGAAATATTCAAATACACTGTAATAGTGCCAAATGTAACACGTATTTGTATTTTAACATTAAAATATTTAATTTAGTTTAGAGGTATTGTATTTTTGTCCTATTTGAAAATATAAGTTAACAACAGTCTTTTTGTAGTGTATGTTTCAGAGCCTCTGCAATTATTAAACTAATCTTTAATTTAATTTTTCATATATTTAATGAACTTCTTGTTAGTGTATTAAAAAACAACAGTATATGTAATATTTTCCCCCCCAAAACAAAAAAAAACTTAAAGGTTGAACAAGGCCAAGAGGCTGTATTACTTTGGTCTTAATGACACAATTTGCTGCTGTAAGATGATGCTGGGTAATCTCTGCCCAGATTTCCGAACAGATGTCCCGTTAACCCTGGTCTTTTCTTTTTTAATCAAAGTGCCGCTAAGCTATCCTGATAGATACCAGAGAGCTCCATGACTCAGGAGGTGCTGGAAAACTTCATCAGTCCAAACAATCTGTGGAGCAAAAGTCAAGAGTGTTAGCTGCAACTTTAATAGATGTCCTCAGTTTCATGCTGGCTCGATGTCACAGTGTCCAGACAAAAAAACAAACAAAATATTGACACTGAACCCATTTAATCTCACATTCTTTCTTTCATTGATAATTTTAGTTAATTGAAGAGTGAAATCAGCCTGAATTCAAAAACATGTCTTGCAAGCCATTGTCAGCAATTGTTAGCAATCAATCAAACTTTATTTATACAGACCTTTGCATACAAGGCAATGCAACTCAAAGTGCTTCACAGGATAAAAAAACATAACATCACCCATCCGAACAACTGTTTCAACCGTCAAATGGCTGGTATTATGTATTAAAAAACAGCAGGAAAGGAAGAAGTAAGAAGGGAGAGAAGGAAGTGAGGAAAAGGGGAAAGCAAAGGAACTAAGGAAGGGAGGAAACTCATGGAACTCACAAACAGCCACAAGGGAAAACACTGGAGACTAAAAGACTATAATGGGTGATCTAAACAGGAGGAAAACGATGGTAAAAGAGAAATTAAAAACATAAATAGTGTTATATAAAAGATTATGAAATACATGAATCAGTACTTAATATAAGCAAATAAATGAATTGATTAAATACATGAGGTAAGAATGTTAAAGGCCACTAAAGTCTGATAAAAAATTATATGAACATTCTCTGCTGATGTTAGGTTTTCTTCTGTTACAATTCAAAGACTGTTATGTAATGTGGCCATTACAGGAAAACTCATTTAAAGTGTCTTTTACATACTGTGTGACATTTATTAACGTATCAAGACAGTCACAATTTTGTGTTTCTTCTCTTTTACTTTCACTTGATTTGTACTGGTTTTGTTTGTTTTTTTCGTGAAAAGATGAATACATGTTGACGCTTTTTATGTAGAGGAAGAGTAGCCGTGACCTTAGCAGCAGTAACCAAATACATTAGCATTTTCTTCAGCATTTCTATATTTTACAACAAATAATAGCCATTTACATAAGCGGCTACGTCACATGCAATGTCCTGATCAGACTGCACATTGTTTTTGTGCAATCGTTTCATCACAGACAGGACAACGCTTGAATAAAAAAAAAAAAAGAAGAAGAAGAATGACACAGGATGATCATTAATCAGAGGGAGTTTCCTTGAGGGAAAGTCTCACATTGTTGTGACCTGCTCTGGTCAGTCTCTCTTTGGGCCCATCAGTGTAATTGTGTAAATGCTTCAAAACATTAGGGAGCTGAACTATTACCGTAATCTAAATAGCTTGATGTGCGATAGATTGCATGTGACATTTGTGCAGTACAAATGAACCAATGAAGCCTGTAAATGTAATTAGTCACCGAGCCAGCTGGAATGGCTGCTTCATTTGTCGTGTTCCAGAAACAGGCAGCACAGCTGCATTGTTACTAATAAGAATGTGCAGTTTGTCCAATCAATGCGCCGCCGTCAGATACTATACTCGTTTTACAACAGCTCATGAATCAAACTTTGTGTGGGTCGCAAAAACGGATTCCTGCGAATTGACCCAAACGTTCAGATTAAACACGACACGTGGCAACATTTGTTAAAGACACCACGTGTGACATTTATCAAACTATGCTAAAAATGACAAGACTAATGTTACCTCGTGTACCTATATTAGCCAAAAGCTATTGTGACAACGCCAGTCAGAAGTGCATAAACAAAATGTTAATGCGCCGCTGACTGACGTGCATCAATGTAAGTTAAGCATTTATTAACCATTATTGTGTTTTACTGTGAAGATTACCAATGATTAATACGTAATTAATTGTGCTCACGTATGACTTATTTAGCTCAAAGTTTTTGTTAAGCGATACATTTACAAAGGGCTCATGAGGAGCATTAATAAAGGTTAATAATGGTTTATAAATTATAGTTAAGCAGTGCTTATTCAGCACTCCCATGAACTGCCTACAAACCCTTGAATAATATATGCATTAATAGCTTAATTAACCTGAATAACATTATTAAATATTTGTTAGAACATGTATTAACAGTTAGCAAATGATTATTACAGCATTTACTAATGTTAATTAATGTGCACTTATTGTTTTCAGTATTTCTAATCAAGCTGACAGCATTTTACAGACAATTCAATAAAGTAAGACAGAACAATCATGGCAAAGGTCACATGTTATCAGTAAGTAAGTAAGACAATCAGCTACAACCTCGCTTTCACGTAAAGGAGCCGAAGTCTATGAACACCCGGCTGTGATAGGAGCTTGAAGGCAGGGACCGTCTACAAATGGCAACACCGCAAGTAAATGTTTAATATCTTATCACCCTTTGTTAGTTGAATAGGTCTACAACACCAATTTTTTTCCCATAATTTTTGGCAATTATTATAAAAAACTATAAAACTATAAACATATTTTACTGTACATTATACCATAACATCTATTTCAAAAAACACATACTTTTCATAATTTATTTCATCATGTCACACATTCCCACAATCCCACACTGTTTCCTGACATCCTCAAACTGGATTTTCTGTTATTGTTTTGATTGAGAAACGCAGAGCAACAGCGATTATCCACCCAGTCCTAATATTTTATATCAGCTAGGCTTAAAACGGCTCTGCTTGTGTTCTGCAATGTGTGTGGATGCATAATAGCCATCATTTGCATACACAGTAGATATTTCCTCTTGATAAAATCCTAGTATTGACTTTTAGCATCATGGTGTGCTCAGTCAGTGTGATATAAGACAATTAATAACCAATCCTGTGTCTTTAATTTCATCACAGAGGAACCTTTTCCAGCTCAACACACTCCAGCGTGCATGAGCCAGCACTGCAGCTGCATCCTTCACTCTCGGGGGGACAGGCCTCAATATTACCCCTCTGTATATGTCACCATGAAGCCAAGCAGGAGCAGAGAGGAGGAGGAGGAGGAGGAGGTGTGATTAGTTTTGTATTTTGTATATAAATGGAATTGAGTGTAAAAGCCCGGGACAAGCCTCTTTTACATTATATCTCTGCAAAATGACTTCTTTTAATGTGCAAAGTCAGACCTGGTTGTTCTTACGCTGTCACTGCCACCTACTGGCTGAATTGACATAACTGAATACATCCCATTAACCAGTCCAAATCTGTATTTTCACTGGTCCTTGTATCCTACAGCAGAATTAGATGAGTGCAAATGTTGGGGCTAAAATGTTTAAAGGGGGCTTACTTTCCCCTTTGTTAAACTTTATGAATATTAAAAAAAAGCACAAAAACAAAGACACTGACACACAAAATGAGTCATAAAGGACTATAACCTATATCCTAATCATAATTCTCTTACTAATCTAATTTATCCTCCCCAGATTGGAAAACAATGGCTGCCGTAACTCTTCAAATAAATGTCCCAGACTATATTTCTCATAAGTCCATCTTTCTAATGTCAATAATCTTATTACTAGGGCCAGACACTTGAAATAAGAGTAGAACAATTCATATAATGATTCAAAGTTTGCATTCTCTACAATAAAATAATTTTTATTTTTATATTCTATTGATAAATAATGACATGGGTGTAAATAAAACACTAAGAATGAATTAAAATCCAAAAGGGTGAGTATTTACTTCTCAAAAAACAATTTTGGTCTAAAAATCAGCCACAGCGGACTTTTAAAAATGCACAAACTTCTAGTTGTGTTTCATCTTCATGTGATAGTTTGAGTGCAGATGTTTACCAACAGCTTCACACTTAGAGTGTCTATTTGAGTTATTATTGCACTTGTTTTTGCATAATTTACCTGGGTTTTTACGTAAACTTTCATTTTCTATTTATTTATTCATCAATTTGTCAAGATTCATTTGTTACATGCCACACTACAACTTTGCGACAATCCCGTTTTGTACAGAGAGAAGACAAAAAAAAAGAATAATTGAGAATATTAAAATATGTATAAATAGAAGGAGACGGAGGGTGAGTGCGAGCAATACACATTTCTATATTTTAATTTTGACATTTGTATCTGTATTGACGTTGATCTAATATCTGTTTAAGTATAGATTAAGCGCTGCTTGTTTTGGTTTTATTTTGTATTTCCTTGTCTGTATTCTGTTTGTTTTGTGTGTGCTTAGTTTGAAATGTCCCGTACAGATACACAGACACAATTATTATTCTTATTGGAATAGATTTGTGTCAACATAACAGTATATACTACACAATTTAGGGGTACAGATGAAAAACTACTCAACCGCTACACCCAGTATTGACTCTCTCTCTCTGTCTGTGTTTCTCTCACACTCTCTCACTTGCCTGCACTTCTCCTTCACTCTTTCCTCTCATCAGCTTTCTCTACCCTTCTGCTCTTGTCGGCTGCTGCTAAAGCTGCATCCTGGCACATGGTGTATGTGAGAGAGGCTCATCTGCAGAGGTGAGACAGAAGCAGGGAGAGTGTAAAATAACATGAAAACCTCGTGAGCTTGTATTTGATAGAGAGAGAGAGAGAGATGGTATGATAGTCTGAGAGTGTTAAAGCTCTGTGTGTGTGTGTGTGTGTGTGTCTCGCTGCAGGTGCAGGCTGGATATATCATTGAAAACAGGTGCTGTGGTAAGAGTGTGTGCCCCTCACAGCTGCAGCCAAGGAGATTACTAGCCAGGCTTCCATGTAATGAAGTTTCTATCGATTTGCTCACCACAGGTTCTTGTTTCTGCCTGCTAACACTGTGACTATTTCAAAGCCCCAATTTTGGGCTCTTGAGTACATCAATTAAGGTTTAAATAGAGTTTCCAAATGGCTGATTGAGAATAATCATAATGTCAACTTCTGATACTTCCATATCTGAAAAGACACGTCAATATTTGCTTCATCTGTGTTGAAGAAATTCAATAGTTTACTTAGAAGCAACACTTTCAGACCCAGGTTCTTTTGTTTTGTTGTGTTGTGTTTTCTCTCCTCCTGTGTTTCTGTTTCTGTGAAGAGACGTGAGAACAAACTCCCCGGGAACACACGCACACACGAGCACACGCGTACACACAAATGCATAATCTGAGACTCAGAATACAAAGCAAATGTTTTGCGGTAGATCCAGTCATAGCATCGGGCCTCATAAACTGTAATATTCAAGTTTATTCACAGGAAACTGGCTAAGTGTTTTCTTTACTGCCGGGAAAAACAACAAAGCAGAAATAGTACAGCATGTACACACACATACACAAACAGAGAGATGAGAGGATGAGTCTCTGTAATTATTCTCATATCAAATATTAATTTCTGAGCAGTTTTTAAATGTATGTCCTGCATGAGCAAGCAGCGGGGGAAAACTGAGTCGGTCTGCAGAAAATCAAAAAGGAAATGGGAAACGGCTAGAGGAAATAGGAGGGACGGAAGAAATCATTTAAATTTAATGCTCCAGTGCACAAGAGGAATGGGATGATTTTGGAGACGAAAAGATAATGTGTAAGTTCTTTGTAAGTCTTTACTTTGGTGAACTTATCCCGGCTTAAACAGCGGAGCAAATAAATAAAAATAAAAACGCACTCATGGTCAGTGTGTGAAGGGTGGACAAAACAAGTGCCAGTACTCCCCTTATCCATCCTATCCTAAACACTAACACTTAAACACTAAATTATGAACATTTTAAGTAAAAAAAAAGATACCAGAATATATACAGTAAGTGATGCTCACATATGTATTTAAGTGTTTAGTCCAAAATAAGTAAAAACTTGACTTGTGTTTGCCAACTTATATTTAGAAGTGAATATAACTCAACTCTAGACACTAGAAACACTCTCATAAGAATGGGCAACCTTCACATTGTGCACCCTTGGAAGTGTCCATTGTAAATTGGAGAGAATACATAATCAGAACAAAAAATAATAGTAAAGTAGCAAAATGAAGAAGTTCGGGTAGTGCATAGTCGGACAGTACTGGCACTGTTTGTGCTACATTTTGATGTTGGAGTATAGAGCTCCTGTTGCTGATGTTCATCAGTGATAGTACCTGGGGTCATAGTGGGTTTTGGGTCTTTTCAACGTCAGAACTCCTGGCCCAGGCAACCTGACCAGTGAGCAATTCCCAGCCTGTGTCCAAGAAGCATCAGCCCACTGATTGTCCCCTCTAATCGACAGTCATCTTGAGACTTTCTCTCCGTCTTCTCAGCCTCTGCTGATAGCTTTCCTTTTAAGCGCTCCAGTGATGCCCAAGAGACTCTCAGCCTAGGGCCAGTTTTTCTTTCTAAAAAAACTGACCCTTTCTTTCTAAGCAATTGAATACTGGACTAAAACATCGAGACAAAACCGGATTTTTTTCTACCAAACTTCTTTTACACCCTAACTCTCCAATTTTTGTACAGCGCTGTCTTGTCACCAACTTGTTATGCAGACTATTTTAAGACCGATATGTGTGAGATATGGAGAATATCAGTCAGTCATCATCTACCGCTTTATCCTCCACCAGAGGGTCGCGGGGGGTGCTGTGCCAATCTCAGCTACATCGGGCGATAGGCGGGGTACACCCTGGACAGTTCGCCAGTCCATCGCAGGGCCACACACACAACTAGAGACAAACAACCATTCACTCTCACACTCACTCCTATGGTCAATTTAGAGTGTCCAATTTTCCTAATCCCCACGTGTTTTTGGACTGTGGTGAGGAAGCCGGAGAACCCGGAGAGAACCCACGCACACATGGGGAGAACATGCAAACTCCATGCAGAAAGACCCTTGTTCCAACCGGGGCTCGAACCCAGGTCTTCTCGCTGCAAGGCGAGAGTGCTAACCACTACACCACCGTGTGGCCCATGTGGAGAATATAATGTGAAAAAATGCCCTCAACAAACTATATTTCCCCCTTCCATCAGTCCAACTTTGAGAATTACTGGTTCGTCTTTGATCCCAGGGACATCTACTCTCAAAACTTCAAGCCACAGAATCTATATGAAATTGTAATTTTTGTGTAGATAATCTAGTAGGCCTCCCACGACGACCTTCACGCAAGCCCCCTGCTCCCCACTTCTCCCTTCACGAGTCTCCTCCACTGTTAGTTCGGGAATGACCACCCGTTTGGATGATGTAAAGAACACCTCTGTGATGTCTTCTGGGAATTTGAGTTGATTCCCCAGGTCCATCCGCCAGTCCTGTGCTGTTCCCCAGAGGCCCACTTGAGTTTTCTGTCGAGAGCTGGGATGTTCTCCCGTTGGAAAATGTTATCTGTCATCTTGATGCTTAACACTCTGGTCGATGGCGCCGCAGATGGACTCAGCAACCATTTTGGCGGGGAGCCACACTGTGATGTATATGCAGGGTGGCCATACGTCCAGATTTAGGCCGGACAGTCTGGATTTTAAATACCCTGTCCAGCATCTGGCAGAGCCTCCTGCCTGGACGCTCAGTCGTCTTCCTTCAACAAAAAACATATTCACATAATACGCAAAGAAATATTGCAGATAGACATTCAACTATGCGTTAACTTTAGTTTTAATTTGCACCGATATAGAGGTGCTGTGTAAATGTGTGAGTGAATGGGTGAATGGCAAGAACTGCAGTGAAAAGCTGTCATGCGTGTCTAATCAAGTTTCCATATTTAAGGTGTCTCTTCCTGCCCCCTTTCCCACCTATTTGATGCCCTGTGAAAATTCCTAGTGTCTTAACCATTATAACAGAGCATTTAAGCTGTTTTTTCCCATTACTATGTCGAAACGTATATAACAGGGGCTATAAAAAAACTATAGAGTGTCTTATATTCTTATTTTCACCATTTTCACCAACTATATAAACACACCTGAGCAAAGAGTACTCAAATGTTTTAAATTCGGAATGAATTTGTGAAATCTGGAAATACGTCACATTTCACAGTTTGCTTGGCTTGTTATTATGAACAAAAATGAAAGAAAAACGGAATCACTACTCCTGAAAAAAAGGCGATATAAAATGAATCATAACTTTGACTCAACAACGCGTACGAAGATGGAAAAACACATTTTGTAAATACGTGACCTATAAACACACCCCCCCACCCCCCATGTCCATATATGGAGTTGTGTATCCGTGCCATATGAGGACTAAGGGTTAAGAACTACTTCTTTGCCTGTTGACTACAATTTGTGCCTGCTGTGTTCAGACACCTCTGCCATTGTTTCACTTTTAACTATTGAGTGATGCACGACACAATCCAGCCGTAACTAGCTTTAATTTGTAGTTTGCAATGTTTATCAGAAAGATATCCAACAAGGTCCGTGTACGGTTTCTTAAAGCTCTTAATGGTCTTGAGTCCACTCATTCAACTGACTTGCTTTTACCATATGAGCCAGATTCTGGTCCTTTAATCATCAAGTAAACTCAAGACTCACCTTTTTAGTCTGGCTTTTAACCCAGATTTTTGAAATCTCATTTTATCTCTCTTACTAATTTTCCCCTCATTTTAGTAACTTTCATCCAACCTCAGTGTTTCCGGAGTTTTGTCCCATCTCTTTTCGTATCCCTCTGATGCCTTCATGTCTGTGACTCACAGAGAGGCAGCTTTTCGTTGCCTCACCATGTCTGTTTTCTGTGAGCGTGTGGGGTGTGATTTTATCATGTAAAGATTTCTATTTCTATTTGCGCTATATGAATACAGTCAGATCGAGGTCTATTCGACTTGTGAAAAACACCACTGGGACATTATAAGAGTCGGTTACACTCAGTTTGTTAGGTTGTGCGATATATTCCTCGTGAATGTAACATGCGCAGTAACCAGTCAGAAGTGTATTTCAGCAACCTTTTCCACTGATGACTGATTTAAGAACATTGCTATCAGAGTCACAAAGGAATATGAAACTACAGAAAGCACTTTGAGAGCACACAACTTGTGTGTCAATAGACCCACTTTGAAAGGCTAAAAATGTTTTTTTTTAAAAGAAAATCCACCTCTGAAATATATTGCAGGGCTTTCAGAAACAGCAGGGAAATAAGAGAAGTTACTTAAAAGCAAAATGGGGAAAAACAACTGGACATACAATTATCACTGGGGGACTGGAAACACAATTTCTGTATTTGTGCAATTACAATACAATGAAAAAGACGGCTTCCAAAAGACTGTCTGTCTTCAAAAAGTAATAAAAGCTTCCTGCACATGATACTTAAACCATGGATAAAACAATGGAGTCGGACGGAAGTAAACAGATTTTGGAGAGCCAACGGGGGTGAAAACAACTCCTTTTGAATTCAAATCTATTGGAAAAATAAGCTTTTCACACTGACGTTTTTTTTTTAAAATTGATTTTCTATAGATAACACGGTACAATTTCAAATAGCAATGCTTTGTACAGAAGTATAATAACAATAACAAATGCACTGCAGCTTGGTTGCATTGCTCGTGGCAATAGTGTAGCTCACCATCAAAACTGAATCATTTCTTTGTTGCCATTTCACCCCATTCATACCCGCTTTGTGTGGTATTAGAAATATCCGTGTTTCATCCTGCCATGTCATGTAAATATTTCATCAGTCACATGTTGGCAACTCAATAGAAAACAGGTAGAAGTGTGATCTGAGTGGCGGCTGTGTTGGCGGGAACTCTTCGTTAGTGAGCGAGGTCAGAGGACAGCAAGCAGGCCGGGTCAAGCTGACAGCAGAAGCAGCAGTAAGTCGGACAACCACACGTTACAACAGCAGCATGTGGGGGGTGCTCTCTGACTGCACAACATGCTGGAAAAAATTCAAGTGGACGGGCTGTACAGCGGCGTAAGATCACAGCGGGCTCCGTTCCTGTCAGCGAAGAACAGCAGCCTGAGGACACAGTAAGCAGAGGCTCGCCAAAAGTGGACAGCAGAAGATTAGGGAAAATGTTGTGTGGTAGGGACACAATTTGGTGTCAACAACATCATACCCTCCCTTGTGTCTGCAGCTCAAATGATGGCAGTGAGGTAATGATTTAAAAAAAAAAAGTTTTATTTATGATTTGTTTATAAGATTGTCAATACAAGACACAAATCAGACAGAAAGTACAAAGTAATAATATAAAATATTGTTGTGAGCACAATATTTGTAGACATAATAATGAAACCGCAAAGGCAAAAGAAAATAAAAATAAATAAATAAACAAGTAAATATGTACATACAAAAAATACAAAAAAGGATACTAAATGTGAGTCAAGACTTATTCAAAGAAGTGAGAGAATAATTCTTGGTGCATCATTTACATGCCTCAGGTTATCTTGCTGAGTATGTCCCTGTGCTACATTTTATTCTTAGACCAGTGGGATAAAACCAAAAAAAAAGCACAATTTTTTGGAAGTAGTTGCTTCCAAAATGACAATGAGTTCAGTCCAGTAGCTTCCACAACGACAGCATGAGAGATTTATGCATGAATGTGTACCAGTGACCTCACAAAACACGTCTTTGGCAATAACTCAAATAATATGCAAAATATGACAAAAAACGACAAAAAGAGCGAACAAAAAAAACACACCAAATTAATTTAGACAAGTCTTAACTACACTACACTGTACGAGTCTGAGCAGACATGGATGTAAACTAAAACTAGATTGGTTGGCAAAGGCACAGAAGCGCAGGGCATAAATTCTACTTGCATGCTGTCATTTTACCTCCGCGAACATGTCCTTGACTGTAAAACAGTGGAGCTGTGTAGGCTGCTACAGTATGCATGGTTTGGACTTAATTAAAAGGGAATTTTCTGCAGATGTCCAACTCCCCTCAGTCTGTCATTTCCTCCTGACTCTGGTCTTTTCGAGTTTATTAGTGCTGGTGATACAGCAGTGTGGTTGGTACATTCATGGCAACTAAAAACAACACTGACATGCTTGACTGAACCTTAGTAGGAAGTAAAATAGTCTATAAAATATGTGTGTGGGCTTTCATCAGTATGCTCTGAAAATGTATGTAGTTTTAATTATTCAAATCATGTCGATAACTTATTCTAACGTGTGTTCAAGGGCTGTCCTAAATGACGGAGGGAGAGGGCCACATGCAGGCCCCAATTGATTTCATGTTATTTGTCTGTATTTTCTATTGATTGATTCATTTCGCAGCATAAAATGTTTTTATTTATTATTATTATTGCCGATATATTGTTCCATATCAAAACAGATAGATGCTCAATGGCCCCGCAGGTCATTTCAGTTTGAGACCCCTTTGTATACATAAAATAGAAAAGCCAGTATTTGAGATTAAAGTCAGTCTTTGATATCAGATTCCTGAAAAACTGGGATTAAAAAAGTAAACATTTTAGATTAAGTTCAAAACTCTGGAGATTAAGTTGGAATTCTGACTTTGTTATTTCAGAATTCCAGATTTTCTTTGTTTCTAATAAAATTAAAAACTAATCCTCTTCTATACAAAAACAAATCACACTTTTTTTTTTAAATATTAGTAACGCGACATGCTTATGTTTAAAATGAGATATTACATGCCCAACATATGAAATAAAGTTTGTCTTGTCTTGAAATCTGCGGCACGTTCGCTGACTTCATTGCAGTGATGGACTCTTGCTTTTAACATGAAAAGATGGCGGGTAACAGCTGCTCTGCGTAGAAAATAACTATAGAAAGGCCAAAACAAGAGATGCCATGAGATGAAGTTTGAAAGAGTGCACTAACCCATGTAAACTATGCATAAATGCCCGGGGCAAATCTGCATAAAGCTAGTCCAGATTTTGAACGTGGGTAAACAGCATTTATTCGCATTTACCCTTCACTACTCCCCCTGGTGTGGCTTTCTGAACCGATGTTGTAAAGCTTGGATCAGGTCAGTGGAGCCACAAAAATTCAAATAGCAAGCGAAAGAAAACACTGTCATAAAATCTGTGTCCAGGACTCTGAACATATCAGATATTCACCTCCCCGGAGAGAAATAACTGTAGAGACCAGCCAGTGGTTTAACATCCTGCTCTGGCTCTATCAAATGTTGGTGCTTCTATTACTGTAACAACTCACACATGACTGCCACTTGTGAGTGTAAAAGAAAAAAAAAGTATAAGCAATGGTTTGGAGGCGGATGTTAGGAAGCCTTGCAGAGAAAGCTGTAAAACTAAGTACAACCCCTTTAATGATCCTGAATTAACTGTTATCAGTCATTCACATTTATGTATTTATTTAGAGTTGGGACATTGCACAAAAATGATCACGTTAATACGCCAGATTATAGCCATTTGGATATTTACATCTTTAATATCTAGGCAGGTTTATGGAACACACCAAATGATACAACAGTTAGTTCCGACCAGTTGCGAGCAAGTAATTTGATTGGACAAGAAGTGAGTGCTGATGTTGACTTTTACAGCACGGGGACTTTGAACTGTACACACTTAAAAATAGGGCTACAAGACAAAAACATTTCTTTTTAAATGTATTTATTAGTTTTAATCAAACAGCAAGACCCTATTACATGCAACGAGGCAAACTGTTCAACCCATTCTCCCTCCCATCCCCTTCTAAGGTGTTAAAACAATACAATTATCATAGAAATAGAAAAAAAGGAAAATTTAGCTTCTTTACTTTCTTTACTAAAATCTAGATTATTTATTGTGGGATAGTTGGATATATACCCAGAAAAAAAAGCTTGGGGTCCAGTGGAAACGTCTTAGCCTATATCTGATCAAACATATTAATATGATTACCAGAAGGAATTTATTTCCTCTTGCTTCATTGCACTTAATACATGTATTAGGGATGTTATCGTTAAACTTGTGCAATGTACTGTATGTACGCATCAGCCACTTATATTGAATAAGTATCAGGTTGCTGTTAATTGTTTGTTTCTGAGCTTTCATACATGCCCCATTGCAATCTTGTAGTGATATTTCCTCACCTATATCTTCCATCCACAAACAAATTTTACTTGCCTTAGGTTCATTTTGCAACTCTCAGCCTTTCTTAAGTGACATATGGCCTGCTAATGTATAAGCCAGCTCCTTAACCCGCGGCCAGTTGTCTCTAAGGGGAAAATTGGACTTTGTAATGGTAATGTTAGCCATTAAAAGGGAGGGATTCAATGTGTCCTTAAATAAATACAAAAAAAGGCATCTCCTAAATTGTCTAATTTGTCGCTAAATATTCTTGGTAACTTCTGCAGACACTGACTGTAAACCGCTGCATAATTGCTCGACCGTTTACCTGAAATATTTGTGAGAAAGTGATTTTCTGCTGGTGTTGTCCTTGTCTTGTCTGGTGTTCCTTCCCATTTTAGTTTTTTTCTGTCTTATTTCCCTGTCTTTGTGATTGTCTGCCCTGCCCTGGCATGATTCACCTGTCTTGTTAGCTTCCACACCAGTGTATGTTCTGTTGTGTCCTAATGTACAGTATCCATCACCTCTGACCTCTTTTTTTGTGTGTCCTAGCTGTTTAATTAAACTCTTTTTATCCCACATTTGAGTCCTATTTTTTTCCAACCATATTATGGATGTGCAAAATCCCACAATGCACCTCCCAATCAGAGAATTAAAATACATGCAGTGAGTTTCAGATTGATCACAATATGATTGTGCACAGGTGTTCAAATCCAAGTACTTGTCATTCCTCATACTGGAATTAAATTGGCACAAAAGCCGTTGTGCTGCTATTTAACAATACACGCAGGCATTGTTATATCTACCTCACCCGGGACTGTCTCAGGACGATTTTTTTCCTTTGTTTGTTACAGGTTTCATAAATGCAGTTGTTGTGCAGTGTCATTTCCAGTAAAGGCAGAGGAAGATTTCACGAGGAGGACATTTGGAGCAACGTTACTGTACATCTCCAGTGATTGGAAATGACAAACCTGCCCCACTTGTTTGCTAATGCAAGTGACGTGCAGCGATCCATCATTGCAATGCTCTTTTTTTTTTATTGAGGACACTTAAGTAGTCTGATGTGACGCTGTGAGTGAAGATCCTGGGAGACAATGGACTCGCTCAAGGTCATATCTGACAAGACATTATGGACAGAGCCTCTGTGAGTGTTTGTGTGTGCGTGAGTAAATGCAGTACGAGCTTCGCTTCCTCTCCGTGCATCTTTCTCCTTCCCTGCTCTGTGGTTAGCATGCTGAGTAAGGCCCTCCACAAGATTCACTCTGCCTTTATATTTGAGATTACTTAATGGTCTGCTCTTAATGGCTAACATTTGTGCTGCAGAATGTAGGCGGCGCAATTTGCACAGTGCGCCTCGCATCCTTCTTCCTCAGGCACACGGGTGTTATGCATTTGTATCAGCATGGAAACAGGCTGCACTAAACAACATAATTCTATGCCAGCGGGCTCTCCAGGTTATGTATGTCCCTCTGCCCTCTGGAGAGTTACGAGCAGGATGGAACAAAGGCAGAATGTGGATCACCTCGTGTCCTTTTGATGGTATTTTTATCACCTATTTGTGACATTAGATCGAGGACCCAAGAAAACCTCCGGTGAAGAAAATGGCTGTGCCACAGCTTTTTTGTGTGCACATATATATGTATGCAGCAAGGAAAAGTGGGGAAAGGCAACAAAGAGGACAGAACAGTTGGTGGTACTGGATAAAGTATAGAGAAAAGCCAAGGTTAATAGAGATGAATTGTGCATGACAAGGAAATAAGAAGATAGAGAGGGACAGGGAGGGAGGTTGGGGAAGAATGGGGCACCTGGGAGGAGGGGCATCTGATGAAAAGGGTGTCTTCTCTCCCAGGGGTCAAGCTGTCAGTGCGACTTTGTGGCATTTATTGTCCCACCTTTGCCACTGTGACCTCACATTAAGCCAAGGGCAAACAAGAGACAAACACTTGTCACCAACTCTCTCTCTCTCTCTCCAAAAAGACACGTGGCAGCTCAGTTCGTCATATGTATATGAAAAGCCAGGCTGTTTCTGGCAAGTTCAGTTTTCACTGCAAATTGGAAAAGCACGGGTGGAGTTTAATGGATGATGTGACTCAATTTCTCACAAAAGTCCACTACCATAGTGCTATATGGCCCAGGAAATGAACAATGATCTAGCAACAGCACGACCTTCTCCTCACAAATGTATTCCAAAGCTAATTTCATAAGCTAATCTATGACAGGTTTGACATTTCAAGAATAGTTGTAATAGTTTTTTTTTCGAAAAAAATCATATGTAAAGGGCAGCGACGGTCAGGTGAATGACACATTCTGCCCATTAACTGTAGAACAGATTTACACTGACATCTGAGTGATCAAGATACTGTTTTATTGTAGGCTGCATGTATCTATGAAAATAGAATCAAAATATTGTCAATAGAGGGGATGACTGACCTAAAGCTGTTTACACAGTCACATTATGCATAACGTAAATTATTATATTTGAGGGTGAACACATGTTACATAGTTAGGATGAGGTTAGTAGATAGTAGTAGTAGTTATGGTTAAGGTATGTAAGGATAAAGTCTCCAGGAAATGAATGTATGCCAATTTAATGTCCTCTGCAGTCAGATAAACCAGACTGTGTTTGTGTGTGTCTCCATGAGAGACATAGAGAGGGAGAAATAGGAGAAGAAATTTGAATGGGAGTGTCAGCCAATTGAATAAAAGTAAAAAAAATGGGATAAAGAAAAAACCCTTTTCAATAGGGATGGGAAATATGAGCTTAAAACTGTATCAGAATATCGCAAAAGGATATTCATGAATATATATATTTTTTATGTTATAGAAAGTCATATATTTAGCAAATGATTCTATAAATAACAAAAACTCTCAGATATAACTAATCCTAACTTGATATTAAAGTGGTGGGCCTCATGAAATCAATCGGGCGGCCATATGTGGCCTGCGGGCTGCGAGTTTGACATCACATCACTATCACTTTAGCAAAATGCACAAAATGCATCCTCAGGAAGATATTCCCACTTTTAGGTGAGCTTCAGCTGCTAGTGCAAGCAAAATTGAAGCAAGTCTGAGCAAGAGAAAATGTGATGCTTTCAGTATTTTATCATAGACTGCTTCACCCTCAAAATCAGTCCACTCCAGTCCATTCACATATCCTGTGTGCAACACTGGTGGTACAGATACCACAGTTTGTGAACCATCTATTCTTTAATCGACACAAAACCACATTTGAATGATTAAACCCCCTTTAATTTGTCTTCACTGTCTTCCCTCTGTGTGATTGTCAGGACCGTTTAGCCCTGCCATATTTAGCACATTGTGTCACGTTGCTAACTTACCCGCAAGGTGAGAGGATGCTGGGAGGCGCCTAGAAAGTCCTCTGGCTCCAGATGTCTGGACCAGATGTCCCATTATTTCTGAGGTAGTCCTGTGATTTTTTTTTAATCTGTTTCCAGCTCTTTGCACCTTTACTAAACCCCTACACACACACATACACACACACGTATACAAATGGAGTCGCCGACCACAATGTCCTCTGCGATTAGCCCCATGTTTAGGATTTATCAAAACACCTAATTAAAAGTTAACAATTAAAAATGGCGTACTCTGTATCCACCCACTTAATTCACCATATGCTCCTTAATAAACTTTACTGTTATTCTTAAAGAATGTAAATGAGTCGATACCAATTACATTGTCACGCTTTGAGCACCCTATTAGACAGATGACAACCTGACATAGAGACCATTTCACATGGCAACAACGTGATCACGTTGTTGCCATGCTCGTACACGGTCAGTCAATTATCATGCATTTGTAAGTGACAGCAGGGATTTCTGTTTGTTATTCTTGCCCATATTTTGTCATCTTTTAAGATTTCTCTATCCTGGACTGAAATACAGCGGCAGGGTTTGTGAAATATTGAGATTTTAGACATTTCCGTGGCAATTGTTGGAGATTAACCCGTGTTTTTTGGATTGTTAAGTCTTTATCTGATCTACAGTTTGGCATTGTTCGGAAACGCAACTCACTGTAGGCAAGGTGAGGCGAGTCGAGTCCAAAGTAGCATTTCTAGGCTACCTGGGTACTAAGTGGGCATGGGCTTGAAGTTTTTTAATTTTATTTATCAGGACAGTTTACAATTACATTATGCATAAAACAGCAGAGATGATTGTACCAGACTGTAGCTTAGTAGCTAATTTCCATCTGTAGTCTTAAGGGGAAGGGGTCAAAGTGCAAGATATATATAGTGCAAGTTAATACACCATTCAAATACATTATCTAGACATGAAAACCGACAGCATACATACAGCATATGTACTGATATGACCTAAAAAAGCACAACTCAACACACAACTAACATTCAGATAAGGTGCAACCTTCATTGTGCATACAGTACAAGTCAATCACATATCAATAATCTCAATAAATCACTTAAATCACAGATGCATACATCTCTGGTTATCCAAAAAACATGTTTTTGCTTCTCTTGCAAATGAAGGGAATTAATTCAAGTAGGCAAATTATGCAGGTCCTATATGGTTTCAGTAAAATGGGCCCCCAAAACACAGGTGGGGCCACCATGGAAACCACAGACAAACCTGCTTGGGACCTATATTGTCAGCTCGAATATGACCCTTATGAGACCCATGTGGACATGCTGATTGGGGAGTAGTGAAATCCAATAACAGAATATGTACACTTATATTTCCCTTTCCCTCTCTAGGGGTCGCATATTTGATTTGGTCCCCCCTCAATGTAGAGTGTCCAAGTAACCAAATCACTAGGGGGAAAAGGCGATTGGGCATAATTAGAGGTACCCCAGATCTTGATCTGTTGGGCATTGAACCTGCAACAGAACATTTTCACCTGCATCATCTGCAAAATAATTTAAACTGCAAAATAATATGTTGGCTTTCATTAAATGATGTCAAAAATACTTCCAAGAAAGGTCTGACAGAACAATTTAACTTTGGAAATAGTGGGAAACTTTTTCTTTGTGTTGGGATAACTTGAAAAGTTGGTGGTGTGTTGCTCTGACAAGTCACCAGCTCTTGGGGAAATCTCCAACCTCAGGACTCGCCGTCTGTACCAAAGTCCCTGCATCAGTGTCGTGAGTAGTGAGTAATTCACTCAGCCTTCTGTCAACAAACTGTCCTCATGGTCCAAACATCCAGAAAACAGAGCATAAAAACACCTACAATTTATATTATGATAAACTGTCAGTTACTTTCAAGATACACAAGTGCAATATAACTCCATTTTTGTGCTGCCTCACTTCAGATATAAGTGCCATGCAATTTTTTCAACCCTCCTTGTTATTTTAACAATCCTGGACCCAGCATTCCCTTCTGATCCTAATAAAAAAAATACATACACTGCATCAAGTACACATTTACAAAACTGTGTCACACTCTATTCTTAGTGCATGTATGACAAATGTTGAGTTGCACACAAATGCACCACGCCTGCAGATAAGCCATTTGATGATAACTGTAACATACAGTGCAAGTCATGATCACCACCCCCCTGCAGAGCTGCCTACCACTAGATGGCAGTGAAGCACTTTGCCAAGCACAGCCTGTGCCATTACGTGTTTGCTGTTGTCACTATTGGTTGCTCCTATCTTATCTTCTCTAAGATCCTTCTTTCTTTCCTATTGTAGCACAGGAAGATAAAACCTGTCAGTGCAGACTGGTATCATTTAGGGATCTGTTGCTGCTGACAGCACATGGATAGTTGGAGCGGAGATAGATAAAGAGAGAGAAGAGGAAAGTGAGAGAACACAGGGCGAGAGGGAAAAGTGAGGGGAGACAAAAGAGAAGGGGAAGCGGCAGCAGCAGAGCAGTTGGTCTAACACGTGCTGTTAATGCAGCCACATCTTCCTGTATTATCTTCCTTCAGCACTACTTTTCCAACCGCCTTCTTTCCTCTTTCTGGCCACACTCGCCACTTTCCGGCCTCCTCGCCCTCCCCCCTTCCTTCTCCTTGAATCTCTCTTTTGCCACTCTCATCCGAGCCACTTTCTGTCCTCTTTCACCTTCTCAAGTTTCCTCATCCCTCCCTTCCCAACACTTCCCTTCCTCGCCTTTTGCATACATCACCTCTCGGCTTGCGTTCCTCCGACACCTCTGGGGAGATGAGCATCAGGGATGAGCACCTAAAGGTCGAAGGGTGGAAAGAGCTCCCACTGGGACTGCTTTGACCTCTCTGTACCTCCTGGCTGTATGGTGGCTGAATACAACCATTATTTACAACATGCTTTTCAAAAGCAACAAAATAAACACTTGACAAAGAATTAAAGGTGTAATATGTAACATTTCTGCATTAAAATACCTAAAATTGACATGATTATTATATATTTTTTTCTTACATTAGCCAGAATGTTTCCATTAAAATCCATAGTTTTGCAATGTGGTCTCCCTGAAGCAAACCTTTTTCCTATGTTTTAGTAGGAGGAGGGTCCATGTAGCTGTTCAGGAGGATTTCCGTTTAGACATCCCATTCAATTTTACACACTGTCAATGTGAAAGAAGACATTTCAGCACTATAGATATTTATACATAGTAAAACAGTATTTAAAACATATATTCATACAGTGGATAATTGGATTTCTTCTTATTATTATTATAAATTTTATGACATATAAGTAAACAATTGTCTATTCCTCCCCCAGATATTTAAAAGACCTGCTGCATCCTGCTACTCTTACAACTCCAGCCTTACACTGTGAGCTACAACGGTTCACATCCAAACACTACTGTGCACCTCACATTACCGAGGCAGCAAGAACACAACACAACAGCAGCATCCTTTATGATGCCAGGCATACGCTAAAAGCTCTTGCAGATAAATAAGGTGACAAATTTGTTGATGGTGCTTTATAGCGTTAATTTACGGCTCTAACTATCTCCTTTTCCCTTTCCTCCTCCTCGTTCCACCTTGCGAGGAGGCTTTTGTTTACATGTGTGACCCCAAAACATTACACTACAAGATAAATTCACAGTATAAAATAGTCATAATGCTGTGTTGCAAGACTGTGCTGCTGTGCATTAGGCTGTTTTATGGTAACAATAACCCACAGCCTTGACCTACTCTGATACAGTATGCTACACTCGGCTTGGCTGCAGTGTATGCAGGCATCTAGGTCATATAATCTCCTATGAGATTCAGTGTGATGAATAATATGTGATCTATATGTCCATTATTATTATTGTTATTATTATTATTACATTGTAGTCTGGAGAAGGCCAAAGGTAGTTGTGGATCTTGAGAGAGGTTATGATCAGGTATTGTATGGGAAAGTCTGGAGTGGCAGAGACGTATGTGAGGGTGGTACAGGACATGTATGAGGACAGTGAAGTGTGCGGAGTGAGTGACCGAAGGGTTCAAGGTGAAGGTGGGACTACATCATGGATCTGTCCTGGACCCCTCCTTGTTTGCAAGGGTGATGGACAGGTTGACAGATGAGGTCAGGAGGTCTCCGTGGACTATGTTGTTTGCAGATGATATTGTAGGAGTGGAGTGCACTGGAGAGAAGAGGAATGCAGGAGCACACAGAATACCTCACACTTTCATACAACACATTTGCGATCACTCATCTTTCATACCCATTCACACACTGCCGGCAAGGAGCAACGTGGGGTTAAACGTCTTGCCCAAGCCATGTAGACTAGCGGAGCCAGGAATCGAACCCACAGCCTACCACTGAGCTACCGTAGCCCCAAAGCAAAAGAGAGAGTAGAAGAAGGGAGTACAGGCAGGGTGGGGTGATGTGTGACAGAAGGATACAGCAAAAATGAAAGGGAAGGTCTACAAGACGGTAGTGAGACTTGCTATGATGTATGGCTTTGAGACAGTGGCTCTGTGTATAAGACAGGAGGTGGAGCCGGGGGTTGGCAGAGCCGAAGATGCTGAGATTTTCATCGGGAGTGACCAGGATGGACAGGACTGAGTCATGTGCAGCAGAGGACAAAGGATGCTGAAGATGAAGCTGCCGGGCAGGAGGAAAAGAGAAAGACCTCAGATAAGGTTCATGGATGTTGTGAAGGAGGACATGAGGAGAGTTGGTGTAACAGAAGAGGAACTTCCCTTTACTAAATGTCAATGTTGCCAATGGCCAAATTGTGAATCTCAAGGCTTTAAAATGGATGTTCATATTCAGACGGGTAACGCCATGACCGGTTGTCACTTTGTCCTCAAAAAGCTCTTTGAATTTGCAAGCACCTGCAAAAATGGTTTTGGACCAAAATGTGTCCTCCCAACGTAATAAAACCATGTGACCACGTATGTGCACACACACAAATACATAACTGAATCATACACACCGCACACAAGGGGGGACCCATCTGGAGGGGATGTTTACGTGTGTATCTCTGTATGTGTCAGTCTCTCTCTTACTGTCTTTGTGTGTGTGTGTGTGTTGTAAAGTACATTTCTCCAGTCCACCCTTAGGCCCTGGGCTACATTTGCTCTCATCCATCAGCCAGATGAGCTGTGTCCTTTTAACATTGCTGACAGCATAGAGAATATATGTACATATATATATATATATATATATATATATATATATATATATATAAAAAACACTGACAATATATTTATTTGGAGATTAGAACCCAAATCAATAACCCCCTTTGGAAATGGAGGCTAACGCTGCTGATGGAAACAGATGACTGAGATTAGACTTTAATCATGACGTCTTCAGATTTCTTTTTCCAATTTGTCATTATGTACTTGCAAACGTGTGAGCTTCAGTGGCAGGCAAGAGAAACATGTTCAGTATATAATGCACCCGACATTGTGACAAACAGAGAATTCATGTTTGCATTAATGCGCGTATGCTGTACGGAAAACGCCTCTCTCTGCTGGACATGTGTGCATTTAGAGTGCTTTTTCAACACTCACATATCACACTCTATTTCCTGGTACAATTGTCGCTGTTTGTGCTCAGCCATCCTCATTATTTATGTTTAGGTTTTTGAATTGTTCGTGTGTGTGGGGTGAGCAGTGTTATTCAGATGTTTACAAGAACTATGTAGTCAGGTTCGACCATAAATCGATTTTATTGATTCATTTGCATTTGTAGTTAAGGTTAGTCATTTGTTTTTAATGAAAATTGTTTTCCTTTTTAACTTAAACTGCAGACGCTCCCCTTGGGCTCTAGTTAAGATAAGATCCCTAGAAGATGGGACATTGTTTGAAGCCAGGAGAAAGCTTGTTGAAAAGTTATATTTTAGCTATTTTGTCACTCTTTAACCCTATGGGGAAATTTTCTTTGAATCCCACAAGGGAAAATAAAAACAAAATAAAAGAAAAACGTGTTTGAATAAATTATTTGTCATTTAAAGTTCGCTTTAAAAAAGGAAGGGATTTTCTTTTATATATATTTTCTATATTTTCCAGTAAAGGCTGAGAACTGGTGTGTATAGGCTTGAGAGAGCACATTATCTGATTGTGAAATTAATCCGCGGTTTCAGTTAAATATGAGCAGTCCAGGGATTTTTTAAATAAACTTTTGTATGATAATCAGTCTGCTGCTTTAACTTATATAGTCTGACACTGTGATTTAATTGGGTATTATATTACACTCCTTACATTGAAAGGCCACAGCATTTTAAGCTTGCATTTATTCATTTTTTGCTGTTCGATAATTGCTACTCTTACTATCTGGTATAGAAACCACATGACATCCACTCAAAAAAGCCGGTGACACAACACATGTAAAACTAGCACATTCATCAAGAATTTACAACATTTTCCGATGCCAGCAAGGAAAATTTCAAACTTATGTCCTCAATTGGATCCTGCTGTTCTACAAACAAGCATTGCTCTCTGCAAAACAGCCCCAAGCTAATTGCAAAAAAACATGATTTTTCATTTCCTGATCACACCTTGCTTCTAATAAAAAAAAAATAAAATAAAAAAAACACAGCACTGTGAAGCAATACCAGGGAAATCTCCATACGTATAAATTGTCATTGTTTTCCCCCCTTTAAAAAAATCTATTGCCCACCCACCATGCCAGGCCATCTACACATTTCTACCTCAGCTGTGCACACCAAACAACTTCTCTGTCCCCTGCAGCCAGCAGTTGCTGATGTGCCTCTATTTCCATCCCGATTTCCATTTGCTTTCAAGAGCCACTACTTCCCATGTCTACGAGTCTGTCCATCTCTCTGGGGGGTGTGTGCCTCTCCTGAGCCTCCTGATATTCTTCTCCCTGTTTCACCAGGCAATTTCTTAAAAGGTCAGGCAACGACAGGGCCATAAAAGATGGAGGGAGGTGGAGAAGGAGGATGAAGTCCTACCTCCACCCCATTAACTGCCCAATCACAACCTGAAGGACAAACGATACAATGGGGATGTCTTCTGATCAAGTGGATTCAACCGTGGTGCATGATGCATGGTTGTAGAACAGGCATGAAAGATTAGAAAATACAAGCAAGTCTTAACACATCACAACCTTAATGTATCAGAGATAATTTTGATGGTACTTCAAAGTACAGCAGGGTGAATATCACCTCTGACAAAACCTAAGCAGGTCTGCATCGCCTGCATCGGCACTATGGAACTTCTGGTTTTGGGTCGAAGCCACAAAAAGAACTACACAATTCTACTTTGGGTAGTTCAGTGGTCAGAGTGAGTTGTCTTTCAGCTCATGTGCCCTTGGGCAAGACACTTAACCCCACGCTGCTCCTGCATCTTTCATACCCATTCACACACTGAATACCCATTCAGAAAATGCACTGCACATAGATGTGCCATATGAAATTTGGAGTGAATGGCTGTGAATCAATGAATGGGAAAGTGTTTGTGTAAAGCAGATTTGAGTGGTCATCAATACTAGAAATGCACCATATAAATACAGACCATTTACTATACAGTGTACATTATAAAGCAAGCGATTCATACGATGTGCATTTTGTGTCATAATCATGTATGAAAGGCTACTGTATCTGGTCTGAAGACATGGTTGTTGGTACATTAGAAGTAGAAGAAATGACTCAATTCTGCCTTTCACTCCTGACTGTTTATTGATGTGTTTGTTAGCAGTATTAGCAGGAAGTGAAGGTATTGAGGAAGGTTAGGGATTAGTCCTGGGCAAAGCAAAGTGTTCATGTGGTAAATGGTCTGTAATTATATCAACCTTATTCCTATGGCCCGTGATACCTTGCGTGATTTATGGGCGAAACTTCCAGTGCCTCTTACTGCTGAGGCGGAACCAGCATATGGTAACTGGATTCCAATCACTGAGAGCAATCGTGAAATGTAACACGTGGGAACACTAATCTGTTACACCTGTCGTGACTAGTGGATTTATCCAGGCACTTTTCATTTAACATTTGTTCTGTTTGGACTTCTTGTTGCTCTGTTTTCTTTAACCTTGGGGTTTTGGTATTCTGTGTCCGGTTTTCTATTTTTCTTGTTTCCTGTTTCATTTTGTAGTTTTATTTTGTAGTTTCCTGTTTGTGTTCCTCATGTTTGAGTTTTTTTTTTGGTTCCTTCCCCTTCTTGTTTGGATGTTTTTTTTGCATCTGCATCTGGGTCCTAATGGTTGCACATCAGTATGATGTGATAATTGCCTTCAGATTAGGACAGATTAGGACAAGATACAGTTGGGTTTGTGTTAACTTTGACTGACTCACTTACTGTTATTGATAACTTAAAGAGTTAAATATATAGAGTTAATTTGACTCCTTTTAGTGTTACTTAAACACTGCTACATTTACTGTGTACTGCGGGATGGGAGGATGGCCTGAAAAGATGACCTCAGCTAATGTACACTAGGATATTTAGCCACTTTATTAACTCCATCACTACAGATGTCAAAGCTATGGACAATCTGAAAAGCTCCAGGGCGAATCAGTATTTACACAGCAAAAAAAGAGCCAAATCGGAGTCTTAGTGTCACCAAGCCTGGATTTCAAAGTGCAGGATGCACCACCACCCTGGTTAGCCACTGGAAAGAACCGCCATCATGCTACTCCCTCTTTACTCATTAATCATCAGCGCCTAATGCTGCTTTTCCATTATACAGTTCTTGCACTACTCAACTCTACTCGGTTTGGGTATCAGGCACGTTGTTTTCCATTACCGCATATCAAAGTGGGCGGGGTCGTCAGAGCACAGCTGCTCAAAACAAATCTCTCTGGATCCACTGTCAGCCACCAAACACAGGAAGCCATGTATGCAAGCTGTAACGCTCTTGCTGATTTCTCAAAAGGGCAGGTCTGATTCTTGTGTCTGATTCCTGCAGTGACGACACTCTTTTACCAGCGGCCAGCAGTGTGTTGACGTCTCATTTTTACTATCGGCTCAGCTCGCTTGGAACCAAACCAGAGCAGGTAGCAAAAAAAAGCACCCTAATGGAAAAGCCAAAAATTGAGTTGAATCAAGTCGAGCCGGGCCACACGGTTGATAGTGGTTAGCGCTCTCGCCTTGCAGTGAGAAGACCCGGGTTCGAGCCCCGGTTGGAACAAGGGCCTTTCTGCATGGAGTTTGCATGTTCTCCCTGTGTGTGCGTGGGTTCTCTCCGGGTTCTCCAGCTTCCTCCCACAGTCCAAAAACATGCAATGTGGGGATTAGGTAAATTGGACACTCTAAATTGACCGTAGGAGTGAGTGTGAGAGTGAATGGTTGTTTGTCTCTAGTTGTGTGTGGCCCTGTGATGGACTGGCGAACTGTCCAGGGTGTACCCCGCCTATCGCCCGATGTAGCTGAGATTGGCACAGCACCCCCTGCGACCCTCTGGTGGAGGATAAAGCGGTTAGATGATGACTGACTGACAAGTATATTGATACAACTGTATAAAAGCCCCATGAGTTGGATAGTGCTTTTCTAGTCTATTATCATCTATTTTGTTTCATTTGTCACCCATTCTTATGACAAGGGCACAACGAGTCGTCACACTTTAGTATGCAGAGAAGAGGAGCCAGAGATCGAACAGCTGACCTTCTGTTCATACAGTAAGCTGAGGCACTCTACCTCCTGAACATAGACTTTTTTTCATAGTCTTTTACATTGCAACACACAGTACTTTTCAACAAACCAGAGGTTTTATAAAGAAAGGTTTTATTGGCATATTGCTGATATTTAAAGTTAGCTGACCAAGATAAATAAGTCTACAGTTGTGGCTTTGAACAGCAAGAGGACAAAATGCTAAACAAAATGTTCTAATACAATACAAACATCAAGGGACAAAATGGCTGCTGACTCACAGTGCCATAAAAACACCATTGTTCCCTTAGTGAATGACACTGTGCTTTTGTCCATTTACAGGTGTGTTGTTTGTTTCCTCCCTACCTGGTGACACTTCACATTCCTCTTAAGAGCGTGATCATTTTCAGCATGTCTCTGTTATCTGCTCCTTTTAACATCCTCCCGTAGACCTTGTGTCTTCTGTTTTATTCTTTCAGCTGTCTGTCTTTATTCCACGTCTTTTCTTTATCACTTCATCCACTCGTTTCTTCCCATTCTCATCGCTACATCTACAGCTCTGTTCTATTTACCACTGCTGCCTAGTTTCTATCTTCTCTCTCTCATCCCTTCACGCCCTCCAGCCAATTTCCCCACAGTACCCTTTCCAACATCTAGTTTTCTCTCTATATCACTGCTGATCTACCTTTCATGCTGGGCTCCTGCACGCTCTGATGCCCTCCCCCTGTGTTTATGCTATGTGTGTGTTATTTGTGTCCCCTACCTGCTATAGAGAAACTCATTGCTTCATTTAAGGCCCCAATGGCTCCACCCAAACCACTCTGCATGCTGGCTGTCAGAGTGCAGGCCACTGAAGATTACACTTCACTGAGCAAGTAGCCTCTCTGCAGGCTCATTCCCAGCAGATGTGCCTAATGCAGTCTATTATCACTGTCCCCCCCATGCTTTATCATCATGTCTCTTTTTCCACTCCATTTTGTACTTTTATTTAAGTTACTCTCTGTTATGTAAAGCTAGGTCACCCTTTGTAGAGTAAAATTGCTTGTTGTTTGTCATTTTTGTCTTGCATTATGCTCCAGTATTAATTCATAACCACATTTTTGTTCATGTTTTTTTATATATACAGTATATTTTAGTGAAAGCTTTGCGTTATTGGGGGATTTTGTGTTTTCTAACCCATTATCTCGTAAAAAGGTAGCATTTATCAATATCAGGGTTACCTAAACATACTTCTATGTACATATAACAGGAAAACCCTCAAAAGATATGTTTCATATTCACACAATAACAAAAGGATGTTTTCAGTATCCTCATCTTAGCAGCATGTTTCAGAAAAAAGAACTTTATTTCAATCTGTAAAGCAGGGACTTAAATACATCATTGGTCAGTGACACAGCTAAGTCGTCTGCATAAAGTATCAACTGCTGTTCTCACCTTTTGCTGGATTTTAGTGTAATTACTCATTGTAGGAGTCATAGAATTCAAGTATTTTCTTTTGTAGTCCTCCTGAAAGTATTCTGAAATAAATTTCAACCAACTGCATCAATGCAAATTGTCCTTGCTAACACCGTTTGACAACTTGGATGGGCAACTCATATATTTACAGCTTGTTTAAAGAAGCAACAGGCGCCTTTTGTGTCCCTCCTGTTCAGAATACATCACAAGACACAGCAGTAGTAAGGACACGAGTAATTTGCCTCACAGCCGATGTTGGGTCACAGTCAGCACCCCTGTGTGAAAAACACTGTAGTCACTGGGTGAACGCTACATTTTATTTCATTGTTATGAATACTTCTTTGTTTCCGTAAACCACATTACTGTGCGCCAGTGATGGTGTTCAAGAGAACAGTGAAGCAACGCATATCAGAGGTTAGCAGAGCAGTGTCTGTCGTGGCAGACTAGGTTGCAAGAATGGCAAATGTTGCTCAAGTGATGGCGATGTCCGCAGTGTCTGCCACTGTTGGGTGCACTTTCTGCAACAAAGCTTATGTCACAGAGAGACACACAAAGAGTGGATAATGTGAGCATGCGCGAGTCCGGGTGTGGAGGGGTGACCATCACCTGTGCCTGTGACCAAAAGTCTCCAATAAAACCAGAAAAGGCCGCTAGATTTGTCACTAGTTGCTTTTTTCAAAAAGAGTCGCTAGAGGGGTCTGAATACTCACTAAATATAAGGACAAAGTTTAATTCCCTACTACTGGCTAAGGTGGGCTAAGCAGAAAAACAGAAAGACAATACTGGATGCATTCAAAGTCAATGAGAAGTGTTTCAGTTGACGTCACCACTAAATAATATGCCAAATCATTTTAACTAATTAACTAGAAATTAGTTTTCAAATTCCTTCTCTGACGTTGACTACCACCATCGCATATTTTTCTGTGCACACGCCATGGTTTCCTTTGTTGCTAATGTGTTACTGGTGTACTTTTTTTATTTTCAGCATCCTTTCAGAGGCCGCTCTGTTTAAAGGTCACAGGAAGAAGGTCTGTGGCCTCGACAAGCCAGTAGTCAAGCTGTGTTGTCCAGTTGGTCGGGGCACCAAGGTTCTGCTGGTCACTTCACCCTGTTACCCCCTCCAGTTAGCCTACAGTTGAAGCTTCAAACACTTTAGAGGACATGCTATGCTTCACCCCAACAGATGGCCCGTACTTATCTTCATATTGAACTTCCTCTAGCTGAACCCATGACTCTGATGAACGGGATGATGTAGATGCTGTGCTCTGTCAACAGATGTTAAGCGATACAGCTAAATCAACATGCCTTTGTGTTGTCTTTCTAAATGACTTTCTAAATCTTTCTTTAGTTTCAGCTTCATTTATTTCAGAGTCAGGTTTTTCAAAGGTGTGCATTCCTTATTGTTTGACGTTTATTGCATGGATTTGTCATTTGACTATCATTTAGAAGCTTTAAATGCTGGCATAGATGTGTTCACCTTTACAATACTGACACAATGAAGAAAGGTTTGAAAATAGAAGCGTTTTAGTTGGTTATTTAGCAGAAATTTCAAAGCAAAGGTGTGAATATAGTAATGGACACTATGAAGTACTGCTAACCTAATTTTCTGTAACATATACTGCAGATAAAGATAACTGCTACAGTTTTACAGTACAGTACTTTTCATACAAATGTTGTGTTTAATCCTTTGAAGCAATAGCTGTGTTAAGTAAAAGTAACACAAAATGTGTTGGTTATTGACACATCAGTTTTAAGAGTAAACTGAACAAAGTAAATGGTTGATAAACTTAAAAAAAAAGTTGTTTTCGTATAACTTGGTGAAATTAGTTTGAATTAAAACAAACATTTTCTTTTTTTTTAGTGTGTACAGCAGCACACTTGTCGGTTACGAAATTATCTCAGGTGGTGAGAAACTGATGCAACTGCTGGAATCTCTACAGACATAGGCATGGAGTAAGTCTGAGGGGTCAAGATGACACATTGAACAAATGCTCTTTTATTTCTCTCGCACATGCTTTTTAAGTAATACATAACATTGTCCTAAACATCATATTATTTTTTTCTCATTCTAAATGTATGCGGTTTTCAATAAGTCCAAATATCAGTATTCTGTTGTTCTATACAATGGGTAAACACAAACCCTCTGAACTTATATGTACCTTCACCTAACCTATTACCTAAAAATATGCATACATCTCTGAACCGCTAGACATTTATTTCTCTTTTTCCATCAAAAATATATTTTTCTTGTCAGCCTGTTGTCTTCCATCAAAATCAGCCTGTTCCATAAGTGGTTTTGAGGGCATGGGGTTAATTGTGGTATTCCCAAATTGCTAAACCACTCCAACAACCCTAACAGTGAGACTGGTTTAGACCTGCCCTGACCCTATATAAAACTAACTAGTTCCCAAGAGCCATGCAGCTGAGTTCCCCAGTCACTACAGCACTGGGAACTGCACGGATACAACACCATTATAACCACCTTTAAGTCTTTGGCTGTCTATGATAATAAAATGTTTTTATTCGCCAAGGGGATTCCATGGAGTTGCCAGTACCTGTTCCTAGCAACTGTTGCTACAAGGCAGCTGATTATTTAACATGTCCATCCCATGGAGACAAGACAATGGGGACGTTCATGTCCACATCTCTCTTCAGCAACACGGTGGCCGACCAAAACATTTCCAGTGAATGTCTTGATGAATTAATATGAAAAGAGGCCAGACTCTCATATGATCAATCCACATTCAAGTCCACAGTCACCCGGGCAGCGAGACCACATCATTGTTCTACTTTCTTGGATCCTCTGTTGGCAAAGGGACTAACTATGTCTCTCTTGCTCCAAATGAAATGAGTATAAACCCAACAGACCTTTGGCATCCTCTTTTAAAAAGCAACAAAAAATGTCTAATATGCTCTTTTGTTAGACTGGAAGGTTATTCCACACCCACAGGTACAGTATGCAGTTTCCAGCATTCCACAGGCTTTGACTGTGGAATGCTCACAATAAACCACTTCATTATAATTTCACAGGATATATTTTACCATATTTTTCTGTTAGATTAAAAAGCGATCGATCGATTGAAAAACATTTACTTTGTCTAAATCAGGGCCTGTTTTTTATATGTGAATTAAAATAAGTGGGAACAGCACATTTGTAATATGTTTATATCAGGATCACACATTTTGTGTAATTTTATAATCTAACAACTATGTGTAATATTATAAATACAATCACTGTGTTTGTGGTGAGTTTTAGTAGTTAGCCCTGATGTATTTCACATGGCCTAAAATTAAAAAAGGCTTTTCAAACTCAAATGACCTGGGGGCCAGTGAGCATCTAGTCTGGTCATGGAGGGCCGATCACAGGGGGAAAAAAAGTCAAACTCTTTTATAAAAAGAACATTTTGTATTTCATAGCAAACATTATAATTAATAATATATTTCACAGAATTTCAAAAAAAAGTATTTTCAGAGGTTCAAAGAGTTCACATGAAAAAAACTTAAATATTATGCAAAATGAATCCATAAATAATAATCGTACAATACAGAGCCCTCTGGTGTACAGCTTCTGCTAAATGCTATAATGCATTGCTACACTGCAGACACTGACTGGAGAACATCTCTGCATAGTTAGCTGACAGTTTACCAGAAATAGTTGGCTGGATTATTGAAAACTGACTGCCATTATGAATGTGCATAATGGTCATCAGTTCTACTCCCAATTGCATTATTTGGGTTTTTTAAGCCTCGCTTAGACTGCAGCCCAAATTGGATTTTTAAGCATATCCATCTAGCTTGATTTTTGGACAGCTAAAACACACATAAGATCCAATTTTCGCAGCATTAAGTGTTTTTTTTTTGTCTTTTTTACTTAGAATAAAAGTGTGTTAAAAGATCTACACAGTCAAAGTCAATTGTTTAAAAATCACAGGAAAGTTTGCACCGTGGCGCCACATAACCATTTGGGGCAGAAACAGGCAGAGATTTCTGTCATCCATCTTGTTTATTTTGTTTAGACAATATAGAAATCCATATGGCAGCCTAGACCAGACAATGTCAATATGGACACATGCAAATCGGATCTGATCACTCGTAATAGAAAGAATGCTTTTCATATGTATGTCCATATGTGTGTGTTTGCATGCATACAATGGACAGGGATGTTGCCTATTGAATGATAAAATCTACGATCCACCTATGGTACTGGTTGGCTGGTTAGAGATGACAGGCCAGCAGACAGCATATGGGTCTAAAGTCTCCTCCCTCCTCCTTCCTTTGCAGTTTCCATTCTCTCTCTCTTTATATTTCTGTGTATCCATCTCTCTTTCTGTCAGAGGCCTTCATCAAGTCCACTGTCATCACACCTTCAAGCTCAGTGCTCAAATCATCCCTCCAGTACATGTCCCTCTCCTGGGTGTTTTCATTTTTTGACAGCTCATTCTGGCCACCTCACTTGTCAAATGTTCACCAACATCATAAATAAATATACTCTTTTGAATAAAAGCCTTAAGAATACTATGGAACTGTACATAATGTGTGTATTTATGCATAGTGTATTATCACAATTGGATGTTCGATTAGACATTGACTCATTTAATTAGTTAGTAAGATAGTTCAGTTTCCATAACAATTTTGCTCTGTTATGAAGGTGATTTTCACAGAACTAATGCTGCAAATTGAATACATTTTGGTTCACATGAAATAAACTGAACCCAAATAGTTACATTAATGCACTTTTTATTTATTTTTTTATACACAGTAAGCCAGGTTCAAACCACAAGCTACACAAACTAAAGCACTGTCGATCTTTTGTAGTTTTTGTTTTTAATATATTGAAAAATGTCATAACATATATATATATATGTATACAATGCTATAACATAGGCTACTGTAACTGGCTTGTAGACATGGATGAGTAGATTAGAAGTCTTGCATCAGAGACCACTGGTATCTTTGGCTTGTCAACAAATGCACATGTTACTTCGACATATTATTTTATGACAGTCGTCACCTACCAACTACAATTAGCAAATTCTGCATCGCGTTGCAGACGGACAAAAACCAAGTCTCATTTATTAGCTTGTCTATTTTGCACATTTACTTATAACCTTGTGACAGGCCTGTGTGTTTCGCAGCACTCTTCTCTTATGGTCCCTGAAGGTAGCAGCAGGATGTGGCGTCAGCACAATGCAGAGCACCTGATGACACCGCTTGCAGCTGCCCATTTAAGCTCCACTCGCAGTGTGCTCTCTCTCTTTGTCTCTCTCTCCCTTGTCATGCAGAGACTGGTCCGGCCTGCGGCTGTGGCCTTTTGATTTTACTTTTAGTTTTCTTGTGTTCACACTTATGAACCCCTCACCTCACCGATGATCACTCATCCGCGTATCCACTCCTAATGATACTGCCTGACACACTCCATGTGACATTAAGTTGAGTCGATGGCTTTCTTTATTGTTATAACTTTTTACTTTTACCACCATCCGTTGTGCCTTTTCCCATTTTTGTCACGATGTAAGAGCCGGGTCATGATGCAGCATTTCAGTGTACTGCCAACATATTATAAATAGCTGAAAAGATTAATGTAATGAACACGTATTTTATCAGATTTTGGGCATGTTCAAGCGACCAAATCTGTGGTAGAAGAAGAATGAGAGGGATAATTATAATAATCAGAGGATTTTTTTTCTATTCTATTCTAAATTTATCTGCTCCATCAGAAGAAAGAAATGTGAAATAATTCACAGTTCCTTGACTGTTCACAAGCACGTTGCAGGTAAAACTTCTTCCTCTGGCCTCTCCCTTTAGGGGTCACCATCGAATCATCTGCCTCCTTCGTGTCCTATCCCTCGTGTCCACTTCTTTTACACGTGCTGTTCTTATGTCCTCCTTCCTGACATCCATGAACCATCACTGTTGTCTTCCTCTTTTCCTCCTGCCTGGCAGCTCCATCTTCAACATCCTTTGTCCAATATAATCACTATCCTTCCTCTGCATGTGACCAAACATCTCAACCGTGACTCTCTCTTACTTTAGCTCCAAACCGTTCAAACCTCAGCTGTCCCTTAAATATGCTTATTTCTAATCCTGTCCATCCTGGTCACTCCCAATGAAAATCTCAGCATCTCCAGCTCCGCCTCCTGTCTTTTAGACAGTGGCACTGTCTCTAGGCCATCCATCATAGCAGCCCTCAATACTGTCTTGTAGACATTTCCTTTCACTTACTGCTCTAAGGTATAAATGCAGAGAATAATAAAGATATTATATATTTTTTTTATTTACCAGACTGGGAGTCAGAGGTTTTTTACTTGCTCTTTGATCCCCAAGGTGACTGTTCCCATGATACAGCCTGCAAGGATGATGCCAAGTCCCAAAATGACCCACAAGCTTCTCACACTTATCAGCATGAACAAAGAGCATCCTCTCCATCAGCCTCTGAAGAATAGGCCAGTCCTGCTCTGGTTTGGAAAACATGAAAATGCTTGCACTAAAATGAATCAAGTGAAGGACCACACATAAAAGTTAAAGCCATCTTTAAAATTACAAGTGGTGGAAGCTGTGACATGTTATATCCAAATACATTAAGAGAAAGGCACAATACTAAAACGTTCTTTTGTATTTGCAGTGTTCATCTAAATGTCTCACCATGAACAGAAGACACTTATGAAAGAATATTTAGATGTCCGCTCTTGGCTTAAAATGTGAGATTCAGAAGCAACTTCTCTGTCTCTGAGGCACTCATATCCTTATAGCTCCAATTCTGTCATCACAATTTGATTTGATCTGATTTGAGGTGACCCATGAGGATGTCTGGGGCCCGTTTAAGTTTGCTGGCCAGATCCGTAAACGTATGTTGCCCATGTGTGAGCTAGATCATTTGATTGTGTTCATCTTTAATTTTTCTTATTATGGTAGTCTATTATCATTCCCCACAACTTGTCATGTTTGTGTGATTGCTTTCTCCGCCCTAATTATTTCTCATTGTCTCTTCCCTCCCTGTGTAAATAAAGGTGTGCTTCCTCTGTGTTACCAGATCTTTATTATTAAGTACGAGCATTCCAGCAATTCCTTGTGGTTTTCCTGGTTTTTTTTTTTTGATTATTACCTGTTTCTGACCACTTTTATTTACTTCTGTCTGAATGAGATTGCTCTCCTGTGGATCAAACCAGTATTTGTATAAAGGATGTTGAACTTTTTCCCTGTGTCTCGGCCTCTTCAGAGGGTCATTCTGTCTGTGAGCAAGATGTCCACTTGCTCAGAAAAGATTAACCAGGTGTGGTTTAGAAGTGATGAGTGATAGACTCAAGGGGTCAGGATGTGCTTGTGGCAAATGCAGACTTGTGGCAAATGCTTGTGGCTTAAGCCACACAGGTGGTTTGAGTCAACAAGAAAACGGAACTCAACACCATGGCTCAGAGCTTCTATGAAAACCCCCCAAAAACAACACAATAGCAGACAGTGACACTCGGCACATCGAGCTACTTTGACATGTTTTAGCAGGAAACGCACATGTGTTACTCATCACATTAATAACAACTGCTCATTTCATGTAAGTGACACTGAACCAGCAAACACTGAGACTCAGGAGGGTAAATGGTACTCCGCTATCATCCATTTCATTATTTACACCTGTGGGTTTCCTACTCTGACCAGTTGAAAATGCCTACTCAGAAAAAGGGAAAATAGGTTATAATAATGAACACATTAATTGCTAAATCATGAGTCACATTTTACAAAATCAAACCAAAAATGATATTTTGTTTATCCAGGGAGGTTGTAAAGCTTTAAATCTTCCCCAAAAGCACTGTCAAATTTAAAATTCTTTATACAGCCCAATTAGTGATTATAAATTTGACTTTTTTTTACACACCAGTAGTGAACACACACAAACCAGGCACAGGAGCAGTGGGCTTGAACCACTAACCCTCCAGTGAAGCCCAATTCCGTTCACTCTTTGCCATGGGCTGCCATTCACATTCATTAAATAAAAAAAAAAAGGTTTGTTGTTTCAAATTGTCTTCATGAGGACTGATGTGCAGAATTGGTGGAAGCGTCAGGCTGTGCACATGCCAGTCTCAATGTTGCCTCTATTCATGTCGGCCAAGTATACTCAAATACATTTCTTCAGTTTAACTCATCACATGGTCCAGGGATTTTTTCACTCTTCACAAAAACCTTGATAGCAAATATTCTGTGTAATAAGTCAAAAGAAGACAGCACAGAAATAAAAGTCAAAAAATAAGCAGGTGGTTACAGCAAACCGGTGAAGTTGGGGCACTTCAGCATGGAAACAGTGAATTAATTCATGCAGGACTAGTATGTTTTAATGTGTAAAATTACATTTTCTCTATGAATTATTTTTACAGCCCCGAAATCACAATATCAGTCCGATGAGGCAAAGAAGTGCCACCATCCTTAGTTTAGCTCATCTGTGCTATGATTGACAACATGGCCTTGCACAACATTCTCCGCTCATCCACACACATCAGTCACATCATGCTGTGCTGAAACAGTGCCGAGTGGGTGGTGAGTGTTGTCACTCATCGCCAGCAGGGGAAAAAAAAAAATATGTAGGAAGACAGGAAACAATTGTTGCCACCCAGACACTACTGCTTTGGACAGCGTAGTCAAGTGGAGTTTTGAGAATTCTGGGGCAAGGACAGCGAGGGGCTGTTTTCTTCCCTCATGTCATCTTTTGACTGCACAGTAATGTGTGACTGGCTGTCTGACAAAAAATCTGAAAAAACAGATGCAGGCAAGAAGGGAATCGACAGGTTGAGCCAAATGCAGAGTCTCCAGGGAGAGGAAGAATTGTCGAGCAGAAGAATGAATGAAAATTCACTTTTTTTTTTTTTTTTAAAGCGCAGTTCCTACCTCATGCTCACATTGTGAGTGACAAAAAATATATATAGGCAGGGGAAATTATTTAAGAGACTGAAAATCTTGAGCTTGACCTTGTCTAGTGAGGTCAACATCTCTTTCAGCCAGTGAAACCTTGTGATTATGATTTTCACACAGACTGCTTAACCAGAGAATGTGGTAACTGCACATAAGAACTGTTCCTCAACAGTAAAAATGTACATGTTTCTTCCTGACATGACCCTCCCAATTATCTGAGCTTGGGACAGGAGTAAACTTGATGTTGAACTATGAAGGTCAACTACTTTGTTGATATATGCATCACAAATAATTTGTATGTTAAAAGAATTAAAATGCTTTCTATTAATAAATGGAAATTAATTCCCTGTTGGTGCCCTTACAGCAACATGATTGCAGTCAATAGAACCGATTACATACATCAGGAAAACGGCACATTGCTGCAATATGTGCTTCTTTATTTCCCTGTTCACCAACAGTGTAAGGAAACTACACTTACATTTGTGAGAGACCAATGATACCTCCAAACGTCCAGAGTAATACAGCTAAAGGTTGGTTGTGATATTCCTGAACTGTCAGCCGATTCCCTCTGGAAGGTGCCCATAACCAGAAACCCCCTGCGTTCCCCTCATGTGGATCAGAACTTTAAAAGACCTAGGCCTTGTTAAGACTGCAGTCCAAAACGGCATATCCAAATTGTAGATTGATTTTTGTTGGCAGTCTGGAGAGCTGATCCGATTTTACTGTTTTTTTTCCCAAAAGCTGATTAAAACCACAAATGGAGGTGGTTAAGAATGTGAGATGTGTTTCAACTTGAACATCTGTATCACTCAGATAAGATTTGTCTTCCCCGGGATTCCACTGAATGCGTATTCATCGTGTAGCATCTCAGCTGCGGCATCGGAAGTGATGCGCATCCGCTTTAGTCAGTGTGTCACCTTCCACTGACTCTGTTTGCGTCATGTATCAGCTTGTTCCATCAGTCTGTTGCTCCCACAGAAAATATGCGAGTGTTCTATTTTTGCTGGGTGGTGGAACATAACACTTCAACATTCAACATTAAGCATCCCTTTTTTTTCAGAATAAAAGCCCCTGTGTTGACACCATATTGTATTGCTGTGTCCCTCGCAGAGCGCCATGTGGAAGACTCGATTAGACAATGTCAATACGGACATATGCAGATCAGATCTGATCACTTGCAATATAATAATGACCAAATAGTTCAGAAGAAGAACAAATTCCGCTCGGATATGCTTACAAATCTGATTTGGGCTGCAGTCTAAACAAGGCCTAAAAGATCCTTTGCAGTCCATTTAACTTAAATGGTTGAACTTTGACTTTGGTCTCGCAGTTGAGTCCAATTTCTTCCATTTAACATTTTTCTCAATTCAATTCTTCATCACCACATTCAATAAGATGTAGCATACATTTAAAAGAAATATAACCTTGTTTGACTAAGGTCAGTAACTCTGTTTTAATTGTGCTAATTAAAGCCTAAACTTGTTATTGCACAGTGTAATGGTGATAGAAACACAGCACCTTCCGTGTTTGTATTGCTCCCTATAATCTTTGCTCTTGCAGCTATTCTCTCTCAATTAGTGACAAAGGAACTCTTAAGTGTTGACCTGGGATTTATTGTGGTTTTGATGCAGTTAGGTTGTATCCTAACAGGTTTCTTGCTACTGCTGCATTTTTACTCCAGTGACCAAATAGAAACTAATTGTGTCAGAGCTCTGTTGTAATCATGTGTGGGTTTATTTTCCAGTTCCTGTTTTATTTTGGTACTCACCTGTTTTCCTGGTTATTGTTTACTATTCCTGCCATTTAAATGACAACGCCCACTTCCTGTCCCTGTTTTTACCCAGTCAACCTGTGTATATATTGTCCAAGGCCGTTTCTCAATACCCAAGTAAGCAAGTATGTACTTGCATACTTGGGAAGTACTACGGGGTTTCTCTGCTGATATGTTCCGGTGAAATTGCATTGCTCTCCTAGTATGTGCCTATTACTCTTTCACTTGGTTTGTGCTTCTGGTTTTTGGATATTTTTCCTTGTCTAATTTGTTTGCCTGGCTTTTGACTGCCTTCCTGTGTATGGCTCTGCCTGCCCTCTGGATGAAGTGTTTGAATCTTGAAATGGACTCAAGCTTTTGTCTTCCTTGCAGCTGAGTTATGTCTCCAAGTGTAATCGTCTGCCAACCTTTTAAATGTTGCATGAAATGCTTAACTGCAGTCAGTGTCTCACAGGCCACGTTTATAGGTACAGTGGAAACCCATCTTGTTAAAACAGAAATACCTTAATCGCCCAATGACATAGTCCAAAAAAAGGAAGGTTTAGTTCAGGAGGTTTGATCTGTTTAGTCGGTTTACTGACATAGGTCAAGATACTGAGAATATATAGTCCAATAATCAAAACAAACAAATCCAAAGGGGGCTGAGAGGTTGAAAACAGAAGGAGAATACAAAAAAAAAAAGAAAACCCTGAACAGGTCTGGCAAAACACACTCCACAATCTGGCAGACAATGGTGGAGGAGAGCTGCTGCCTGATTAGGGAGAATGAGCAGGTGGGGAGGTGAAGCCAGCTGAGGTGATTGCCTTAGTCAAGACAGGATCTGACATGACAGCAGAGTTAATAAGAGTTAACATCCTGGAATGTAATATTAAAAATGATCAGAACTTGCGACAGAAATATCCTGTTAGCAGCCGTTCTTTGTCTTGCTAATGCCAGTGGCCAGAGGCGAATGACCAGACTGGTTTGAAATAATAGAAAGAGTAACTCGAATATTCGTTTTAGCCAAGGTAGGAAGAGGACTTGTGCCACATAATGAGGCAGTCTATGTAGCTAATGAAGTGGTCAGTGAGCATGCATTTTGGGTGAGTAGATGGACAGCTTAATGCAACAGGCAGGACAAGAACTTTTACCTCCTCTGAGGTACAAGGGGCATGAATGTCTTGAAGTGTCCATATGCCTGTTAGACTTTCTTAAAATTAAACTATGTATAGTAGTGTATTATACTATGAAACACCAGTAAAACTTCCACGGCAATGTCAGCAGCCACAGTTAAAACCACAACTAATTATGATTAAGTGTTGTTAGTGTCTGAGTTGGTGTCCCAAGTAACAGTTTAATGTAGTAATGACGCGGATACACACACAAAAGCAGCGTTAATTGGAGCTTCCGGTCTGTGTCGCCTTTAAGAAAGCGAACGTGCTCCTAGACAGATAAGGGAAGGAAACGAAAAATAGGAAGTCAGATCCTTATTTGCTTCTACATTTAAAAAATAATACTTGTAAGATTGCAAATGATAATGCAACAGTTTGTGATCTTACTGCACGTAACATCCTTTGCTTTATCGCTGTGTTTTTTGGGCAGAAACTGTTGGACTTGTAGGATGAAAAAGCTCTAAACCAAGTAGCACAGAAAAGCCTATGTGATGGCCGTGATGGTCCTGGAAAGAACTACAATCCTTTATGTAGTGGTCAACTTAACCGTGGCAGCGGCATATTTATCACAACAGGCCTATTTGACTGTGCAGGTGTAACTAACAACATTACTGATGGCTCTGTCCAGAGCAAGTGTCCCACTAAGCCTCACCAGTGAGCCAGCATGCACCAAAGCAGTGGCTGGCAACTAGAACGAGAGCATCTAACCTATATGCTGTATGGCCATTATTAATGTGATTAACTACACCTGTGCTTTTGGGCTCTGACTTATAAAAATGTCTGCCCTGAAGAAAAAAAACCAAACTGTTATAAATGATTATGACTGTTGTAGTATGTTGGCGCTCCTTGACCAAACTTGTAAAGCCAACATTTTTGGCCCAATCACTCAGGAAGAGGTTACATTTTACAAAGCTTAATTCCAGGACTATATTCATGACATGTTCACACCACTCCCACCAGGACAGAAAAGCTTAAGGAAAAACAATTTTTTTTTTTATGTTATATAGCCTTGATTTAAATTGTTATTGAACTTATTGCTCTTGCCTGAACGAGCAGCTTGTCCTACCGAATCTAAACGTCACCCTAGCGAGATACAGTAATTAATAGAAGCATTAGTCAAAGTGCTTTAACATGAGAAAAGAGTCACTTCAAGAACATTTTGAAATGTCCTTCTCCAGCAGCCGTGATGATGGATTCGTGCATTTCAGGATGAACACATGGGAGCCCTCCATCTCCTGAGATAGTGTTTGGCAGACTAAATCGACAGACAGAGGGTAGGTTCTGGATATAAATGAATGTGTGAGCATAAACCTGAGGCTGTATTCCAATTTAACCAACTGGGTTTTTTTATTTAGCGGTATAGCATAGTTGATATTGTCCTTCATTTGGACCGGAATGCTTGTCATTCACTTGGAGTGGTGTCCAGTGTTGCTATATTGCATTGTGGGTCTGTTGCTAGGTTTTGCTCTCCACAGCAGATGTGGAGACATGTTCAAGGCACTCTATTCATTGCAAGACAATTTCACATATTGTACATATAGTCATAAATTGGCAAAAAGAACAAACGTCAATGCAGAACATTTCTGGACATCAAATGGTTGGAAAATAATAGGGCTCGAACCATATATATATATATATGTTCTTCCCTTCAAATTCAAAATAAATGTAAGAAATAAATAAAGCTGCATCATATGAAGGAGTGCAATGGTGAATGTCTATTGACAATATTTCTGTATTTCGCCCTCACAGGCAGCATCCAGGAGTTTGAAACTTCTGATACAAGCTTCTTGGAAAAAATGACATTATGGAAGAGACTGGCGGCGTGTCTGTGATTTTTTAATGTTTATCTATGGAAACATATCTTACAATGGCGCCTTTTCCTTGTGTAGTTGCATCAATGTTATATAGCCAGAAATAGTGCAAAACCTACCAAAGTCGTCCTTTTTGGCATTTCTGTCACGTTAGCTGCAGCTGGCAGCAGTGCCATTTCCGTGTGTAGTCAGCACAAGAAAGCTTTGTTTATATCTTTAACCAATGATACTGTATATCACACATATATACTCAATGTTTGTTAAACCATAGATCTTTACTTAGCATTGGAAATGCTAATTCCCAGTGCAACTCCAACAAGGAAGGCAACTGAGCGTCCTGCTGGAGGCTGCGTCAGACAGGGTATTCAAAATCGGGACTGTCCGAGAAAGAGAAGCAAGGCAATTCAGCAATAATCAATAAAACCGGTCCTTTTCTTGTACAAATGGATGCTGTAAAAAGGGAGACCGTGAAGAGGCTATCCAAGAGCGAGGGGAAAACGTGTCAACCAACATGTTTGTCGAATTTTTTTTTTTTTTATGTGTGATGATTATCCAGTAATGGTGTCCAATGTATTTTCCCAGAGGAGCTTTGTGAAGTCATTTTAATAAAAACAATAAAAAAATAGCCAAATCAAAAGACAGCTGCTCTTTGGTGACCGCCATGTTGGATGTATATAAAAGCTGCTTGACGTCGCTTCTTCATCACCAAAGCCCGCCTCTAGTGCAACAGGGGTTTGTGATTGGTTCCCTTTTGCTCAGCTGGATTCATCCAGGCTAAACCAATTAGTGGGGAGAAGTCCAGCCCTCTGTCTAAGCTCTTTTTTTAGGGAAAACTCATGTATAGTCTTGAGCCAGGTTGTGACAGCAGCTACAGCTAGAATTAGAATTAGTTTTGTTTGCACACAAACACACACCACTTAGTGATAGTGATTTTGACCTCTGCATTCATGAACACTCGGGGCACAGCAGTGGGCAGCACCAGGGAAGCAATGGGGAATTGGGTACCTTTCTCAGAGGCAAAACAGCCCTTGATATGTGCCGGGATTTGAACCGACCTTTGGCCATAGGCTGCCATAATACATAACATAAAGCTAATGAGGGTGAGCTGATATTGGCACAGGGTGTTTTATAAAATGCATTCCTGCTCAACTCAATTCATTAAGTATTTCTTTTCATACAGCAAGAGATGCTGACCCTTGGGATTAATACAGTATAGAGACCAAATCCAGGTCTCTGCTGACCCTGGCGCTTTGTTGTGTTTAACCTCCACAGCCCTTTGACAATCACTCCATTCTATTGAATAAAATCATGAAAAAAAAAAAAAAAGTAGTACACATTTTAGTCTATTACCAGTGCGTAACATTTAGGAGGGATTATTGGCAGAATTCTTATTGGTGTGAAGGCCGCTGTACTTCGCTGAAACACTTTGGGAAAGGGACTGGTCAGTGGAGGAGTCCTCCATTTGTTGTATTCACAAGTTCTTACACAATGGACCTTCAGCACAAAAGCATCTAAAATAAAATGGACACCAATAAAAACTGACAAAGTAAATTCTCAAAGTCTATTAATATACAACCTTTTTTCTCCTATTTATTTTCTCTTTCTTCTCCATCCTCGTCTAGACGTACAGTACAGTACCAGCACTGTGCTTGCCCTTGTGTGTCAGGATGTGCTGTCGGCTGTCCCTGGGTTGCCAGGTATTTAATTTCAGAATCAATGTCCATTCTCTAAATGTTCTTGGTTGTTTTTCCAATATAAAGCTTTATTGTGACCACATTAGCATGGAAATATTGAAACTTCTAGTGTTGGTGTGTGTATACCTGGACATGTACACTGGTTATGGTTTGGTTAGGCTGTCTAAATGAATAAATGCCACAGTCCTTAAAAGGATATTTGTGTGCGTGTGTGTGTTTACTTGTCCGTGTTACCTCTTTAGCACCTTATGGTTAGGGTTTGGCATTAAGTGGTTATAGATCAGGTTAATGCTTTGTTTAGCCTGTGCATATGAATGGAACTCAACGCAGTGTCCTAAGAAGAATAGCTGAGGTAAACGTGTGTGTGTGTGTGTGTGTGGGAGAGAGAAAGAGAGCATTTGTATGTACAGTATGTGTCAGTGCATTTGTGTGGCTGGCTAGCTGGGGGGCATAAAGCTGAGAGTAGGACATTATTAAAAACCATCTGCTTTCCTGCAGAGTCAGAAGGCCGCCTGGACACAGCCTCTTAACAGGCCTTGTTTTCCTAGATGCCCCAAGGCAATATGACAAATTTCGAATGCTTGAAGTAGAAGGCAAGTGGGGGGTAGGGGGTGTGAGGGGTCCTGCATACCACTACTCACTTGAATTTTGCAGGCACATATTTATTTATTTATTTTTTTAAACTTTAGGGCATCATTCTCCACAAGACAGTCACATGATTGGTGGTGTTTTGCATGTTCTCCATATTTTATAATTCCTCTATATTCTCTAAGCTTCTTTTAAGTGGAAAAAGCAACAGAAAACACTCTAATCAGGTACATGTTTATCCACAGAACAGTTTAGATCATTAGAAAACAATATAAATGCTTCCCATTTCTATTGAACCAGCCACATTTAAGGTGCAACCTAGTGAACAAACAACTGCGTCCATGGAAAGATAACTAATTTATGGTTGAATACTTGCGATAATATAATCAAGCAAAAATGAAAATGTGGTCAATAAAAAAATATTTTTGATTTGCTGTTTTAATATTTACCCACTGAACTATGGAAATGTCAGTTATAATATGAAAATGAACCCCTTTCCCAGAATTTAAATTTTAATTATGTTTGCTCATTTATATTTAAACCTGTGTTTTTGCAATTATGTTGATATACCATAATTTCTCTCATGGAGTAATAAAGCGGAGAACCAATTTTCTCTTACAATAATAACACAGAGGATTGGTTGCACAGTGTATTTTTGTCACTTTATTTAAAAAAATGGGCAATGTCTCTTTGGCAGATTTGATTATATGAAGTGAATGGAAAACAAAAAGACCAACTCCTCAGGACTTTGGTGGGTTTGTTACAATATTTTTTCTCCTGTGTGAAATAATCAGTGTAGTGTTTAGTCTGGCACGTCTTTTACTGCAGCGCTATATTAAGACACACTCCGATGGAACATAATTATTATTGTGACATTTGCCCATTTGAGAGCGAGTATAAAATGCAAGTCATAACATCTCCATCTGAAGTTATCAGGCCTTGTGGGACTTGAAAACATTTTGTTCCCTATGCATTCATGGTTTGCGCATTTATGTTTTAACAAAACAAGAGGAGTACCTTTTTATCTAACGCAGAAACACTCTGTCTTTGTCTCAGTGTCTGTGCTGTGAACGGGCCTGTGAGGACTTACAGATGCAACAAAGTGAGTGGAACACTATGGGCTGCCTCTGCCATTTCCTGCAAACAGTTACACTTTTCGGGTCCACTCCTCTCAAAGAAGCGGCCACAATTTGACCATTCGCTCTCAAAGACCGTGACATGCTTGATAATGGGGAGTTAGGGAGTGTGGTTCTAAATCTCATGCTGAGGGCAAGTGTCCCACTCATGCGGACACATGTGGCTAACACACAGAATTTATGAGATTAAGAAAATAGCACTTTCTAAAAATGCCTTTAAAACAAGAGCACTCAAAGAGCACAGACCTCCACCAAGGCTTAAACACTTTGTCATTTCCACACCATCACACTGCCTCCACTAAAAGCTGTTACCCTATCGGTGCAGCAATCAGCATTGGGATGTCTTGTTTCTTCAGACTTCAATCATCCAACACGATAAATAACACCAAACAAGGGTCAATAACAGAATAAGCTGTTTGGCATTAGCAGAGAAGATTTGAGGAGTTGTTCATGGACACAACCCACATACTCAACTCTGCTGCTCAACCCACAAATGCATTTTCCTTACAAATGTGGCACCTTTTAAAAGGGAAATAAACAGCCTTTCCAATGGTATAAGAGGTATTGCCAAGAACCATTGTTACAACAAAGAAATAATCCAGCAAACACAAATTTCCTTACTTTTTGTGCTAAATTTAGCCGGCGGTGTTGGCAGCATAACTCAGCTGTCTCCTCCGTTTCTGTTGCTTCCTTGCAATCACAACAAAGTTTGTACCGCTGCTCCACATCACTATTTAGGACAGAAACAGATATACATGCTTTTTGGTCAGGAAGTTTAGATTCTGATTGGATAAGCTTACACATCCACTTTGGGCTGCAGTTTAAACAAGTCCAGTCGTTTGTCTCCTCTATTTGTCAAACCTCTGACTATATTGTTGCGATAGAGACATATGAACTTGTTCAATGGGACTAAATTTAAAGCGTCGTCAAATCTAGATCAGCTCTGCATGGATTAGTCTGATGTTTGAGTGTCTGATCTTGCATAAACAAACCAAATTCATTCAAATCCAATGAGTTTTGATATTTTGTTTTTACATTTTTGCCCATTATAAGAGTGGAATTCCTTGAAAATGTTTCTTGCTAATAATATAAAATGAACATACTTAGGCCAGTCACCTACCCATCACAAAAAAAAAAAAAAAAAGAAGGCAAATTTACAGATTAACATAACGTCTTTGGTGGAGGTAATAAAATGACTAAACCAAACCAAACCAGCATACATTGAATTTACCGCACTTGATTAGGTTTAGATTATCGGACCTCTAGCTTAGTCTTTCCATGTTTGCATCACAGCACAATATCCTTTCTGTTGTGTTCAATGACCCTGTTCCCCTCCATCTTCTTTCTTCTTTTGGCATAAACAGACAATGATGACGTCTGCGTTTTCCTTCCCCCTGACTGGCCCTTCACATGGCTCAGCAGCTTAACTTGACAGCTACACCGCATGTGGGTTCAATTGCTAGAGATGAAAGCCTTTTGCAGCGTTGCTGATAGAAGCCTCCATTTACCTTTTGCCCTTAGGCAACTGGAGTGAAGGAATAAGGTTAAAGCCATGCTGGTAGCAGAGACTAAATGGAACATGATCTCTCAAAAGTAACAGTAACAAGGAACATAATGGGTTAGTAAAAAAACACTTTCTTGAAAGTGTCTACATCTAAAATGTGTAAAACTGCGGCCATTCGCGTCTAAAGTGGGTACTGCCCCCTCAATTCCAAAGAATGGGGAGTGTTGGGTGCCAGGAAGTTTCCAAAACACGGAAACAAGGCAGTTGCTGAGACATTTTCACAATGTCAAAGGAGATGACAAAGCAACAATTACAGATTGTAAAAAACTTGTATAGTCCACAAACTATTTATGCAGGAGAGAAAAAATTAATTGAAGCTTAACAGCTTACCTTCTTTAGGAGGAAATTATCCACACTATTCAATTCAATTTTATTTATATAGTGTCAAATCATAACATACTCTACATTATCTCAAGGCACTGTACAGACAATAGTCACTAGTAGCTCTTCAAATTTCCAATGCCGACCCTTGTCTTGCTTTTCTGATCGGTCCTAGAAAACTACAACAACCACATTTGTTGACATGTTCCAATCCATCCATCTCTCTGCATATGTCATCCGGACCATCCGATTGTGAACAGAGGCATTTTTGGAAGTGGTAGGTGACTATACTCTTTCCAGACTGCCTTGTTATGTATGGAGGACCAAAAGGGACAAAATTAAATAAATAAATACACCATTAAATCATTCATTAAATGTGTCATTAAATAATGAAATGTGTCATTAAATACATTTAATTAATTAAATACACATTTAATTAATTAATGACACATTTCATTATTTAATGACGCATTTCATTATTTAATGACATATTTAATGAATGATTTAATGGAGTATTTATTTATTTATTTAATTTTGTCCCTTTTGGTCCTCCATAGTTAGGCTACTACTACTGAGGAATTGATTATTGAAGGAAATATGTCTGCCTTCGCTCTGCTAGGGAGTAGAACACCCCTTTCCAGCTTGTTAGTATTAGCATTTCGGGTCTTCCTGCTATCCATTAATATCCAGTACTTTTCAGCTAACAGAGTATCAAATCAGTCTCATTGTGAATTGTGATACATCCGCAGGGTGGCCAGGCCAGCCTGATCGTGACTCTTGCCTGACTGAAGGTGGACATGCAGTAGAAATTTGACTCCCAATCGCGTCATCTGTGTGTTAGTTCAACTGTGATTTAGAACAATTTCAGTCAGACAAACATGTTAACATTTTAAAAGTCCGGTTTTAGTCAGACTAAAACAATAATTGTGTTTTCTAATGTCATTTTGAGTGACAATGAGTGGTGCAACAGACCGAAACACAAATGGAAACACCAACAGAACTTACAGGCAATAAAATGAGCATCGAGTAAACTCATTTGAATGTAACAGACATTTGTTGGTTGCTTTTAGTGAGGCTTTTTTGTCATTTATTCCCCACTAGCTGTATTCAGATGATACTATTGTAGCCTCTGATATAAAACCCAGCCCAAAGAAAGTTTTGATATGTAGACAAAGAGTTAGGTTATCTATGTCCCTGGAGAGCCTATGACTGATATGGAGCGCTAATATATAGGTGTGAGTTGTTATGTCAAATGTTTGATGAATGACAGCTGGTTGTCAGCAATTATAGTGACATTGTTGACATGCAGCAGGGGTCACTGTGGTGTTGTTAGTGGTGATGGAAAGATCTTGCAGAGGGCAGGGGCAGCCTTGAAAGAAGAGCACTTACTTCACTCTTGTCAAGGCTGAACTGAAGGTACTGGCCAGGCATTCATACAGAAATGTCAGTGTGGCATCAACAAATGAATGCTTCACACTGTGTACTGCCAGAGGGAAAGAAAAGGTTAGACTGAGTGTCATCAGCGCAACAATGACAGGTAATATTAGTGGATGACAGAACAAGGACATTTCCAGAGCGAAGAGGAAGCGGTTGCAACTATGCTGAGCAGGATTCCATAGGAGAGGATATTTGGTGTCAATAGCAACTTAAATGACACTAATAAGATAGAGGAATGAAGGACAGAAGTCCAGGTCAGCGATGTGAACAATTGGAATTGTGTCAAAAAGATTCATCTCCGGGAGTGAACAAAATGAACTATAATAAGGCAAAACCTGGGGACTGAGGGACAGTTTTAGCAATAAGCACCACATTGACAGCTGGAAATGTGTGAACACAACTAGGATTTGCTTAATTTGCAGCATCACACATACAGTATGTCATCAGGGAAACCATGCAGGCGTTATTCATACATGATGTTAAAAAAAATAAGCATTTAAGTATCAATATTCTACTGTCACATTGGCCAGTTAACTTGCATAAGCTAAAATTGGTCACAGAAAACATGGGATTTTTAATTGCATGCTGACATTTAGAGAGGATTGTGTAATCTGTTCCACAAAAGACACATTACACAGAGGATAGAACTATAAATGACTCATATATTGTACATTTTCTTGAAAGACTCCTCTCCCTTGTTTAGGCATATTTGGATAAAGGTTTGACTTTAATTCTAGCCTTTAAATTCCATTGTATCTATAACATCCGTTTGGTCAGTTACAGATACAATATGAAAAAAAAATGGTGTCAGATCAGTATGTTTTTGCCTTATCAACCCAGGAACCCATGGGAAATAACTAGAACTGTCAGAATGAATGTGATAATTGCATTAAGGGACAAACATGAATCATTATTTTTATAGCTATAGCCAAGGTCACCTGTTTCCTACTGCCTAAGACAACAATTCACTTCTGAATCTTGTTTTACTTTGAAAAACTAATAAAACTCGACGGCTCAGTCGACAAGTCAAAAGTAATATGTACCTTGTGTAAAATGGAATCAAATCATCACCAAAGCATGTCAAGGTTGACAAGCTTCAACTGATGGAGCTATGGAGTATTTGGTTTTGTTATATACTGTACTTCAGGGCAATGGTAGCTCAGTGGCAGAGAGAGTTGTCTTTCAATTGGAAGGTTGTGGGTTCAATTCCTGGCTCCACTAGTCTATATGCCGATGTGTCCTTAGGCAAGCCACATGTGCGATAGCGTAATGATGAGTGATAGAAAATGCACTGGGAAAAATGACTGTGGTTGTGTTGCCAATCTCCAGGGTGCACTCAGTAAACAAAATTTACAAAATATATATAAAAAAAAAATGCTATTTTCAAAGCAAACCAGGATCAAAGTCAATCAAAATCAGTCAGTTTATCATATAGCAAACTTACCTACTCTGTAACCCACCCCATTCTCACTCAGTAGGAGGTAGACCCCTCATTATATTGGCCCTATGCCCCTCCCATTCGTACACAAAATATTCAAACATCAAAATAAATCATCACAGGTATGATTAATCTGCCAAACAACCCACTTGAAAATAAAACCATAATATTCCCCAATCAACAGTGCTATAATAATTGCTTCGCAACCAATACCCAGAGGTGGAAAGAGCGATCAATTATTCTACTCCAGTAAAAGTACCACTATTTTGAGTATTTTACTTAAGTACAAGTATAAGTAGTGGTATACAAATGAGAGATTAAGTAAAAATATAGCTTTAATTGTTTTCAAAACCTTTACAAATTAAAGTGCTGACAAAATAAAATTTGTAAAAACAATGTATCAGTCAAATGGGTCAAAGATCACAAATGCTTTGACTTTTCTCACTCACTCAGGGACCTTAATACTGTGCAGTGTTATGATAATGCGTTATAAAGGGAATGGCACATGGTCTGTATTGATGACCACTTGCTTTTCACTACCATGAAAAGCACTCATACTTTCACACTGTGCAGCACACACATCTTTCATACCCATTCACATGCTGCCGACACAGTCATCAGGAGCAACGTGGTCACATCAGCATGTAGACTAGTGGAGCCAGGAATCAAACCCACAGCCTTCCACTTGAAAGACGACTCGCTCTACCACTCGGCTACTATTGCCCCCATGTAGGCAATATACCATTGATAATATTACTGTTGTAAAGCAACATGTTATGTAAAGGTGTGTCTATTTTTTTTCTACAGCAGTCCTGCTTCTTTTCTTCAATAGATTTTCTTCCCCTTCTTATCCAGACCAGGTTCACAGTAGGAACAGGACAGCTCTCATGTTGATTTTTCTTTGGCTGGGAGATGTTAAGCATTGTAGTGTTCTGAATCTGTCAAGGTGACCAAACCTAAAACACCTCCAGCAAAAGAGCCTAAGGGTTTTTTTTTCTTTAGAGGTGTGGAAACCACCTTATTTAACTCTAAATCTGAAAAGAGACAGTATTTCAGCTGTGAATGGAGAGCTGCCACTCTATGGACGAATCTCTCAGTGGCTGCTGAAATCCACAGACACAGATGTGGTTTTTGTGGGCTTGTTACAAAATATGTAAGAGAAGGGAAAGCAACAAATGTTGAGATTACAGAGAGAGGGACCATGAAAGAAAGTAAGGCACCATATGGGCTGCGAAACATCTGGTGCCCCAGGGGGTGGAGAAATGGATGGCGCTCCATTACTCCCATGGCTAATCCATTATTATGATTGAATAAATAAATAAACCATTTAGTCACCTACAATTATCTCAAAACCTGAAAGGTTCCAGAGATTTCATTGTTCATCTGTCTCATTAGCATACTGTCATTTTGTTCTTTTCTGTTTTTGTTTTTTTTGAACAGTGCTGCCAATATTACAGTTTATAACATATTATTATTTATTATCGCTTAACCAATGAGGAGGGTATATGTTTGTCTTTCACCAGTAATAATTGTTCAGGCCAAATAAACAAAATGACAATAACAGCAGACGGAAAAGAAAACATTGACTTCTGGGTGTATTGTTTTCTACTACTTTTAAGGTCAGAATAAATGAGCAATACATTGACTTTCTCCTGGGGAAAAACAGCTGTAGCAGACTTCAGTTGTTAGTTGTTTCTGGAGAACTCTATGTGCTATATTTCTAGGATTGTGTTATGGATCTTTTCTAGCCTGGCTAATGCCAGATCGAATTTCAATCTAATCTGAGATATCCGAGTGTAAGTCCGTAAATTCTATATTTATATTAATATAGATTTATATTCTGATTAGTCACAATAGTTTGTAATCTTTAAAAAGTTGGTCCCCACACATTTTTTTGGGGAACACTATATTAATTATTTACCCAAACAAGAGTATAAACCAAACCACAAGCCAATGGTTTTTGACAGAGAATGTTACAGTTAATTCAGTTAAGGTTATATCATAAGCTATACTATATAAACTGAAAAAGAAATGGTTGACACACTTTAATAAGTTAATTCAAATTGAAGTTAGCAAGTTGTATGAAGACAACTTAACTTATTTTTTTTTTTTACATTTGTCAACCATTTTCTTTTTTTCAGTGTAGTCTTCTCTGCCACTGTCAATGACAAGTGAATACACAGCAGGTAGCACACTTCAACACCACCAGTTTAACTAAACAGATTTCTATTGTGTCAACATTTGGCAACCTGCTGCAAAATACAATGAAACACTGAAAAGAAATGTAGACATTTTAGACAACGATCCAAACCCAAATCAATTAATGTGAGTTATTTAGCCAGAGAAGAGTACAGTTTACTCACAGCAGTGTATAATAAGTGTTTCTGAATACAAAGGCTCTTGTTGTCGAGGGTCTTCCCTGTAGGTGTGCTATTCACTTAGCAACAAAGCTCCAGGGGGAAAAAACACTAGAAGATGAAACAAATTCCAAGGACTTTGTAATAATCCTTTTTTGCAATTAAATATCCACATATTTTTGTGGCCATTATTTGCTTATTGAACATTCTGTGCTTAGGCACCATCTCTGCAGCTGGAGACACACTAAAGTATTATTGTTATTATATATAAATGTTTGTATCTTACTTTTACAATTTGGGACAACACAACGCTCAATGTTTCATATGTTTGATCAATAGAAAAAACTTAATATTGTCACTGAACTCCATGGTGTTGTTTCCTTTTTCCTCGTATTGTGGCTTTTTTGTTTGGGTGAAAAATAAAACACTACAGGGAAGAACAACCACAGGGAATCACCTGTTTTGTAGTGGGTTCACCAGGTTTGAAAAAAGTAAAACAAATTGTGAAGGAGGGTTTCTCAATAACCAAGTATGCAAGGATGTACTTGTGTAGTGTATGTGTATAGTGTATGCATACAAATACAATGGACCAGTGCAACTTTAATATCAATATGAAATTCATAGTTAAGATAAATTAAACTTTAATAATATACAAACTTTCAAACTGTCAGGTCAAAACCACTTGTGTTGTATTTGTTTCACAGATGAAAAAAATATATAAATCAAGTATCTCTCAGGTTCGAGGGTTTGCAAACTTGTATCATGTAGACTGCAACAACAACTAAGTTGAAATTTAATAGTAATTATACATTCCAACACTGAAACACAGTGGCCCAAAATTATATCGGGTAGATTGCAACAACAAAGCGTTGAAAAGACATGACAGCACACAACACATAATGCAATCATTTTAATTACTAAATGTAAAAGCCACCTTCATACATTTACCACAGGCATATGTCACAGCACATGTCATTCGTAGTTCTGTTGTAAGACATGTTTCTGTTAGCCTGTTCATCTTGTCTATGTAAATAGTACTCTTTACATTGAAAACTGCATTATTTGTCGTTAAAATAATATAATAATAATCATGAAAATAATGGTTTTTGGTTATTTTTTAGCAAACCACAACGATATACAATTCTACTACCTTTAGTAGAATTATACTACCAAATAACTCCTAAATACAATAATTGCCTACCCAAGCTTTAATGTTTCCTCCTTTGAGTCATCCCTATCAAAATTTTATGTAAATCAGTACAATACTCTCTTTTTTTAATGATATTCACCAGGCGATACTGTGAATAATGTGATTGGAATTTAACTATGTATTGTGTTCAAACTGCGATACCAACAATATTCATTCAGCATAATGTTTTAGAATTAGGGTGAATTTTTGAGTGGGCTATTGACGATCACAATTGTTTCATCATGGAAACATAAAATAGTAACATGGACACTATGTAAAAAAAAAAGTTTTAGACTATTCTGTTATAAAAAAATAGACAAAAACAGTATGAAAACCATAAAATCTTTGGAGTAACATTTCACTCTGTCTAGGTTAAGTCAACACGGTTATTTCCAATCAGACATGTTGTATTGTTGCTGCAGAAAGTGTATAATAAAGGGCTTGAGGCTGCAAGGAGAAGGCCCACCTCTTATTGACAAGTCTATGTGAACATGGAGTTCCATCACTTCATTCATAAAAGGTCATTGATCGTAATTCTCCATTCAGGAATAGTGTCTAACATCTACATTATTTCACAAGATTTTGTGTGGACAGATTGCAGCCTGCACACAATTCAGTCGATAGGCTTTTAACCAGGGCAAACAGTTTCAAACACATCATAGTTTTGACCTCTTTACACCAGAGATGTTCACAAGTCATTCAGGTCAGTCTCTGTCAGGTCTCAAGTCTCTGGTTGAAATTATTTGCAGCACTGTTATAACTCTACCACTCAAGGTCCAATCTGAACCAAGTGTGCTAAGATTGATTATAGTCCCACCCGGAAGAAATATTCTACTTTAAAAAGAAAATCTTTGCCCCCTTGTGATGACAGAAAACAACATATTCTACATATATTTTGTATGCTGATCGCACAGGACTTATCATAGCCACCTAAGAATTGGTGACATCAGAAAAAACACATTACAGATTAAGTGTTACAGTGGCAATAGTTTGAAGTCAAATGATTTGAAAATGGTGCATTGCAAATTGGCTCCACAGCGCCCCCTATAAAACAAATAGCCCCACCAAACGGTTTCACCTGCACACAAGCAAATTGGCACATGTTTGTCAGGATACGATCTAGAAAAAGAAATCTAACTTTAATTATCAGGTTCAAATTTAGTCAGGCCACTCTGGACAAGATAAGGATTAAAGGTTTATTATTTTATTGGTGTCAAAGTTGCTGCTGATTCTGAAGACTTGCTAAAAACATGAAACTGTTTCATGCCCAAACTTGCTATGATTAATATTTAGAGTAGTTAGTGTCAAAGTTTCTCCACACCCAGACTTGTGTAAGGGGAGCAAGGTCCTTTTCAGTGCTACTTAAAGCCCTAGTATATTTGTTTATTCATTTTATTTTATTTAACCATTATTTAATCAGTAATAAACTAGAAAATCTCGATTTTGCAAGATTGTCCTGGCCAAGACGGGCAGCGGTACAGGTTATAGCAAGTATATAACATTTCCAACCATACAATATAATCAATACAATGTCAAAATATTAAAATGCATACAAAACTCTACTTAAATGACACAAAATGCAGTATAAAATAACACCATTAGCAATTTTTCAGTAACAACAAATAAAGTGCATTTAGGCAAAACATCTACAACCAGATGTTTCTGCCTCCAAGAAACATCTGAACATTCTCTCATTCCATCTGCTCTGTGCCTAACACTGCATTGTTACATGTTGTGAATTTAAAGCATGTTCTGTACTGTCTTCCCACAAATGTCGACTGCAATGCAAAGGGAAGAAACACAATAAAAAATACAACAACTTCGTTTTTAACATAACTGTATTTTGCAACATTTTGGTATGATGGTCGTGCACTACAGGATTCATGATGTTTGTCCGTGTTATTAACTGGCTGTATGGACCGACCTCATCATGCAGAATGGCATCTCCGCCTGGTTTGACAACCGTAATTTGCAACTGAAACCACAGATTACTCACTTAATGCTCTAAAGATCATGGGAGTTAGGCAACATCCAACTCTCCAGGCTGTCTTTGAAGAGACAACCAATCAATCAAAAAACAGGCCCCGAAAATAGCCTCAGACTCTACCCATGTGTACTGGCTCCTCCCCTCAGGCTGATAGTGCTTTATCTTAAAAAATCTGAATAAAAAATGGCCAAAGGCCAGTCTCTGTAATTGCTATTAATCAATGCAATTGTAGGTATGTACAATGCACAAGTGTTCCCCCATGTCTTTAGACTGTCCAATTAACCCAATCAATGAGGAGCAATGGGGATTGGGGACCTTCCTCAGAGGTACCCTAGCTCTTGAACTCTTGGGATTCATACCCTCCAGCGACAAGCCAAGTTCCCATTCCATTAGACCATGGGCAATGTGCAATGCACAAGTAAGCTTTTAATTCAACATTCTTTTTATTTTATTAACTCAAAGAGTTTTAAATGGAAACATAATAGTATTGATGTAGCTTTAGTCCAAACACTCCTCCTTATCTGCCCTCTTGCACTCTCAGTCTATTAATCCCTTTCTATCTATTCAATACTTCCCTTCTACTTGACAGGAGTTCACCTCTATAGCTTGTGTCTCTCCCTCTCCCTCCTCTTCTAGAGACCGTTGGTCTTGTGGGTGGAGTCTGAGCTTGATTAGCTCCCACTCTGCTTCAACGCTTGGTGGGTCTAGACACAGTGTGGAGAATAATATTCCAATAAAGTCTACATCAAATAAAAAGTCTCTTTGAGCCCTGTCGAGCCGGACAGGTTTTCGAAGTCTCACTAACCTTTTCTAGTGTGGTGTTTCTAGGAGTCTGTGACATGACTTTCCGCCCCACACAGTAGCAGTTGTAGATTAAGGGTGATTTGGTGGAAAGCTTTTGGTATTGTCAGCAGGTTGGATTTTCAAGTTGAGAGTCTGCTGGAAGTTTTTTTCTTGTATTTCCTCCCAATTTCCTCCAGTGACTCCTGCTTCATGATTGGCCTTGTGTCCAATTCTTTTTCTTCATTTTGATTGAATGACTGGGTTGGCTGTGGAGAGTTTTAATCCCGCTGTCACCTTTTAGAAAGCCAACCTGCTTTGACGTTTCATGTGTCATGACAGTAGTTTTGCTAGTTTCCCAAAAAGCTACTGCTGACTGGACAGAGTGACCAGATGTGAGAGTGTGGACACTGGAATACTTGATGCTTTCACACTGCCAAGCAACAACAGGGTTCCTCTTTGGGCTCTAGTTCCATTCGGAACATTGGTGCTTGGAGGGAAACAGCCCACGTTCATACCATTTTAGTGGAACAAAATGTCCACCACCCCATAATAATTCACAATGATCTTCTGTGGAAAAACTATGGAAGACCAATGCATGAACTGAAATCGCTAAATACTGCTATTAATTCTACAACTATGTTCAAACATAAAATATAGTTTAGATATGTTTATTTTGCATCAGATATGTGTAAATATACTAGATATTTAGGATCATTTGGCTGATTAGGGCTTAAATCAACAGTCAGACTTCGAGGGGCAGGAGAACTGGGATTCAGGACTTTGAAGTGTAGAGGTGTACAGCCTGCCCGAATTTATTAGGAGAAGAAGAAGGTTGCACACTTGGGAGGATCCAGACCCTGGATTGAGTCACATCTTATAAAGGTTTTGGTGTGCGGAACACAGGACTCTGCCTCTGAATATGGTCTACAGGGAGTCTCCAGTCACCTTTTTAAAAACGGCAAGAATAAACATTGTATGGGAACATTTCTGTTTCTGTGTGGATGAGGTCTTAAACAAAAGTTACAAGTCGTGCCAAAGTGAGTCTCACTATTCATGTATGTCACATAAAAGCACACATTTCAAATACACGTAAACCAGACAACTGCAAGTACCTCAAAATGGAAATAACTAATGTCCTTAAAACTGTATTCATCTCAGCCAGCAGCACCAAATAACTACTTCATAATAAATGACAAAAGCTCTCATTTTCTGTTCATGTCATCATCTGAACAGACTGCTATTAGCATTATCCCTTTCTCCGAGTCTCGGTCCCAGTGGAATCATCATTGGATGAGGTATCAAAATAGCTCCCGTTCCTCCCGTCCCCAAGTGACTACACATTCATCAATGGAGGAAATGAAATTAAGGCACTGACAACTTGATAATAAGGGCTTGGATAGAGTAAAAAGAACATTTTGGGGTCGTAATGAGCTGTCATTATTCAAAAAGCATAATTATAGAGGAGAAGGTGCAAAGAAAAAAAAAAAACAACCGGCCTCTTCATTGTGGTTGCGAGGCAACATGAGGTAATGGTTAAACCCGCGTGTTGTTGTCTGTTGTGCTCTTAGATTAATTTGCGTGCAAAACATAACTGTGCTCTCCTTTTGTAAGGTTTTTTTAATTTGGCTTGTGGTATACAATCTGAAGCAATAAGACACCTCACAATGTCTAATCAGGCTTTTGTTAGAGATCATTGTCCTCTTCCTTGAGTCCTACCACTTGTTACTGTAAAACATCACTGATAATTATTATTGCAAAGTTTCCATCATACACGTATGTCTTTCCTCCCCTGATACCCACAAGTTTCGACTTCATCTTGTCAAACACCCCATGCATATGTATGACTTGTTGTCTGGCTTTCTCAATATGTTTATTTTAAGATTTTTTTAAGCTTTACTCATAATTTTGTGTTATTCCGAAGAAGATTGTCTTGATGTTGGAAATTATAATGAGATTTATGTTTCTAGGACACCATCGGAAATGAGGCTTTAGTCTCAGTGGGGTATTTCAAGCCCTCATCTGCTGTTTTCGCTTTTTCTATTTGAATTGAATAACAGAAGCGAAAGATGACAGACAGGACAAAAAAGATACAAAAGAGGATGGAGGCTTCGTTTGAGTACTGAGCAAACAAACGTTGAATAAAACTAAACAGAAACCGCGGGAGTCACAAGCTTTGCAAAGATGCACTGCAAAACCAAGCCAAATATTATATAAGCCAAATATTCTTAAGTTATACTTAAATGTATCATATTTGCACAGACAATTTCATGATTCAGAATTTATTCTTCAAATGAGATTATGTTTTCTATTGCAAAACCTGCTTGATTAGATTATTTGTTTTCCTTTTAGGAAAAAAATAGGAATAATTTCTCGGAAATGAGGCTCAGTTTGGTTTCTTGAAAATATCTTTTTTTTTTTCAATGTGTGACGAGCGCTATTAGTATTTTCTTAGTCCACAAATGTAATACGAGATGTAATAGTTAGTGATCTATTGATAAGGGCATTTTATGCAGAATGTTTTAAATATTGATTTATAGAGTGGCAGGAAATCTAATCATTGCATAAATCGTACTTACTCATACAAATAGGAAAAAAGTAAATGTTTTAACGAAAATAATACTTTTCATATCACGTATTTACATAAGATGATAAGACCAACCTTAATGTTTATGTAACTTCTCATTCATTTTACAGTTATAGGTGGAGGATGCTGTGCTCCTCTTGCTCGTGTGTGATGTATGTTCATGTGTTTTGGAGGCTTGGATGAGGAGGGATGTGTGAAGGACAGGGCTTCTCTTTCTGAGTTTGGTACCACAGCCAAATTGGCACTGGTTCCTATGCTTTGTCTGCACTTTTTCTATGACCCACGAGGGAAAAAAAAGTCACCTCACACGCCGACAGTGTGCATTTCATTTGAAAGTCTAATCTCACCTGGAGAAAACGGATCAGACACAGATGAGGTAATGATGAGAACATGGTGATATTCAAAAGGGCTTGGTGGTTTTGATTCCTAGCTCTGTATCGTCATGTAGCCCCATACAAGAAAGCTATTCTTAATATATATATAATAATATTGACACTTTAAAAAGTACAGTTTCTGGGACAATTTACACACCAGGACTGTTTTAAAGTATTAGTTTAGCACCAGTTCTGGACAAAAAAGCCCAATTAACACTATTTATATATCTATCTACTTTTGCTAGTTTTGTAAATATAACTTTTGTCACAATGTCCCACTCAGGAATGAACTCTGTAAACAACAATCGAAGCACATTCTCTTATACTCATGGAGCAACTGCATTTAGGAGGTGTCATCTCCCATTGTCTTTGAAATGCCAGGCACGCATGCACCTTGCTGGATTGCAATTATAATAACAGATTTGCCAGATAATAAGAGTGGGAGCAGAGAGTTTGTGTGTCTAACAAGCTGAGTGTGCGCATGCTGTGCTCATGATCTATTTTGATGATATTCCCTTAAACTATTTCACCACTGATTTTAAAACCAAGTTGGTCCATAGCTCAAGATTGGAAAAATGCATATGGCCACACTTTATTTTAAAGATAAAGATCAAAAGGTAAGATGTATAAATAGCTGTACCACAGGTAGAAAACATTACAGTAAAATAAAATGTAAAATGTTACCATACAGTGTAAAAACAAGGGCTATGACTTGTTTTCAATGCAAGCAGTTGTCTATTTATTGCAGATGTGCAGAAATGGATGTTTCCAGAACACAGACGCAAGGAGCAGTACTTATACCCACCGTCTTCATACACATCTGTTTCACTTCATTTTTTATAAACATTGAAACCTCTTTGGAAAAACTTTGCGTGTCAGCAAGAGGTGGCTATTGAAAGTGAAAGTGTGTCTGGAGCAGTAGCAGCAGAGAATTGTCACATGATGAAAGGAAATGACAGGTCTGCATAAATGGGCTGTACAAAAAACATTACATACATTAAATATCCACCAACAACTTGTACAAGAGAGAGAGGGAGAAAGACCTTGGCTTTCTCTCGAACATGTTTGACCAAACTTTACTATATTCAAAGAACACCTAAATGCATTGAAAGGAAAATGAAATGCATTTATATCGCTTTTAAGAATGAAAGCATTACTAAAATAAACTAGCTACTATTAATTATTAATCGAATCAACTTCCTCTCTGATCTCAATAGGTCTGGGCAAATTAAAGTGGGTGTTCTCATGATGTCAGCATGTTCTGTCAAATAAAGCATTTTTTTTGTGTCAAAATACTTCATCCTCTCAGGAAAGTACATATTACAAAATAATATTTTTTAATTTGAAATACATGTATCCGAAATATTTCTAAAACTCTCTGTAAGCAGCCACTGACGAGGAAAATAGGTGATTTATTACTGGTCATGGGAATGCTGGTGATATTAATAACAATAAAAGTCAAGGTGTGAGTTAACAGTGGATATCCAACTAAGCCTAACCTGGATATCCTAACCCAAACCTCAGTAAAAGACTTGGTATGTTTCGTTATTTGGCGGGTGAAAATGAACATTTAAATTGTGAATAAACTCTACCATTGTTACCAGTCTATACAGTATTTCAGTAATTAACATGTTTCCTTAATTGCTGATGACACATCATGGCCACTTTATGACTTGGTACAATACATTTCTCACCTAATATACCTTTAGGACCAAATATGGCCATGCATTTTCTAGTTTAACACTCTGTGCTCTCAACGGGAAAATTAAGCCTGCCTTGGTCTGATACCAGCAGACTCTTGTGTCGCGCTGCTTTGCTTTGTCTAATGAAGATGCGTCTAATGGTTGAAAACAAATAGAGCATGCGATATTAGAGGACCTCGCTGACAGGCTCCAATCAAGAACCTCTTCATATTAGCCAAGGTTGTACATTTTTTATCATAAATGATTTTGTGTCCATCGTAAGTGTGTGCACATGTGCTCTGATGTCTTTTCCTCTTTTTAATCAGCATCAGCACCGGAGCCATATATCAAAGGAGCCTTCTTTCCTTGAAGCTGAGTATGCTTGACTAGCTGCAGAGGAGGAATGACAACCAGGTAAGGCCTACAACAACAACAACAACAACACCACCACCAACAGGAAATTGACCACAGTTAAGCTGCACGGCTCATTAGGCTCTGACACAGTCGAGTGGAGGAGCAGAACAGTGGAGCTGATAGACTTCCATAAACCTATAACAGTGAGTGAGAGAATAACTGATCACTGCAGTAGATTAGCGCCGTTCGAAAAACGGAGCCCTCCTGAACTTGTGACATATTGATAAATGAATAAAATATTTGACCTTGTATCATATTTACCCGCTTTTCCACTTCTTTTTTCCTCACTGCTGGGTGAAGCGATCTGGCTCCTTCTCTTCCCTCCCTCCACCTGAGCACCTGTTCCTGATCATTTTATCAAGTCTTTGCCAGATCGCCATTTTACCCAGGTGGTAATACGCTTCGGTCAAATTTAGCTTCTGCTGAATTACCTTCTGTTGTTTTTCCAAACCTTGTTAATCTTTGTTTACCTGTGCCTCAGGTTTACTCTCACCAGCGTGTCCTTTCCTTTGACCTTCCTCAGTCAACCACAACTCCCTGCTTAAATACCAACCCAAAGTTCATTTATACTCAGTTCGCTGAGTGCTCGCCTAATCGCTCCAGGTCCAGGCAACTGTTCAGCTTCTCTCCAAAAGATCCAATCTGGACATCCAAAGAGTACTCACACACCTTCCCCTGCCCGAACCAAAAGGTTTAAATTGCTACTATGTCTACTCCTACTAGTGTTACTGTTGCTATTACTCCTGCAGGCAAGGCTAAGCTGCTGCCAACCAGATGAGGCTTCGAGAGTAGGCGGTGAAACTACTACAAGGCTGCTTTCTTTTTCTGTTTCGAGTTTCCACAAAAGATAGAGTACAAATACTCTGTTACTGTACTTAACTACAACATTCATGCGTATGTACTTTACTCTGTTATTTATATTTTTAGCAACTTTCTTTCACTCCAATACATTTCCCATGACTACCTTTTTTGCTTGTTACGACCAGTTATTTCATCAGAAGAGTTAGTAAATGGTTTGTCTTTATACTGTATAGCATTTTCTAGTCTTTACACTTTATTAATCCAGTCACACCCATCCACTCTCACATTCATACGGCGCATCTTCTACATATCTTTCATACCCAGTCACGCGCTGCTTTGCTGACCTGTCAGGAGTGACGTGGGGTTAAGTGTCTTGCCCAAGGACACATATCAGACTAGCAGAGCCAGGAATCAAATCCACAACTCTCCAGTTGAAAGCTCAACCGCTGAGCTACTGTCGCTCAATTCTAACTCCTCATTTTTTTAATACTTTTCTAAAACTGAAGTATATTTGAAATTAGAAAACAACTTTTGATACAACAGTAATGTTGTAAGAGGTGACTTCAACTTCTTTTACTCAAGTATCCCTTTTAGGTACTATACAAGACTGTCGATGATGCAAAAACATAGCTTCACTTCCTGTCTTCTCTTCCAGGCAAAAAAAAACAACAATGCAGACTTCTGGAAAAAGGCACAAAAAGTGCACAAAGGTGATCCTGAGGTGCAAATGGCAAATTTCACATAAAACATGTGTTTAGTCAAGTAGCTTAAATGTAACCTGTTGACACAAAGAGAGATAGAGAAGATAACTTATTGGATGCAGAAAAGACACAAGACTTTTTACAAAATATTGCAACCTTTTTTAATTTACATGGAAAATCTTCCATCACACCAGGTTGACCAATTACCTTTCATTGGAGTTTGACTTGGCATGATCCATGAGCAGTGACTATGGTATAAGGTACTTTTTTTTATTATTGTTTTTAATATTATTGGATATTGTTATTATTTTAATTTGTAACCTTGTGGATATTGACTTTGGATTTGTCTTGTCATTTGGTCACTGTAACTTTGTTCTTCAAAACAATCAAAAGTTAAATATTAATAAAACAATAACAAAGCAAAACAAACAAAAAACCCAGCAACAAACAGACACATTTTTAGAAAATAATAAAAATAATTATTAGTTGCAGGCCTTTTATTTTAAGTCTCACACAAAAAGGACATTTTTTGATGTGCAGACAATACACCATTGAAACATAGTTTTAAAGAACAGAAACAAACAGTGCACTGTGGCCCCAACAACAAACCTTGACCATACAGACTCACTAAAGCATTTGTGAAACATATTAGTTATTTCTCTCCAAACGTGTTTACACAGTTGTTAAAATTACAAACTTCAAATTCAAACGGCAGATTCTTTAAAACTGTCATATACTGTATTCAGACGCACCGGATGAATCAATATTTCCACAGTGTCACAGTTGTAATGTGAAGATGACGTGAAAACATTATGATTCAGTTTAGTCCTGGGAGATATCATAAGCCATAACCGTTGTTGTTACTTTTCTCATCTCACTCTGGGACACAATTGCCAACTGAACATCTTCCCTCCAAAGTGTTTGACCATGTGTTTTGATGTGTTTGTGTTAAGACGCCTCAGGCTTTGAAGACATTGTACCATAGAGCAGATGTTAATGAAACATACTCCCAGCTCTGAATTATTCAACTCAAAAGGCAAGAAACATGGATAAATGGAGCTCAATGCAAAGTGTTTGTAGCTTAATGTCATGCCAAAACCTTTTCACCTGTAAGCTGCAGCATATAATGACCCACTTTCCTTGAATTGATCTTCTGTGACTAGAGCAGTTCTTCTGCTGAATAAAAGCATTCACTGAGGCACTGAAGGGTTTGCGCAAAACTGTTACATTCAGGCTTTATTAAAAGACAAGCATATTTCCACAGCAGGATCAAACCAGAGGAGATAAAAGCCATCTGGACCAAACTTCATCTTGAGTTAAACATCTTGAGAAGGTATCCCTCTTGTGGTGCCTGTGGAGGTTCAGCAGGAGCCTGCATCACATCTACCCTCAAATTAACTGTAACTCTGGCCCATTTAGCTCTCTGAGTGATCACAACCTAAATGGAGGGATAAGTGTTGGAACCATGTCGTGGAGAATTCCTGGCTATAGATTTAGTCCCTTGCCCTGCAAACCATTTATTGCATTTCTGCTGCGACGTAATCAATCAGTGTCCGGGTACTTTTATGTTTGCCGAGCTGAAAATGTCACAATTAAATTCATTCAAAGCCTTTTAGTACTATGGGCAAACAGCCGTGTTAGCATAATGGAACATTGCAGTAAGAAGTATTTTTGCTCTTATTGTAATTGACTACATGCATTGAATGTCACGTAGAACTTCTGGTTAAATATAAGCCAGCTCTTTAACTTTCATACAGTTGTTGCTGGGGAACTTAGGTAGTGCTAGTGATTAAAATGTCTGGAATAGAATGAAAGCATTTACATCTCCATTTAGCTCTATAGGAGAAAAATGAAAAAGTCCTTTAAATTTCAACATTATGAGGGGACAATTTATATAGCATCTGCAAAATTCTGTTTTTACGTTGCCTTTTGTTTACCCTTTTGATTTGTTATGAGTTTTTTATGGATCCTTTTTTTATTTGGGTTATTGATGTATTTATGTAGGTAATTGTCTGAGTATTTCCATACTGCCAAAAAGGTTGTTTGTCAAATATTCAATTCAATTCAATTCAATTCAATTTTATTTGTATAGCGCCAAATCATATTACTTGTCTATCTGTCAAATGTTGCATTGTATGTAAGAAATACCAAAAAAAAACCTGAATATGCTTTCTGTGGTGAAGGCCTGGTTATTGTTACCACTTGATCCCAGGTCCTTGTCTGGAATCTTCCGTTTAACATCTCCCTTCTTCCATATTTATGAGAAACATGATATAAACATAAAATTCTCTCAATATATGGCAATAAATCCTATACTTACAGCTTCGAACTCTAACACATAAAGTATCTCAGTGATGCCTCTCAGTGAAGAGAGCATTAAGTTGCATATTAAAGAAAAAAACAAGCCTTGGTTGAAAAGGTCCTGAAGAAGCTTATGCTGTCAATCCACAGCCCCTAAAAGCAAATGTTAATGCGCTGTCTGACGAATTATTAATCGCTCCATCCTCAAATATTTTCTCATTCGCTCTCCTGCATGGGCCAGTGTTTAATTTCCATGGCAAGCACGAGTTGCCATTTGCAGACTTTGAGAGCAAATGTTAATTTGCCCCTTGCGCATCTCTGTGCCAGAGGAGCCATAGGGCTGGAAGCTAACACAGTGGTAAAGACAGAGGAGGCTGACTTGGGTATTTACATAAGGTAATGTGATTGAGTAGTTCTCATAGATTTATCCTTTCCTTAGAAACCCATGGGTGATGTGAGGAATAGGAAATAAATGTGTGTGCACAGCCTTTATGAGACACACTTTTGGCCAATTATCGCAAATGTTGCTTCATAGGTTTCAAGATGGATCGAGTAGAAAAACAACTCCACAATGATCGACAGGTTTGGTCGGTGGCTGCATTGACAGCCACAAAGGAGGAAGTTAGGTCATGTACAACCACCACACCCCTGTGTGTGGTGGTTAGTACTGTTGCCTCACAGCAAGAAGAGGGTGCAAGAGAGTGAAAGTGGATGGTTCCTTGTCTCTGTATGTTGGCCCTGTGATGGACTGGTGACCTGTCCAGGGTGTAATTCACCTTTTGCCCTAAGGCAGCTGGGATGGGCAGCTCTGTGAGCCTCTTACGGAGGATAACGCTCACTCAGTGAGTGACTGAGTTTGTTGGTGATACAAAATCCATAGCACTGATACATAACTCCGACTGACACATAGGAAACAATGGGTGTTTTTCAGAGACAAGGACAATGCTGATATGGCTTAATACCAAGTATATTGCGCCATCACACTCGGAATGACTGTTCCAATGTGCAGGGTACTTCCAATTCCATGTAGAAATTACAAGGATGCGTGTTGTGTATCCTCTGTGCAGCATAAGTACCAACAATCCTTTGAGTGTGCATGTTTTTTTTTTTTTTAGTAGGCAATTAAAATGTACAAATTGTAGCAGAATGTACTCAATTATTGTGAAGATTTGTAATAATAATAATTATGACACAATATCGATGACAAGATAAACAGAAGGATAAATAAATGAGATGGGAAAAAAATTCCCTTCACGTTCACAGTTTGTCGAAACCTTTTCACGGATGTAATAATCCACACTTGCTAGCCTGTTCCATTTGTGCATTCCCAAAAATGCCAGGAAGGAGTCTTATCTCTGTAGGACCTGACGTAGAAAGATCTGCTCCTGTAACGAAGGATCCTTGACTCTGAGAAACGAAACTTATCCATGACCATTTCAAAACCATAAGCCCAGGACACACCACCACCACTGCCAGGCATCGGATGAAAGCCTTCCACGACGCTGACTGATTCAACATGCTGAATCGCTCATAAACTGTTGGCAGAGCTCCTGTGGATGCCAACAAGGGCTGCTGGTGCTGCACAGACCACAATGGGGCTATGAACAGTCATTGACTACCTGCTCTTGTTTGCCATTGGCTTTAACTGCATGTGTAATATTGATGCTGTGAAGATAGAGGTTTGTTAGTGACAGTAGTGTCCTCATGTGTTCTTTCTGGTCACTTTGGTTACATTGCTGCAAAGGGCAAGCACATCCTTTCCTCAGATCCTGTGTGTGTTTGTTATTGTTGTCCAAGCAACTAAACAGTGTCTTGAGATTTGCTGCTAATTAAGGTAAACAGAAATGAACTTGCCGTTATGTTGATTTACCAGTCATGCTTGGACACTTAACAGTCAAGAGTATTGAACATTATCAGCTCACTACAATTTCAAGCAATGTTCTGATTTTTATATGATCTTTTGTGAACATTGCCAAAAAATGTGGTTGTATGTATGCAGCATTGTTATTTTTACCCATGAAAAGGAAATGTACTTACTACTCACTGGGATTATTGATGAGTTCTATTCATATCGGAACTCAGAAGTCGGAACTGGGAGTGACATCACCCCGAGTTCAATGCGTTACAGTTCAGAAGTCGGACATGCAAACATTGTTAGCAATACCAGACCACAAACAGCATTTAACTACGGTTAAAAAGGTAATTGTACTGTGTGTTTCGACTGATGTACTGTGAAACAAATACAAAACAAAAGTTGCTATTAATTAGCAGGTTTTTTTTTGTAATTTTACCAAACTTTAGCTTTAGTTATTGGAAGAAAGAGATGAATGGAATAAACATTTAAAAGTCATCACTTTTGCATCATTTGGTGTTTGGTAAAACATTAGCTACAGCATCACTTTCAATCAGCTGATTTTAAATTTGCTGTTGGAATGAACACAATTGGGGATTAATGCCGGCAGTCACATCATGCTCTAACTAAAGATGCAGTGCTTTCCTACCCAATTTGTTAGTTCCTGGAATATGTCTATCTTCTTAGATTGATCAGGTCTGAATTTGCTTTACAGACAAAGTGGGCATCACCGTAGAGCACATTAGACCCATTTTCAAAATGGTCGATGTGATTGATTTTAAACTTGGGCAGCAATCTTTTTTTTTTTTTTTTTCCCACCACAGACTGAAGGGTTGTCTCATCCACAGCTAAATGGTTTTACACAGCAGAGCAGGGAAAAGCGAAGGAGGAAGGAAAAACAGGTCATTTGTTGACAGGGACAAAGAAGGGATACAGCAGAGCAGCATACACCATAGTGACCCAGATAGGACCTAGTCCCTGGAATATAAATTATATTATATTATATTATATCATATCATGTTATATTATACATTCAAAGTTGTCATTTGCACTAAAAATAATATCTGACTTGACTTGCACATTTATTTAAAGTAAATAGAATAACAGGTGATTCTTGATGGTCTGGGCTTTTTGTGTTTGATTTCTCCAGTGTGAATTGTGGCCTCCCGAAGTTTCAGCCACATGGTGGTGCTGGTGGACTTTTGACCGCAGGCCATCGACAGTTAATCTGTCTCGCACACTGCCTCCTTTCAATCCCACACCATCTCATTCTCACTCCCTCCCTCCCACTTTGACTTATCACATCCTCCTGCTCGCTCGCTCACTCCCGCTCTCTTCCCTTAACATAATGTGAGATGAAGTGAAGTGTTATGGCAAATTAAGTAAAATTAAGACAAGGGAACAGCTCTACTTACCTGTGCCACGTGTGATTTTTTTCTCTCCCCTTTTTTTTTATTGCACTGCCTGTCCTGTCCTTGGAGATGGGTGCTGATGACAGACAGCAGACCATGAAAGGAGTAGGAGTGTTGCATCCAGTGGAGGTGGAGGTGCCTGTGCTATACACATTATCATTCACTCTCTGGTTTGTTTTGTTCTCTTTCCCTTTTCACACTTTGCCTGCTATTTTTTCTCCTCTCTTTGGCTGTGTGCCCCCTCCCTTCTTCTCTTCCTTTGTCCTCTCTCCAGCCTTCTGCTTCGAGGTCTTGTCATTTGGTACAATCTTGAAGTCTTTTCCATCTCTCTCTCCCCTCCTGTCTTTTCCAAGTCTGCTCTTATCTGTCCCATCACCTTTTTTAAACCAACATCTACCTTTTCCCCCTCATTCTGCCAACCTACCTCCCTCTTGTGGCACATGTCTAATTCTCCTTGTACCCACTCAGTGGTGCCACTCATAGCTTGCTCCTTCACCCCCCCTCTTCCCTCTTCTGGCGCTTTCTGCCCTGGCAGTGTGACAATTGTTGGAGCATACACTGCAAAGCATTTATCACCAGCTCACAGAGGTGTGTGAATGTGTGTGAGAGTGTGTGCATCTGCATATATGTGTGTTTGGTCATAATAAAAAGACGCTCTGTGCCGCTGCATTTGTCTATTTATATTGGGATGTACAGTTCTTGTGTTCTGCAAGACAATACAAACAATGTGTCAGACAGGTTTGTATTATCCTGGAGCTCTGTATGGCTCTTCGTCTATATTGTAATTTCTTTTTTTTTATATAACAATGAGGGGCAAAATGATACTGAAAGACTGCAACTCCTCTCCCACTGTTACCAAACATCCCTGGTGTGTGAGTGTGTGTGTTCGTGGTTTGGATCCATATAAAAGGCAATAATTTTGTTGTCTTCAAGGATTTTTTTTTTTTCTTCTTTGGGCCCCATCTGTCACTGGGAGAAGGTTGAAAGAAAGAAGGAATTAGCCCAGCTGGACTCTTTTGTCTATTGAAGGTAGATCGCATTGTAGTTCGACCAGGACAATGCTTCTCTGGCCTTATGGGTACAAAGAGATGGAGGACACAGGCCAGGCCTCGGTCCCTGAGAGCTAAGGGAAGCCAAACAATCATCCTGGAGAAGAAGGGAGTTCAGGAGGCACTGATCTACTCTCCTTGATAAAGTGACGACATATTTGGAAGCTGAGAAAATGAGCCTGTGCCATTCAGCGATAAATTAAACACATTTAAATTTCTGGTTGTATGTTTTAGCGATTCTTCAATTTGTTGTCTATTCATTTGCTTATCTGCTTGTTTCAGGTTTCAGGACTGAATTGGCAGAGCTCATCTGACTGTCTACAAACCATCCTATAAAGCTCCCGTATGTCACACAGCCAAGATAACAATGCTGTTCACCTCCATAAATGTATACACTAGACCCACAGTTCTCAAACTGGGGTACATGTACCACCAGTGGTACACCAGGAAAATCAGAAATAGTAATCTACTGTATATACCATCGTATGTGATTGAAGTGGAGTGAAGGAATTTCGAAACGGTGTGCATAGAAAAATTAAACAAATAAATAAAAATAAGGCGATACCATTGTGAGGAAGAGGAGGGTGCAAATTAGCAAAAAGACGGAGCAATGTGAACAAACACAAGCAATGGATTCCGTGGTTAGCTCTTGGTAAATCATGGACTCAAATTAGGTTTACCAATAGTCTATTCTGCACAGCGACTTTAGCACAGCAATTATTTACATTACACTGCCCGTTGCTAATTCTCACATTATGCTGTGTTGTGCTAAAGCAACACTTAGCCTTCCAGTGACACCAACTATATCTTATGCCAGTAAACTCCAGAGTTGAACATTTGTCACAAAGCCAGGTGGTTTTTATTTTTATCCCCCCAGGCTCTTGTAAACTTTGAGTGACTCTCTATAAGGCAATGTTTTGACAGAGCGCGGCTGTATTACTCATCCCACGTGCGCTATACTGTAGTTTCAGTGCAATATACAAAAACAATATCTCATGTTGTTTATACTGTAAACAACATTACTGTTTACTGTACAAAATCATTCTGTATATAAATTCTAGTTTTACTTTTGTATAGTCTTATTGTTGATATTTTTCAATGCATATTTATTATTTATTACCTTTACTGCCTTTTCTGCTGTGACACTGTACATGTCCCCATTGTGGGACTAATAAAGGACTATCTTATCTACCTTATCTTATACAATTCTCTAGGATGTGAACGTTGTGAATATTTGGAAGGGTTTTTGGCAGAAATTGAATATACTACCCAAAAGTACCTTGATAAGTGTGCATTTGCTGTAAAATAAAACCATTTTGGTTCCTGTAGCCTGAGAAGAAACCTTTTAAGTATTTTATGCAAGGGCCTTGCTTTATGGAGGCTGTCATCACAGCACCCCCAGTGGACAAATGAGTCATCTTGCATTATTAAGCAGAGGCTTATTTTCTGATCTTTTCTGATACACGAAGGCCACCATATTTCCCTGACACGCTTGGGAAAAGGAGGGGTGAACAGAGTCGTCCTCTGATTGTCACAATCTGGAGTCTCACTAAAGAGGTCATTATTTCCTGCACACCGGAACTGGAACTAACATGCGACAGTAATATGAAGTGAAGTTTTGAAATTCACTCTAATTATGGGTTAAAAAAAAGAATTATTCATATGATGACCAGTTCCTCAAAGTAATTGTGCAAGGTCTTGTGCACGTTTCTAATGTACTGAAATCAACACCTTAGTCACACAATCTTCTGTGAATCAAAGAGACGCGATGCAGGGTTTGCTTCGACACACAGCAGGGACCTCAAGCTATTTGGAGGAGTTCATTCCTTTCATTGTATACTCTAAGACATGTGAGGCTACTGCTAGTAGCATGAATTATAAAAACTAATTAAAATTTCATTTCATGGGGTGAGATGCAGATTCTCTACAGCAGCTGTAACAATTTACCCCCCACCCTCAAAAGGAAATAAGACTAGCTTTGGCTATTCAGGCTTTTTTACATCAGTGAATGGAGGTTTGTGGATATTGTTCATTTACATTTATCTCCAGTATAACTGTGCAAAATGAACTGCAGTTTGATGTTTTCATCTGAAAGAATTCATTAAAAGTTGGATTCAGGTAAATAAAGCCACTGACTATCATAACGAGACCAATGAATGACATTCACTCAGAATAAAAAGAAAACACTTGTCACTTCTAAACATGTATAAGCAAAACAAATGAACAACCCAAGACAAATGGCAGTTCATTATTATACTAGTATTATACTTTCCTAGATATGTCAAACAAAAATATAAAAGAAACTAATTAAAAGGTGGAAATAATGTTTCATGTTAACATTGAAGCTTGCAATAATAATGCTGAAAAGAAATTAATGTTAATAACGCAAATACTACAAATGAAGCATATTTTAATTCAGATACTATGGTTTCACAGCGTCTTTTAGGTAACACAGATTATCTCCTGGGAGAAACTAAAACCCAGGCAAATCTTAAGAGCCATCAAGGCCATTAAACGTATGTAGAAGAAAAGATAATTAATTTTCAGTCCTCAAATTCCTCTTATCGTAGTGCCGTTCTTGTGTTTTACTCACTGGTTGATATTTTTGGGTATATACAATATTTTAGGGTGTGATATTTTACCTGTTTTTTTTTAAATCATTTGTGTATGTTTTGTATTGTGAGCATCACAGGTAAGTCAAAAAAGCAAACTTGTCAAATTGATCTGTCCTCAAAAGCAATGTCCACACGTGGTCCGCTAAACAACCTGCACTGAACAGGAAAAAGGAAAAAAAAAAACCATTATATATAGTAGATATATATATATATATACATATATGTATAGTGACAAATTCACTAAATTGGCAACACTGAGCAGTTATTAGCTATCAACTTAGTCAAAATCATTAAGCCTCTTTCACACTTAAATTAGCACACAATTTGTGAATGTGGTGAACTTGCTGAAAAAAAGTCAATTAACACCTTGCCAGTGGTTGTTCTGCCCTGAGGCATTTTTGTATTCACCCCTTCATCACTTGTGCATAAAATGTAATGTCGCAAACGTGCCAGAAACAGAAACAGTTTCAGAGTCATTACTGTTTTTTTTTATATTTGACTTCTGAACGATGGGACGATTTTAAGGCAAAAATAGTCCCAAGTTGTAAAAAGTAAGGTTCACAACAGACATTCATGGTTCTGGCTATTTCAACAGCAAGAAGATAAATGCAGGAGTCATAACCCGATTTGTTCTGTACATGTGGAAAGTGTTAAAACAATTTATGGCAGATTCAGGGATTTTTTTGTTATTTTATGTTCTAAGGGGGGATCACCAGAGAAACCATGAAATGATAGGATTTGCAAAATCATGTATTGTGATATACTCCCACAACAGCTTTGGTGACAGTGAAACTTCAATATAAAAAAAAAAAATATTGAAGAAAACAAAAAGAAACAAAACCTCTGTGAGAAGTTAAAAGAACTTGGATGGGGCATCTCTTAATGTAGCTTTCTCCGTCATTGTCCTGCTTTAAACTCCCTCTTCATTGGCCGGGTAACTTCTGCCCAAGTTTTCCTCATTAATTTGACTGATGCCGCAGCAAGAAGACAGACGCCAATAATTTCTTTCAATAAAATATCTATTTTTGTCGGCGTATCAATTATCATAAGCATAAGGAAGCATGACAATACATCAGCAAATCGATATTTCAACCCACCCCTAATCTCCACTCATATTTGTGAATAGATTTGAATGCATGGTCCAGAAAGACAGCATTTATCTGCTATGCTGTAACAGGACCTTCGTCAGCTACCGTGCAAGTGGCTTTAAAACTTCCCTTCAGGAGGTGGTTGTCCTTTTAAATTGTAGAAAACTGATTAGTTATCAGTTTTGCTGCCGCCTCTCTACTGCTTAGGAACAAGTATATGTCTCCAGCAGGAGGGAAGCTTCCTGCATTGGTAAAAAGAAAATGAGCACTCCAATGTCTTGGGGATAAATGGAAAAAGGAACAACATTAGGGACATGTATTGTTTGCATAACTTACAAATTATCAATGTTTTTATTTGCTTCTTGCCATATATTCATTTCTAGGGCCCAGGAGACCTATTAAGGAACCAAGGGAAGAAAAACACCAGATTTCATCTGATTCCCTCGAGTATGGAGTGTGAAGAACACTTGCTGGAAAAGAGTCTAGTGCAGTACAAAAGTTTTACTTTTTTTTTTTCTTCCTTCGGTATTGATCCATTTAGCGTTGACTCTCCCTGGCGACTACAGCAATAGTGCAAATTAGACAGACCCAAGGCAGCTTGTGTACCAGTTTGATCCGAGCAAAAAGAAAAAAACAAGTCAAGAGTTACTGCAAACAATAAACACAGAACAATAAATGTAGGACGTTAACAATTGAACAGTTCAAAATCATTAAGGTTTTGGTGCAGAGATAAATCAGACACTGATACATTACAAAAGGAAAATACTGTACAGGGTTGCAGCTTTACTGGTTCCTATTTCAGATTTATTTAACAAGAAATATAATGTATAGAAACACTAAAAAAAGGAATGATACAACAAGCAACATGAACAAAATAAAATAAATAGGAATGACCTGGTTGTGTAAAGCATGTACTCATCGCATGTGCAGTTAGGACCAGGTGTTGGACAGAGAGTAGGGCACTGCTTAAAGTTATTTAAAAATGTTTTTGCAAATGTTCTGAAATATTGAGGGTGTGCAAATGACGCAAATAAATCAAAACTGATATGAAAACAAGTTTGTTCTGTAATTATAGTATACTGCTTTCATAGTCTTGATGACCACTCACACCCTTTTTCTGTCACACCCCTATCTTTGGGTGTTAAAGCTGAAATTCAAAACTTATGGAAAATCTTTTTTTATTTTATTTTTAACAACTGGGTTTTTTGAAAAGTAGAATTAACCTCTGGAACTTTTCGTGGACACTTGTTTGTGTTTTCATACTCCCAACCTGTTGCCTCATCCATCCGAGAACCTGGTCATGATGTCACCGATGAGAATCTGAACGCCTGGGACTTAAGATCTGTGATTTGACTGATGCCATGTGGAAGTTTTGCAACCAGAAGTTTACATATGTTGCCTGCAACCAGGCTTCTATTGTCACACTGATGTCCACTGCTTATCATGTGTTTTCCTCTAAATTGGAACATTATAAGAAGACCTGAACTAGTGATTGAGACCACTAGTTATCATGATTAGCAGCACCACCTGCATTAACAGGGATATTAAAGAGGACATACTATACTGATATTAAGGTTTATACTTTTAGACTGGGTTCACACGGTGGTATAGTGGTTAGCACTCTCGCCTTGCAGCGAGAAGACCCGGGTTCGAGCCCCGGTTGGAACAAGGGCCTTTCTGCATGGAGTTTGTGTGTGCGTGGGTTCTCTCCGGGTTGGACCCACAGTCCAAAAACATGCAGTGTGGGGATTAGGTAAATTGGACACTCTAAAATTGACCGTAGGAGTGAGTGTGAGAGTGAATGGTTGTTTGTCTCTAGTTGTGTGTGGCCTTGCGATAGACTGGCGAATTGTCCAGGGTGAACCCCGCCTATCGCCCGATGTAGCTGAGATTGGCACAGCACCCCCCGCGACCCTCTGGTGGAGGATAAAGCGGTTAGATGATGACTGGCTTTTAGACTGTTAGCCAACCATGATGAAACATGCACCAGCATGAAGGGAATAAGTCCAGAATGCATTTCTCCTGATGATTAACTGTAGGGCAATTAAAGTTACAGTTATAGGTAGAGCAGAGCGGTAGATAACCAATCTACCACCAATTCCTGGCTCAGTGGCTACGGTTGTGGCAGCAGCTGCTACCAGGCCCAGGCTTCAGCAGCTAGCACTAGGCCCCAACACTGGCAACATATTATACAATCAGTAAGCCATCTGCATAGCTGACAACTTTTCAGGGGTAAAGTGGACTAAACAGCTGCTTGAACGTTCCAAAAAACACTTCATAATAACGTCAGGTAGCAGATTAGCTGAGGCTAAGAACATTGACGCGTACTCAAAGGTTGTGATCCCAAATTCCCTGTACTTGTTGATTGGCCTAACACATTTTTGATGACTCTTGTTGTTGTCATTTGGCAGTGACGAAAGAGAAACATCACATTTAATTCTTCTTCTGAGCGAGTTGGCCTCCGCTCAGTCTGCCGTGCCCACTCTTTTTTGTGTCTGAGGTGTCCGAGGTCACGCGCTGTGTGCTTTTTCTAACTACCTAAGCAACAAAGCAACTATACACTGCGCCAGATATATTGAAGGTACTGAACAAGCTTAAAATGTCCTCTTTAAATAAGTCTGATTCTGTATCCTGCATCATATTCTGCATCCACCAGCATTCATTCATTTTGTAAAGCTTATCTTTAAACTCAGTCAGCATGTATGCTATTTTGCCTTTGATGAAGACTCGTCACTGGGATTCAAACCAGCAACCTTAATGCTGTGAGGAGACCATGGTGAATATAGAATGACCATGCACCCTTTGCAATAAGAGATACCTTTGTATTTATCAGACCCTCTTGCTCCAAGCTGACATGATTATAGACTCAAAGTGTGTGTGTGTGTGTGTGACCTGTGCTCAGATCCTGTGAACGGGTGCTACTTGCTTCACAGACTCTGTTCCAAATAATCTTTAGGGCAAGTTGGCCAAGTATACAGTATATTGAAAGCATTACTGTTCCTCTGCCAGTGGCATCTCCTCATTGAATATCAATAGTATAATTATTACCTGCAGTAATTATATGTCCAGGTTGCAGTAGATTTCAGATGCACATTTTGGCAGCTGTTTTAACTCTAACTTTATCATGACAATCTCACTAAAGTACACATTTTAAACACACAATGGTGGTGAATTGTAAACCACCTTTAGCATTGTCTTCTGTGAATTTAGCGAGAAAAGAGTTCAAAGTTGTTGTTTTTTTAAAAAAATCACAAGCTAGAAGTGTCTAAAATTGTACATTACAAGGATACAAGGAAGCGCCGCACAATAGAAATGTGATGTTCAGAAATGTGTATTTTTCCTGACAGTGTCAGAGGTTGAAAGCAGATGACTGAATCCTTTGCAAGAGAGCGTTTTGCCCATAGGATTAAGATTGGATGGCTGGGTTTAAACCTGTCAAAAGAGCAGACTCAAATCCCTCACTCACAAACACTTTATGGTTCTCACTCGAGGTGCTTGTGAGCAGTGGTGGAAGGAGATATTTCTCTTTCATGCCACTTACTTCAGAAGCCATTCAGCACATCAACTGGATTGTGCAGGATTAGTCAGGCATCGAGAAGAGAAGCAAGATTGAGCAAATTAGTTATCATGATTTTTTTCTCCCCTTTAAATTTGTGAGTTGTCTGCAACAATTCACTGTAAACAGCTCCACTAAACTCAACCAAATATTCTTTAACTTTAAGAAAAGAGAGAGTCTGCCAATGGGGTAAGCAAATTTCGCTTGTCTAGAATACTTAAACCTAGCCTGTAAATCTGCAGCCACTTTCTATATGCAATGCTCTTTTAAATGAAGAAAAACAGGTGAAAAAATAACCAAAACTGGCCAAAAATTAAGAAAGTTGAACTAATCACAGGCAAAGAAATGTTGTTTTGTAAGAATTGCCTTTAATTGATTAAGCTGACTTTAAGAATGCAAATTCTTAGTATATGCATGTGATAGTGATTTGTATTACTGTATTTAACACATCCTCAGTACACACCTGAAGTGAACATAAAAAACAGGAGCAGGAGTTAATGCAATCCATTGTTTTGGCTTGTTGCTAGTAATTAAAGCTTACAGTAAGGTGTAATATATTATATATATTATATATGTATATGTATATTATAGACAAAGTTATTTTTTTTTGTTTTACATTAGATTATTTTGCAACTTTTCTTACAGTTTTATATTGAAAAGATAGCTGTTCAAAATATTGTGTATAATGTTGCACTCTTCTCCCTTTCAGTCTCATTACGATCCATTACTCTGCTGTTAATGTGTCCACTTGTTACCAAAGTGTCACAAACACCGGCTGCACATAATGCAGTGAATGTTACGGCTAAATAATACAGACTTCTTTCATAATTAAAATGCGTCTGCTGCATTACAACCTTTACTTCACTCAAAGTACCGTTGAGCTCGCAAAACAAAACGCCTTCAAATATAGAAAATAATTAACTTGAGCACAAGGCTGTTGTGTGTCGGTGCTTTTCTTGGATGTGTCTTTAGTGTGATGGTGAGCAACCAAGGGGGAAATTAAAGAGAGCAAACAATGAAAACAAGAAATCACTTTCTGAGTAGAGGTTAGTGTATTTGAGTGGAATGACAATGTTGTATTATTTTTGCAATATTAGATTGTTTACTTAGAGAGCACAACACTTCTCTGCAAAATTATTGATTTTCAAGAAAGTGAAACAAGACTTTTTTGGGGGCTTACGTTGAGCTTTAATTACCAGTAATGAGCTAAAACTGGTAAAAAAGAACCAGTCAGACCAAAGACTCACTTTAAGTCATTTGGAATACCTTCACTGCTATGAATGCTGATTTGTCAGTGGCTTAATTTATCTTACCTTAGCTTATCCTATTATCATCAAACAAAGACTAAAAATATACAATTATTTTAGACAACACAAAGCCACAGCTGCACTAAATCAACAACATTGGTAATTATCAAAATCATGTTTTATGTTTCTGTAATGGTTAATAAACCAGTATTTAGAAACTCTTCTAACCGAAATTATATTTTTAATGCTAAAATAAAATGATTTTCAAATGTACTGTTTCACAAAACAACTGGTGGTTGGTTCCTTCATTCATTTCTGACATCTCAGAGAAGTGAAAAGTTGAAATCACTTTGTCATTTGTAAACTGGGGGTGTAACGGTGTAGTGGAATGGGTTTTCGGGCTAACGCACAAAACAACACAGAATGCATTATATGAATTAGATGCAACACCAGTTGCGAAGTGTATTTCTGGATGAGATAGAAAATGCGCATGGCTGTGTGAAGATGAAAGCAAAAGTAGAAAGAAAGAGAACAAATCCACCCTCTTACATGCACTTGGAAGGACATACTATAGGTGAACTACTTTCATCCTGTCATCATGATTCCTCTTATATACCTATTTTCTCATACAGTAATAATGAGGAATACAGAAGCACTGCATAAGAGCAACTCGTGGTTTTCATTGTAAAAGGTTAATGAAAACACTTCAAAATAAGGCTAATTATCACCAGTGAATGTTGTTAAAAGCATGTTCTAACTGTAATTCAGGTTTAACTAAACATCTTCTACCACTTTATCCTCCACATGAGGGTCGCAGGGGGTGCTGTGCCAATCTCAGCTGACATAGGGCGATAGGCGGGGTACACCCTGGACAGTATGCCAGTCCATTGCAGGGCCACATAGAGACAAACAACATTTACACTTACACCTAGGACCAATTTAGAGTGTCCAGTAGGAAGCCGGATAAACCACATACTGGGAGAACATGCAAACTCCATGCAGAACCTTTCTGCCCTTGTTCTGACTGGATCTCTTCTTGCTGCAAAGGCAAGAGTGCTAAACACTTCACCAACCGTGTGACCCAACTCCTAAACATGTAATGTTATTCAGGTTCATGAAAGTATTAATTCAAACAGTATTCAAGGATTTAATAAGCTACAGTCTTCTTCGTCTTCTTCCTTTGGCTTCTCCCTTTAGGGACCACAACTGGTAATTGGAATAGCTTACTGAATAAGCATTACTTATAAATCTACTATTAATAAATGTCTAGTTATCGCTAAGTAATGCCTATTCTGCATGCTTTACACTTTACAGTAAGGGTCAGCTTAAGGTAAAGCTTTAAAGATAAACCTTTTAAAGATAAAGGTAAAACCTTAACCCACAAAAGGAAACCATTTTCAACTAGTTATTAATATGTAATTAACCCTCAACTAATAATCATAATCAGAACAGTTGTGACAGAACATGTGTCAACACTGACTAAAAGGCTTTCAGTGCAGTTTCTGAACACAGACAGTGTGTTCTCTGTCAACAGGTATTTGAAAGCCATTACCTGCCCCACTGTCTGTCCCTTCAGCCTCCTGTCTGTCTGTCTGTTCCCCCCACAGCACAGCTCCTTAGTTTTGGAGATGTTTGATCCATGACATGAGGGTGTTTACCTGTTGGTAGTAAGCTGACAGGGTAATATACAGCATGAATGAATAACTTCATTAACCTGAATAACATTAATGAATGGTCAGTCAATACATTAAATGTCAGTAAATGCTTATGAAAGCATGAAATAATATTCACTTAATTATCTCTCTGTCTGATTCTGCCCCCTCTTATTTTCTACAATACGGGGTGTGAGAGCAGTACCTCATGCTGTTTAAAGTATTGTTATTCATAAAGAATGTTGCCTGGGTGTTTTGGTTTATTGTTGTTTTATATATATTTTTTTCAAATGGAGGCTGTCTTCTTTTTTTTATATCTTTTTTTCCCAATCTGCAGTATGTTTTGTGTGGAAAAAAAAAAAATGAACAATCAAATTGTGGATAACAAAAAAGAAAGGACACATTTTTCAACCAACTCACTGAATCTGATGAGCCTAAAACGGTGCGCGTCTCAACGTTGCGGCAAACTCATCATGTTAAAAGTGGTACAGTAAATCAGCACCATTCTGTGAAGCCTGTGAAGTCAGTGCAGAGCTGTCAACAGTTAAATTGGAACTTGTCAGTCAGATAAACAAAAAAAAAAATGCTTCATGTTGTGAGATGTGAGTCATTATTTGTAATTCCAGCGTGCATGTCAATGAGGGCCCCATAAGGGTTATATCATGGCTGACAATATGGGTCCCAAGTGGGTTTGTCTGTGGTTTCTACAGTGGCCCCACTGCTGTTTCCCCACACACAAGATTCCCATGGGCACATACTGAAACCACAAGGGTCCTGCACAATTTACCAACTTCAAGCCTATGCCCACTTATTACCCACTTCTGCTGTGTTTCCATCATGGTGCAGTTTGGAATGGTAAAGCCCTGGGTCAGGAAACAGTACCTGTACCGGTTAGGCGCGATGCCCACGTCAACGAGATACTTAGTGCGACGACAAGGAATGTGACGCAACGACAAAACTGGCAACAATTGAGGACATCTAGCAACTTTTTTTTTTTTCCTGCTTGGTTTGTGTCTCAATAAGACTTCAAGACTAGAGTCTTTTCCGTCACCCAATCAGCTACCTTGGTACCCAAAGGGAAGGGTGCCAAAAATGGAACAGTTGGGGGCAGTTATTTGGGTACTATTAACAATAAAAAATACATACCATACCAAACTAAACTGTTCCACTCAGTGTAAACATGGCATTAGGATCCAGGTAGCCTGGGAAGTATACTATGTAGGCATGGGCTTGAAGTGGACAAACATGGCCACCATAGAAACCATGGCTTTATATGGTGAATATAAACCTTATTTAGCCCACATGGACTTACTGGATGGGCAGCATTTTTTATTTGCGACGTATGATATGATGTTGGGGAAAATTAATTCACAAAGATACAGTATATTGGTCACAGGGATGATAATGACGAGCCTCCACAGCCAAAGCAAACGTGTACATCCCAGTTCACACATTAATGATGGCATTACAGTGAGACACTTGGTGTCATTTCATGTAAATTGAGCCCATGCAATGAAGAAAATTCACAGGTGCAATTATCTTGAGTCCTCAACTCCATTCTGGAAAGTTTCTTGTGTCCATCTGAATTTTTAAATGCTTCATCCATCCAATGAGATGCAATTGGCATTTACTGCCCATGCCCATTAAACCTTTACATTCCTGCTGACTCCCTCAGCACAGTGTTGTGGTATTACTTCATCCATTGCAGGCAATTTAAATGAAATGAACTATTGAAGACTGTCAGTGCACTGGGATAGGAAAACTAATGGCAGTCGGCAGGGGAGATAAGTTTGGCAGTAAAGTACTTAACCGGAGGGATTCTCTGGATATACAGATCCAACTCTGTGTCACCAGGAGACCTAGATTAAAAATTAAACCTCACTACTTTTGCTCAATTTATGACCTTTTGAAAATGCGCGATCCAATCTTATGAATCTAACAATCTTGTATTCATGATGAGTACGCTGGTTGCAATTATAACTCAATTTGAATGGAAGTGTACGAGAAAATCAACCTAACATTAGTACAACATATAAGCCCAAGTCTGCCAGTAATTTCACTCTGCATGAATGTCCACGATCTCGTAAAAAAGGGAACCAATCACAAATGTGTTTGCTTTTTTTCCAGGGGACGCTGGAGGCGGACTTAAGGCAAGAGTAACAGGAAAGCGACATCTAGCAATGTTTGTATACAGAAATATAGATATAACAGTATATAAGGTTGTTTTGTCTTATTTTATATATATATAAAAAAGCGGTGCATGAGTTGAAGATCCTCTGTTTTTGCCATGTGACTGCGGAGTCATCTGTCTGACCTCAGCAGTCTAAAGAGTCAATAAAGAAAACAGTCATGGTTGGTTACATTTCCAGTTGTCCTTCGAGTCAATCCATGTACTGTAGATCAATTGCTAATATCAGTCTGACATGATAACTTCCAAAGCAGACAGTCTATCCTAGAGATCTTACTTGCAGTGACAACAAAGCAGAAATGTGCATGCTTTCTGTAGAAAGGCTTTTTTTTTTTTTATATATATATTTTCTCTGAAAATCTGCTCTATGGTCCCATTCAGACCTGGTATTATCTGTCCCCTGTAATCCAATCACAAGTGGCCTTTTATCGGATCGTTACGGACAATACACACTGACGTCGGGACTGCTTTCAAGAGGAAAATTATGTTTTTCATTAGTTTGACTGATCAGATGGGGTCACACGGTAGTCAAGTGGCAAGCATTGTTGCCTCAAAGCAAGAAGGTCAGGGGTTTGGATCCTGTTTTGACCGAGGGCCTTTCTGTAAGGAGTTTGCTGTCAATTGGACACTCTAAACTGACTGTAGGGGTTGTTCGTTTTTCTATGTTTGCCCTGTAATGGACTACTGACCTGTTCAGGGGAATACCCCGACTTTTCTCCCTGTGTCAGCTTGGATTTGCTCCCGCTGCCCCACAACCCTGATGTGTAGGATAAAGCGAAAATGAATGAATGAATGAATGGATAAATGGATGGACAGTGCGTCTGCTGACAACATGTCAGCCAAGAAAACGAGAAGAGAGAAGCTCAGGTGAATCAATGTAAACTCAGTGTTAATATTGTGGTGGTGGCCACAAATAAAATCTTTAATATATCTAATTGTAATATTTGTTCTATTCCCTTCTTGTGCTTCTCTGTCTCCTTTGTTACTTATCTAACCCTGACCGTTTTTAAGTGAATTTCCCTGGTGTAGGATCAATAAAGTCACATCTAATCTAATTTAACATTTGATCTAATATAAAATGAAATCAGTATTAAGATTATGTTGTTTTTTTTATGATTATGCACTGATAATAAGGACAAAATATTTTAATTTCAGTATACTTCCGGGTTGTTCTTTCTAGAGTTGTTACGATTCCGATACCAGTATCGGTAATGCCTCTGCTGAAAATGTGGGCATTGGTATCGGCGAGTACTGGAGTCCATGCACCGATCCGATACCACGTAATTTATCAGAGCTCCGTTAGCTCTGACATGGTTCTTCTTCGCCGCTCTTGAAACAGTTGCGCTGTGCTGTTTTAGAGGTGTGAAGAAGAACTGATCACCCGACACCTGTAGACAAGGAGCTAACGTTAGCTCATCATGTCGGCGGTTTGGCAGTATACACCAGTTAGCTCCGTTAGCATTGTTAGCGCGCCTACAATCAAACTGGAGCGGCCCGTTTATTAAACGAAAAGAGCAGCGCTACTAACCAGCGTACCTGTATCCTGCGTATGTATGAATCTGTTTTTTAAAGTTTAGCGTTACTTCAGAGACTCATTTTAACAATCTGGAGTCAAGTAAAATTATGTCACGAGCGTTCTTTCCCGGTCAGTCATCATGGAAACATGAAGCTCTGCCAGTGCTGCGTTGTTTGGACCAGAGTCAAAACGAACGTACAAGCTAAAAAACGAAATAACATATCACTGGTAAAAATAAATGGTGTCTATTTGCTGTATTCGTTTATGTTTTACAGAGGGTTTAACCTGAGCCAAACCTTACCATGATAATCATATCATTGGTGGTGGGGGTGGAGTGGCTCAGTGGTTAAGACCGGTACCCTGTGTGCGAAAGACATCATGGTCGCAATGCTCACAAGTTTGACTCCACCCCTGGCTGATTGTACTCAATTCCATTGTAAATCGCTTTGGATAAAAGCATCTGCTAAAAGACATGTGATGTTATATCGCAGGCGTAGTATGATTTTTTTTTTATAACACACTGGTATCGGTATCGGGAGGGAAAAAATTGTATCGGAACATCTCTAGTTCTTTCAATAGTATATGCACTGTAATTATGTAGAAATAAACATAATTTGGTTATATATAATTGTGACTCAGCGACAAATTTAATAAATTTATGAAGTTAAGATCATCATCTTTGTTTTCGATTTCAGTCATGTCACCGCCACAGAACTTCATTATCAATATGCACTTATAGCTTTGGTCACTTTGTATACAATGGACTAGACGCGTCGCTCTCGTGAGAGTCCATATAAACAGCAGGAGTCTTTCTACGTGTACTCTCTGAGACGACTCTGTCTCTCCGTGCATTCTAGGAATGCATTTTCCGCGTGGCTTCCTCATTTGTTAACTTTCTCCACTACATCTCTGCGCGCCACCTTGGTTGTTAAATTCTCGTCAAACGTTTAAGCAACGCTAACGGCGGTGATGAAACTCTGGGAAACTGTTGGAAAAGACAGGACTGTGCATCCGCCTGAGCAGCGAGTTTGACAGATGAGTCCCTGGAAAAGGAAACAGACAAGTTGCCGCACGCACGCAGACACACACACACACACACACACACTTTGCTGCTCTCTGCACATCACTTTGTGATTAACCTCAATGTGACCATTCGACTCTGAGCTGAGGATGAAACTGCAGCTTTGGGGACAGCAAAGGTTGAGCAATGTTTTCAGTTATTTCAGCATTTGCGCGGCTGACATGGATCATGCCATCCCTTGGCAATAAAAAAAAATACAATAAAGGGGCTGTTACCTTAACTCAGCTAATTGGTGTAACTGCTCTCACCTCCTTGTGAACTTGGTCTGGATCGATTTTAGCTATTGTTATGATCATGTTCAGATGGGCATTGTCATAACAAAGAGGTCAGATGTATATATTGTGGCTTCCCATTTATTATGAATGGTTACTCTGGAGCCCTGCTGTTGAAATGGGTATTGATTAGGACGAGCTGGATGCAGCTGGTTTTGATTATTCATGTGAAGACTTACCTGCGCTGGATCAATATGGCCCCAAGGATGGGAAATGCACACATGCTCGGATGCGTCGATTTAGGCCTACACATGCACACACACACTTTGAAAGACATAGGGAAGAAAAACAAGACCTCTGTAGAAAATAATATTTTTTACTTAACTTTAGATTTTATAAATAATTTTTTTTCTCCATACCTGTTCATGCCTGTTCCATTGGGCAGTTATAGCATTGTAATTATGTTATGTTACATCATAATGTAGTACTCCCAATCCTTGCTGTGAATGTCTCCAGTGTGGGATCAATAAAGTCAAATCTATATATTCCTCCTTTTTTTAAAATGTAGCTAATTCTCTTTAGATTTTCATAAAACACAAATCTACAATTTCTGAGGCAGTAATGAGTTAATGAAGCAAGCCTTGCATCATTCTGTTTTGTAATTGTAGACCATGCAATCTTACTTTCACTAGAGAGAAAACATGTCAAAACAGCAGCAGGAAGCTTCCAAGAAAGCTTGCAATTAACGGCGGAGGAGCAACATCGCCATTTCTTTTGACGGCAATGAACCAAATTGCTGAATTATAGCTCATATCGTATTTTTCAATGACAAAAAATTGGGAGAAAACCTGACAAGTCAAGCAAACAACAACGACACAAGAGAAACACAAACACGTGTTGCTCGCGCCTCTGGTTCCAGTAATGGATGGACAATGATGGAAAATGGAGGCAATCTCTTCACCGTAAATGAATGTACATCTGTTGGATTGTTTCCCCCCAAAGAAATCAAGAAGAAAAACCCCATCAATTAGCGAGTGCGCAGAGCGACACGATGTGATGAGAATGACAATAATCAAGGCCTCGTCGTCCTCCGCCTCAATCCTGCGCTGTGTCTGACATCAAGCAAGTAACCAAGGGCCCTCGTTCCATTCATTCCCTCGTACAAATATAGAAATTCTTACTATAAGAGTGTAGCAATATGATTGCTTTCCCATATGTGTTTTTTTAAACCTATTTGTCATTGTCATCATTCTCATTTCCTAATGTCAGCCAAATGTGCCACAAGCACAACACCATATTGCTGATGTTCCCATTATGGAAGCATCTCTTCATACTTTCCATGTTCTTTATCAGCGGTGCGTTGCTACGCATTTCTGCTTGTATGTACATAACTCTGTTCATACTACACCTAAAGTCTAGCATGTACAGTATAAGCACTGAATATAACAAGGTATATTAATTGATAACTAGGGCCCAAGCACCTACTGGATTATTCTTTCTTTTCCCCCTTCTTTCATTTACTATTTGACTGCACATATGAAGGCATTGACTTGCACTTAGTTTTAAGGCGATCTGCAATTCTTTTTATTTGTTCAAAGGAATAGCATGTCACAAAATAGTCAGATTAGTTTAGGAAAAAAATGTACAACATTTTCATCACAGGGACTGTAACGACCTCTGTGGACTTGCGACTACGCAAAGTACGAATCTGGCAGAAAGGTGCAGTGTGTTAACTGAACTGAACAACACAACAACTTTTTGTGTAGGTGTAGCATCTGTAGAGCTGACCTGACCTCCTGCTATAGTAAATGTGAAAGGAGTAATGACAAATAACAATTCATAACAGTGATTAGACACCTATGAAAAACAATTTCACCCACTTTTACCATTGACAAAATAAAAAAAAAAAGAAAACTTCCCTTATGAATCACTAGAGAAAGCACCCAATAAGCACAAACCTTCACCAAGGTCATTAAGTTTCCCACATAAACACTTTCCTTTGGCTAAAACCTAGACTCCTCCGAAGGTCTTTCATCAAAATGTGTTCTTTACTTTTTTGAGCGATGCGGCTCAGAGTCAGACACAATGACAAACTAGCCCTCAAACATAACCTCCATGGGTGAGGTAATAGTAGAGAATGTTGTTTAGCGGAGCACCATTTCTATGTTGGATAGTGTGCACAAAAAAGTTGACTTGATTATGTTCATAATATGTCTGATGCTGAACCCAGTACAGTCATAGAAATGCAGCTCCTGGGTTCAGTCAGGAGCCTGGAGGTCACCATATAGAAATATGGAAACTCATTGTGTGTGTGATTGCTCCCCCCCCCCATTTCTGTATGTGTGACCTAATGATAAAATGGCACATGAGCAGTAGGTGAGCCTGCGGTGAGGTTCCAGATTTTGCTAAGGAAGAGCAGGAAGCCTCATCAAAAGCCTGGGGGGGACAACATATACCTCAGCTGCACAAAGCACTCCTCAGAGAGAGAGAGAAGAATCTGTGGTTCAAAGAGAAGACTGCCACATCTGTTTTCTCTGTTTGTTCTCATATCACACAACTGAGATCCGAACATTATTTTTTCCAGTGCGTGAAATTGGATAGATATAGAAAACATCCTAATGCCACATTAGACGGTCTGGCTTTGTACAGATGCCACAAATGCACTGAATATTACCGCGTGCACTCTGACAGATGGGGTGCAACAAAGATTTCTTGCTAATAAATATGTATGTAGACAGTGGATTATATGCACAACTGTTGTACTACTTAAAGGTGATGGATGCGACATGGTGAATTCTTTGTGCAATCCAAATCCTCATTTTTCAAATGTATCCAATTTTTTTTGCCTTGTGCATGAAAAACCTCCCGATATTCTTGTTAATGTAATGCAAAGCTTAATTTAGTCATATTTCTTTCAAATTAAAACAGCTTTGGGAAGAACGGAATCAAAAGGCAAAAAAAATAAATATATAAATAAATAAATAAATAGAAAACCTATGTCTAAAGTTCAGGACATGTTTTGTTGCTTTCCATTCACTGATATTGCACCACAGGGCTCGGGAAATATATAATCCCCGGTTTATGAAATGTATTTTAAGCAGCAAGTATGATGAGAGTGCATCGCATCCTGTCTGTACTCCTGCTCCCCTTAATCCTGACACTATTATTCAAGCCCGCGCTGAAAGTGGAGGCTATAACATCTTGAACAGATTAGACTCAGCGAAAACTTAAAGTGCACACGGTGTCACAGAGGACCGTGTTTCTCCTGGTTTAAAAAAAGTGTCTGTGTGTTAAACTGCAAAAACAGCCCGACTATAAATAAGCCAAATATGCTTAAATAGTTTCTTTTCTAATATTTTCTTGTTTAAAGAATCTACTAATGGATTCCTTAAAACTTAAATGTACTAATCGTAAACAAGACGGCACACCATCAACAATGCAGACAAAAGAAGGCAATGTAATAATTCATATTTAGTTAATTAATTTGTGTGTAAATATACAAGTTTCATGGACACAAACGCCGGTAACATGCGAGTATATGGATGTCCTGAGGTACCTGAAGCTGCTCTCACATGAGTTCCGTCCAGAGCTGCGGAACGCAATCCTGAAGAGAGCGAAAGTACTCGAGGATCGCTCTCCTCCCTCTCCCTCCTCCTTCCTCACGCTCTCTCTCACAGCTCCGAACAATGAACATCATGTTTGATCTTTAATATATCGAAGCGATAGGTGAGTTCTATCGCTTCGATCCGCGTCACCTGTGGTTTTTCTTCTTTTGTTTTGATTCGCCAACGACTTTTCAGCTGCAGATCAACGTCTGTATAGCTCACGTTAAGGTTTCATTACACCACATACATTGCAGAAAGAACCTTAACGACATACTGAAGTTTTCATAAATGTTTACTTAAACATGAGTCTTCCTTTACTTGATAAAGCAGATTTTAAGAATTTACACCATATTTGCACACACTCACACACCAATCAATTTTATGTCTGTATTAAACACACACACCAGTTGTTAACATGCAAACCAGGAGCAGGAGCAGTTAAGATTATTTTTCTTTTTAAGCAAAAAAATAAGAACAATTTTCCAGAAGGCCTATTTTACTCTCTTGAAAATCCTACTTCTAAAGACTACTTAGCCAAAAAGCTTTTTAACATTCCTAAGTAAAATCCATAGAAACGTGTAATTGCATTCAAGGTGATGAACTGTTTCACTTTGGTCGTTTTTAATGAGGTCATTTGCAAAGAGTGAGGAGGGAAATGTGTGGGAAGTGTGTTGAATTTTATTTATTGTCACTCGTACTTCACGACTACTCATTGCGACGAGGAACCTCTCACCGCAAAGAGCAAATGCACAAGAGAACTACTTTGTACCACCATGTTTTTACAGTAGCCCACAATGGAAACAAATAAACATCTTGTCACTGTAGGTTACATTGGTTCTCAAACACAAAGGTTTGAGAACCAATGCAGCAACATACAACCTCACCAATAAATGTTCCTACATTTTACACACTGTACCTTTAAAATGTCTTTTTATGTGATTTTAACTTCAAAGTTAACTTTGAGAATCATTAAAACTGCCCGGTTATTTGGGCAGCAAAAGAAGATGTGGTCAAACACCACAGGAGCTATAATGAAGACTCAGCTGAATTCTCTTTATCCTTGAATCTTGCCAGGGAGTGGTTACATTACATTTTTATCTAACTTCACACTTTGAAATAAATGGTCATCGTCATGGAAGTGTCGTATATTTCGTCCTTTTTCCTGACTTGAGTGTACACCCAGTATCTTCTTGGCAAAGCTTAACACACACATACACACAACACCCAAGGTCAGTTTAATCTCCCTGGCAACAGTGCAATACATTTGGCGCATTGTCAGGCTATTTAATCAAGACGGCCTCTCTCTCTCTCTCTCTCTCTCTCACTCTCTCTCTCACTCTCTCTCTCTTACACACAGTGTGTGTGTTTGATGAACATGAAAATTCCTTTTATGTCTAAAACTGCTGAGGGAGGCGTACGCCCTCCTCCCGAAAAGTGCGAGAGAGGGATGAGGTGTGTGTGGAGAGGGAGAAAGTGAGAGTGAGGCTGAGATGGGGCTCTTGTATAGCAGCTGTTAAAAGTCCTTGGTGATGCCTTTGTATTGATCACACTACATATATATATACAGTATATGGTCACCCATGGCAAATCTGGTCACAGATGTCCATCGCCATCAAAACACAAAAACCAGAATACAAAGGAAAATACTTCTCAAAGTCTGTTTGGGTGCATTTCAAGTTTCGAGTTATAGTTTCAACTATATTCATTTTCTGTGTCATAAAACTTAGGGTAAATAGTGATAGTTGTTCCAGTTGTCATTAGGGCTTATGGATGTTATATGTATACTATGACATGAGACAAGATATGGTCCTAGATTTTGGAAATCATCATATCTTGATACGGTATCTGTAATGATAGGGGTGAGTGTACCTCACAATGCGATGGTCAACGATACCAATAATATCACGATACAAAGATTATGTGATAATCAGTATATTGCAAGACAATCATATGGTGATATATCACGATATCTGTCTAACTGAAGAAAACAAAATGCCCATGAAAAATTCAAAGTGCAGGATTTTTCTATTTATTCACAACATTGAGAGCAAAGTGTATGAAGTCTAGGTATTGCTGTCTTCACCATTAGCCCGCTGTAAACTCCCTCTTCTTCGGCCAGGTAACTTCCACCCAAGATCCCCTCATTCATTTGAGCCACTGCAAGGGGACATCAAGTAGCAATGCTAATTATTAATTAAAATATCAATACTGCCAGGGTATTGTACTGCATGAGGAAGGATGACGATATATCACCAAATCAATATTTTCACCCAGCCCAAGTGATGAGGCTGTTGGATTGATCATCATATTTATAATGTTGGATAGATTTGTGAAATATACTAAATATTTTAAATAATATATTATACATATTGTTTAAAAAAACACATGTGTTTGACAAAATTATATTTTAAAAGGCCACTTTATATCACTTTTATTAATTTCCAGCCTAATTATTTGTGTTATAGCTGAATTTGACCATATTTATTGTCAGTTTCATTGTTTCTAACACGCATAAATATCCTTCATTTAACCTTAAAAGCCAAATAGTAAAAAATGAAAAACAGTAGCTATTTTATTTTAGAGTATATTGTCACAACAAGCACAAACATCTCAAAAGAAAACTTTTCCACAGTCCAGAGAAACAACCTGTGTGTAGCTTTATATCCCCATATATCTTGTTTATCTGGATTATTTATAAGTCATATCGCTCAACCTTACAGAGACATGGATTTGATTCATATCGTGATATATATCGATATCAAATTATGTAAAAAAAAAAAGCCGACTGAGTTCCAATCCAATTAACCCCTCCATTCTGCTTTTTGACAATAAGAGGGCAGGAGAAAGGGACATGGACAACAATGGACAGGAGGAGTAAGAGAAGGAGGAGATGACTTTTGCATCTCATCTGTTGACAGTCATGCATGTTGTTATCATCGTGGACTGCCCTCTAGTTTGTCTCCCTCCGCAAGATAGTGGCTCAAGCTCCTCCGACTACAGGGGTCAGACAACCAATTATCTTTGTGCCCTCTATCAGATGTGATTTATATCACAAGGCTGTCTCTGCTCTGCAGTCCCCTCTCTCCTCCCGTGATCAATCATCCCCCGTGCAAACACAAAACAGGCCTTTAACAAAACAAACAGTTAATGTTCTGGATTGACCTGCCGAAGAAACTGGGGACATTAATCCGCTTAGATCTTTACTACAATAAAGCTATACTGACATTGAGAGGGAGCTCAAGGTGACGGCAAAGATAAGCGATACTCGCGAAATTTGTGACTGCACTAAATTCAATTCCATTTTCAAATCATCTGTTAATATTTATACCCATTAAAGTTAGGCTTAATATTTCATGTGTTTGATTTGATGACATATACGATTACTCTTGTAGTTTGTTTCACTGCAATAGCGCTCTGAGGGTTATTGATAGAGTCTACGCCCAAATCAACCATGGGTTTTAGGGGATTCACTGTATTGGGTTATTTAAATAATACTACAAAAGTTAATAGTTGGTACTTTTCATGAGCAACAACTGCACTACATCTTTTTTTTGCCCACTGTGGCTTCTGGTATTTACTTCTTTACTCCCTTAGAAATAAAAATGGTCTCTTTAATAGACAGTGAAGAGGCACCCCATGGTTAAGGCTACAGTGTTAGTAATTGAAAACATTTTTTTTTTTATTGAAATCCACATCCTGATAGCCATCAATATTCAAAATAATAATAATAATTTCAGGAAACCCAGTGTTAGCTTTTAACACAACCTTGACTTAAGTGATGTGCTGAATGTACTGTCATTTACTGATCCAACAGATATGTGGCAACATTAATTACGGATTGTGGTAAAGCATCAGGGTGACCAATCATTCTTTTGAGAAAAAAATATTTTATTTTAGCTGCTGAATGCTAATGCTACATTTTCTAAGAGAGACTGTGTGACACTGTACCAAAAAAAGTAAAGTAAACTGAGACAGGAAACCAAAAGAACGTGGGGTAAGATGCTAAAATGCCTCATAGAACTGGAGGAAGGAATCTGATTATAATGGCTTTTACGATTGCCATTGAATCCATTCACATGCAAGACAGCATGTGATCTAACCTTAATCAAATGATGATATTAATGTTTTAATGTTATCATTTATGTTAAGACAGTTATAATGTTTCAATTTATGACATCTTTGATATGTGTTATACGGTATGCAATTATCTGTGCTTTACCATGTAACTAAACTGCAGCTATAATTGTAAAAGCACTCTAATTAATAGGCTTTGGAGAAAAAAAACTACTGTGTTAACACCAGCAGAACAGAGTGCAAAGTGTCTGACGTAGTGCTGTCCTGCAATCTACACCACCCGACTGTTTGATGAATGTGAATCACGTCAGGTCTTCGCCTCTGGACACTTCGAGAGCTGACTCGCCTCCATTAAGCCGCTGCAGCAGTAGAGGTATAGAGAAAAACTTCTCCCCTATGTATTTTTTGTTATTGTGAGAATGTTGTGAATATTTCAGGATCACAAGGTGATCAATATCAGAAGGTTGGCTGGTTAATGATGTAGAACCTGAGCAATGTCTGAGAGAGGAGAGATGGGTATAGAGTCCGAGTTGTGGACTCCACTCTTTCATTAAAGACGTGATCAGTAAGCACAACATGTCTTCCACCCTTGGGCAGAGTTTTAAAGAGGATTCATACTTAAAAACCTTTTTCTTGTCGAGTATGTAGATACTGTACCGTATATGTAAGGGATGCTTGGACTGCATGCTGGAAAAAGAAAGTGAATTTCTGATTTATCTCATGCTGATTTTATTCTTTCAAGTTGAAGGTGCTATATTTAAGAAATGTATTAGTTTTAATCATAAAGAGACCATGGTGTTTCATCAGAGATTTAAAGAAAATGTAGAATTTAATCTCTACAGAATCTCTACTGGTTTCAATTTTCATTTGCTAACAATAAAAATAACAATATTAATAGTACCACAATTGAGGGGTCCTATTAGACACATCACATAATTTAAGATTTGTTACTTGACTGAGGGCCCCTTTCAGATTTAAGGGGTGATTGGCATAAACTGTAGTATAAGCTTGAGGGGCCTTATTAAGATAATCAAATAACATAACCAGTGTTATTTAGCTGTGGGGCCACATCAAAATATCGACATTGATATCATAGGCATAGCATTGCAGAAGCTTGGGCTTCAGGGCTGCATGAGCCCTTGGGTCCCTGGGCCTGGGCAGGTGCCTACAGCTATGGGTCGGAAATGCAGAACCTAGAAAAGCCTCACTACACCTCTCAAAATAGTCTTAACCAGTGGAGATGAGAAAAACAGGGTCTGTGGACAGTGGAGATGGCTGAAAGCTGTTGTTGAAGACATACAGTACAAGGTGTCTTCAACATACTTACAGGAAAGCAAAAGGTACAGCTACAGCAAAGGTTAGCTAAATGCAGAGAACCACATTTAAGAGTATTGATGCTTTTTCCATTATACAGTTCTAGCACGGCTCGGCTTGACTCGACTGAACTGCTTAGCTATTGGCTGTCCTAAAAGTCGCCAAATAACACAATCACCTAATTTGCATAATTGGCCATGTGTACGTAATTCTAATGGATGCTGTGAGAGTGAGTGAAAAACATCTACATGTAAATATGTTTCCTACTACAAATTAACAAACCTCTTTCTTTATCCAGGGTTGAGATTGACAAAATTAACCCAAAAGAGACTCTGGTGGAGTTTTTTTTATCTACATTTACTGTGAGTGCATTGGGACAGGTCTCCAAAAGTTCCCCAAAACACCAGAAAAAAGTCATTAGATTCATTGGATTTGTCGCTTGCCACTTTTTTTAAAGAGTCGCTACAGGGATCTGAATACTTACTAAATATAGCGGCGAAGTCGCTAAATTGGCAACACTGAGACTGAGCTAATTTCCAGTTTGGCTCCAAGAAAAAGCTATTGTGTTCATTCGTTGCCAGCAAGAAGTCAATCAGAGCCCGGTGTGAACCAAAGTATACATAATGTTCGAGAGGAGATTATTCCGGAGAAAGTTCATGCATTTGTGATTTTAATGATTTTAATGAAATATGTTAAAAGTCCTCCGACAAATACAGTGTAATCTTGCAGACTGATCTTCAGAATTGGAGGTAGTGTCGGGCCTGTCTTGACGTTGCTTCTGTTCTCCTTGTTTGAATATACAAAGGACTTATAGAATTTGTTCAGACAGACTCCAGGGTCCTTGTCATTGGCCTCCAAAAACCTTGAAAGCAAAAATTCCTCAACAAGCCATTTAATAAAATGTGAAATTGTAATTCAAACAGCTGATGCAGTAACTTCTTTTGCAATGGTAAAACCCTGTTTTAATTTCTGGCTGTGAATCACCTCCGGTCTTCCAGTCTTGCTCTCCAGCATAGTGAGGGCATAAACTGTTTAGCGGCAACTATAGGTCAAAACAAAAAAACTCTGCTTTTTTTAATCAAATTCATTAATTTCCACCTGAGTGCAAATGTATTGCTCTAAAAAATGCAGTCAAGACACGTTGCCATGAAGCCTTGGTGATTCTGCTTTATTTTCGTATTCTTTTTTATTATAGCAGCCAAAGAAAACATCTCACTGGCCATGTGCTTTGATTGCTAAAATAAATTACTTCTGTTAAATTTGGAGGATAACGCACAGGTTTTTGGCTGCCGAAATCAAACATACATACATGCACGTACGTACACTTTCACCATTTCACCAGTTCTGTGACTGAAAGGATCTTTGCCCAACACTCTTCTCGCTTTTTGCTTCACCCTCACACTTTTGCAACTGAATAATGGCTGCCAAGCCCAGAGAATTGACAACACTCCACTCTCTATTAAAACAAAGTTTGCTCTGATAAAAACAGTCATGCTTGCACACGAGTGTCTCGTCCGTTTGAAGTGACAGAGGGAATCTGGATAATTGTGTGATTGGATCTCTTGTGTTTTTCATCCACTTCACTGAGCAGGCTTTATTTAGGAACTGAAGAAGGGAGAGAAATCTTGAGACGGAAGATGTTTGAGCCTGCAGAGACACATGTGTGAGCTGCTTGCACCCACACACATTGTCGCACACACACACACACACGCGCGCACGCTCACACAAATAAGCCTACCAACTATTTTTGGAGTGTGGCTGTGCATTGTTGAGGGAGTGTGCACATCGATGAGTCAAGTGACTCTTTCTTTGCCCTTTGTCTCTCTGCCACTTCCAGAAAGCCAGGGAAGATCACATTAAGTGGGGCTGCTGTTGCGGTGCTACATTTGGCTGAGTGCTGAGGGCGATATGGGGCAAGGCATTACTCTAAGTCAGTCCCTACAGGCTTCAGCCGATCCAGAAACAACAAGGCCAGAGCAACTCACAGAGCCCGACATCCTCACTTCAGTGGTTCAGGGTCTCTTATTAGCCTGTATTCTCTTTTAAGAAAAAAGGATATAGGCACACACTGAACAATGTGTGTGATGTTGATGTGTGCCCATAGATTTCTTCATTGATATAGGGAGATTACATATATATTTTTTAAATTAAAACCAGTTTGTGCCTTTTAAAACCCCGCAATATCTTTATAATTAGTTTGACTGTTTGTAAACATTTTTATTTGGATATAACTATAATATGGTTAGAATAAAATAACACATGTTCACAATATGGATTTATTATTATTTTTTTATTAATTAATTAATCATCAAATACCTTTTTATTTGAGATTCATGGCCAGTTGCTCATCTTTCACAAAAGGGCTGAAATTTAGATCAAATGTCAAACAAACCCAGAAAATAATCATTAAATAATTATTTAAATAATTATGGCAAAATGTGATTATGTCGCTCTGTGTACATATTTCAGCATCACACCTCCCACCATGTCGAGCCTGGAAGGTTTGTTTTTCCCTGAAACTTGACGAAGTACATATATGCAAAAAAAAATTGTTATCTTTAACTACCCAGTGAAATGACAGGCTATTAATTTAGAATTTACAATCAACATTATTGTATTACATTTTAGCCTGGCAAGAGTCAACAACATTAATTGTTGACTCTTATTAATTAATCATTTATTTATTTTAGTGTGGCTGTGTGAAAGTGTAAAGTGTAAAACAGACCTAATATAAAAATAATAAAAAAAACAACAACATGACATTTATGCCAGACATGACTGTCATCTAAAATGTTGTTTTTGGATGGGCCACATGGCAATACAGTGGTTAGCTTTGTTGCCTCACAGCAAGAAGGTCACTGGTTTGAATCCTTTTCAGACTGAGGGCGTTTGCATGTTTTGTGCACATGGGTTCTCTCTGAGTACTTTCTCCCACAGTCCAAAACATTTATTTTGGTGATTAGACACTCTAAATTGTAGGTGTGAATGTGAGAGTAAGTTGTTCGTCTCTGTGTGATGGCCCTCTGATGGACTGGGGACCTGTCCAGAGTGTAATGTGGAGGATAAAGTGGATGCGGTCGGAATATAAAGGCATCTCCTTCATTCCACTTCATCACCCCTCTGTCTCAACGCCATTTTGTTTGTTTACGCTTGTTACTTTTGCACATGCAGAGTGCTCAGTGCTGTCATTGGTCAATGTCACGGATGTGACGGAACACATTAATGAAGCCAGACAAAACAATCAAACATGACAGACTCTCTATCAGGAGGTCATGAGGCATCCCAGACTGGGCCGTGATTACTGTTCACTTTGACACACAGGATAAAAACAATCGATTTTCAGGGGACGATGGGGTCCGGAAAAAAGACCATGTCACAGTTACGGCCTGTATCAGGCCATTATCTTGCTCATAATGTGTAGTCTGACCTCAACACTATAGTCAACTAGCAAGACAATGTTAAAACTGCAAAGGTGGAATGGGGTTGGACATGCAGCAAAGGACCATGGGAGGAATCAAAAGCGGGTTGTTCTTTGCCCCATAGAGCTAAACTGATGTTCCTGCCATATGATTTTGAGTGGAGAAAAAAACAGCCATTCACAATAAGTACCCATTTCCCAACCCAGTCTCTGGGAATGACTAGTTTAAGCATAGAAAAAAAAAAATGTAAATGAGCTTAATATTCATGAATGACATGGCTCACCCTCCACAAAGAGCTCACTACCACAGGAAGACTACCAAGAGGAAGGGAGCAGCAATATCCCAACCACATATTTAGATTTTTTTTTTTAAAATACATATTTATTGGCAGCAGGAGCAGGGTGTCCACAAACATAGATGCATTTATATTTATTTACTTTAGGAGAAGAAAAAAAACTACTGCGAAAAAGGGCACTTTCTCACTAGGAGGCAAAACGGCAGGTGCTCAAACCCCTGTTGAGGTATTTGTTCCCACCAGGACTGTTCCAGTGTCATATCGTATAATAATGTACATAGTGTCACCGTCAAATGGTTGTCATCATCCACAAGATTATTTGCAGAACATCAAGAAGGCAGGTCTTATCTAATATGAGCCTGTCAGGGGGGAGATGTAGAGAGAGAGAGAAAGAGAGAGAGAGAAAAAGCTCCTCCTGCTGACATTGTGATAGACAATGAATAATAACAACCTCCATCCCTTAAGTAATGTGGTTTTGTATTTATCTGAATCATAGACTGTAAATGAAAAGTAGATGTAGTCTTCCGGTTTGCAGGGTGAGTTTGAGTAGAAAATATGAATTCATTGAATAACCACCAGGGGTCGATGTCACCAAGAAAGGTTGCCAAAAAAGCTCAGTTTGGATTGAAGATGGCAAACTTAGCTTCTTCTTGAGGAGTGAATGGCCACAGGTTGAGGTCTTATTAATAGAATATTGGATGGATAGATAGATAGATACAATGAACTAAATGTGAGTGGGCAGCAGATGGTACTATTAGTTCTTCATAATAAAACAAATTTAAGGATGTGCATTATCAAATAAATCACTCTTAGCCAAAAGTCAGATGCTGTTGGCATAAACAATGGGGGAAAAAGACAACTTGCGCGCTCCATTGCTTTGTTATGTGCAATGAATGTGGAATACTGGAGTTGTACAGTAATTGTTTGTGAGGCGTTTTTTTTTTTGTTCATTATTATGTCTTTATAGACATAATAATCTATTAATCTAATATATTAGAGGCTGGACAGGTTGCTAGTCCATCACAGGGTCATATAGAGACAAACAACCATACACTCTCACGGTCTATTTAGAGTGTCCAATTTGCCTAATCCCCAAATCTGCATGTTTTTGGACTTGTGAACCTGGAGAAACATGAGAACGTGCAAACTCATGCAGAGAGGCCCTTGTTCTGACCAGGGGGACTCATTTATAAAGCTTGTGTGCACTCAAAAGAAGGTGTACGCCACTTTCTGCGCAGTTTGGGATTTAGAAACCACAAACTGGAAACTCTGACCCATGAGTACGCACATTACGGGAGAGGGGAAACTGTGACTTCGATGGCAGAAGGATGAATAACCAGAAACTGTATAAAATGACACTACTGTATAAAATAAATTCAAATATTACGGCTCACAACATGATAATTCTTCTCAAAAACGGACAATTGTAATTGTAATTTATAAAGATAAATTGCCGTGGGGTTTTAACTCAAAATGCCCCTCGGGAGACTTGTTGCTGGTTTTTCCAAAGGAAGTGTCTTTGGACATCACTTAGTATATGTTGTGTTGTTAGTGGCTGGTACAGCCGCCAGGCTTAGCATGAATTAATTCATGTGCGTGTAACAAGAGATTATTCCTCCTACCTGCCCTGTGACAGCAGAGGCAGAGTAAATATGTGAGCTCCACAGTTGCTCATACAAACGGTGTGAAGAGATTTGAGCGGGGGAAAAAAACAACGTTGATGTTAATATGTGACACTGCTGGGGGAATTGTGAAGTGAAATCAAGGTGTGTAATTCACATGCCATTCCGCAAGGCCCCTAAACTCCCATCTGCTAAAATGGTTAAACTCAATGGCCGGCGGCACAGCGCCGCAGTAGTATGCTTTGTGTGTGTATACTTGTGTGAGTATATTTGTGAGGACCATTGCGAGTGAGGACATTTTGTGTGATCCTCACAACTTTAAAGGTCTTTTGGGGAGTTTAGGGTTAGAAATAGGTCTCCCGTCATCAGAATTTAGGCATTTAGTTGTGATGATTAACGGGTAAGGGAATGCATGTCTGATTGTCCTCAGTAAAAATGCTGCCAATTGTAACCTCTTTAGGATCTTTTATACCATGAACACTGACCTGTCAGGATCAGTTATCCTCATGGAGACCAAAACCTGCATGGTCCTAATGAGGTGAAACCCTTTTAGAGCTTTAAAGTTATGGCTCGGTTAATGTTAGACATTAACTGGTTATGGTTAAAGATATGGGTAAGGCATTGTTTCGGCTCCAGATGGATGGAAGCTATATGTGTAAACTGTGAGTATTAGTGTGTGGTTTTTTTTTCCTAACCCACTACTACTGGCCTAACCCTAACCCAGGCGTGTCAAACTCAAATGACCTGGGGGCCAATGAGCATCTAGTCTGGTCAAGCAGGGGCAGACAGTGGGCAGTGGAAAAAAAGTGGAAAAAAAACAACTATTTAGTAGCCGGTGGTCAATATAAGATATTCATTATGATATTAGACAGAATTGTAAAGTAAAATTGCTTGTTTTGATATAAAATGATTCATAATAAAAACATATTTATGATGCACAAAAATTGAGCAAATAATGACGAGGATAATTGTGATTAAAACAGCTTATATATTTGTAATGTCATGTTGGATGTAATACATTTAATAAAGCAATGATTACAACTGAATGTCTTATTACTAACAGTGGTCCACCAGTTTGACACATGTGCCCTAACCCATGAGGTTAAGGTATAGGCCAGTCGTACCTATGGTTAAGGAAATGAATGTAAGTCAACGTCATGTCCTCTGAAGTCATAGAAACCAGACAATGTGTGTGAGTGTGTGTGTGTGTGTGTGTGAATGTGAATGTGATGAAGGCCAATACTGCACAGTAAATATACTCCCTGCTGAATTATTCCTAATTGAATCATTAAAACAAATCTTGAGATGTTTTCCATAAGAGCCACTCACACAGGAGATGACTTGAAAATCAATTTTGCATTTCCCAACCATGGCTGATGGGTTAAGTGACAATGATATCAGTCAGTCGGTATGCTGCATACTGTAAATGAAGGCAAGCTCAAGCCTCACGACCATGAATTGTGTTATGTGCATCAGTTCACACAAACCTGCAAATCCTGCAAATCCACACACACACACAACATCCTGATAAGAATGGCTGCACTATTCCTTTAAGCTACTGCTGCCTTTTTTTATTTTGAAGGAAAGACTGTTGAAAGCTGTTTTTATGTACTTTGTTGTATTTGTGTTTTGTATTGCAAATATTTATCAGTTGTCTGAAATCCTGTACTATTAAATGCACCACACCAAGATTAGAGCAAGCAATCAGAGAGCACAAACATCCACCAAACACACACTCACCTATCTTACAAGATTAGAAAAAGAACAAAACAGATCCATATATTTTAAGGCTGTGCATTCTTATCCAATATTTATCTAGAAATTATTCAGGAAATATAGTTTTTATTATTTAACAATTCAATACTATTGGTTAATTATTTGTTTTATGTGGACATCCATAGTCAATTACCAATTGGAGTATGTCGAACATGTTGTTGTGTTGGCCACTGTTCCTGTATCCTGAGTTTTTCTTTTGCCTTTCCCTCCTGCATAGTTTTTTTTCTTTCTTTTTTTTTTTTAGAGCATTCATGTGTGGGTTGGGACAATTTTCTTTTGTCGCAATTTGATTGTATTACCACATTTGAGTAGAGGTTTGATGTTGCAATTCCACTTAGTTGATATCTGAATAATTGTGAACCTTCTTTACCTCCATAAAGCAACACAATATTAGCCTAGGTAACAGATGAGTGTGCCAGCAATTTCATTTTGCTCTGCAGACACGTCTGGCAACGATGCCAACTACAGAATCTTCTAAAAATGGGAACCAATCACAAACAATTTCTTTCCCCCGGTGCACTACAGGCAGACTTAAAGCGGTCATGATAGAAGTGAAGTCCAGCAGCTTTTGTATACATCCAACATGGTGGCCACAGAAGATCAGCTGTCTTTCAATTTGGCTGTTGCTTCCATTTTAAGTGACTTGCTCAAAAGACACATTTTCTGTTGCACTGCATGCTGTGGTCCATCCAATTTTGTACAGCGCCATTTTGATCTATGTCAGTTGGTCACAGCTTTTGGAAGTGGGAGGAGACGACACCCAGAGTCTCATCTCAAATGAGATTGAGATGCAATCTGGCATTAGACAAATAATGTCTCCAAGATTATATACAGTGAGAATGGCAGCCCTGTCAAAGCCTGAGTGGGTCTGCATCACATGCATGAGCACTGTGGAACTTCAGGTTTTGGGTTGGGCATAAAGTTGAGACAAATAGAACTACAACATTCTACTTTACAGCATACATCACAGTCAGAGTTTGCTGGTATTGTTGGCTTGTCAACAAGTACAGTACATGTGTTACTGTGCCATGTATTTTACAAATGTTGGTAACTGGCAATATTGTTTTCCAACTATAGTAAATCCAACTGTAGTAAATACTACATTGTGTTATTTAAAATCAAAAGTTCTTGAGACAATAACCCACAACACATATTTTCAAAATAATGTTCATCACATGCCAATCAGTCAGTCTGACATATATCTAAAGTGAATAGGACGGTAACAGAAAACATGGACAGATTTTTTTTAAACTGCTATATTTAGCTTCTACTGCTAATACTTAGTGTTTTTTATACTCTGTGATCAATGAGCTAGTGCTGTGAGAAAATATATTACCATGCTGGGCCAAAATAAATAGAGCCTCTTAAAAACAGGACACAGCACAAATGTAAGACTTAAAATGAACATCCTTTAAATGAAAGTGAAAAATGTCTTTTTCACAACCCTGGACTTCAGAACACTGAAAAAAATCAACATATATTATTTTCTTTTCCCCACCCCTAATTCATTTTGATGAAGTGTTCTATGTATTTGTCTTTTACCTTCTAACTATCATTATGACCAATTCATCCTGGTTAATTGTTACACCCCTAATATCCCCTGTAGCACCACCAACATCTAATGATATTCTTTAATCTACATCCCCAAAAAATATCTTCAGCAAGTTGATCCATTCATCTTTGTAATTAGCTTGTTTACAGACAATCAGAAGGACAAACACGGCCCAAACATTAGCTCCTTGGTGGAGGTTTGGAGCCACTAATGTTCCAAAGGTGTAAAGGTTGACAGACCGTAAAACTAATTAGCCCATTGATGCACTTTATTTATTCCCCAAGAGTGGAAGCCCCTTAATTATCTTGTACTTTGTGTTGGAAACACTGGACAGCTACATAAAACCATTGTACTGTCATGTCACAGAAAAAGCGTTGCATCTGAATCAAGTTGACATGTTCATTTCTGTTTTGGATGGCTTTTTCTGGTCATGTTCAAGGTGAGGATGTGAGCAGTCAAAGCAGTAGCCGGCTGTTAGCATAGCATGTTTTTTTTTTTTTTTTTTTAATTGACTTTTAAGGTGATGCTTTTAATATTTTAACTTTTTCATAGACACAGATCTCCGTGTGCATGATTGTCAAGATAAGGCCATAATCTGACTAAGACAGGCAATCGTACAACCTGTCAAGTATACATGTGGCGGAGAAATTTATTGGCCATGTACGTCTGACTCTGCCTCCATAGGTGGCGCTGTGTGTCTCTATAAGCTAGTACATATTGAATCAGTTTCCTGTTGACCTTCACGTCACAGAAAAACATCAAACGGCAAGATGGGCGGTGAGATTCGGTATGTTCCGTAGCTGCTGTACATGTTAATCGTTATACAAATTAGATGGCGCATGGCTCTTGTGGTTGCTGTGTTGTTCGAAGGAAGACAACACTGTTGCATGATTTCTGAGGAGGAGCCAGGTCCAAGTCCAACTCCGGTCCAACTAAGCGTATACATGCAGGTATGTTAGTCCGACTAAGAGTGGCTCAATTTTAGTTGATCTAATGTGTTTACATGACAAAACTGAATTATTGTCGGTATACAACTAAGATTGGACTTTTAAGATGCATGTAAATGCACTGATTGGCTTATGATGTTGAGACCGCAGATTATAGCAAATGGAGGACTCCTCCACTCATCCTTCCCTTTCCCAAGTGTGTCAGGGAACTATGGAGTGTCATGACCCCTGGGTTCTCCAAGTGACTCTAGCTCCTACTGTCCAGCCATTTGTGGCCCTGACCTCTGCAGCTGGCCTCCTGCTCAGTCTCCTGAGGGGTTCTGCCCCCGCCATCAGCCTTCTGCTGGTCCTGGCCTTCCAGGTGCCCCTTCGAACTTCCACATTGTTTGCTCTGCCTCCAGGCTATCCGCCAGCACCCCTTTTTCTCCGTTGGATTTCTTACTCCAAAACTTGGAGCAAAGTATCTGTCATGCCTAGACTTATGATTCCAAAATGCCTTCCACCAAACAAATACTGCTTGTTTTACCGCGGACAGCACCTCTGTCATCTCTGTGTCACAGTAAATCAGTCAGTACTGTTTGATTTTTATCCATAGACATGTTGCTACGCTGTTTGTGTGCGGAATAAATACATGTGTGCTAATCCAGGGACACATTTATGTCCATGTTTTTATGTTTTCTGACTAACAATATTTGTGTCAAATACACAGAGGTGAACTTTATAATGATCCTCTCATCCAACCCCTAGGGAAAAAAAAAAGTAAAAATGCATGTCACCTGAGAAAACAATAAACATGTGCCTTGTGTACACATTTATTTTAGGACTCACATTTGTGAGAATCTGTGCAAACTGGATGGGCAAAAACAGATCAGCAGCTATTTTGTCCGATTAAGCACATTGAAAAACATGCATGAAATAACCGTGTGGCCTTGCAGCTTGAATGCACACATCAGCACCGACCAGCAGATGGATGTGTTGCTGGATCTCGAAGATTTGTTACACAGTCAAAAATGTTCTGAATATTATATTTATTTTCTTGTGATTGAAGTAACACATACATTAAATTGTGCATTAGAAGGTCAGAGGTAATTTGAGAAAAAAATAAATAAATAAAAATAATTGCACTACAACACGACATTGTAGCCCTGCGATGGACTGGCGAACTGTCCAGGGTGTACCCCGCCTATCGCCCGATGTAGCTGAGATTGGCACAGCACCCCCCGCGACCCTCTGGTGGAGGATAAAGCAGTTAGATGATGACTGACTGACTGACAACACGACATAGAACGGTTGTCCATTAAGGACCAGATTTATCATCACATTTAGTGGTTGCTTCCTCCTCTGATATAATACCCAAACTGACATTTGTTAAACTTGAGAGTCAGTCAAATAACATTCTTAATTTATGCAATTTCATTCTGAATTGACACACCCCAATTTACTTTATCACCACATTTTAATTACCTTTGTCAGGGAGGAAATTAAGTTTTGTTTTTTGTTTTTTTTGGCCACACTTGGTCAATATGTCTGTTTTTCTGTTTATTTATTTTGAGTAGTGACATTGCACAGTAATGAACATCAACATGCAAATATGCCTGATTATATCCATTGGCTTAGATGTGCTGACCAAAGACAGATTGGTGTATTAAAATAAAAATACACATACATACACAAGAAAACACCATAGGTTGTGTTTCAGCTCACAAGGACAGACTACTAACAATTATAACAATAAAAACAAATAAATATATAATGCAGCAAAGTAAACCTGGAAGTAGGAACCATAGATTTCAAAGTGTTTAAAAGAGCAAAATGTAAAAGTGACTGGTGCTAAAGTTTGTACATTTTTAAGGAGTTAAATTAATTGCACATTGCCCTCAGAGTATTGCACTCACACATTGCCCTTTTGTATAAGGTTTCAGAATTCATATTAGAATATTGTCCAACTAATCTGACTGAAAAAGATGGATGCATTGAAGTGAAGTTTTCTGAGGATGTCAGGGAAGAAATTATTAGATTTTTGGTGGTGGTCTTAAAAAAAACAACTGCTAACCTTGCAAGATTGACTCTGAGGGAAACTGAGCATTATTTGACATTGTAAGTTGGTGGTCCAAAACAACTCTTACTGTGTCAGTGTGAGTTTCTTCCTTGTCTTCTCAGATGTGTGGATGTGAGGAGAAACCTTGTCATCAGCAGTATGCCAACAGTACCAAAGGCAAAGCTGTTGAGCCTGTTTCACTCTTTGTATTTTCCATAGAAAATGCCTGCACACTGATAGTGTTATCACTATATGGAGAAAAGGGTCAAAAGGGTTTTGTGTCACCATACGAGACACAGCCAGTGGGTGTGGAGGGTGTTGCAAGTAGGGCTACTGTAGCATCTCATTTAAGCTCTGGGCCTCAAGTAACTCCAGTTTTCCCCTGAAGTGAGAGGGCACACCCCCAGGGAGAGGGGGTGTTCCTGCTGCTTAGCCTCCACTGTGTTTTTTTTCTTCTCTTCATCAAAGACCTTCATCCAGCTCTGCATTTCATCACATGAAACGTCTTGCAGCCAGGCAGCTCAATCAGACACTGCACCACTGGTTATTCCTCAGGGTGTTTTACAGCACATCAGCAATAAGGGCAAGTAGATGTAAAGGCTGCTTTTACACTGGCTGTACACAGACACAGAGCTGCGGGCAGGTATTTGCTTTAGATTGACTGCAAACATTAACACAGCTTTAAGGTGGATACTATTATTGTGAAAGAATGGTAAGATAAACATGAACAGTATGAGTATAATGTATGAGGAGATTTCAAATACAAGACATGGCATGCTTGCATTACTTGTATCCAAAAATAAGGCAACTATTTTTATAAACCGTATTTGATTTTACCATAGAAAATCTTTGCTCATTGTCTACCACTTCTTTCACCACATAAGGGTTGGAGCCAATCCCAGTGGACAGTACAAAAAGTGGGGTACACCCTGGACATGTCACCAGTCCATCACAGGGCCCATAAACGAACAATCTTTCACACTGACAGCTACGGTTTCCAATTGACTTCTGCATGTTTTTGGAAAACCCACATGCACAAGGGTAGAACATGCGGTCGGCCGAACTGGGATTCGAAACAGTGACTTTCTTGCTGTGAGGCAACAGTGCTAGCCACTATACCACCATGTGTCCCAGAATATCTTCAGAAGGGTACATTACATTACCCTACTGTTGTTTTTGATTTTGTATGACAGTTGGCATTCATAATATTATATTACTGCCTTCTTCATTTCTTTCCATTTTTCTCCTCTGCTATCGACCAACTAATTAATACTTCAGGCATAATATCTGTACTGCATCATCCAGAAATTATCCTATCCTCCATTTCTCCAGTAATGCAACATCTAGTATGTGATACTTTGCCCCTTTAGACCTTAAAAATACTTAATGATACACTGTTAGGCAGCTCAGGACCTTCACCTGCTGCTTGAAACCCTATTTTTAGCTGTTTACAGCGTGAGACCACAGAAAGTAATACCAACTCATGTCTATCAGGAATATTTCCTACAGCACTTAAAGCAGACATTGTTAAACCAATGGAGAAGAAGACTAATCTTGATGCAACTGTTATTGTTATTGTGAACAACAGGGCCATTTCTAACCTGCCATTCCTCAGCAATATATATATAAAAAAACAGTTTACTTGCAACTCCAGCATCACAAAGCCTCCTAGAAACCTTTCAATCTGATTTAAACGGTACTTATCAATGGCATGGATGATCTACATACAAATACTGATTTGCTAAAATGCTATCTATTCTTGTGCTCCTGAATCTTAATGCCACTTTTGACACTGCTGACTACCTAGAGGGATAAATAAAATTCCTCAATTTATCTGGTCCTGTTCTAAACAGGTTTAAAAGTTACTTACATGACAGACAGTTCTCAGTATTGAATAAAAACTTTGCTTTGAATAAAGTAGACATCAATGTGGAGTGCCTCAAGGCTCGATATTGGGGTCATTGCCATTTAAAGTCTCCATGTTCTGGCTTGAACATTTTATAAAGACACGCACTGTTTCTGTCTCCAATAAAAATTCACCAGATCTGACACATTTTGCAACGTTTCAATTAAGCACTAAAGCCATCAAAAACGCAATCAATTCAGAAAACATTTGACTTGTTACCATAATGATGCAGATTATACACAACTGTACATATCCCTAGGTCCAGAAGATCCACATTCCATATTCTCCCATCCATGTTGTCCTGACCACTGGTTTCTCAAGGTGATCTTCATTGGACAATGTTTTGTTCATATCTTTTGTTTGTACTGTTTTCTTTAACCTTGGGTTTTTAGTTATTTGTCTGATTTTCTGTTTTATTGTGTAGCATTTTCTTGTGTGTACCTTGCTAAGTTTTTCTTTCTGTCCTGGCTTCCCTTTAGATTGTCTGCCCCGCCTGGAGGTGAGTCACCCGTGTCTCATTAGTGTCAACAGCTGTCTTTTGTCAGTTCATTTTGTTCTGTTCAGTTCATCCACTTTGTTCATATTTGAGTATATTTTCTTGCTCCCATGTTTCAGCGCCTGTTTAAGGTATTTTTTTTCTCTGTCTGTGTTTTACTTTTCACTTTCCCACCCTCTTTTAGATTGGATTTTTGCCTTTTTATTTTTCGCATCTTGCATTGTGACAAATGTGACAATGCAGTGACAAAGGTCTTGATAACATTAATCAATGCATGTCACAGACAGTTATACAAAAATAAACCAGAAATAATGGTGCAAAGGCCCAGAAAACTGCAGCTTGCCTCCCATCTGCAATGGGAGGGACAAACAGCTTTTACCATCTCAGAAATAATATCAATATCAGAAATAGAAAAATAAACCATGCATTCATATCAAGTAGACTATATAACTGTAATGATTTATTCACCAGCCTACCAAAATCAACTATCCAAAGACTGCAATTAATACAAAATCCAGCTGCAGGAGTTCTCCCAGGGACGACAAAGTGTGAACACCTGTTCTGAGATCTTTACACAGGCTTCCTATGAGAACTAGGACTGAATTTAAAATCCTGCTATTATTTTATAAAGCTCTCGATGTGCCTTGCACCTCAGTGCGTCAAAGACATGCTCATTAGATACAAACCAGGTAGACTCTCAGGTCCACAGGCAGCAGTATTCTCGCCATTGCTCGCAACCAACTCTAAAGCATAACAGGCTGCCTTCTGCAATTATGCTAAAAGTAGATGTAAAACCCCGCCTGAGGACTTGAGAGAAGCTCTACCCCAAGCATTTTTAAAAGCAAGTTAAAAACTTGATTATTCACTAAAGCCTACATTAAAGTGAGTGTAAAGCAAATACAGAGATTCTTCTCTTCACACATTATACACAGTATGCTAGGAAACAATGCCTGAGAGCATGTAAGGAAAAAAAAACTGTGGAACTGTAGAGTAAAGAATTATCGAGTAAAGACTGAAAAGAGTTTCTTTCCAGTCTTTTGTTCAGGATTTTTTTTAGGCTTTTAAGAAAAATATGGTAAGATGACACACAGGAGCCCTAGTTAGCCAGTTGCTTTCGGTTTGCTGTCCTTGTTCCTCAAATGCAAATCTTCCTTTGATACAAAAAAAGCACACAAAAGCTCTGCCACATTATTTCAAATTCCTAAAGATGAATAAGTGAATTACAGAAGAACAGAAAGAAGACTTTCAGACATTGGATTCTGTAAAATATACATTACATAGCTACGTGTGGCGATGCAGCAATCAGTAACAGTAATGATTGAGAAAATGTGGTGTTTCAGTACCATGGACAGCACTGTTTGTCGTGTGTAGTCAGGACCAGTAGTAAATGGTAAATGGTTTGTATTGATATAGTGGCTTCTTAAGCCCCTAAATCCTCATGGAAACCAAAACACTGGCCCTAATGAGGCAGTACCTCATGTCTAAGAAACTGGTTAAGTTTTGGGCTAAAGTTTGTACAGTATGTGTCTCCAGTGAACACAGTTCCAGCATTTCAGAGCAGAGAATGTTTTTGAATTTAACTTAATTTTTAAGCCTAATTTGTTAACACTTATTGGCTTTTTCTTTGGCAAGGTAGTTATTAACATATTTTCCAGTTGGGTGACAACTTTAATCACTCTACACGCACTTTAAGCTTGGTATATTTGTGTTCTCTGTATGCAGGCAGATTTTCACTTCCACAAACTATTCATATGCATGTATATGTATAGGGTGGGACACTAGGACCAAGGAAGCTCAGAGTCATCTCACCAGGAGACTAATGAGGAACAGGTGAACCTGCTTCAGTAATTCACTTAAGACAGCTCCTGTGCAGATGTTCCTGTAATACTCCAAAACAAACCCAAGCAAATTATGTCATGTTGATTATTGGGGTGATGTAGGGAAGTGAAAGCATCCTGAGGTGTCAGTTTTTAAAGCATATTGATGATTATAAAATATGAGTCTGCATATTTATTTCGACGGGTTTCGATGGCAAAATGGGCAACACATTGAATATTAAGCAGTTTAAATAACTCAAGTTCATTTCACAGGCACTTTCCTTTTTTTTTTTCTTTTTGTTCCACCCATTTGTTATTGTTTTACCATAGTTTTGTACAATTTGTAAAATCTTTTTCGATGTCTTTGAAGTGTGGCAGATGGCTGTTTGGATTCTTTGGTGAATCACTAATGGCATACTTCAAGTGATTGGCTTGCTGACTGGTTGTCATTTTAGGTTGTTTTTTTAAAATTATTTAATTGTCATTAGTGACTTGTTTTTAATAAGATCTGCATGTACTGACATGTTGATCACCCTGTCTGCTTCCTTATTAAAGTACAGTGACATTTATTTATCAGTATGTTTTTCTTATTGCTATCTAAAATTATATTTATTTAAAGAAATCCAATGGGGGCCACATCCAGTGTACTCCAAGTTCCTCAGCCCGGATTTAATGGGAAGGGTTGGAAGGGCATCCAGCGTAAACCCTTTGCCAAATCAAATATATGGATCACTGAAAACTGATTTTCAAGGACATGGGGCTCAACTTGCCAAAGAATAGGGATTCATTGTGGGGAGAAGCAGGCCATTATAACTCACCTTGTGTTGTATTAAATGTAGTTTATGATTAAAGATTTACATTTTAATTAATTAATTGGAATATGCTCGACCTACAAACAAACATACACAGCACTGAATAAATATTGGTGTCTATAAATGAAGGACTTTGATTAAAGCCAGGCGGGGGAGGCACATAGAAACAGCTGTTCATAACTATTAGTTCACCTCTTTCCTCTTCTACAACAGAGCCGTTCTATTTACTCCTATCTCATCTGTCCAACATTGCTCTGTTTTCTGTAGATGCATAAAGCTTAAGCAGAAGGGCCAAGTAAGGTCTTAAGATCACTTATAACCCCTCCTGGTTCTGAGCCTGTATCAAGGAAACATGTATACTGTACACGTTCCAGTGCAGTTCAGATGACACCAGTGATTATGCAATGTCAAGTACATTGCATAATTGCTTTTAATACAGTGTTTGATATTGCTTATTGTATTTGTGTCTTATTGCCATGTTGTTTATAAAAGTTCCTTAAAACTAAAACTGGATTGCTTGGGATGTAAAAAATACTTATCACAGTAAATAATTATAAATCTGATAGAAATGTGATGTATTTTTTTTTTAAAGGATTTTATCTTTGGGTATTAAATAGGCAATGATGCATTACACCTCACTGAATATTTTAAATAAACAAGTATAGCCCCATCAATGACAGGTATACAGCTCCTTGGTCGCCATGGCTACAATAATAAACACACGGTTAGGGACATGATTTGGTAAGATGAAGGCAAAAGAGCTACTTGTTTAGGTCGGTTAGGATCATCACACCTTAAACACACAGGACATCCGTTGCTACAGCTAAAGTAATACAAATACAATTGCAGTGTCTTGTATCAAAATCATATTTAGTTGCCACTAGTCCTCTACTTTAACCTATTAAATACATTTTGAATGCTAAATCACTTCATTTCCACCTTTGATCCATAATTACTACCACTAGAGGTCACTTAGCAATAAGTAATACCTATGGATCACAATAAGCTGCTGTACAGACAATCTGTACTTTTCTTTTTCTTTTTTTAGATAACATTCTCCTCTATTCAGTGCTTACATGGCAAATGAAGTGAGGACACTGTTCATGCTACACAGGTTATTAAATGAAGCTTGTGATTGGTGGTGTAAATATCCAGGCAAAAAGAAATATATAAAATGAACACACACGGCTAAAGCAAGACTGGAGGAGGGTTCACGAGTGAGTGGGTAATGTGCAGTGACACTGGCAGTTTTTTTTTCTTTTTCATTCAATGGATTGCTTCAGTAGCAAGGTTACAATACAAATCAGAGGTTCATGGTAACTGAACCTCTGTGAATACATTTATGAATTACATAAAATAAATACTAGTGCTGTCAAACAATTAAAATATTTAATCACGATTAATCACATTAATGTCATGGTTAACTCACAATTAATTGCACATTTTTATCTTTTCTAAATGTCCCTTGATTTATTTTTGTCTTAACAACATAGAAAAGTGGATCGGCTTGCTTTGTGCAAATGTTTGTTTTTTTATTGAGATAATATCTCTGTAATACTGCATAATTAGTTATAGTATAATATGGTATACTTAGCATAGTTAATCCTCTTATTGGGAGGCACAATAATGAAAGAGACTGTGTGTGTGAGGCTGCAGTGCTGTGAATAAAGTGCCGTTCTTCAACGCAAATGGAGTCCCATGGTTTAATATGTGTTGCCGTGACGAGCTTATCCGAGCTAAAGGAGCTAGCGGTCTTCGGAGGTCTCTTTACTACAGTTTGGGGGTCCGCCAGCTTGGTTGGTAACACTGCATACACCATTACGTGGATGCGGGGAGTGCGTCGAGAAATAATCCAGGCTGCGGATACGAAGAGCCCGCTTGGAGACGGAGAAGCGCACAGCGCTCGCCATCCACTCAAAACGTAACGTTAGCCTACTACTCTTTGGCCGGTTCGCAAGCCCAAACAAGTGTGTGCAGCGTGCCTGTTGTTTTGTTTCCAGTCTAGCTAGATCCGGTGTGGTGTTGTAGTTTTTCTAACGTTACTAGTTGTTGCAACAACATGTGAAAAAAACTACAAAGTTTGCTAGGCTTTGACTTACTTCCTGTACTTCCTGTTTCACTTGTGTCCCATTATCCCTGTCTGCCTCTTTACTACCTTAGTCCTATGGCCCATGATACCTTCCATGAGTTATGTTGATAATAATTGTAAATAATTCATTTTACTCCCTATACAGAGGGTGAAGCTATGAACAATCTGAAAAGCTCAGAGGTGTATCAGAATACAGCAAGAAGGTCAAATGCGTTTTGTTAAAGGCGGTGGGACACCATCTTATTTATTTAAAGGCTGTAAAAGAGTCAAGTCAGAGCCTCTGTGTCCCACATCACCAGGCCTGGGCTTTAGTTTCAACATCAGGTGAAATACAAACTGCAGGATGCTCATGCATTGCAGGAACAGCGCCATCCTGAAGCCACACAGCTGCTGCCAGTGTGTTTCCAGTGGAAAGAACTAGTTTACTGCTGCTTCCACTTCTGCTCTGGTGGTTCCACCCATAATCATTTCTCCAGTAGAGCCTCCAGGAATAGGGTAGATATTTAGCATCTGCACTCCCAGTCTCCTTTGTATGTGGATTGTCTGTTGAGTTGTGTGTTCTGCTCTGTTTTGTTTATTCCCATTGTGGACTGTTCTCCTGTTATTCTGTGTTGCCATTTTTCTTTTCAATGTTCTGCCTTTGGGCAGTTGTTTTGTTCATTCTCTATTAATTCAAGGAACATCTGTCGAACTGTCCAGGTGTTAACCAAGTGTCAAAACTCAAAAGTGTTAAACGGTTTGCCTTCAGACAGGTGACTTACTAAGGGCACCAGTGTATGCATTGCAGACTATCATTGTTTGGGTAAGACATGCAAGAGATACAGGTAGAAATGTGACAGATAAGGAACCCGAAAGTGGAGTGGCTCAGTGGGGTGGAGTGGCTCAGTGGTTAAGACCGATCCCCTGTATGCGAAAGACTTCATTGTCGTAAGTTCGATTCCCACCCCTGACTGATTGTACTCAATTCCATTGTAAGTCGCTTTGGATAAAAGCGTCTGCTAAATGACATGTAATGTAATGAAAGTTATTCTGGTCAGGGTTTTAGTTGAACTGCCATTTTTTACATCCTTCAGCGTGCAGACCGTATTGGCTCCTCCAGCTGCCAGTCTGTATTGCCAAGCAATCAGCTGCTGAACCTGTTCCTTACCTTGACCCAATCAACTGCAACTTCCTGTTTCGAACACACCCCAAGAGAGCCAAACCTCAGTCATGACATGTGCCTCATGAGCCAAAATGTTCTGCACCGATATGGAGACCCTTGTGTGATTCCAGGCTTTTGGTCAATCCCAGCACTTGGTGAGTGTCATCTTACAACTGCAGCACTACTTCTATTTTAGCAATGCTAAGCTTTGGTAGCAAGCCTGTTACCACTTGCTTGCCAAACTTTACAGTTGCACCACTGAAACCACTTGACTACTACAGATATGAACACACTAAGTGAACAGAGTTGCAACAGAACATTGGTGGGCAATTATTTGGGAACTTTTAATTATGTAAATTTGGAAATTCCTCATGCCTGACGGGGTCACTTTACTTTTAAAGAGCCAAATTGGATGGCGAGCTAAAGGAAGAACCTTGAACAAAAGAGATTTTCCCCTCATTGAATGCAGTCCTCAAGCCTAACTTCCCCATAAGGACTTTTGGCTTGGGTGGTAGGTTTATTGTTTCCTTTTTTTTGTTTTGGTGGCATATTGATACATTTATTGTATATTTGTGGATTAAGATAATGCTTGCTGACAAATAACTTCAAAACAACTTGTGTTGTAAATACAATCAAAGGGTCCTTTTATATTCTAAATTTGAGTTTTGTTTCAAAAATCATGTGTTTCATGCATTTTGTGTTTCAAATATTATGGTCATTGCAGTTCTGTAGTGTCTTTTATGTTTCGCAAAATCAAACAGTTTGCTTAACAGGTAAATGCAGCATCAACTTTGATATTATTCAAATATGTTCGGATGCACTACTTAATTGACTTCAGTTGCCTGCACTGTGACACACAGAGGACTTACAAACGGATAACCTCTGAGAACTGGGTCATTATTTGGATCCACAACAGTTTAGCGGATCGTGGCTAGTGGTAGCGGCTTGCACTGTTACCTCACAAATGGAAGGTCCAGGTTTGTGGCCGGGTCTGACCAAGGGACATTGCTTAACCCCAGCCATGGTTGATGGTGAAAAGAAATATCCACACTTTAAGCCAAAACACAGCGACTTCTGGATTTAGCACTGCCAAGGCCCTGGCCGTTATGCTCCTTTCCTTGTGTGTGTTACTGTGTGGAAGACTCCAAGTATGCAGTTCCAGCTCACCTGCCCAATCCTCCTTCACCTCCTCATCAGCCACACCTGTACATATACCAGCAGTAGCGACTCAATCAGTGGGCAGTGTGATTTTCTGTGAGCAGCTAACACCTGTGTCACTCTGTTCATGGTTGTTGTGTGACATTAGTATTGGACATTAGTGCTGACTGTTAGCCTTTTTGCTTGACCTGTGCATCATATATTTGTTGCAATTTGTGATTGTTATTTATTCATTGTCTAGCCAGGACAGACATAAGGATGCTATTGTTTTGTGTTTTAGTTTGGTTTCCTGTACCCTTTTATTTTGAGTAGCATCCTCCTTTCTTAGTTCCTGCTGTTATTTGGTGTTTTGGTAAATACAGATTCACCTCCTCATTAAAATGAAATAATATTTAACTTTCTACATCTGGTTATCTTGCTTCCCCCTCCCAAACAAGCCGGGGTCCTAATAATTTACACAATAGACACAAAATGAGACAATATTCCTGCGGCAGAAGTGCAGCGTCATACTTCTGCAGTCTCACAATTAGATGTCACTAATTCTGACACACTGCCCCTAAAATAAGATAAACAATTAATATGTTCCTTCACTTCATCCATCCTCTTGGTCAAATCAGACAGACAAATATCATTTTATTGGAGGTACAAAGGATATTTTTTTCAAGTTTTATCACCAGAGATGTCCACTGATTGTTTTGGTCAGGTACATTCAGAATGATTATCGTCCAAAAACAAAGACAAAGTGGTTTTATTTAAGGAGTGATTGCAGCATTTCAAACACCATCAATATTGCATGAAACTTGGGTGACCTGGGCACACACACACACATTCTTAGGTAACATCCAGTTAAATATATTTTGTTCTGATTCTGCTCTCGCGTCTCCCTGCCATTGATCATCCTCACCTGTCTAAAATCACATACCAGTCCCCAGTGTTCCTGTCAGTCAACCCTCTGTATTTATACTCCTCTGCTTCTCCTGGTTCCTAGTCAAATTCTTTCTTCTACCTTGTGTGTGCATCATCTTACAGCACTCTGCCAACATTTTTGACACTTCCTTGTTTTTTAGGATTTTGGAATCTTTGTCTGCTCCCGGCCTGTTACTGTTGCATATATCTGGCTTCCTGTGTTAGACTTCTTTGCTTTCACATAAAGACATTTAGCTTTTTTATTTTATTACATTTTTGAACCTTTCACAACCCCCTGTGTGCATTCCTATATGTGAGCGCATCATGAGCTGTTATAAATTGTACATTGCAAATTGGCTCGTGTCCTTGGGTGTAATTAGAAATATCAATTTGATCAATCATTTGATTCCCATGAAAAAATATATAGCGTCTTCATGATTTAAGTTTTTCCTCCATATTTTCTATGCTCCAATATCTGTATAGACGGGTATAAGAAGGTGCTCTCTACTCAGCTATTCATGGATGTTCGAGTATGTAAGGTTTTGCATATGTCAATGCCACCTACCATCAGCACTTGAGAACATTCTTTATCCCTCAATGAAATGTTGCTGCAGTTCATTAATATAGCTGTCTTGAATAAGCAACCTATCAGCCAATCAGAAAATAGTATTTATTGTTGCTGGGTAAATACACTGGTTGCAGAATGGACGCACTGCGCTCTGATTCGCCCAGTTCCGCCAATCTACACTGCATCTCACGTCCACACGCTTCTGCACACATGGACAGCTGGAGTTGCGAGACTTGGTTTTTTTTGGGGTTCCTCTCGCCCAGGAAATGCACTGTAAATGTTGTAAACACAACAAACGGAGCAGTATAGCTACCGGCACACTGAGCTTGCAAAGATTCTTACTGTGATGTAGTTAAGTGAAATGCGATGTGGTGTCAACGCAGGATTTTTTATTCTGAAAAGTAAACCGGATGTTTCATTTTCACATTCTGTTGTCCACTGTGTTTTACGAACAACATAGTATGGGACAAATGCAATCAGTGACCAGCAGTTTTAGTTTATGGCCCAACGGTCAGATTGTTAATAAGGTCACTGTCACGAGGGAGGTGTTAATGTCCAATTGTTTGCAAGAGCTGCAAAAACGCCCCCGACATTTAAGACATTAATGTTTTTTCTAACATTATTAGAGAAAAAAGAAAAAAAAAAAACTTTACACTGCAGAAAATAAAAGTATTAAATTTCCTCCCTCAACACTTCTACCTCCACATCTCCTCCATAAACCTGACTGTCATCCCTAAGGCTTTTGATTCCTGAGGAAGTGCACCAGCTGAAGTTTAAAGCTGCTGCTATCTCATCTGCATTTGACGGCGGCGTCTTTGATCTCTCAGCTCTGTGCAAGCTTTTGTTCATATACAATCGGCACGGGGGGAAAAAAAACGGTTTAATTTTTTTATTTTTTCTGTTTTTGAAAATCGTGACCTCTTTGGTGTCTCCATCTCTTCGTGCCTTTGTTGAAAACTACATTACCTAATGATAGCTGACATGGATACACATGGATTTACTGTAAATGAATAGTTCAAAACAACACCAGCACAGGAGCAACTCGCTTATGACGGCGCACTTTAAATTGACTGAAGGTTCGAGTGTGCGAGTGGATGGTTGTTTGTCTCTATGTGGCCCTGTGATGGACCCCGCCTATCGCCCGATATTAGCTGAGCATCCACCACGACCCTCATATGGAGGAAAAAGCAGTAGAAAATGGATGGATGTATAATTTCAATACTTTAAACTACACTTAAGATTTGCACCTGGATCAACAAATAACATTACTAGATACACATACACAAGTTTACACCAGGAAAAAAAAAATGTTAAAGGTTTAGTTACACTTTAAAAAATAATTGCCTTGTTTTAACAGGTTCACATGGGTTACAAAAAAAAAAAAATCCTATGTATATGTGTTTATTTTCGTGTGAAAAAGGCTGAAGTGCCAAAAAGAAAGTTTGTTTGGTTATTTGCATTATGATTACAATGTGGAGATATGTGTTGGTGTGAATCCCACACATTTCTCACTGTGAATACAGCATGTTTATCACTTTCATTATACTGTGACATCTTTCACAAAGTGACGGAAGACTCCATTCACCACATACTGCTCCTCTTCTCTGTGTGTTTCTTCGTTTAATGGGCAAAACAATTTTTTCGGGGGGCTTTGCTTTCAAAGACAGATAGAGACATTTCACTTCAAACTTGCATAGCTGAAGGGCTAAGTGGGCAAAAAGACACAGCAAGTCCTGCACTTCACTGGAAAAGAGGTAATGGAAGGGAGAGTAAGCCGAGCCAATTTCTTTGCTACCTTGCATTGGCTTAATGAGGGGATTCCAAGAGAGTACACGAAAACTGGCATTAGGCTGGGATAAAGTGGATAAATGCCATCTATGCTTTTTGATCTTCTTCCCTACTCCATAATGTTATGGACAACCTGTAAAATACACACTCACATCTTCTCTTGGCATCAGATGATTAAGTCTCTGCCGGTCTGTGCAGGAGTAATGGCTTGCTTTTGGTATATAATTATGACATTTCAAATAAATTACTTTAACAAATGACATTTGAACATATGTCAACACAGAGCAATTGACAATGTAAATACCAGAACAAACGACTTAGGAACTCACACACACACACACACACATTTAAATGTGTATATATACAGTATATATGATTAGAAAATACTTCTTTTGAATTTAATCATACAAATCTCTTTGTGAAGGTCACACAGAAATACAGAATGTGTTTACTAGCTGTTTACATTGAACAGTTTATGGCCTGTCCTCAGATATTCTGCATTCTCTACAGCCAGAGGACAGGATTTCTAATGAATAAAACATATCCTTTAACTGGTGGAAGACCATAAGACCGAGATTCAACAGGGAGCACGCCGATGCCCTCACAAGTCAAGAGAAACGGCGGATAAGCTTCAAGGCAGTTTTGATCAAATGAGAGCATAGTGTATCTTTAGTCTTAATGTGGCATGTAATAAATAATTACCAATGTAGCTGATTTAGTTTGACATGAGGTGCCTGTGCACAATCACTGACAGTTGGAATTTACAAAATTTAAGTAGATTTTTTTTTGCCTGCCATAAAAGAATAATGCCTCCAATATGCAGTAACGAAGATAGACGGGCATTATCAAGCACCAGCTATATTCTCTAAATGTGTGTGTTCGTGCAATGTCACCAATTATGTCATTACACACAGTTAAGCAAATGCCACCGCCTATCATATAGTGTGTGTGTGTGAAAAAGCATAATCCAATTCGTCATTATACAGAATTAAGCAAATGCCAGGTCCAATCCTTGTATGTATTTCTTTAAATTTATTAAAGAATTTGTTAACTTGTAGTTTGTTACCTTTTTAGGACATTTTCTGGCATAAACACTGACCTTGTCAGGACAAGTCGTCATCACGGAGAACCTAATTACTGTGGAGCTGGTGAAGTTTAGGGCTAAGATGTGAATTGTGTTTAAGGTAAGGCATTAACTGGTTATGGTTAGTTCTTTGTTCAGGCTGACCTTAAGTGAGGAAGTGGTGTCCTAGGATGAATAGTTGCACCAAAATGTGTGTGTTCCAGGTATTACTTATGTTACGGGGACCTTAATCAGTTTACACAGTCACATAATGTGCCTTCTTTATGAGGACAAACATCAAGTCCCCATAACGTAAATCATAACATTTTAAGGTGAACACATGGTTAGGTTAGGGTTAGGCCAGTAGCACTTATGGATATGGTTAGTGTGAAAATTAATGCAAGTCAATGTAATGTGCATGTGTGTGCACTTAAGTATGCATTAAGGCTTCGGCAGCTATACTAATATCAGAAAGAATCTACTGATCACAGCAATCCACTCATACGTTCTGATGGCTTACTTGCAGAAAACATGAACTCTAAGACAGACAGGGCTAAAGGGGATCTGGCCATACAGTGCACACAGCTTTCAGGAACCACCACTTCACACAGCCTGTCTTTCTCCTTCTAGTTGAGTGAGGCGCTGCCAAGTGAACTGTTGAACAAAGATTTCTCTCTGATGGTAATTTCTCCCCAAAAAAAAAAAAGATTCCCAAAGAATTATTTAGGAATAAGGCAACAGAGGGAGAGATGGTCCCAGGGGGAATTGGAGAAGAAATATGGACAAATGAACATGTTGCCCAGGACTGCCTCAGCCGTCTGCTTAGCCTCAACTCATACACACACTGTCAGACTTTAAGTGTTTTACTGACTTTTACTGCATTTTAAAGCCTGCCTCTCTCCTCAGACGTTTAAATAGCACTGAGGAAAAAGAGGAACATAAAATCTGACATTAAAATAAATCCTTTACCTTTTGCCTGTGATATCTCTAACATCTTTATGTTCAACGTTTAAAAAAAGAGAAAAAGAGGACACCTGAACTTCATAAGGTAGAACACGTGTGAGTATAAATATATCTATATATCTACTATTTTACATGGATGAGGTTTTGACTCCTGGCTCTGTCAGTCTACCTGCTTAAGACACTTGACACCTATGCTGCGCCTCATCTGGTAGCGTGTGTCTGGGGCATGAACGATATGAACGATTTCACTGTCCTGGAATCATATTGTATTATAATGAAAATAACAAAATGTATGTTCTTACTTATGTATTATGTATTGAAGACCCCATTTAAAAGTCCACTGTGTAAGAAATGACATCAATCAAATGGAAGACTGCTCTGCTCACCCTCCCTTTATCAAGGTGGTCAGGAAACTATGGTGGCCTTCACATGTCAGTTTTAGTAGTTATTCCTCTTCCTGTGTGTAGCCAGCTCACAAAATAAGTGCTCAGACTCGTTTGCCCGAGTTTGCACCATGTCTAAAATACATTCAAAGGCTTATTCTAAAGCAACAACAATAATTATGTTCATGTTTAAGTGATTATACACCAATATAAAGATAATTATGGGTAGAATATTGAATATTTGCTACACAGTGGACCTTGAAAGACGTGAGAGAGTAGAGATACCAGTTCTTTTATCCAACATTTAATCATCAGTGATTGTAAATATTGTAACTGACTGCAATAAAAGCATATGTAACAGGAGGAAATACTTGCCAAGACACTTTTTCCCAAAGAACTTGCCATGCGCTGACATCTCTAAATTGAAGCACTTCCCGTCGAGAAAAAACACCCAGCGATTTTATGCCAGTCTGTGAATTACAGTAAACTTGAAGCGAGAAAGACTACAGCCTGATATGATGTCAATTCTATTTTTCTGTGCATCCAAAAAGAACAGTCAGTGGTGATGGTTGAGACAATATATATATATATATATATGTGTATATATATATATATATATGTATATATATATATATATATATATGTATATATATATATATATATATATATATATGTATATATATATATATAAAAAAGGCCAAATGGAGAATGCAGCATATTTCTTACTACATACACTTACTTACAATACTGTACATATGAGTTACATTTGAGTTCATAATCATTCTATAGTAAATATGTAATGGGAGTCAGCAGTTGTTACAACCTAATTTGGAAGAATTAGGGTGTGAACGCACCCTGCAATACCATCTCCACAATGTACAGTAGCTTAGTAACAATGTTATAGTCGTCAATCCATGCAGGGCAGGGACTTTATCTTGATGGACACACCATGCCACGGCAATGACATGCAAGCACAGACTAGGATCGTACCATTATGTAAAAGAAGGGAGGGAGCAGGTGTTCCATCGACAGTCAGTGTAGTGGTACAGGCCAGGTTCACACAGAGCGACAGAGAGACGGGGGATATTCAGATTTAAAGATCCCATAGCCCGGAAGTGCCAATTAACGCTGCATTTTTGCGTGTATCTGCGTCACTACCTCATTTATGAAGCCCTAAAAGTCAATAACAAGCAGTTCAACCACTGCTGAGAGCACGGGGTTTGATTGTTTTCCTGAGCTCTACGAAGCGGAACGGCACTTCCGCTGCGCAGCTACAACAACAGTAGTTCTTCTTCTTCTACGGTTGAAAGTAGCAATATAAAGCAGGACACAGCACCAAACTTCCCCAAAAGGAAGGAGCAGTGCCAACAATACATATATAACTGACTTTGTGTGCTTGTTTTGTTGTTTAGCATGAGCGATAGCCTGCTACAGGCTAAGCTACACGCTACGCTCGTGTTTCATTTGCATGTGTGTTTATCATCTCGGTAACCACAACGTTATCCGAGCTACAGGCGTCCTGAAGCAGTCTTTCACTTGTCACAGTGTCTTCTGACTCTGGGTCAGACTCCGGATCAAAACAAGCAGCATGTCAAAGATATCGGAGACTGCAAAGCTCAGTGCGAGTTTAGGTTGGTTTGGTAGTTTAGGTGCAGGTTCTGTGTTCTTGTTTCAAGTTCATTTTCATTTGTAATGAAAAAATGCATAAAAACAAGGCTTTTATGAAAACACTGATTAAAAAAAACTGCTTACCAACACACAGACCATTCATAATTGCTAAATTAGGCTGAGCTAGAAGGCCCTGAGTGAGACTAAGTGAAGAGCCATTTGGGAGCCGTAAGAGCCGGCTCTTCTAAGGGAGCCGAGCCAAAAGATCTGAATGTTTGAAAAGAGCCAGACTTCCCATTACTATATCATACATCTTTCATACCCATTCGCATTCTGCCGGCACAGCCATTAGGAGCAATGTGGGGTTAAGTGTCTTGTCCAAGAACACATTGGCATGCAGATTCACAGAGCCATGAATCAAACCCACAATCTTTAACTGATAGATATATGTGAATGGTGTTATCAGTGTTATGATCTGTTATCACAGAGCTAGCTAACCAGTTGCAGGATCATATTCACTTGGGCCTGAGAGTGGATGGAGCAGTGCAATTCCCTGCTAACGTTCAAAGTGTTGACTTACAATTTCCACCTCGGAATGTTTTACTGCCTGTATTTCTGATCCTGACAAGTGAACAAAACAGGCAATTTACCACATTCTTATTCCCCCCTCCGCTTTTACATAAATATTTTTATTTCCTTTTTTTTTCTTTGACACCCAGGGCTTTTACTCTTAATCAGCTGTCAATGGATTTCCGTGTTATGATGGTGTCTGCTGTTTCTCCACCGCGGGAGGAATCTGAATAAGTCTTCTGTTTTTATGCGAGGAGCTGGTAATGAGACATCAGAAAATCAGTCTGTGTGTTTATCCACAGTGTTTTAAATATCACCATGGGGTTTACCTGGCCTGGCTCGAACCATTACGAGTGAAGGCATGATATATGAAGCCAGCTTAGCAGACTAATTTGTGTGTGCTTTGTCTCGTCCCAAGACGATCCCAATTTAATTGTGCATTAAAGACTATGCAGTGCGTCATTTATTACATTGTTTATTTATCCCCCCACCCCCCATTCTCTATTTGAGCTCTAATTAATCCAGCACTGAAATCTCAACTTCATTAACTTGGCCAGCTCTAGGCCTCAATTGGGGTTAATTACTTAAAATAAAAAAAAAATGGAAAGATTTTGTTAAGTGCAACCAAACACAGAGTCTTTTTCAATGTTGGGAATATGGGAGTAATATGGGTGTTACAAATGTCTTCCTTGTAGGGGTTCAACATCAGCGGATCAACTGCCTCCATCTTGGCCTATCCCATGTCCTTTTCTGTTACACCAACCAGTAAAAATGCTCTTCAAGATTATTTTTGAAATGGTCACAGCAGTTATTTTCAAGGCATGTGGATGCAGGGCTGTTTTTGGTGACTGTTAATTAAATTCAAATACACTCATGAATTAATATTTCGATTAAACCTGCTCACACATCCATAGAGCTCCACAATACTTTTTTTTTGTCAACAAGATTGTATATTCCAGCTGCAACATCTGGCTTTCTTACACCAAGGGCTTCAGGGGGTGCTTAACACATGCATGCAAGTATGCACATATGTGCACATCATTACACACAAACAGTAGCTCATGCCGACACACACACACACACACACAGGGTGCACAAAGACAGGGGGGCGGGGGGGTGAATGAAAGAAAAAAAAAAAAACATTGAATTGGCCCAAAAGTTAACAGCTGTATAATATCTGCAATGGGTCTCGGTAGATGCTTCCCCATGGTAAAGACTTAACAATTAATTATCCTGCCGCAGAATCCTGGCAGCCTCTCATTTTACTGACGAGTGCACTCCTGCCGCTTCTTCAAAGATTAACATTTAAAAATTCATCAGCTGGCTTTTCCAGGGTACTCAAAAGTCCAGACTATTCCATGAGAGTATGTTTTATTATCTCTATGTGCTTGTTATCACCGCCATCACTGCCATGAGGCCAAATTAGGAGCAAAATGCTTGACTTAATCAGCCAGTTCACATGGAAAAAAAATGGAGAGAACTGCCCACTAATATCATTTAAGCTTCTGGAAAGTGTTATTATTTTAACCACAAAGAGGAATAATGTTCAAATACGGTATAATGGATAAGATATATAGGCTGCAGTTTTTCTAGTCATGAGTTTTTCTGCACTCTTATTTAATTCTGCTGCTCTTGAGCATAGTGGATACATTTATTTGAGCCTGGTCCCTGATGTGTTTGCTTATTGCAGGGAGCAGAGGAGACGTAGAGGACATTTGTATTCCCCCCCCCTCAAAATTGTGCATTGCAAGGTAATTGTCTTCCATTGCTGGAATTAGCGCAGAAGATGCTGATTGTGAACACCGTTAGCTGCATATTGCCGTTGAAAGATGAGCAGTGTTTACTTATGCTGACATGAGTCTAGCATGCTAGTGTGCCCGCGTTAAAGTGGTACCGCTAAATGAAGGATATACCTGGGTGAGCAATGCAAAACAAGAAAGAGATCATACCTTAGTGCATTCCTTCTTTATCATAGTTCGTGTTTATCGAGTGCCACCATTTTCCACTAATTTTGACAGATTTTAGCCACTCAACAAATGGCTTGACTAATATACTGTAATACATGCCTGCCTAAGCCTTGGATATCTTAAGAATATATTTGCTACTTTTTCTCACAGTAAGACAACCTTGCTCAACTGGAAACAGAAATTTGTAAACCACTTCCTCCAACGTCCATGGAGAAAATCAACGTTTTACATCTCGACCCACAGGAGTTCTTCGATCCACTGCTGCTTCCATCAATAAATTCAGTTATCTTGTGACTTTGGTGTTTATCCCTTAGAACACAGAGCATTTAGGCTGCTTTTTTCCATTGCTATGTTAAAAGGTACACACAGAGGCTATAAGAATGGGCGATATAGTGTCTTATATCCTTTTTTTTTCAGCACAAACTAAACTAAATATATATATATTTTTTTTAATTTTCACAAACTATATAAACACATAAACTCAAAATGTTTAATGAGATTTGTGAGATTTGGAAATATAATACTACTACTACTACTACTAATAAAAACAATATACTTTATTAATCCCCTTAAGGAAATTATTTCTCTGCATTTGAGTCATCCTAGAATTAGGAGCAAATATGTCAGTTCAAAGTTTGCTTGTTTTTTGAACAAAAATTAAAAAAAGGTCTATTTTTTTGACTTCTGCACAATTATTGCCACTTTATATCACAACAAAAAATGCAGTATAAAATGAATCATAGCTTGACAACACATAAGAAGTTAAAAAAAACACATTTTATAAAACCTGACTTTGTGATCTTTAAACACACACCCCCAGTTTACCAAGAGTGTGCCTGTGGATCTGTGCCGTGTGAGCACTACGGATTAAAATCAAAGTCCGATTTATCTAAATGACATGAACATACCACATGACCAGCAGCTCCTGTATCTTTGTGGGCTAAAAATGTGGATTTTGTCTATGGACTTAGGTGCAGGGGTTGGTGTGATTTAGCAGCAGCAAAAATATTGTATTGTATTTAAAAATAAAGTTGTTGTTTTATTCATTCTTATAGCTCAGCATTTTGATAAGTGGCTGAAGTGTGTTTGTCCTTGTCTGCCATGCATGTTCTTCTCAATACAGGGTATACATACAGGGTATACATACAGGGTATACATACAGGGTATACATACAGGGTGCACACCGGGCAATCAAGTGTATATAATGAATGTGCTGACAATGTGTCAGTACCCCATACAACCCCAAAAGCTGTATTGTTACTATAACATAAGTTATACAACAAGCAAAATGTATACTATGTGCATTGTACATTTCTCATTTGAGATGTAGATTGAGTGATCAGGCTCTCTTGCTATTACAATATAACAGTATCCTTAAAAGCTTAGTCATTTATTCTCATATTAATAATGGCATACCACTCAAACTTCCAACAAAGCCTAATCTAACTTGATGTGAACGGTAATTGCACAATAAAAAAGCAGAGTTTGTAGTGAAAGTATAGAAAGAGTGACACGTATTCCTAACTTTATACTGAAATTTGAAATACAATTCATAAATATGTAAAACAATAATTGAGTCACTGGGATACCATCCATTGTTTCATTCCTGATGGAGAGATGAAGTGAGAGAGGGGGAGAAAAAGGTAGGCACTGCATTGTGAATAACATGGTAGCAGATATTATGTTGGCATCTCTAATGAGAAGATGAAATTAAAACAACTGTGGCATCAGCGGGGCATGGGGGAGCTTCTGATGGTTAACAGCAGCTGTTTTGATGACTTCACTTATACCCTGGAGGCTTCTCCTTTTTAGCTAAATTGCTTCACCTCATCTGCCGCAATGTGAGGTAAATAGGTGGGATGATTTACTGTCACTTTAATAAGTGCCATCAAGCCGTGAGTGCAGTTCTGCATGAGAACAGGGACACACAAACAGATCTAATCAAATGGTTAAAAAGGAAAACATTTAATAAATATGCTCTCGATAAGGATTTTTACACAATATATTTAAACTTGGGCTGTCAATCGATTAAAATATTTAAACACTATTAATTGCATGATAGTCCACAGTTAACTTTTGATTAGTTGCAAATTAATTACATTTTTTATCTGTTGTTAATGTGCCTTAAAGGGATGTTTTTCTAGTTTTTAATATGTATACTTATCACAATGGGAGTGGACAAATATGCTTGCTTTATACACACGTTTATTATTATTACTACAAACAAATTTCCAAGTGCTGTCCAGAATATTCTCCAGAACAAAAAGGTACCACATGCTCAAAAAAATAGTCTGAAATCATGCCATGGCAAACTCAAGCCGAACAAACAACAACTGTGATAGACAAATTGACTGGAACAGAACATTTAATCTTAATACTAACTTCTCCAATACCTAATTACTTTCTAATTATTAGTGCACTGGCGATCACAAGGTGGCAGCCGCAGCAAGCATTTGGTTATTGGACCGCATTTGTGTTTGTAGGGGTGATGACATTTTCCAACATCATTGAATGCATCTTGTAGCTTCAGCCGCTCCTCTAAACTCAATATGCCATTCATTCGTTTATTGTCCACCGCTTTATCCTCCACACGATGATTGCTTGAGCCAATCGCAGCTGACATAAGGTGAAAGGCAGGGTACACCCTGGACAGGTTGCCTGTCCAACCTGTCCTCCAACTGAAACATACATGTAGGTAATTTTTTCCAACCCCTGAAACGTAACTATGGGTCATTTTCTGAAACGTAACGATGGGTCGTTTCTTTTCCAACCCCTGAATATGACGTAAAGGTATGTTTTTACTAGTATTTCTCAACTCAAATATGCACAGGTGTTACTGAGGTTAGGGTTAGGGCAAAAAAGACAGTGTTAGGCAGTAAAAATTAAAAAACATATTAAAAAGGTTGTTGTTGACCGACCGCAGTGCTCTCCCCACTGAGTGGACTGCCCGTGGCGAAATCAGCGAAGCTACTAGATGCAAAGCTACTAGATGCTACAAGATCCAAGGTGGAAGTGGTTGCTGTCATGTATACAACCACTAAGGGCGCTGGTTTTGAAAACGTAAACATAGGTCGTAATTCCTGCATACGACCTATATGTACGTTTCATTGGAGGACAGTCTCTGCCTGTCAGTCACAGCACCAACATATAGATGAACAACCATTCCCTCTCACATTCCAATTCACACCTGTGGTCAATTTTGAGTGACCAATGAACCTCTGCATGTTTTCGCCTTGTGGGAGGAAACTGGCAGCCACGTGCACACAGGAAGAAAATACTTCCTACGCACAGAAATGCCATCAGTCAGACCAGGTGGCAAACCTGGACTTTCGGGCTGGGAGGTAACAGTGTTAGCCACTATGCCACTCTGTGGCCATGTTGGTTTTCCTGCAGTGCGGAATTGCAATTTTCTAACCCTAACCCTTGAACAAAGCAGACCACTGTTGATCCGAAAGAGTCGATGTGCGGAATATCCAGCTTGAAACTAACTTCACACTTCAAGTTTGAGTGTTGTTTTCCTTAAGCCTTGAAAAAATCATAATTACAGGACGTGCATGCTGTCAAAAATGGTGTTTCCTGGTGTTTACAGGAATTTACATGATCGTGTTAAACTTTCCAGCCGCTATTTAAACACACAACACCAAACAAATATATTCACATCAGTTTTTTGTTTTTTTCCCTCAAAGGCCCATGACCTGCTGAATGTTTTACACATTGTGGCTCAAAGCCCGAGTTCTGTTAAATAAAAAAAAAAAGTGGTTCTTGTTAGATGCAGGAATCCTGGAGGCCACAGAGCAGGGACACAGGGCTTTTGTTTTTTTTACAAGGAGGAGCAGAAAAACAGCTGCGAAATGTGGACGCCTCTGGATGTTATGCTGCTACCTTTTCATCTTACATTAGGCAGTTGGCCATCAGTTGGCATGAGCATATGCCCAAAAGCAGTTGCAGCAACAACACACATGTCCACACACCCACATGCATATACACCACTGGCTTAAGGCAGCAGGAAGATGGACCAGTATTGATGTGTGGCCAGTTATAATAACTGTTCTCTTTTGTTCATGGTGATAACTGTACAGCTTTCTTATTTAGAGCTCGAAGGCTTTTCATCTTTCATCTAAACATATCAGTAAGTTATATTTGATCATATTTTATCTCACTGAACTTTATTTACGGTTGCAACCAAGTGGAAACCCGTAGTGACGCTTAGGGCTGAAACAATAATCATGTATTAAATGAATAATCAACTTTTTGATAATCAATGAATACATTTGAGAGTTGTTATTTATATTTCTAATTGTAAGAGGCTTTCTGATTTTTCAGCTTCTTAAATGTGAATATTTTCTGGTTTCTTTGCTTCATATAACAGAGAACGTGGGAAACACAGATTTTCGGGCATTTTATGGACCAAACAACGGATAGCTCAATCAAGAAAAGTGACATCACCTGACTCTTTCACCGGTAACCAGCATTTAATTGGATTATACCAGCTGTCAATCACACTGGTGTCCACTCACACATGTCATGCTGTAGCCTCTATTTTCCGTTAAATGGGAACATCATTTACAAAAGGGACAGCAATTGACACCATTAACTCTTCAGGGAAATGTTAACTGATATTATGAATCAAATGAGTAGTGAAGTTATTTGATGTAAATAAGGCCCATTGCTCTAACATCATATTGGAAGGGATAGCTCAAGTGTTTTTTTAATACTTTTCGTATTTATATATTTTTTGAAGTCTGTTTATGCGAGGTATTGACATTTTACCGACACTGACATCTCCCAATAGCACTACAGACCACACCACTTTCCCGGCTTGGGACCTGGACAGTTTCCTTTATTGACGACACAGCTGCCAGGAATGACAGCAGGAAGAACAAATTTCAGCCACTTTACAAAAGGCTCACTGAATAAAGTTAATGTCTATCTATGATATCTTAAAAAAATATATATATATTTGCTGCTTTATCATCCTTACTGTTAGATATCCTTTTCTGGCTGGAAACTCAAGTTTTTAATCTGCTCATCTCTACCTAAGTCCAGCTGCTGTGATTTAGGTAAATCTATGGAGAGGGTTACAAATGCCGAAGCCACACAATGACATATTTAAACTCACCGATAGCAGGCTGTCTAAGTGTAAGAATCAGTAAACATACATGTTTAAGATATTGTAGACTTAAGCTGGTGAACCTCTTGTTAGAGTGCCTTCATCGAAGTAAACCTTTACGTTTTTTTTTCCTTTATCTTGTGTTATTCATTGCACTTTCTGTGCCAATGAAACTATTTTGAGTGTAATTTTGAGCCATATGCATAAAGCAGGAATCCAAATAACAGATCACTGAGTAACAACTTGGCTTCTATGAGTAATTGCAGTCAGAAACAAGTAAAAAAAATGTGTTGGATTTCAACATTCTTCAACTTCCTCTCATTTTTTGTAACCAAAGCATACATCTCAAATTTGCTGGTTTGTTTTTGCCCTTCAAGTTGTATTTTTGCACATTTTTGTAAACACAAGCACCTGCTGAAAAAATAATCCCCAGACCGCTGCAACCCACACCTCTTCATTTATTAATAGCATTAATTTTCCAAGCTGCAATGCGCAACCATTCAACCAAGAACTGATGGTGATCAAGAAGCATCTCAGATTCTTGTCATATGGATGTTACATTGGGTTAGGGACAAGAAAAGAAACAGCAGCGTATTGTGCTGATGTAGCATTGTCAAAGAGAAATACAATCATATGTATGCGATTCACTGGTGTGCACCAAGCACGATAACTTCACGGATGATGGATAATTTTTCTGAATACATTTGATATTGACACATACAGTATGAGGAAAAAATCTTGATATACATCCTAACTTTGAAACTTCAGTTTGAAAGGATCGTGCTGTGTTCCATGTGTAGTCGGAGCTCAGATTTCCAAAAAATTGCTTCCTTTACTGTTAGTAGCAGTCAGAGGGATGCAGCAGTGCTCTGCTGTTGTCCCTCATGATGCCAACATTGAAATCCATTTTAACTTTAGGCCATGCTGAATCCCTCAGAACTAATGACTAAAACGACTACTAAAAGACAACGTAAATGTTTTGGATCAAATTAAGAAGTTTTAATCACTAACCTTACCTTACAAAGGCCAAATTAAGGAGCTGGCTTATATCCATCCATCCTTTTTCTACCGCTTTATCCTCCACAGGACGGTCACGGGGGGTGGGTGACACAATCAACCACAGGTGAACCACGTTAGGGCTGGGTAGACTATCAATCTGGGACGACAAGACAGGAAGCACACAAGGAAAATCTTCAAAATAAAACAGAGAAGAAGGAACTGGAAACCAGACAGAAAAAAAGATTAATCAGACGTCCAACAAAAAGCACCTCGATGATCCAGAGGTCGTGACAGAAAGTCTGTTAAATATCATCATGAACATCATTTTAATATTGCTAGTTGCTTATTGGTCATAATTAGTTTGAGAGCCCTCGCTGGTTATCGCTCTCATTTCTGCCCAAAAGTGTCACAAGCAGTAAAACACTTAAATGAATATACATGTCTGAAACAATAATCATATAAATTTTGTCTCAGGAAGCACATTCCTTATGAAATGTGATTGAAAATGCAGTTTAGTTGCGTGGGAATATACTTTTTAGGAGGCTGTGTCGCTCCCGGAGAAGCTCAGGGACAATTTTGGCTCCATTAACAGTAAAGTTTATTGCTCCATCTCAACACAGGAGCCACATAAGTAAAGACGTAGCAAAATGAAGCAGGCACAAATAATGAGGGGTTTACATTCTCCTAAAAACAGGCTGGGGGAGCAGTGATAAAGGAGGATGAAGCAGACTACATATTAAAGACTACTTTCATTGTGGAGAGGGTTTTAATGTTATTAGAGGAGGTGCTATGTGTAACAGTTTTGATGAGGAAAAGATTAAGGCTAAGTACCTGAGACTCATACCAATACCAGGTGGCAGAGTCTGAATGTGAGACACTTGCTGGAAAATGGTGTTTTCGCTTCATTTAATTAAATGGTAGCCTTTTTTTTAAGTTTCTTGAATATCCTTCCCCAGCAGCTCCAATGAGACTGGCTTTCTGGAGTCAAAGTAGGCCACCATATTTGGCCTGGTAACTCTCGAGCTGCGTGTAATTTCATGTTCATTTGTGAAGGATTTGTGCGCTCCACAGCTCGTTTGTGATATGTTTCACATGTGACCTGCTACAGAGGCCGTAGTAAGCATTAATTCATACATTATTCAAGGGTTTTCAAAGCTACTTTTAATGGAAGTTATCACAGCAATAACTGTTAAATGTGTAAGGGAATACTGAATAAACATTACTTCAATATAATCACCAGTACTGGCCCATACTGACACTGTTGCACTTTGTAGACACTCCCTAAACTCTGTTCCCACTGACAACTACAAGTAGAGATCAATGTAGTTTCTCCAGCTCTTTTTGATGAAAATGAGGTTGTTTTAACAATGTTTTGTTTAAATGTTATTGATCGTGGAAGTTCAAACCTGTGAATATCTTTCTAATGTTCCTTGAGGTAATAAGGATTCTTTGCAATGCCAGGTTATTGAGAATATATTTATTACTCATTCCCAACCTAAAATAAAACTCAATCACACTATCTATGTCCATCATGCCATTTTGCTCACAGAGCTCTCACGGTAATTAATTAATTCATCTTGATGATTTAATTCTATTATACATAACGGAAGTGCCACTTAAAGGAAACTAATTTACAACTTATCAGGCACAAAAACCTGTAATAAATGGTAAATAATGAGATAAATTTACAGTTACTTGAAGCTTTAATTTAAGTTTTAAGGCTCAATTCACACTCATTACTGACTAAAAGTAGCTATATAGACCCTATATTACTTCATTTATAAAGGGTTAGTTAAAACATCAGTTGTTAGTAAATTTTGTTATTCACTTACACATTCAAGGGTTTATAAAGCTACTGATAACATGAATTGACACATTAATAACTGTTCAAAGGGAGTGCTGAATTAATAGTATTTACATATAATTAAGCATATATTTACCATCGTTAAACTTCATTAAAGATACTGAACATGTGTGGAACATTAATTAACTGTTAGTATAATAATGATAAAGTGTCACCATTTGAACTAACAAACAAGGCAAACAAAGGAGTAGAAAACAACCTAACAAAGAGAGACCTCCAGCAAAAAGAGATTTCCATTGACATACAATCACAATAAACTAAAATAAATTTTAATTGTAGAATTACTTCTAATAGATAATCAATTGACACACTAACAGCAGCCCTGTTTCCAGTGTCATTAACACAGGAAATGTCTACGTGCAAGAAGAAAAATCAGTGACTGAATCTTAAACCTGGCCCAAATCCCAAATAGAATCACAATAACTCACACAAACACTTGTCACTGTGCCAGAAATTATGAGTAACAATATCAATCTACTGTCTGCGACAACTCAAGAAAGTTACAGTAAAATGGAGCGAGCGGGAACTTAGGCCGTAACTGTGTGTATATGTGTGTAAGAGATAGTGTTCACTTTTGGAAGAGTTGTGTGTCATTCTATTTAAGACAGAATCTCTATCCATCCATCATTTTTAGAGCTTATCCTTTGGTTGTATGGGGAGCTGGAGCCAATCCCAGCTGACATGAGGCCAGAGGCTGGGTTCACTCTGGACAGATTGCCAGCTTGTATCACTGCGCCAACACTCATTTACACCTAAGCCCCTCTCTCTCTTAAATTAGCTAGTATCCTGGGTAAGTATCCAGGACTTGTGAAACCCAATGAAAGAAAGGCGATAAACCCCATCCCCACTGTCTATGCGCTGTGGTGATTTTTACACCCCTGTATGTAACATGAAGTCACAAACACTCCAGAAACAAAATGAGTCGCCTGAAGAAGAAAACAACAGCACCATTATGATGGTGCTCAGTGACAATGTGACAGTCATTACTATCTATGATCTTTTATTATCTTATATCTAATATCGCAGTTGAGGAATGGACAGTTTTAAGGAGGTATTAAAATGAAATAAAATGAAGCAGAATTAAACCAAAAAAAAATCAGAGCACTGTCCCAGGTTCTAAAAAGTTAAGTTGGCTAAACGGCCAGAAGATAAATGTGCATCATAGTGTTAGCTGGATTTACATCACTGCCAAAAATTAAACCCAGAAAAGAAATTAGCATGTTCACCCAGGCTTGTGTACCTATTAATGCTTATCAGAGCTGAATCATACAACGTCATTTAACTCAGGAGTGAATATTGATTAAAAATATTCCTACATCATTCATATTTCATTTTATTTTTCTCTGGGAACCCCTTGGGACCTCTTTCTAGAACCCTTGGAGTCCCTAGACCTGCTATTGATAACCATTGTTCAAACTACAACAGATAGCAGATGTCACTGACAGCCAGACTGGGAGAGGATTGGACTATGTAAATGTGATGATAGTGTCTCTTGGCTCCCATAAAGGTGTAAATCTTTGAGACTAAAATTCTCTCTAAACTAGTTTGAGGAGTGCCTACATTCAAATGGCCACAGCTTCTTCAAATATTTGCCCCTCTGCCCACTTGTTCCGGGTTTTTCCATGGCTGGGCACAAATACATGTAAAGTCCTCACAAAAAAAAAACAAAAAAAAAACTTGGCCATATTAGAATTTGAATAGGAAACCACTTTGCTGAGAGACTCCAGTGCTGCACTGACAGAAAATAGAAAAAGTATTCAAAATAAATAAAGGGAACACTTTAATCACACATCCCAGATCTTGATGAATTAAATAATCCAGTTACAAAGCTTTATTAATTTCATTGTGGAATTCATTGAGAACAAAATACGTTAAGAATGATCAATGGAATCTCAAATCATACCCAAAATCAAAGGGAAAAAATAGATCACCGGCTCATCCAACTTCTGTGAATTTCCTCATGACAACTCATAATGTGGCTCAGTAGTATGTATGGCCTCCATGTGTCTGTTAACACTTCCTACAACATCTGGGCATGCTCCTGATGAGACGGATGGTCTCCTGGGGATTAATGTGTGATTAAAGTGTTCCTTCCAGCCCTGGATCCGGGCATCAGTCAGCTCATGGACAGTCTGTGGTGCAATGTGGCGGCAGTGGATGCAAAGCTGATGTCCCAGAGGTGCTCAAATGGATTCAGGTCTGGGGAACAAGTGGACCAGTCAATAGCATCAATGACTTCATCACCCACTTCAGCCATATACACCAGGAGGAACCCAAGACCCACTGACAATGGGTCTGAGGATCTCATCCTGGTCACAGCACAGGTACATCTGGCTAGAAGGGACCTTGGAGGACCTCTGTGTGGTCCTCCAAGGTCTCCCCAGACCATCACTGACCATCATCAAACAAGTCCCAGCATGACTTGTTTGAGGATGTTGCAGGTAGCAGAACGATCTCCGCAGCATCTCCAAAATCTCCCACGCCTTTGACATGCACTCGGTGCATCCTAATTCTAGGATGGGTTAAATGCAGAGAAATAATTTCTCTAAGGGGATTAATAAGACTTACATTTGAACCTGCTCTCATTGATGAAGAGAACAGATCACCAATGCCAATTCCAGTGTTCTCTGGTAAATGCCACAAAGGCTGGGCTGTGAGCACAGGCCCCACTTGTGAACCTTGGGCCCTCATGCCACCCTTGTTGAGTTTGTTTCTGGCTGAGAGCAGCAAGTGTGAATAGGGCCCTAGAGCTGGTGCTGTGTAAGCAATTATTGTTCTGCATATGGAATTACACATAATAACGCTTACTATGGCATATAAGGCATTTTCTTTTTGAGCACTGCTGTACACTGGATATTTTCCTTTTTCTTGACCATTCTCTGTAAACCCTTATGATGTTTGTGAGTGACAATCCCAGTAGATCAGCAATTTCTGAAATGCTCGAACCAGCCTGTCCACCAACAACTGTGCCACATTCAAAGCTGCTTCTTAAACCACCTTTCTTCATCATTCTGATGCTCAATTTCTAAACACATTGAGTTGCTGCCATGTGATTGACGGTTCGATATTTGCAATGACAGGCATTCTAACAGGTGTGCCCAATAAAGTGGCTAGTAGGTGCAAATGCAGTAAGTGTTTTTCAATTGCCATTACACTGTGCAATCACTTTTAACATTATAATGACATTTAAGTTGTCTTGAAATGTGCCTGTTCCAGCTATAAAATGGTGGAGTACCTCATCAAAGCTTAATTTCAACAAATCTCAAGTTAAGGTTTCTCTTCCCCTATTACGGTCTCATTAGGCAGGAGAATTGGTCTATCAGCACTACAAGAATTACCGGAGCTGGCATCACAGTGTCAGTAGAGGCGTTTTTGTAATTTGTCACATTTGTGTGTGAATCCCTCCCCTGCTCTTCCACTTCTCTCCCACATGCCACCAACTCACACATTAGATGAATTAGTACCTGTAAAATTGGGTATAGATGTCCAAATGATAAATCTTGTCATTTACCTTGGTTAATGAATTGTGATGGTGGATCTATATTACCTTGATAAATCAAAACTACACTTTTAAGCAAGTGAATGAGACGCTGAGTGTTAACTGAACGTCAATTGTGAGAAAATGTCTCCAAACACTTGGCTCCATTCTCCTTAATGTTGCCTAATATCGATAATAAACATTACAAACAAGAAGGCCTTCTGGGCTGAATTGTACTACATGAACAATGCAAGCTGTTTGTGTAGCAGAAAACCGAGGCAGTTTTTGTTTTATGCGGCTCAGTGATTATGGGTAACCTCAAAAGGGGCACACAGAATGCATAAGTATTGAGCTCAGCCTGCCGGGGGGCGGGAGGAGGCAAAGCTTTAGGCTACTAACTGCTTGATGCGATTTTGTGCGGCTGTGTTAATGGCAGCTTAAAGAATGCAAAGCAGTGGACCACATATAAACATGATAATGAAGTCAGACAAGCATAACGATGTTAAAACATTTATTTGTACATTATAAATGGCTTAAAAAACAGGGGGAATTTGGCTCCAAATTAGGTTCCAAATTAGGAAGGGGTAATTCAGCTTTTTTTGGTGTTTGTATTCCATATATGTATATATATATATATATATATATATATACATATACATATATACATATACACATATATATGTATATATATATATATATATATATATATATATATATATATATATGTACACACACACACATATATATAAATGAGCCTTTGTTAAGTGGTTAATATCCATTTTTTCCATCTGTACCGCTGGTCCTGTTAGTTAAACCATATTTAAAAAACAAACAAACACCTGCGCTATCCTTATTAGTTTCAACAAATTGTTTGTGTTAAATTGTGCTAAAATTCATGCATTCTGTAGTCAAGGCCTGACTAAGCCTGTCACTAACAGCCTCACATGTACAGTATGTGCAAGTGGTTGTCTTGCACAAATGCAGGTGACAGTAGCCTGAAGCACCTACTCGTAATTGTTGCGGGTAAGTTCTTCATTCTGACTGAAGAAAAGTTTCTGCATCATTGCACAGTGGTAAATTATTTCTTAAAAAGTAAACCACTCAGCCTTTTCCTAACATTAATCAGCTCTGCTTGTGTTTGAAGGGGTTGATTGGTCCCACAGCTGTACGTTATATTCTGTCTGCTTTATGAAAAACAAAGTGTGCTCAAATTCATCTTGCAACCTAAACAGTGTCAGCTAATTGACACTCAAACAAAGCTGAGAGAGCTGCAGTCTGCTGCACTGATTGATGGGCGAACATGAAAAGTAGCCTGCCTTTTCCCATTGTGTGACTATTCAATCAAACGTGGGCCAGTGTGCCTGGCTTGGCATCAATATGCATGGAGATAGCCTGTCACCACTCTCACTTCTGCGCGAGGCGACACAGTCTGTCTGTTTTTCTTTGTTTGTCAAGGTGCTATCCATCTGTCCTCCAGTGAACATTGCAAGAGAGTGGCTTGCTGCACCTCATTTTCATCAGTCTGTCCAACAGTCAGGAAAAACACCCTCACAAAAGTAACTGTTGCATGATTTTTTTTGGCTGCCTGCAGTCTTAGCTTAAATTTGCATCACCTCATTTCCATTTGGATTTATGTTAACCAGTGGACTATTCATCTCTAACAAAATAAACAAGACACTGTAATATTTATGAGTATTGCTATTAAATCTAGGATCTGGAAGTTTGGAAAATTTTGCAACAGCAGGCAACAATAATCCAACTGATACATCCCACTCCCTCCTGTTCCCCCTCTTGTCAAAGCGACGTGCTCAAAACTCTGGAAGTCTGTAGTGGATCTGTGAATTTTGGCTCCACTTGCTTTGCCAATTTACTGTGACTCACTTGCTAACTTGTGGCTATTGTCTCTGCTTCAGTGGTGTATGCCCGTTTAGCTTTTGTGCAAGAGCACTGGGAGATTGTATGCAGATAGTTAGGTCAGTTAAGTGTATCTCACTCTAAAATTTGCAGGTATAACTGCAGGTATAATTTATGAACCCAGGTGAACCTGCTAAATAAAGGTGATTAACACATCTCCATTGCCAGTGCACAGTTCCGAGGCACCACATGCACTGCAATTCATCCATCGATAACAGCTATGGACAATGACTGTACCTTGTAGTATTGGACTGGAACTGACTCAGGAAGTGGCATTACTGCAAAAAAATTGGGTAGCCAAAGACGAAACTGCATTTCAGTCATGTGACCCAGGTGCTAGCGATACATCTGGGAATTTTGCTTTCTTTTCTATTTTTCCATTACTCGCATGCTAACTTGTTGCTATTGTGTCTGCCTCAGTGGTGTATGCCTGTTTGGCTCTTTTCGCAAGAGAACTAGCGGTTTGCATACAGATCAATTAAAGAGGCCAAAGCCCTGAAGTGCCAATTAACACTGCGTTTGGGTGTGTATCTGCGTCATTACCTCGTCTATGAAGTCCATAACAATCAGTTCAGCCACTGCTGAGAGCGCAGGGTTTTATTGTTTTCCTGAGCTCTACAAAGCGGCAAGGCACTTCCGTTGACTAATTACGTCCCTGGCGAATCTCACCACTCCTGTAAACAGCAGCACCTCCTAGTCCGGGCACTAGAGTTTGGGCACATCCGGTTACATACTTTCAACCGTAGAAGAAGAAGAACTACTCTCATTGTAGCTGCTGAAAGTATCAGTTAAGAACATGTCGAAAAAAGGTTCAGCGAGTGTTGCTCTGATCTGGGTTGTGAAAAACAATACCAGATGCTCCACAAGCTCCCCACCAATGAGCAAAGAAAAGCTCAGTGGATATCCTTCATATTGGATGGAAATACCCCTGCTACATTTCCCAAATACCTCCATGTATGCAGCAACCACTTCACGGAGGATTGTTACACAAACTTCGGGCAATAAAAAGCAATACACGGCACCAAACTTCACCTAAAGGAAGGAGCAGTGCCAACAATACGTATATTACAATATTTACAAACCCTAAAACTGTCTTTGTGTGCTTGTTCTAGCGTTTAGCATTAGTGATAGTCGGCTACAGGCTAAGCTACACACGTTCGCTCGTGTTTCATTTGCATGTATGTGTGTTTATCATCTTGGTAACCACAATGTTATCCAAGCTAGAGGTGTCCTGCAGCAGTCTTAGCGATGGAGGTGGTTCACTTGTCACAGTGTCTTCTGACTATGGGTCATACTCCGGATCAAATGCATAAGGGATAACGGCAAGGGGTTGTGAAGACGGCATTAATCAATGTTTAGATAATTGCTAGCGGTGCATTTCTGAGAGCCGACGTGCCAATTACGTCACTTCCAGGTAACTGGCCAATCACAATGTGGTTTTGGTCTGAAACAGCGGAGCTGAAGAGAGTGCTCGTTTGCAGCGACTAGGAGGTTTTTGACCATAAAACGACTTCATGTTTGTAAGTACACCTCCATATCTCACATATAAGTGAGATATGACCATGCTATGGCCTCTTTAAATTTCTTTCACACAAAATTTGCTCATGATAGCTGGGGGGCAATCTTGCCCTAATGGACAAAAATGCTGTGAGCTCTCTTGAGTCCTAGAATTGTAAAAACATGAACAAGTGCCATTCTGCTGTCATTCAAAGCAATACATATACATTTATTCATAAATATATATATATATATATGAATAAATAAATAAATAAATGTATTGTTTCTAAAGGAATGGCTTTCTAGTGGGGTAAAGTGAGGTATTGCAAGATGCCCATTCAACTTCAACGTTTCCTATGGGTGCCCTTCCAATCAAAGAAGGTGCCGTTATGAAGTTCCCTACTGTCCCTACATGAGTGTCACAAAGGGTGTCCTTGCAGGAAATTATATTCAGTGCTTTATAGAAAATGTCCCTCTCAGTGATATAAATTAGGTAAACAATAATGTGTCAAGACTCATATAGAGGTCCACATGAAATTCAGTCGCCAGGGCTGTGCTGCCTTTGGCTCCAGTTCGCACTTCTAACATGCCTGCCTAAAGCAGTTGTTTGTATCTTTTACTTTGTTTGATCTTTCTTTTGATCCCGTTGATAAAAATTATTGAGGTGTTGTAACGTATAATGCACCACAATTATTTGATGGATTACAGCTAAAAGCTATGGGGAAATGAATGCACTGGAAATGAAGCAGGAATTTGCACTGCAAGAAGAAATTATCATTTTCACCTGTGTCTTGCGGGCATTTCAGTTATTTGACCTGGGAGTGATTGCAGATTAAACATATTCCCATTGTTCAAAAACTTGTTTAAACCCAGGAATATTTTTTTTTCAAAAGTGTATCATTCCATATAGTCCAGCCTTTTATTCTAATAAATAATAAATAAATAAATAAGAAAAAAAACTCAATATGAATATACTGAATAAACATCCTATACCGTTCTCCAATCCAGTCTATTTTACTTTTTATATATCCACCTGAGAAATCCACTCAACCATTTACATAATCCATATAGAAACATACATAAACAAGCACAACGTAAAGGTAGAGTTTTGGGCTCTTAATTCTATGTTCTGATGTGTGATTAAAACCACACATTACATCTTGAACCACACATAAGAAGAAAGACTCTGCAGGTCTCCTGGTACTTGAACAGGATGTGTTAACACAGGCTCTTGGTGAATAAGACTCGAGTAAACAGGTTCTGTCATTGTTCCTCACTGGTGTACAAAACCTGTCAGCACTCATAAGACAGGAAGTGGGTCAAAAGAGCTTCAAGGGGCAGATTAAGTGTAATAATCAAAGAGGCCTTTGCCTGGCAAGGAAAAGTCAGCAGTGTCTATTTATAGATAAGGGGATCAGGATGTTTTCTTTTTTTATTTTGCTGTTTATTTTCTTCTTTCTGACTTCCTGCTTCCCATCTTTGAGTGAATCACCTTCCCCAGTAAACAAAGTGCCTGTTGTTGTTGTTTTGTTTAACAGCGAACAATATTTTAAGACAGATAATTGATATATTACATTCAACATTAAATGATATATATGTTTTTCAAGTAATAGTCAGTTTTTGTCTTTCAAATACTCATTTTCCATCATAATGTATTTTTTTATGAACTATATACCATTCTATATAGAAACAAACACTTTTAGTTTGAAATGGTGTGCAATTGATTGCACTTTTATTGCAATGCCATATATACAATGTTCTAAAGTGGGACTAAAAAACCTCAATATACTTTAGACACTTATAATAGTAATAATCATAATTAATAATATGCCACTGCTCACACTAGTGAAATGTCCATCCTTATGAGTCTTCAATGTCATAATGTCTGATACATGTATAATAGTATATTCATAAATAACTGTTATTTATTATGATCTTAAGAAAATAATTATGCTTTTGCAAGATAGGCAATGGCCTGTTTTTCCTGTGGATCCACAAATCATCAATCATCAGCTGCAACCATGTTTAATTAAAAACATCATCTGGCCAAAAAGGCCTCATTTATCTTATTCCTTATATAAAGACATTATTATGGTTAATATGCCAATTATAATAAGTCTGACTATCACTTAATATATTACTGCTGTGTTGGATCAAGTGACAGAATTGTTTCCTTTACTTTGGATGGTAGGTTGTATTCTTTGTTCAAGGAGATATGAAAGGAAGTTATGATGGCTAACATTGAGACTCTTCTACACCTGCATGACTCGGGCACATTAGGCCTGGTTTACATTGGATGTTTTTAGCATGACTGCTGCGTCTCGCTCGAGTGTCTCCCCACACCACCAATATGTGTCTGACAAAACAGAAAGGGCCCCAATTAGCTTATTTGCCTGGGGCCTTCCAGAGTCTCGGATTGCCTCTGCGACAGACTGATAAACACCTGTTCTCCGTTTTCAACATCAATCATGGCGCTGGACTTTGATCGTCCTGCAAAGAGCGGTGACCGTCTTGACTGTTCCCATTAGGCTCAATTATTGGCAAAGCGGGGTGATCTTGATGTTGTCATTCCAAATATTACTGTTACAATTCATTCTCATCAGACAGTCACGGTTACCGACTGTCTGAAATTGATAATGAAGTGACTATATTCAGAAGGCCACTGTTCATAAATTGTTAATATTAGCGCGCTGTAAGATCAACTTTTTCTTTTTAGAATTTGAATTATATGTAATTGTATAATTTGAATAATAAGTTCAGGATGTGTGCCTGACTTGAGTAAAAACTGTCAGACACTGTTGGACAAAAAAATATTATTAAGTATGAATGAATAATGGATATGGCCCCGTATTTGTTGATGGATGGTGAGTGTTTGTGCAAGTGTGTCCTCTAATGTTTAATGAACATTACATTACATGACTTCTGTGATACAGCCTGCCTGAAGTCTATTAATAACATATTGCAACGTGTTTTATCAGGGTCCTGTGCAGAAGTGCTTCACGTTGCACTTTTGCTGTATACCTCAGAGTACCCCGGTTTTACAAGTACAGCTATAAAAAAAAAGTCAGTTTCACCCTCTGACAAAAAAAAAAAAAAATGTGGCCCACCCCTGTTCTACCTATTAATTATCTGTAGTGGCCAAATATTTACTGTAACTACATGCCCTGTAAGTACAGTGGAGAAGTGCCAGCCAGTAACATAATGCATTCTCACTGTTTTATCCAGTAGATGCGACAGTGACACAAAGTTCTGTAAATTCATTCATGGTTAATGTGATTCAAATAATACATGTTATTATATAAAGTGCCCCATTACATGTCATATCAACCGTGATGAATTTGTCCATGATATATTTGGTATATGCAGAGGATCAATAATGAGCTGACAGTGTATGGAGATACGATTTTTCTTTTTTTTTTTGCACTAAATGTCATTTGCTGGTTGTGTTCCAGTTAAAGAGCAAATGCAATGTCAGTCTTTTGACTTGTTTGCTGTAATTGGGAGTCTGACTCATTGATCGTTTCGGTGCTCCTTGTCGCCACCAAAATAAGGGATACTGATGAATCTACAGTACAGTACAGTTCTTAAATCATGTACCAATACAAATATAGAAATGAATGAATACTTCAAATACCACTCATAATTTTTGCTGCAGATTTATAAAACATTTTTAAAAAAAACACAAAAGTCACCCTTTTAACCCGGCTTTTACCTGAATTTTCTTTATTTTCTTAATTTATCTATTCTTTTATCCGCTTTACCTCATCAACTTTACCCTTTTTACAAGCCTCATTTGATACATATTGTGTACAATATCACTTTTACCTGTGCATTCCTTCTGTTTTCTGAGTGCTGGTTATGTATCAGGTTTTTTTAGGGGCTTGTGTGTTTTCTTCTCTTTGATGGTGTGATCCATATGTTAGCGTACCCTCACTTCCTCATTTTCCTTAATTCCTTGTGTTATGTTCAATATAATATGTTACTTTGTATGAAAGGTGATTTATTGATTGATAAATATATTGTCTAGTGTGTTTTACTGAGTAATAATCACCATCAGTAATAATAATAGTTTGTGACAATATTGTGTATCTTTAGAAGACAGAAAACCGAAACCAAATATTCTTGAAAACTTAATTTAATTAAAAAAAACATACACGTTCTGACGTTGTAATGTTCTTTAAAACAAACAAAAAAAGACCATACACTATAATTATAAAGATTGAATTAAAGTTGTTTTATCAGAAACAGTGAAATTCTGTTTCTGATAAAGGTTTACTTACTTTCACTAGCTGACTTCATACTTTATAAGGTATACTTTATACCTTAAAATGTCTTTTATTTGCACACACACACCAATCTGTGAGAGTGAATTTGGCTTCTGTGTATAACACAAACTTTGGTAAAGTTTGGATTTCATGCACACCATTGGTTTAGCTTGTTAGGTGCAATTAAAGCTTGAACTAGCTGTAATATCTATATATCTTTACTTTATTAACCATATATGTTTGCAGTGTGGACTCTCCACTGTTTACAGGTAATTAAATGTTTCCCATAAAATAGAATTCCATCTATTTGTTTCCCACAAAAGCTATACTGAAAGATTGTTATTTTTTTCTCAACTATTTTCATCTCGGGTCTTACACCAGACAGCTGGGATGACACAAATGAGTGTGCCCTCTTGTGAGTGAGGGAACAACAGTGTTAAGTCCCTCGCCTCAACAGCAATCGCTGACCATCTTGAGCTTCTCTGACAGTGATCAAGTGTGGCTTACAGAGACAGCTTAGGTGATCGAGGTGTCCACTGTGGCAATTCATCATGCTATCAGGGAGCACAAAGATGACAAGTTGTTTTACTGCGCAAATCAATTTTCCACAATTCTTTTTTTTGAAAAAGTCCGAGGATAGAATAGCGCGATATTCGCCATGATCTGTTGTTTTCCCTTTCTTTAAAGAATCCGTTTGGTAAAGGCTTGAGCGATCGCTGAGAAACCAATTATAAACAATGTAAACAAGTTTAAACAGAAGAGAGGGTGATGCCTCAGAGTCATATGTTCAACAGCTGTCAGGTGTCTCCCCAAGATACCTGCCAACCACCCATCTGCACACACACACAAGCACAATTACATGTACCCAAAGTTTTATATTCAGCAGAATATCAGTATGAGTGACAGTTCACCATTAATGCAAAAAACCCAGGTAGCCAGCGGAACTGGGCCGATTGCCACCGAGTGTCCGGACAACCTAAGGCTCTGGTTCAATCATGGTTGTCGGATTTGGGTAGGTTTCTGGTTTGCAGACTAGGGGCGATTTCCACCGAGTGACGGCAAATATCGTCAACGGGCTGTGGCCCAGTAATAGCAGCCGGATTTGGCTGGGTTTTGGTTGAGCAGAACCTCGGCCAGTTTTACCAGGCAGGAAATGACACAGAGGTTGGTTTCGCATTTTTTTTTAAATCAGCCCCCACACTGCCATGCACAGATGTGCCAAAATGCAAATGATCTTTGTTTTCCAAATCAATGGAGATAGGGTGACATTTTTTAACTAGAGAAAGAACATACACTAAAGCTCTGCCAAGGTCGCTCATTTTCCCACAACACACCGCCTTATCTCAAAAAGTTAACAATTTGCAATAGATGGAGCTTGCTTGCTAAATAGGCGATTTAAAAATAATTGTTTTAATTTACTTAATAGATTTTAAAGCTGCTTCTCAGGCTTTTCTCACCATCATTATTGGACAGAGTGTGAAAGAGAGTGTGAGGGACAGCATGCAGCAGCTACAGGCCAAAGTTGGAAATGAACTCCCAGGTAGTGCAGAGGACTCAGTCCTGTCGGAGTTGTTTAACCTACAGGTGACACCTGCTATTACAGTGAAAAATGTATTTAATTAATACAAACGAAAAAAAAAAAAGAATGTATAAATGTATGTGTATGTATATATATATATATATACATACATACATACATACATACATACATATATATACATATATATATAAATAAATAAATAAAGTTGAAATAAATACATGAATAATTAAAACTATTATTATATTAGTTTAAAAAGTAAAATGATGCAAAGTAACTGTATAGAGAAATTAGTTTGATGTGATGTTAGGTTTTGGCAAAATTAGCCACTAAGTTTGAGCTTGTTTTGTATTCTAAATACAAAATGTAATGTCTTACTTGCGACACAATATTTAGAGTATAATTTTGGTTTGTTCTATTGTTTGAAACTGAAATAAAGTAGTGAAAATAATAAGTAGAGCAGCGATCTCCAAAATGTGGTCCATCATAATGATTTTACTGTTTTCAGCACTGGAGTGTCATTTCCACAACGTCAGCATTGTTCCTGCTATGGCTGTTTCTTCATGCATCAAGGTACCAACGTTACTTCAACAAGATATCCGATGGTCATTGTGTCACAGAGGTGAGGGAAAAGACATCGTACAGCTACATCCTGAACAACAGAGGTAGGTGCAGAGTGCTATTCAAAGACCTGATGACCAAAGACACTTGTGTCCACTATCGACTGCCACCCTGACACCACACACAGCTGAAAGTGTCAAGGCACAGTTGTCATAAGGAGAGGGTGGTCTCTGAAGTTTATGCTACATTTTAGGTTAGCTTGTGATTAAAAGATAACAGAACAGAACAGAACAGAACTCACCTAAAGCTAATTGAGGACTTCAAACTGTTCACAGATTCTATTTTGTAGAATAAAGTGTTTAATATTGAATCAATAGTGGGTAGCATTGATCTGCTTTTCAAAGCCTTTTGAACGTTCTTCTATATATTTCAGACTGTTTACCACTGTGTACCAAACTCATTTTCCATAGACTTCTGTAGATACAGCAGTCATTTCTCAAAGTGGAGTCTATAGGGAGATCATTAAATGATCACTCTTTTATGATATTTGTGGGTGGAACTATAGTTTAAAGTATAATTCCACCCACAGATATTATAATGACAATCTATAACTATGTAGGTCATCATAGCCAAATTTGTGTCATTTAAGTGGTTGCTGACTTTTTGCAAAATGCAAAAGACTTGGTGTACATTTATATTACAGTCATTTTGCCTACGTTGATGTTTCAATCCTGGACTCAAGTAATAGTAAAAAAGGTAAAAAGTTAATTGAAAAGAAGTTAATATCCATAACAATGGAATATTGCCCCAAACTTTCAAATAAATATTGGTGCAACAATTGTGGTTAATGGCACAATGTAAGAACATGTACAAAAAAACTGTATTTACTGTATTAGCTTACTGTATTTGCTTGTAAAGTATAAAAAACAACAGTTAAGAAATGCTGGCACAATTAAGTATAATAAATCTGCTACTGATTGAATCCAGGCTCAGGGTTATGGTCGTTGAAAAAACATTACAAAAGTGCTACACTACACTACTATAACTACACATTATAATTGAAAAGAAGCTAATTTGTAAACTCTACAATCATCTGACATAATATGACTCGACAAAACCGCGATCATTTATGTAGCACGTCACGTATAGTGAGCATGATTTACATGAATATTCATGTCAGCCAGTGTTCGGGAGTAACAAATTACATGTAACGACGTAACATCATTTATTACAACATTTACATTATTGTAATCCGTTACATTACTGGGAGAAAATGTATAATTAAGTTACAGATGCTTTTGGAAATTTCCATGATTTCAAATTTAGTTACATTTAAAAAAAAAGGCACAAAAGCTCGGATTTATCAAATTGTTTTTTTCATATCAACATCCTCCTTCTTTTGAACATATAAAAGAACATTGACTTTTGAACAGTTCCATCTATATAATTTGACTCTATTTTATAGAACATTAATGCCATCACTTATCTGGGCTGTCATCAGGTCAACATGATATCTCATGCTGTACACATATAACACATTTTTAGTATTATTTATTTACATTTCATCATGTTTTGTTATCAGTTTATTATTTGTGTAAAGAACAAATGTGTGGTTAATTCCGAAATAATGATCTACGGTTTTAATCCACTTTTAAATTAAGAAAAGCAATTAGTGTCATCAAATATATCTAGTTATAATACTTTGAGAAAGTAATTGAAGTAGTTACACTACTATTACATTTTCAACAGGGTAACTTGTAATTGTAACCAACTACATTTCCAAAGTAATCTTCCCATCAACTGTGTGAGATAAGTTACATTCCTGAAAAACATGACACGACTGTATCTTGTTGGACGACTATAGGGGCGCTTGTGAGTCAAAAATCTAAAATGTTGTTCATTACTTTAAGGTTTGGGTGAGGACCTCAGAGGATTTTCAGATTTCAAAGTGGGCCCCGGCCCTTTTAAGTTTGGGAATGGCTGAACTGGTGAAAACACCTATAGAGCTCTGGGCAAGTATTTAGAATCAGACAAACAGACAGACAAACATAGCCTCCTTGGCGAAGGTGAAAAGCATAAAAAGTAACAGGCTTTGAAAAGTCTTGAGTAAAAGGATAGACCCAGCGCTGAGGGAACGTAATATAATTGAGAAAGCATGCGAGACGAAGTGCCTCCGCATGTCCCGGAGGAGTGTTCGTGTGCTCGTCTGCCCCTGTTAGACATTTCTGTAAAAGACAACAGAATCATTTATTGAACTGACGTTAAAATTTAATGCTAAATGGCACGCTCACGCTGTTTCCTATTGTATTTTTCAAAAGACTTGATAGCTTTTTATCGTTCCCATGTCGCTTTTATCATCTGGGGGTATTGTGTTATCTCTACTTTAGTGTGTTGGGTTTTCCTTTTACCTTTTTTCCATCACACATACTCCCTCACGCTGCTCTCTTTTCTCCCACCTGCTCCCATGGCCTCCATCTGTGTCTCTGAGCATTTGACTCTCTCTTGTTTCCCCCTCTTTCAGTCGTTTGACTATAGCTGTATCATCATCCTCAGGAGAATTTGACATGATATTAAGTTACGGTTACAAGGCAATACTGTGATGTTGGTTCCTCGAGGGAAATCTCTCAGATCTGGGTTGTACCATTTTTACCGTAGGAGGCAGGTGTCTGCCTAGCTCAACCAAACAACGATATATTTAATTTGGAAAATGGATACACAGAACCACCTTGGAGTCGCTAGAGGTTTTGCAGTGCGGGATGAGTGAATCATACCCCTCTTTTCTTTTTTTTTTTCTTCTCAGAGGACATTGATTCATTGACAGAATGAGGTATGACTCCAGCCGTGACAGGTGTAGGCATAAGCAGGTGCAGCTTCGCGATACTGTCATGAAATTTATGTCTCCCGTTTCACAGCAAGGGCCCCATCTATACCAGCTGCTGCAACCTTGTGAGGAGAAAGCTAAGAGGTTTTAATTAGGAGTAAGAGTGTCATTAATTACACGTTCATTCACGCTCACACCGTCATGTCACAGAGAACTTCCCCCCACCCCTCTACCTCCATATCTACCTTCTGACTCTAAGCCCCCCCCGCCCCGCACCCGCCTCCTCTCCTTCCTTGCCAGTTGCAATGCTGATTTAAGTACCTAAGAATTTACTCCATTGCCCACTGGGAGAGGGAGAGCAAATTTGTTAATTTGATGAATCGCTCCCTCAACTCCCTTCCTGCCACCCCGTCCTCCTCCTCCACCCCCAGTCTCCCAGTTCATTCTGCACACTTTCATCTTTGATCTAAGACTCCCACGGGGAGTCGTGTTTGAAAAGGCGGACCCCTGACAGCTCTTTCGCACAGGAAGGATTTAAGTGAGATGACGGTATATACAGCAGATTAGTCTCTTAAACGTCTCGGGGAACAATGAGCAGAAATATTTCTTATGAAACGCACCGGCGTTCATTACTCTAGTTAATTTAATTTTTTCCCCTTTTGTACAAACGAGCTGATGAGGTCATAACTCAGAACCGGAAACCTGAGACAGAGGCGGTTGCTGCAGACAATGTGATAAAGACATGTTATATGCTTAAGTTGCCCATGCAGATTTATCCTTTAGAGAGAGAAGACTTTAATCTTCCTAAATACTTTGCTTTATTAAAACTCATTCATAGACCTAACATAGCTTTGCTTCATAATTAATGTCCAGTCGCACTTTGTACAACAGGCACAGACAGAAAAGTAACTCACTTCCAAAACATTGTTTATGAATGGCCGTTGATGCTGTTGCTCCGCAACAAGAAAGACGTCTGTTTGAATCTACTAACCAGCAAAATCATGTTAGTGTGGAGTTTGCTTTATGTGGACATGGGCTGTACTTGTGTTATGTGGGTTCATGACTCTGTTGAAGCAATTAGGGGCCACACAATGGGGTAGTGGCTATAGCCTCACAGAATGAAAGTCACCGGTTGGAATCCCGGTCAGACCGAGGGCCTTTTGTTCTCCCTGTGTGCGTGTGGGCTTTCTCCGGGTACTGTGTCCAAAAATGTGGAGGCCCCCAGCTGGCATGTCCATGTGGGGCCCATAAGGGTTATATTCGGGCTGACAATATGGCATAAGCCGGTTTGTCTGTTTGTTTGACTTCAAGCCCATCCCCACTTAGTTCCCTTTCAAGGCTACGTGGTATGAAGTGGTCAAATGAATCAGGTCCCATATGGTTTCAGTAACATTGGCCCCACATGGTAAACTCACATGGAAAAGAGGAAAAGAGGGAGGACGTGAGAGCACCTGCTCTCTCACAGGTACAAATGTATTTGTAGTCATGGCCACTATATTACAACAGACTATCACACTTTTTCTTTTTCTTAAAAATTAACATTTTATGTCATGTCTCTCACATGCACACAGACAGGACAGATAGCTTGTGTGAACAAGAAGTTATCATCATATTTCACCAGATTAAAACCAAAACAAGAGAGAGAGACAAAGAAAAAAGCTGCACCTCGTGTCTGAGAATTGTGAGGAAAGGTTTAAGTGAGGGCCCAAGGTTGGTGTAGTGGTTAGCACTCTTGGACCTGGGTACAAGACCCAGTTGGAACAAGGGCCTTTCTGCATGGAGTTTGCATGTTGTCCCGTGTGTGGGTTTTCCCTGAGTTCTCCAGTTTCCTTCCAGTCCACAAACATGCAATATCGGGATTAGGTAAATTAGGACACTATAAAATTGACCGTAGGTGTGTGAGTGAATGGTTGTTTGTCTCTATGTGGCCCTGTGATGGACTGGTGGACTGTCCAGGGTGTACTCCGCTTATCGCCCTAGGCCAGCTGGGATTGGCACAGCACAAGTGGTAGAAAATGGATGGATGGTTTAACTGCCAGTAGTGCTAGTTTGCAGCAGTGTGGTTGTGGCTGAAAACAGTTAATAAATTATCTTAATAGGAAATAATCTGCCTTGGTAGGTCTATTCATACCACTGTATTTTATCATAATCACAGCCATAATAGTTTCTCATAACACTTTGAGGGATACATATGTCAACAGCTCAATTTTTTCTTAGGTGGTACTCAATGGGCATTTAGAGAACAGACCCTTAGCTACAAATGCTAAAAAGAAATATAACTTATGTGCTGAGCTTTCATACAACGTCTAATAATATTCTTTCAAAATGTTTTAAATTTTTTCATCCATAGTTAATCCAAAATATTTCAATATGATTCAAATAAAATGAGACTTTGACATGAATCACATTAAAGTCTCGCAAATATTGACTTGCGACTTGACTTAAACCAGTAGGTGTCAGTAGTGGGTTGGTTCCTCTGCAACAGAGAATCCGTGCTCAGCTAAGATTTCATTTTTGTGTTATTCCTCGTGAGTATCAAAGTGCAAAAGCGTCACATAGTGCTCCTAAGTTTATTTCGCAAAAATAAAACCCTGTAGGTAGTGACGATGATAACAATAATAATGATGATAAATAAATATTAATAACTAGTAGATAACAAGTTTCTGTACTGTTTTTGCTGAACAAGTGATGAATCTGAAGCCTCATCATTTTTTAGCATTAAAGTCCTGCTGATCATTCAGAGATCAACCAAGGTTCCCTGGGAAGAGCCTCTGTAATATTAAAAAGGTGAAATCATTACTGAAGCTTGAAAAGGGATCAGGGGTAAAAATGAATTTGATCAAGAGTGTGAGGGATTGGAGGCAAGATAAATGATGAGAGTGGGATGGTAAAGAAAAAGAATCAAGGTTGGACAACGATGAAAATGCCACCCTCCATCAGCTAGCATTTCCTAGACCCTGGCTCTTTGTTGTCTCCTCTTTCTATCTCTGGTAATGTCTTCCATTAGCTTAGCTTGAGCCTGACTCTCAGGGGGCCTATGTACAATAGGTAACACTTGTCCCCTGCTGAGAAAGACATGAAGAATAGAACAGGGTGTTGCATCTAACATGTTTTCTGCACACTTCACATCAACCTGCCCAGAGCTCATCAGTAAACAAAGAGGTGCTGGTGAGACGAACCAATTCCCTTAATTCGTCATCTATTCACACTCAGACATCTGTGTATCCTTGAACAATCAGCCTAATCTCTCCAAGGCTTCATAGACTCTCGTGCAGATGAATGTTTTATAGACTGCTTTGTCTCAGTGACTCCACTCTACCCTTTGACACTTCCCTGGAGTCCTATTGTGCTCTGATGTCACACAGCCATGGTAACGCCCTCTGCAGGAAACAATGCTGTTCACCTCTATAGACGTACAATCAAACAATATGTGAGACAACTCGTTTCTACGCCAGCTGTTTTCATTATGAAAGTGAAGACAGTGGATAGATGTTGCGCCAAAACAGTCAGGAGACAGGTTAACGGTAGAACAAAGCCAGATCGTCCCCTCCCCCCCAGACTCTTGTAGTCTTTCAGTGACTCGCTGGACTAAGATGAAGGGCATAGGATACTGCAGGTCTAAAATAATGTCCTCTACGAAATAACAACATTGACTGAAACACTAGGGTCCGTGATTGGTTCCTTGAACACTTTTTTTTAATTTTATTTTGTTGATATCGTGATAGCGCTTATTACATAAAATTGTCTAGGAGGGGAAAAATAAGAAAGAAAATCTGTGTCTAAGCACATATTATTATTATTATTACAAGGAAATCTAACTTGCCATGCACAAAAAAGAAACTTGGCACAATGGTTATCACATGATAAACCTTATCACTTGGAAATGGAAAGTAAAAAAAAATCAAAACTTCAGCCAAAAGAATTTAATCTTGTGCAAATCATGAAGCTCTGCTGTTTTCCTCAAAAACTGCAAATTATAAACATACAGTATCTCCACCCATTTCATACTTACAGGGACTGCACTGAATTTTGAAAGGTCAAAAACAGATTCAATAGTGCATTAAAATGTTTTACTGTAACTGATCCTGTAAACATTGACCGCAAATAACCTTTCAATATAATCTATTTCCCAATCCCAATGGTTTTCAGAGTTTTACCCCAAATATAATTTGTTTTGGCAGGATTTTCAACTGTGACTTCATGTTATCTATTGCAGTCAATCAAGAATAAATAAATAAACGAATAAATGAATAAAACACAAATAAACGGTATATAAAAAAAAACATCTTTAACCATCACGGTTTGTCTTGTCTGAATTGTTGACACGAGTTTGAATTCTACATTTCCATGCATGCATGTTCTCATACAGTAGCGCAACAGGATCCTGACCTCATGCCCCTTTTTTGGGCTGAAGTTCTGAGCTGAAGCCTCAGGTAATATAGAATGCTAATGCTAAAACGGCTGTGCAGCATTTAAAAAGTATGCAAATGAAGAGTCATTACGATGCAGCAGAGAGGCAGCGGTCAATGCTGCTTGCACTTTTAATTTCATATGAATATTAATGGATTTCTTTTTGTAGCTTGCACATTACGTGAACTAGTGACTCCAAACCAATGTCAGATCGTATTACTACACTACATGGATAGGAGACACCTTTGTGTCTTTATTTATCACATCAAACCAACTTTTGTTTGTGTCGTGCCAAATTATGCATAGCACTTTAGTGAGTACAGCAGAGACCTTACAGTGTCAGAGAGACGAGGAGAGAAACCCAAACAGTTTCAACAGTGGAGAGACACATTTTAACAGGAAAGAATAACTGACAGAACCAGACTCAAAGATGTGCAGCATCTGCCTCCATCGGTTGGAGTAAAAGGAAAAAAATGTCGGACAAAAAAGGAAAGAGGGAGGGGCGAGGTACAGCTGAGAGAGTAGACAGCTGTATTGTAGTACAGTATTACAATGTAATGTATACAAGCAGTAGCATGGAATGATGCAAATAAATTATAATGATATCAGTTTTAATCATGGCACATCAATGATGACAATTCTAATGATAATAGTAGCCTCACATCTGGATCCTGCAGCCCAGGAGTTACGAGTGCCGTCTGAGCCAGAATAGGGAGGTTTTTTTTTATGAATAGTAATAATATACAACACTTTTCATGCAAGTTAATACAACCCAAGGTGCTGCACAGGATAAATCACTTTTCACATCTGGTTTGAATCAGCTCATCATGACTCAGCAGTATGTAACCTAGATCATTCAGGCTAGCATGTGGTAGGGATGCATCGACTTTTTGAGAATTCTTGAGACTCCTTGTGCCCATGGTCCACCACAAAGTTTAAACTATGTGGTCTGTACAACAAATGAATATCCATTAAGACCTGGCAACCTGCTCTTTTCAGAAATTCCACAATTCCACATCACAAAAACAAACCTTCTTAAACAAGAAAAAAATAAAGTCGAGAATTAATGTAGATGCAGATGTAACCAGGGACAGCCTTGCAGTCGACAACCAGTCATTTTCTCCTCCACAAAAGAGAGGATTTCCTCCTGTGTGATTCTCTTTTTGAAACAGACTCAGTTTCTTGCACAATCTTGATGCTTGATGTTCTGATGCTAATGATAATGTGGAGCTGATGAGCCAAGCGATTACATATTTCCTTATTTGTGAAGCCCAAACCAAAATATAGCTCTTCACAAAATGCTCAGTGTTCCTCATCTTGACTCAGGATGTAGCTGATCATCTGAGATTTGGCTTGAATAATAATTATGACTTTATTCTCATAATATGACTTTATTTTCAACAATGATACCTTCAGTTTGGCCTTAAGTGTTTTGTGTAATTAGTGTTTAATTACACAAAAGCTAAAATTGTGAAAGGGAATGTCAAAATATAAAAAGGTTAATGTTAATTTGTCAGAACTGTTTTCATCTTGTCATGATTCATATTTAAAAAGTGGACCCCCATTGAAAATTTTTTTTTTAGAAAATGTTGTCTCCCAAACAGCAGCTGCAGCCGTGGTTAAGGTAACCAAGTGTTTTCCCTCTGAGTAACAGCCACAGTTAAAAGTGCTGTAAGTGTGACCTCCATCCAATTCCTGGCTGAGAGCTTTTGGATATAACACACCAGCAACTGTCAAAACAAGGCCTTGAGGTCTGAGAGCCTGTAAGTGTTTCACTGACTGACACACACACACACAGAGAGATATTACAGACAGTAAACATTAATGATAGCCAGTTTCTGATTCTGATAGCAACAACTTACACAACTTCTCAAGCATTTTAGCTGTAAAATTGTGTATTATGAATTGTTTGAGGCTTTACTGAGGATTTATTCACACAAAAACCCCTTTGCACTACATTTGCAATGAGCCAATTACTTTTATTTTTTTTAATTAACACTGCACATATCTTTTACTAATTACACTGTTTTGTTGATGTTTGTTTTATTTTAATTTCTATAGGCTTCACCCTCTCTAGGGGGCGGATGCAACCCTCCCATGTATCCGGGCTTGGGACTGACACCAGGAGTACACTGGATGGTTGGGGTTAATTTAGTCTGTCCAATTAACCCAATCACTGGGGAGCAATTCAGATAAAGTATCATGCTCAGAGACACCACAGCCCTCGAGATTTGAACCGGCAACCCTGCACTTAAAAGCCAAGTTTCCTTAAGATATTTTTTTTATGAAAAAGCTAAATTAAATGTTTTATCTCATTCCTCTCTGCACTGAGGTCAGTGAATTGCAGCTCTGTTGGCTTTAATTATCTAATTGATAGCCTGTTAATCACACACCAAAGACAATAGGATAACAGTGTCATATTTTGGGAACTGACCCTGTTGTGCGGAGTTTTGACAATGTTTTATGTAATGTAAATCAAAAAAACTGATACGTTAGTAAATTTCACAAAACATGACAATTGCCGGCAATTCTGCAATCTAAACTGAACTTTTTTTAACTTTAAATGTTTTAGTTGACAACAATCATGTAGAGTTGCTTTAAATAAATTGTATTTTTTATATTTTTATTTAAAAAAAACAAAAAAAACAAACACCTTCTTATATGCATTTGTTGTATTAGAGAGAAAAGTGGAACCAAGACTAATTCCTTGTTTGGGTGCACAAACTTGGCCAATAAAGTAGCTTCTGAACTACATGACAGAAGTAAAATTACTTCTGTTATATATTCACTTCCCTATTCATCGTTTTAGCTCCAGAGGTGTATAGAAAAAAAGAAAGAAAAACAGCCAGCTATACATCACATAGGTTGAGCGGGAAATCTCCCAGCAGAATGGTCAGGGTTTGATCCCCAGATCGACTGGCCTCCATGCCAGTAATCCCTGAACAAGACACGCCAAGTTGCTCCCCGACAGTTGTGCCAGTAGCATAAGAATGGTTATGACAGATGTGATAGAAAAAGCACTGCACTGTGTCGTATGGATGTGTGGGTGAATGGGTGAATGGCAAAAACTGCAGCTTTAAGTTTTTTATTTGTACTTCTGGTTGTTGAAGGTCCACTGTGTAACATTCAGGATGGTTTATTAGCAAAGGTTGAATATACTACTTATAAGTAATTGCTTTAAAATAAAACTTAGAATATGCCTGTTACTACCCGAACTGTTACAGTAAACCCAATTTGTGAACTGTGACTACTTCCGGTTTTATGACGTGTATTACGATGGCTGTGAAATGACTTCTAAAACAAAGAATATACACATGTATTTTCTTTTACAGAGTTACCTAATGAAACTTATATAAACCTTATTTCATTTCGTACGATTAACAACTGTAAGCACATGTTACACAGGAAGTAGTAAAAAAGTCGGTGGCTCTTATTTTGAAGGTGTGGTTGAAAGGAAGCGATGCTATGTAAGATTGGCCAAATGACTGTTGTCATTTGTTTATAGCTGCACAGTATAAATGCACATAACTGCATGGTAACGCAACTAAAACCAACAATAACATAAGATGTGTCTTTTATTTAATAAGAATAACTACAATGGATGTATATTTTATTTTATACAAATTACCCCTAAATCAAAAGAACATAAAATTGTGTTTATTATAAGAATTACTAAAACGTTATATAACATTATTTTATTTAAAATAGCTAAACCTGCTCTAAATTGTTTGGACCGGAATTAGACACTTTGCACATGCACGGAAAACAAATTGGGTTTCCGGCGCAAATTGGGTAGTGATAACGCCTTCCCTATGTACTTTAGACAAGGGCCTTACTTTACGGAGGCTGTTATCTTGTGCAGTGAAAGTTTATGGTGCAAACAAAGAAGAAATTTCACATACATGTGATGCATAAACCAATAAAGAAAAGAGAAAGTGGAGAGTGTTGTTTACAACCTGTTCTTTATGTGAAGGCCACCATAGTTCCCTCCCATGCTTGTGAAGGACGTGTGTTGCAGTCTCACCATTATGTCACTCGATTGCCTACAGTTATTTGGCACGTCACCATACAATTAAGCTGATTAATATCATTGTGCAAGAGACTGGCTGACCACTACAATGAAGGATACAAGACCCAGCAGCTACAGAAAGAAGAGATCTGCATGCGCTGGCTCCTGCACTGACAACTCTAATTCTTGATCTTCTGCTCCTCATCATTATCATGCTTCATCCCTTTCATGTTTCACACTTTACCATTTTCCTTGTTGCACCCAGGCTGTTTGCAGACATGTCGCTGCACCCCCACTTACCCATTACCAACTCTCAGCAGGACACAAGCGTCACATTGATCAGAAGGATCCCATGAATAGCTTTGAAATTCCTCCTTTTGGTTCAGTTTTTTTTTCTCTCTTTCTTTTTTTTGACAGGGTACGGAAATGACTCTACGATCGTGCCTGTGAATGAAAACCAGTCAATAAAAGCTCCTGGTCTCTCTGAGGATGTGCAGAAAACACAGTGTGATCTCTTCAACTCTTAGTGTGCAGTTGTATACAACGTCACATTTTGTTTTGATGTGAGAAATAAATCTTTTTAACAATCACATGCATCTTAATCTTAAGAATTTGTGACATCTAATACTGAGACAGCAGATTTAGGATTGCTACGCTCACTTCTCAACCCTTTCCCACCATCATATTGGATGCAGTTTGTACATTTGTTTGCATAATGAGCTTTTGCTGGCTGTTTTTTTTTTTTTTTCAGTTTCAGCTGCTGCAGAGACAATGCACTGCAAGACAGCGGCCTCTGTAAAGCAGGGCTTTGAAATTACACTCAATAAGTCACTAAATATTTTACACTGTTTCGTGACTTGACTTTAAAATTTACAAACATAAATAGTAATGTGACACAGCAGGAAGAAGAGACAAAACGGCACAAGACAAACTGAACAAAAACCAGGCTGAATGAGAAAAGTCTTTGAACTAAGACAAAAAGAGAAAGCAAACATATGTCGAATGAATTAAAGAAAACAATAAACATGTTTTGTTTCCACCTGCAATTTAATTGGATTCAGTTAACTTTATTTGTCCCCAGACAGTCCTGCAGTGCAGTCAATAAAAAAAAACATAAAAAAACAGTTAAGTGCATACAGGAAGTGTGTTCCACACTTGTATAAATTAACAAATATGTAACCCTAACCCTAAAACAAATACCTAAATAAGAATAATTAAGGCTAGTGTATTAAATTCCTTCTAAAAAACCTTCCTAAATGTTACACACTTGACTGTTACTCGTGTATTTAAATTAACGCACACTGAATTGAGAATAAACTATATTTCTATATTTATAGTTTAGAAGCAGAGGTAACTCGAACCCTAAATGCAAAAAGTTTTTACACACGTCTCTACACATCAACATGGAGACTTCTGTCAATCCCTTTTATTCTGTAGGTTTATGTTCACAGCGCCAATGTCTCCGCAGTGGTTCCACTATAATGGAAGTCAATTTGTTTGAAAGATATGAGGCCGTGACTCACAGAAAGCTGCGGCAATTGTCAGCATGCATTCTTTTTTGTTGTTCCATTTGTACACATGCAGGCAGATGGGATTTTTTATTCATTCATTCATTTATTGACTGAGTGACTCCATTATTGTGCTGATTGAAATTTCCCTCGTAGCTCACCACTATGGGGAAAGAATCTCAATATGACTACATTTGGAAGGGCAGATGGAAGGCCAGTAATGGTATCTGCATGTCTTAAAAAAAACAAAAAGATTTATTTTTATTTTGCCTCACAGAGCCTTCTGAACTATGGTCCAGTTGTAATATACATTATTATGTTCTGCGAGGTCAACGGCAGCTGGCCCTGAGGGCCTGGACTTATAGTGGCTGTACAGTGCAGTACTGTATGTCATGGTAACACTTCTGATCTATTGGCTTAACAAAGCAACTTGATTTGTAGTTAACAGAATCAAGTAAATGCAAGTACCATGAGAGCATGATACGGTCCTACAGTGGAACAGCGTCCAGCATTGTTGCCTCACAGTAAGAAAGTCATTGGTTTGAATCCCAATTTGACCAAGCTCTCAACTGACCGCAACTCTCCTTCAAAAATCTGAACCACTTCACGAAGCAATCACGTGGTACAGCCGGGCAGCGAGGCTTCGGACATCATCATTTTTGGCTCCTCCCCTAAATGATAAGGGGATACTATATTAAATGATAATAAGAAGCAAGCCTCGATACGCGCATCGCGGAAACGCCCCCTCCCCTACTCGGCACACGCTTCGAAGCCTCGATACGGAACGTCACATCACTACTGAACAGCATCATGTACTCCAAAATTATTGGAGTTCAGCAAAGGGATTTGGGTTCCCTTCGGGAGAAAGAGGTGGCTGACAAAGCAAGGAAGATTATCAGCCTGCTGAACCAAATTCTTGCAATGGAATTCTCCCTGATGGCTTTGGGCTGACGTTACAGTGCAACCCTGACTAAAACTAATCGCTATTCCAAGTCATTTTTTGCTTCTTCAAATCAGGCTGCTATACACAAACAGTTTTTTTTCTCCTTTCGGCTTCTCCCTCTCTAAGGGTTGCCACAGTGAATGATTTGCATATTTGATTTGCTAGAGATTTTTCTGCCGGATACCCTTCCTGATGCAAACCTCTCACTTGGGACAGACACTAGGGGTACATTGGATGTGTATGGCTAGTGTCACCCCATGTCCAGTTAACAATGAGCTATAGGGATTGGGTACCTTGCTCAGGGGTAACCCAGCTCTTGACCTGGTGGGGATTTGAATCACCAACCCCCCAGTTACAAGCCCAATTCCCTTCCGCTTGTCCACAGACTAAACTGCTGCTAAACACAGACAGTACTTCTTTTCATTGAATATTTTAACATTTATTTTATTTATTGATTAGGTAATGGTGTTTGTAAAGGCTGGCTGTGTGGATGGACTGGGCGGCTGAAAATGATTTGCCCATTTGGTATCAATAAAGTTGCCTGAATCTGAATAACCTGCAGTGGTTAATAAACACTCTAAATTGACTGTAAGTGTGAGTGTGGGAGTGAACAAACACACACACACCGCAACCCTCATGTAGGCGCGTTGAAGCGGTAGAAAATTAGTGAGTGAGAAGTGTTTGGTTGTAAATGAATTCTGTTGTAAATGATGTTGTTGTCATTTGAATGTAGATGAATTCTTCACTTGGCTCAACAGGTTATTAATTGTATTTTAATAACGTCGATGCAAGATGAACACAAACGAAAATGAGATTTCCCCTAAAATGACATGATATGAAGAGGTTTATGCACTGTCGGATGAATGTTTTTTCTCGCTTTCAAAACTTTCCATTTAATTAGTGAAATTATAATACTGCGGAGTGAGGAATGGATCATTTTAAGTCACATTTATTGTTGTGTTTAACACCTTGGAAATGTCTCACTTGAAATATATATATCACGGAATCAAGCCTTGATTATTACAAGCATTGTGACATTCACAAATCTGAGAATACTACACAAGGACTGGGGGGGAAATATTATTGAGTTATGTAGATCATTGTTCATGTGAGCATAACTTGGGGTAGGGACTTGTACTGTGTGAAGCTGTCTTATGTACTTATTCGGCTTATGCTTCCTCTTCTTTGTTCTTGCCAAGCTGTACACTAAGTTCAAATCACATTTTAAAGTCTGTGATCACAGTTTAAAACTTCTCCAACAATGAACTAATCGTCCTTCATTGTCATCCTCGTTCCTTCAATAGAGTTTAAAGTTTTTCAATGTAGTTGTTTCTTCAACACTGTTCAAAGTTGGTCTATGTCGTTTTTTTATACTTCCTCTAATTCTCAGCACACAGTTGATAACGTCAGTAATCACACTGCAGTTACGAATCAATCTTAACTACGCACCTTCTCTGATGTCACACGCAACACACAGTACGCTAAGGTGTCATACCTTCTACACCACACACAATTCACACACACCAGGCTTAGCCTGTAACATTTATTAAAATGTATTATATTAAAAGAATTAAAACAATCGCAACCAGCTAGTAAAAGTTCAGAAAGAATGCGGGACTCACCAACACCCTGGCGGGGATTGGGACCTGTCGTTCTTCGGACCGAGGAGACCGGCACAGCCGCCTCAGGTTGCGGGGATTTACCCCGAGCTGGCGGAGTCGGGGAGAGCAGAGGGGGCGGAAACCCTCATCGAAGCCGGCCGTCGGTATCCAACAGGCATCACCGGGATCCATCTAACGCCGTGACACGGCAATGCGGAAGCGGTAGAAGAGCACGCCAGTTAGACTTTCATCTTTACCAGCCACCTGTTGCCTGTGCCGCGGCGATGGTGACGCTTCCGCCGGGAGGGTGGAACTGAAGCCCGGTAAAGGTGAGCAGGGAGTGGGGGCGAAGTTTTTCTGATCCACGACAGAGAGACGAAAATCCAAGAGTGTTTGACAATCATGCACCAGTAGAGATTCAATTTGCGGAGTGACAATGGTCAAAAATAATAGAGCAGCCAAAGACACGCCATCTTGAATCCGCAGGAAAGGTATACAGGTATACAGAACAGGTCCTGCCAAGTGTGTTTCAAGTGTAAAAATGATACATTCATTGGATTTTGAGGTGGTTGAATGTACCAACTTAAGTTGGGTAAGATATTTATTCACAGAGTTCAGCTCTCTCTCCAACCTGGGCAAACACAGTAATGGAGTCGGTAAATGAGAACAAGAACCACCATCTTTTCCTTTGAATCTCGGTCTGATTGGAGGAGGGAGGTGCGCCTCACATTGAGCGCCATGCTGAACCGATACCCACACTTTGGTTCCCCCTTCTTTTCTTTCCCCCTACAGCATTTTTTCTTTCACAATAATTAATGAAATAATATTCACGTTAAGTTAGACATTTAGCTGGTTGTTAATAAAATCATATGTAAAATAATCCACTCATGTAAACAACACATTCAGACAAAAATAATAAAAAAAGTGACTTAGTGTACTCACATTAAGGTGTACCACATGAAGTTCATTAAAACTCTAGTGCAGGGATTTTGAGTAATTACCAAAACCGGCTTCTGATCAGGGTCCAGGGGCAAAATGCATCTCAAATATCTGAAATTGCCTCTAAAATTTGCAAAATAGATGGTTACATTTTGCAAAGCTCAACCCACACTGCCCATTCTGTCAGTTTAAGTAAGTGTTACAGATTATATGTCTCTAAAAATGATTGTTGAGTGGTCAAATAATGGTCTGTCAACCCAGCTGAATAATAATTTCCTATAGGGCCAGGTCATACTTACCATGTTCTACATCCGCTTCACATTTCTACGTGCACATAACAGCCAGCGGTTCCTCTCATACTCAAACAAAGGTCCTTGTCATTGTGTCAGTCCATTCCAGTAGCGGTGAATTCTCAGCAGGTCATCCATCACCTTCTTCTGTATTTCCTTAAGCAATGTATGTGTCATGGCAGACTCCCTCATATAACCTTAACCACGTTTCCATTGTTACTATCTTCTTTATTGTCTCGGACCAATTTGAGCATGGTACCAACTGCATGCGGAATCAGACTGGGGGTGTGCATGGATTCATTAAATTGCATTAAATTTCGTTTTTAGCCGTGTTGAAAAGGTTTTAAAATGTTTACAATTGATTTGGAGAAATCTGGCAGGGAAATGAGGCGAGTCATTTCTCAATATTTAATAAAACTGCCCTGGAAATGGTCTAAAATACCCTGGAGAATGTTTCACAGGAGCAGAAAATCCTGTCCCTCTGCTACTCAATTGCAATGAGCATTTATCCAGTCAAATAGCTTCTTTTCTTTTTTTTGCAGTAGAATCCAGTTCTGAAAATAAGGAAACAAAATCATAACTATATTGGAAAGTTGTGTGGAGCTTATATGTTTATTTCCGTCTGAATTCAGAAAAGCTTGTATGCGATGGACATTCACATATATTGATATGTGATGTGCTACAGTTTTTCAGAAGTTTGATTTTGTTTTGTAACTCACCCTGGTGCCACACGGCGGCATAGTGTGTGACCAAGTACACGTGTAAATACAGATGAGACGCATTGAGGACGGACTGTTATCTCTGCCAAACCACTTTGGGAGGTGGTCTGAGAGGCATTGTGACCACATTGAACTGGAGTGTAAATGCAACCAGTCTTTTGCCCTGTGTCAGCTGGGATTGGCACCAGCAGCCCTGCAATCCTCATGTGGAGGACAAAGTGGTAGATGATGGATGGACACCATACTGGTGTTTAAATGTATTCAGATTTGTATTTATACAGTCGAGACATTTCCTTGATGTTTGCAGGTCTCTGCATCGTGTGCCTCAGATGCTGCTTCACACACTCATTAGTGGATGTGTTCTGGACGAGGATTCTGCTTTCCGCACAGATACATGGACAGAGCCTCAGGACATTTGATAATGCCGGGCAGACTGTTTTCAAAAAGTGTTTGCTAATAACCGTCTGTGATTCCCAGAAATGGTGAGTACTGATTAAACACTTTTCATGACTATTTAAATGAGCTCCAATGTGCGTTATAGCAACATTTACTCTCAGCAGGGGAACTTTAAAGGTTTTCAAAATAAGTTTCTTCTTCTGTAATTACTGGAGACAAGTAATTATTTTCTTGTAGTCATGAACATACTGTAGAGTAGTTGCCAGTTAATAGATTTTTCAGCAGTGTACAACAACCAGTATGTTTTGTTTGTGTAATTTAGACTCTATATTCGATACACAGGGAAGGTATTTAGGAAGGTAAGGACATAGTGTTTAAAAAGTAAGTTTCACAGAAAGTATCGAGTGCCTCATGTGAATATTAAGCACACAAATCAGAAACAACTTTACATACAAATAAGGAGAAAGTGTGCGGGCAAGTGTCAATAAAAAGAAGTAAAAACAATTGATAGATAGTAGAATTAAAGTAGTAAGAGCAAAGCACAACACATAAAAATAAGGAGGTAAACCGGGTCAGCCAAGTGCCTGTCAGAATAAAAACGGTTTCAGTCGTTTTGTAAAAGAACCAAGGAACTGTGAGTAAAGGGAAGAGTGTCCCTTAAATTGGGGTCAACAGCCTGAAACATTCCATTTTTGGAATGGCTTGTAAATCATTACTAGATGACCTAAAAGGCAGATTTTGTGTGTGGGGCACAATGAGGTCTGCAATATCTGTATAGAGTGTTTTAAAAGTTAAAATCAATATTGTAAAATGTATATTAATGGGTAGCCAATGAATGGAGGATATGATTGGTTTAGGTAAAGTCTCACTTTATGTGGCTTTTCCAAGAAAGGTTTTGAATGCAAAATTTAAACCTCATTCTGGTGGAATTGGGGTCATTACTTTTTCCACAGGACTGGTGACAAGAACACGCCAGCATACGATGTTGAGAGAATACAGAGCTGGTAAGAAGCAGAATCAAAGAGTGACTATTCTTTCTCCATTACCAGCTACAGAGGAGTGAAGACATACCACACATATAACTAAAATAGCTCTCACTCATGTCTCGGATGAGACAGTTAAATGGGGCTACTGAAGGTACGGTGGCTATTATGATGGCAATTTGCACAGATAACACTGGAAGATGATTTCATCCAACAGCGGTCCTGCAAGCTGTATCTTCATATGCTGTATGAAAGAATGACATCATCGTCTGTGCTGTATTTATATAATCTACACGTAGGACTGGAGGGCTGGGGCTTATTACAGAGACAATCATTTACTCACTCATTTCACTCACACCTACAGTCAATTTAGAGTCTCCAATTAAGCTAATCTGCATGCCTTTGTTCTGTGGGAGGAAGTATCTGGAGAAAACCCACGCACACACAGGGGGAAGGTGCAAACTCCACACAGAAAGGCCTTTGGTTGAACTGTTTCTGTGAGATGACTGTGTTAATCGACACACCACTTGTGCGGACAGCCGATTCTGACCAGTATAATTATAATAATCATAATTTAAATAGTATTTACAAAGAGCTTCACAGGTAAAAAAAAAAAACAGAAACAAAATGGTTTATTCTGATACACTTAGTGTTTTGGGTCTTTAAACATTGGCCACCAAACCCACCTAACTCAGTCAGGGCTGAACAATCCACAAAATGAATGAATGCTCACTTCCTGATAGGGTTGCAAAATTCTGGGAATTTTCAAAATGGGAAACTTTCCATGGCAATTAATGGGAGTGGAACAGGGATTACATGGAAATGTTCAAAATGGAAGGTCGGGAACTTGGTAAATAATATAATGTAGCATGAAACAAGCAGATTTGATGCAAATACAGTTGAATCATGACATCACAGACAAGACAGACCTCATAGCACAGGTAGATGAAAGAAAAAAAAGAAAAAAAACATTTCAGCACTCTAGCATTTCTGTTCCCTGTTTATCATGAAATGTTTGCTGGAGTCCTGGCATTTTATTGAGTAAAGAGGCTGATTTAGAGTGTTAGAGTTTATTATTTGTGGACACTTCCAAAGGGAAACCCTACATAACAGCATCTCTATACAGTGCATGACGTCATTAAAGGGTGATAAATTAAATGGTGGCAGAGCGAGTCATTTTTCTATTTGAAGTTTGTGGGTTAGATTCCCGGCTCTGCTAGTCGACATGCCAATGTGTTCTTGGACAAGACACTTAACCCAGTGTTGCTCCTGACAGCTGTGCTGGCAGCGTGTGAATGGCTATGAAAGATGAGCGATAGAAAATGTGCTGCGCATAGATGTGCTGTATGAATATGTGAGTGAATGGGTGTGAATGGGTGAATGGCAAGACTATAGTGTAAAGCAGCTTTCAGTGGTCATCAAGGCTAGAAAAGTGCTATATAAATACTAACCATTTACTTGAAAGGAAGCAACTGACTATGCCTGTTGTATTTACTCAGGTAGGGACTTTCAGAGTCTCTGGGCTCTTACTTCAAAATGTCCCTTGGAAATGGGAACAATTAAAAGGTTTCACTCCTGTCAGCGAAACAGGGTTGTGTGGGGATAAAAGATTAAAAGATCAGAGCCAATCTATTAAGTGCTTTGAGAGTGATTAAAAAGAACCTTAAAATCAAGTCTAAAATGCTCTGTGTAAAGAGTGTGTGAAGAGGCTAAAACCAGGATGATGTGTTCAGATCCACTTCCTCTGGTTAAAAGCCTGCTGACTGTCAAATGAGTTTTTTAAGGGATGCAAAAAAAGCTATTTTTTCCTCAGTAATCCCACACTGATTAACTAAAATGTAAACATGTCTGTACCAGTTGTGTGATGCATGTCAAAAGTCAAATCACATTTGCAAAAAACATGGATTAATATGAGGTAGAGTTCTCAACGGGCCTGAAAATTACAACCAGACCCAACCCAGCCCTCGGGTCTTTTCACCCAAACCCAACCTGGCCCGACCTACCCGCATGAATTGTCCGCCCGAACCTGATCCGGCCCGGAATACATTTTCCCATTGATCGAAGCGGTGTTTTATTGGCAGCAGGAGCGGGTGCTGCTGCTCCTGGCTTGCGGAGTGGTGCGCAAAACCGATGGGCCTGCCCCTCTCCATCTAGCATGCCGCCAGATTTACTCTTCACCACATGTGAACAGCGATGATTCACATCAAACAACATGTAATTTACAAACTGCAAGAAATGTGTTTTATTAGTGGAAAAAAAGGAAGCCCGAGGCCTGACCCGACCCGCCTTATTCCTTTTTCAGACCGAACCCGTTGAGAACTCTAATAAGAGGTCACATGGTGAATATGTGGCTCGCCTTATTGCCTCACAGCAAGAATCAGACAGAGGGCCTTTCTGTGTGGAGTTTGCATATTTTTCCCTCGTGTAAGTGGGTTCTCTCTCTGGGTGATCGGCTTCCTCCCACACTCTAAAAACATGCAGTTTGGTGATTAGGTGATTCGGACACTAATGTGAGAGTGTATGGTTGTGATTGAATGCTGACTTGTCCGGGGTGTGACCCCGCCTTTCGCCCAGCCCCGGCACCAGGATAAAGTGCTAGAAAATTAATGAGCTACTGAGTTAGGTTCAATATTTGTAGACTTATCTCCAGTAGATGGTGGTATTCTAAGTAAAAACATGTTGGGTGAACAAACTGAACTGAATCACTTACTGAAACGATTCGTTTGTCTCAGTTCAGCTGAGCTCTGCTGCGTTTCGAGTGAGACAGCGTCCAGCGGTGGGGCAAAACAGCCAATGTAGTCGGCACAAGTTAACACAGTCTAGTTCCCTGTTGTTTTAATAGACTTTCACAGTAAACACAAACTTTAGGCTGGTCCTTAATGAGATGATTAATGAGAGGACTCTCTCCACTGAGAGATGTCTGACCATCACCTGAAACTCAATCTCGACAAGACTGAGTTTCTTTTTCTCCCAGGAAAGGGTTCTCCCACCACAGATCTGACCATCACCCTCGACAACTCTGTGGTAACTCCTTCTCACACCGCAAGGAACCTGGGTGTGACACTTGATGACCATCTCTCCCTCACTGCCAACATTGCTGCAACAGCTAGATCTTGCAGATACATGTTGCACAACATCCGAAGGATACGGCCTCTTCTAACCCAGAAGGCGGCACAGGTTCTGGTCCAGGCTCTTGTCATCTCACGCTTGGATTACTGCAACTCCCTCCTGGCTGGTCTCCCTGCGTGTGCCATACGACCTCTGCAACTCATCCAGAATGCAGCAGCTCGACTGGTCTTCAACTTACCAAAATTCTCCCACACTACACCGCTCCTCCGCTCCCTTCACTGGCTTCCTGTAGCTGCTCGCATCCGCTTCAAGACTCTAGTGCTTGCGTTCCATGCTACAAACGGATCCGTTCCAGCCTACATCCAGGACATGATCAAAATCTACACCCCAGCCCGCCCGCTCTGCATTGGCAAACCGGCTCGCTGCCCCCTCACTGAGAGGATCGCAGAGGCACTCGCAGAACTCGAGACTGTTCACTGTCCTCGCTCCCAAATGGTGGAACGATCTCCCCATCGACATCCGGACAGCTGAAAGCCTCCACATCTTCCGCCGCAGACTGAAAACACATTTCTTCCGACTCTACCTCGACAAAGACGACAACAAAAAACAAACAAAAAAAAAAAACTTGTACATCGCACTTATGACTAGCACTTCATAGTTTGATCTACTTGAAGCTCTTACTTACTTCTCGCTCTTATTTGTACCCAAATGTATAAATGCACTTTTGTAAGTCGCTTTGGATAAAAGCGTCTGCTAAATGACATGTAATGTAATGTAAAGAGGACAGTGTAGAGACACACAATTACGAATATGATTAAATACAGTGGAAACTGGACAAATTACATCATTATTTACTTATGTACTTTCATTAATGTCATTTGCACAGATTTTTTTGTTTTGTTTACTCACTATACTGTGCGTATCAGTTCACCAGTTCAGTGATTCAGCGGCTTAAACTGTCAGCAACTCTGCCTCAACAAATCCGACAACAATGTCGAACTTTAGATCAGTTCAAAAGATTTAAATTTAGCAAATTTAGCGAGGACATTTCTAAGATCGCTATTTCACGATCACTGACGAGAGCCGGAAGTACTTATCCACTCTGTTTCAGTTCAGTGAGTCAGACGGAGTCTGCGTTGAGTGCTCCGGTCATGAAGGAAGAACCGAACAATTTGGTGAATGACTCCTTTGAACAAATCTTTTCAGTAAACTGATTCTAAAGATTCAGTGACTGAAAAAAAAAAAACAGTTCTTCCCATCACTAAGCCTCATTCTGTTTGAAGCAGCTGTTTATTAATAGACCGATCTAATCTACAGAACTTTGTATCAGATGTACTCACTGTACATTCACACAGGTAATTTGCTCTCCGTATTAAGTTGCTCGCCACGTTATTTATGATTTGTTATACAAATTTAATTGACTTTTCTTCTGGTCTAAAAAGGTAACAGTATTTGTTCAGCTGTGTTTTGGAATTAACATCGAGGCACATCCACCAGATTGTGTGCTCAGGCCCCTCAAACAGGCCGTGCCCGCAGTATTGGATTTGAAAGCAGGAGGCAAGGAGCAGCATCGTCTGCTGGGAAAAGCCAGATCAAATAACAGATTCAGATTTGCCAAAGTCATTAATTTTGCATGCTGGCAGTGGAAGTCCTTGTGGCAACTGAATGAGAAATGTTTTCAATCAAAGATTTAAATTCTTATTTAATCATCACAACTGCCATTTGGGAGCCGGACTCCAATAATCAAAAACCAGAACAGTGAGTCATGGATTCTGTTAGAGAAGGAAAAGAACAGGTTCGAGAAGACCCTTGCAAATACAACATTTTACATGCTGTGGCATTTTTCTACAAATTAAAAACAAAAGAACTCACACCCCCGGCAGATTATGGTGAAACTAAAATCCAGCAAGCTGTATATTATCCAGCAGTGTCTGCTATAAAATATGTAAATATGTTACATTCACACATTTTGTTTGAAAAAAAACAAACAAACATCTTTTCCGTGAGATGCACAGATTTACAACAGCGGGACTGTGTTTCAGCTTCCTGCCTCCACTGCCTGCAGGTATAATACACACACAGCAGAGGCAAGAAGAAGTTATTTAGTTTACACATAGCCAACACTGAGGGCAAGCACATAGATGCCACAAAGTCTGCTGTCAATGTCTGGGTGGAAAATAAAAACTTAATGGATGACAGCACCAACCCGCAATAGCTCGAGGTAAGTATCACTGCAGCTCAATAGTGACACAACAGAGCAAATTACTTTAGAGATCTCTAATATTATCATAAAATATTTTTTTTTATTAAGAAACTGTGGTGGGACATATTAGAATATGATGCGTCACCATAGTCTAGATAATGGCTTCCCAACCTTTTTCAATTACCACCCAGCCATGTGGGCCCCATAAGGGTTATATTCAGGCTAACAATATGGGTCCTAAGCGGGTTTGTCAGTGGTTTCCATGGTGGCTGCACTGGTATTTGCCCACTTGTTCTAGGCTACTCGGGTATTAAAGGCGACATAGACCGGAAGCTCCAATTATCGCTGCGTTTGTGTGTGTATCTGTGTCATTACGTCGTTTATGAAACCCTAAAATTTTCAGAACAAACAGTTCAGCCACTGCTATTGTTTTCCTGGGCTCTGCAAAGTGGATCGGCTCTTCCGTAGGTTGATGTTGTCATCAGTATACCTCACCACTCCTCTCACCACCATAGCACCTCCTGGTGCGGGCACTAGTCCGGGCACATCCGGTTGCCTACATTCAACCGCACGGTGTTGTAGCTGCTGAGATGCAGAGCATCCACCGTGACAGAGGGGGAGCTGTGTATCTGAGAGCTGGCCTACCAATCACGTCACTTCCAGGTACCTGGCCTGATCTTGTTGGCTGGCCAATCACAACACAGTCCACGTTCTGGGGGTGTGATTTTGGTCTGAAACAGCACGGCTGACGAGAGCGTCGGTGAGGAGATATTTTGATCAGCTCGTTTGCAGAGACGAGGGGGGTTTTAACCATGAAAACAAGTTAATATATGTAAGTAGACCTCCATAACTAACATATATGTGCAATACAAGCATTCAATGTCACCTTTAAGAGGGCACTACATTGGCTTGGGCTCCAGGTGGGCAAATTATGATTTCAGTAAGATGGGCTTGGCATGTGGGCAAACATGGGTGGGGCCACCATGGAGTAGAGCCTTAAAAGTTAGGCCTGACAGAAGTACCAGAGAAGCCAGAGAAGTACATTTTGATTGACGGCTTTTTAAAAGGGCAAAGATCTTCAGCTCTACCATAGAAGCCATGATTAAACCCACTTTGGACCTATATTGTCCGGTAAAGTGCTGATGTTACCAATAATGTAATTTTAAGATGTGTGAAGCATACACAGCATGTTCTCCCCCTGTGTGTGTGGGTTTTCTCCGGGTTCTCCAGTTTCCTCCCACAGTCCACAAACATGCAATATGGGGATTCGGTAATATTGGACACTCTATAGTGACCGTAGGTGTGAGAGAGTGTCTCTATTGGCCCTTTTCCACTGTGGCCCCGGCTTGCCTCGACTCGTCCTCGACTCAGCATGGCACGGCACGGCACAGTTTACGATCTCCACTACAAAAAAAAGTACCTCTATTCAAAGTGGTTCATTTTACACACACAAACGAGTGACTAGTGACTTGTAAAGCAGTTGTTTTCAGTGTAACTGAATCACGAGAACCAGTTCATTAAAAACATGTGTTCAGCACTTCCTTCGTGCTCGGTTTGTGGTTTGTGATGCCTGTCGAGATCACCAGTGCTGTTGCTAAATACACCAGATATCTCTGTTAAATATTGAGATTTTCGACATTTCTCTGGTAGTTGTTGGAGATTAACCCACGTTTGTTAAGTAGTTTGAAGTGATCTACAGTTTGGCACTGTTCGGCTTGATTTCTGTGTCGGACGTCTTTCCTGTGATGGCACTCTGACCAATAAGTAGCTGGCAATCTGGCCACGTACCTACTCAGTGTGCTTGGAAACTAGGTACTAAAAAAAGTACCTGGTAACAAGTTTTTTCAGCTGACATTGGCACAGCCCCCCCACGACCCTCATGTGGAGAATAAAGTGGTAGAAAATGAATGGATGGATACATACACAAGCTTCATTCAACCCTATAAAAAACACACACAAATCAATACTACTCTAATATGGTTTCTAGTATGGGAATGAAACAGCGCGTTTTTCAATGTTCATTCTGTCTTGCTGTTGGTTTGATTTTTTTCCCCGGTACTCTGGACTTACCCCTGATTTATTTCAAATGTTTTGATTTATTTGGACTTTTAGTCTTCAATTTGAGTTTCATTATCTTGTTTTGGTCAGTGGCTTATATTTAGTGGTGTCTTATTTTGTTGTTTTTTGACTGATTTTCCTTTCTTTTTGTTATATTGTATACCCATTCTTATATCTTGTTTCAGTGAGACCACACAAACAATAGGTGGGAATTTTTCAAAACAGTCCAAGACAGCAGGTGGTAAAGCCTTGCTGGCAAATCAGAAGAGAGTTGCCCTATATACAGTATGTGCCTGCACTTATCAGTGTTAAGAAAGCAACTGATGGATCTTTGACACTTTCTTGTCAAAGATCCTAATAGATACATGACACTTTCTTCTTATTATTATTGTTATTGTTATTATATATCTAGCATGTACCCACACAAACTCACAGCATGATGAGATCTATACCTCGATATGTAAGAAACTCTGTTGTGTTCAAATCAACATATAAATAGATCACTTTGGATATTTAAAACAATGACAAAAAAAGACAAGCTTTGTGAAAAAAAATAAAATACAAATACCACTACACTTCCTAAAGGAACCATAGAAGCCACTAATTTTACCACAACTGTCAGCCAAAGATGCAGAGACTGATCAGATCCATATTGACATTGTCTCGTCTAGTCGTCCACATGGATTTCTATAGTTACAAGCCACACCCCATAAAAACAAGAAGATTGATTTATAAATTTAGTAAATATGTGGATTTGTTTTGGTATGTCCCTTCTAATTTCTTCTGAACAGATGTATCCCCCAGAGAGCTTGTGGTCTGTTGTTGACTTCCAACTTTTTAAAACTTTTTCTTCCACTGTGTCAATCGTTTAATGTCCCTCCAATTAACTTCCGTCTCTCCGGATGTTGTTTGAGTTGCGCTGCGAGTGCCGCAGAAGACATTTTGACTAAGTGAGCAACCATTCAAATTGAAATGGATCTGATCAGAATTGCATTCAAAATCAGTTGTGGTTAGAATCAGCAAAAAATCGTATATCATGTGTTTTTTAGCTGTCCAGACAATCAAGAAAATCAAGCTAGATACAATTTGGTTATACTCAAATATCCGATCCGTGCTGCAGTCTAAACAAGGCCTAAGTCGGTCAGAGTGATAGGAGTTAAACTGGAACCAGAAATGCAGCCACCTTAATTAAAAGGATGTTGAGGTATTTTTTACTCTATTGGATTCATAGGGCCCCTTTTTTCTTTAAATTTATTTATACACATATCTTCTTTTTTGCCTTGGGAATAAGCTGATTGGCGATGGCATGATTTACAAGAACAAGCCAGACAGTGTCAAGAGCTCAGTCTGAAGGTGGTGTTTCAGTTTGTGTCGGTGGCATGAGGATGTGGCAGGCAATTACCAGCCATTGGATCACTGTATACTATTTTTGATTGCTTGAGAACGTTTCACTAGTTTCTGCTCTAGGCATTTGCTGTTAAGTCGCCTGTTAGTTGCACATGAGGTCTAAACTGCCATACAGGTTGAAGTTTCTGTATTTAATTGCCATTTTAAGCAGACAGGATTGGGATTTGACATGTTAAATATCCAAGCAAAAAGCACGCATTCAGTTTAACCAACAACTACATACAGTGCATTACACAGAGCTTTATGTGACTCCTTTCTCATCTCCTTTTAGGCAGATTTGTGTGGTTTGCTATTTCATTCATGGAATCGAAGAATTAATTAGCAGCAGAAAAGTTGATAGCGCTCCATGTTTTCTTCGCTGTCAAAGAACACCATCTGCAGTGCCATCCTGATTAATGAGCAGGTGGAGGAGGAAGCGTTTTCATCAGGGTGTGCACTGAGGCAAAACACAAAGTGAATTTAATATTCACAGAATACCAAAAACTATATAAAGTTAAATGATTTTAAAATATCAATACAAATATGATCTAAGCTATACATGATGTATTTTTATAGCATATAATACATTTTTCTCAGCACCATTAGTGAATAAAACATGTATTATATATAAATAATAATACTTAACAGAGCAAACCTCTTGGTAACTAAAATTGTAAATATGCATGTAACAACTGTGCCCAATATAACAATACGCAATATAAAAATGCACTTTAAACATCACAGATCTAGTCAAAGCTGCAGTATGCTGTGAGGGGGTTTCATTCCATGCAACACAAAGAAGGTAATTTGTTTACTTAAATTCCCCTGCGACTGAGTGTGTGTTGGTAAAACCATATGTTGCTCTAAAACAGAGGATTAGGGAACATAAAAGTTCCATCAGACATGCTGAGCCTTATTAACCAGTAGCCTGCCACTTCAGAGAACACTCTGTTTCCTAGTTTTCAGTGTATTGAGGAAATTCTGTTCACCGAGAAGAGGTGATTTTGTGAAGAGACTGCGTCAAAGGGATACACACATTAGAATGTACCATTATACTTTATATTGAATGCAAATTAAATCTGTGCCATGTTAAAATTGTGTTTCCTGTGATAGTTTATTTACTCTAGGACAATGATTCCCAAAGACTGGTTCACGGGTGAATTTTTACTCCCACAATTGGGAACAGTGTCACAGAGGCAAAGACAGTAAAGATAAAGGAAATACATAATAAAGGGCTGTCAAAAATATATTTTATTCCTAGGAATTCATCTTAGAAGTTCAATAGTGAATCTTGATAAATCCAATTTTTATCATGTGTAAAATTGTATTCATTTGCATTTAGCAACTGTTTTCTGCACTTAACACAGTGTCTACTTCAGAAATGGTAATGCAGCAGCATTCCCACTTCCAACAGTTCCAGCCTCTAACTTGCAGAATGTTCTTGGGGCACTAGCATTTTTACCCAAAGTACTCTTATATGTATTTGACAAATAGCAATGCCTTCAATTTATCCAACTAAATCACATAATTAATTATTTGATGTCAAATGCAAGGAGTACCGTTGGTACAACCGTCCCCTGTAGTGGGGTAGGTTGTAACACAATCTGGGGTGAATGATAAAATGACTTACTAAGATTAACTAAGAACCCACTCTTTAATCGAATACAAGTTTCTTCATTTAAAATTCAACAGTAAAAACACTTAACAAAATATAGACCTGGTCCAAAAATGAGTTTCTTACGTGAAAATTGTATGTTTGGTTATAAAACCTGCACACTTGTCATAGCCTCTGGTAACACTATCTGACTGTACTTCAAAAAGTTCTTGGCCTCAACCAGGAAACACCAAAGGAAAAATATTGTTCCTGTATTATATTTCAATATATTCTTCTTCCATGGATTTACTGAGGACATTTTGTGTAACAGAGGAGGACACAAGGGACATAGCAAGATGGAGGCAGATGATCCCCTGTGGCAACCCCCAAAGGGAGAAGCCACGAGAAGAAGAAGAAGATCCTCCTGTTTCATGTCAATGCACTTGGTCCACCAAGTTTAAGTTTTGTGATCCCTTCACTTCCCTTCTTCCACTGCATGTACAATGAAGCCAGGATGGGTGAGTAAATAAAGTGGAAAGTGATAGAAGACCTTTTCGTATACAGGTGTGAACCAACATGGGAGGTAAACTCAAATGTGTCAAATAGTTGGGGAGATAAGATTTAAGTATCGGTATTAGTCCAATACTGGTCAAAATCACTGTATCGGATATCTGAAAGTTAAAAAAGTCAAATCCAATACAATCCAATAATCCTATATGCCACATGCTTCATTATGCACAGGCTGCTTATTTCTATTTTTTTTATTCAGAAGAATATTTGTTGTGCAGTTTTGTGTCAGGGTGATGTGTAACAGAAGGATAGCAGCAAAAGTCACAGGGAATATCTACAAGATGGTAGTGTAGGCCTGGTATGATGTCTGTCTTGGACACAGTGGCACTGTCTAAAGGACAGGAGGCGGAGCTGGAGGTGGCAGAGCTGAAGATGCTGAGATTTTCATTGGGAGTGACCAGGACAGACAGGATTAGAAATGAGCATATTTAAGAGTTTATGAGTTTTTGATCAATTATTTTGTAGTTAAAATAATCACAGAAGAGGTTCCGCACCTCTTCCAGACCTCTTTGTCATGACTTTGGTGCAAATTGGTTGGACTCTATAGAGAGTCATGGTTAAGATTGGTTTGGTCACATGCAAAGGAGAGACATTGATTATACTGGACAATGGATGTTGAAGATGGAGCTGCCGGGCAGGAGGAAAAGAGGAAGACCACAGGGACCACAGGGACCACATGGATGTTGTGAAGGAGGACATGAGGATAGTTGTAATAGGAGAGGACACACAGGAGAGGACGAGATGGAGGCAGATGATAAACTGCCTCCATGTGCATTCATCTTCCAGCTATTAGCATAGCAATTAGCTATCAATGTTTTTAGCAAGCACTTAGCAAACCTTAATTGGAACTACTTTGGACAACACTCAAAATTTTGTCTTGTGTGTTTTCCCCTCACCATTGGGGCCCTGTGAGAAATAACGTTTTCCTCCGAAAACAAAACAAACAGATTATTTATATTTTGCATAATTGTGACAACTGAACAGACTGTCTAACATCACCTCACTGTGTGTGGAGCAGGACATTAACAGTGACAAGGACAAAGTGGTTGGCAGATTTGCCATCATGAAGAGGAAAACGCAGTTTCAAAAGGAGACAGTAGCCTTTGTACAAAGTTCAGCTGTGTTTGGATTCATTTGCTCTCTGGAGGAAGTGTCACAAATGGAGCTCACTACAGTGCAGCAGAGTGAGCGCGGACAACAATCACTGAGTGAACCGTCCATAATTAACCATTATATAAACTGTCTGTGACAAAAATCAGTTGGCATGTTTAATTAATATTATGTTGTTCAAATCCAAGTTTCACAGCACGTCTACGCTGTGTTTATTATCTATTTGAAAAGGCCTGCACTGTAAGCCTTTATACTGCTGTATGGTGTTTGTTATTTACATTGTGGCTGTAATGTCTAAGTTTATTTCATTGTTTGTGTAACCCACACTCCGTCGCAGCCGCGGTTACTCTGCGTTGTGTTTAGGTGTTAATGTTGCCGGCGGGGGAAAGTGTGTCTCCCAAAAGAATCACGGGAGGCAGAGAAGTTGATCGTTGATGGTGACGAGACCGTTTATTCTTCTGCACCACCACAGTAACCTCGACAGCATGCACTGTAGAATTAACAGCGTACATTGAACGCATCAGTACAGTACCCAGGGCATGTCAACATCAGCTAGTGCCCGGGAGCTAACATAATTAGCAACCACAAATCATAACAAAACACACAGAGCTTGCTCAGGATAACGTAATTAAAATATATCCTCCCGTATCACACTACTATAACACGGAGAACGTAACATCTCCCTCGCAGAGTTTAAGCAGCATTTCCCACAAAAGAACAATATAATTTAAGGAGCAACATTCCACCATGACCTACCTGTAGAATTAACAGTGTACATTGAACGCAACACGGTGTCTCCTGCGTAACGCACGTCAATTCTACGGGCAGTGGGAATGGACAAATAAGTCAAAAAAGAAATACTTAAATACTTAGTACTCTGAACATAACAGTGCACAACAGCGCAATACATACACCATGTTATATCCACCCCTTGTTTAAGTGATCAGACATCACTGCCATCAGACTAACCAAAAAATAGCATCACATTTACAATAAAACCTGAGGTAATCAGAACAGTAATATGTCATTAATAGTAAAATAAAGTTTGTGCAATGTTGAGTGTATGCAAATTAGCTGTGTGTGTGTGAGCATTAGGTGTAAAAGAGGCGTGTGTAGTCATGTTAGTGTGTATGGTGTGTATTTTTTATGGTCTTATATGTCTCGAGCCGTCCGTCTTGCTTTGACTTTCTGCCAAAGCTTTCTTCCCCTTTCTAAGTTCTGTTCCTCACTTTCCATCACGATGTGGGACGCCAATGAGAGTTTGGCAGGATGTTGCCGTTTCCTCTCGGGGTTTCTCCTTGGCATATTTGCTCTTGGTGTAGAAGAAGTGGCACCACCACCGGTCACAGCCTCCTTTTCTCATGTCCTCTGTCCCCACTTCGTCCAGATCTGTATCTGTGTGCTCCTCCTCTCCACATACCGTTCCAGCCATACCTCCATTTTCACCTCTCTCAGTACCTTCGCCTCCTGCTTCCCCTTCTGAATCCAACTCCATGCTGGCATTCCACACCTTTTTGTCAGACTGGCTCTTTTCCAACAACAATCCATTTCCTCACTCCACAGGGAGAAACATGCAGTGGGGAGGTTCCGGTGCACCACCCTTTCTGCTCCTCTATGCTCCAACCGCACCCCATACACAGGCAAACTAGGCTGCTTCTTTACTACCACATACGGGCATGCCTCCCATCGGTCCCCCAAACACATCACTCTTTGCTTTTTTGTCATAATACTTCTTCTGCTGGTCTTTAGCATTCTGTGAGGACTGATTGGTCTGGTTGACTGGGAGCCTTGGTTGCCTACCAAACATGAGGCAGTATGGGCTGAAGCCAGTGGGGTCATGGCATCCACATGTTCATGCCAGCCTGACTTCAAGTGTGGTTCCAGTGGCCCCAGCATGTTCATTAAGGTCCGGTTGAATCTCTTCAGTGGTTCCGTTGCCCTGTGGGTGGTAGGGTGTCGTATGGGTTTTCGCAATGCCTGTGCACTTGCACAGCTCCTTCACCATTGCACTTTCAAAGTTCTGCCCCTGGTCCGCATGCAACTTTGCAGGGAACCCAAACCAGCAAAAAAAGTTGTTCCACAGTATCCGAGCCACTGTGCCTGCCTTCTGGTCCTTAGTGGGAGAAGTGGTCAGTGACGATGAGCACATTTTCAATGCCACATTTCGACTTTTCCAGTGACAAGAAATCAATGCAGACCAGCTCCATGGGGGCGTTGACAGTGGCAGTGGGGGTCTTCCTAAGGCAGCACCTCTCACATTGCTCGCACCAGGCTTTGATTTCCTGGAACATTCTTGGTCAGTAGAATCGCTCTCTTATCGACTGTAGTGTTCTCGCAAATCCTAAATTCCCCGAGTCATCATGGAGAGCTGTTTTGACGGCTGTCTGCAGCCTCTCTGGCAGTACCAGCAGCTCTACCACTCCTCTGCAACAATCTTTGACACAGCAGTATAAAATGCCTCTTCTGACCACTAACCTCCTCCACTCTTTTAAAAGAAGGCCCACACTAACACCCACTTCCCTCCTGTCACTGCTGCCCGGTTTTTGGTTCCGGCTCCTTAAATGCAAGACAGGGCCAATGGTGGGGTCTTCCTTCTGTCCAGCCCGAATCTCCTGAGTGGTCATAGTAGGCAGCGCCTCCATCCCCACCTCTCCATACTGTTCACTGGGCTCTGGCAGCTGAGTATTCCCAGACCCTTCCACAGCAGCCCAGTCTTCCTCAGCTTCCTGGGGATCCTGAGCCTCTCTGCGCCTAGAACCACCAGCCCTCACACTTTGGGGGCAACTTTGCAAGACCTCTGTTACCTCACGAGAGAGCATCCGCATTGGAGTTGTCTTGTCCCCTTCTTTACTGGATATCAAAATCAAATATGGACAGGTGAGAGACCCAGCGCTGGCTTGTAGCATCAAGTTTGGCAGAGGTCATCACATATTTCAGGGGATTGTTGTCAGTGAGCACAGTGAACCACTGTCAGTGGCTGCCCATGGAACTCAAGCTTGTGCGCAGGGTATCTCGTCTCAGGTGGGCTCAAGCCTCTGCTCGCATATGCGACAACACTCTCCATTCCACCTTGGACCTGCGCCAGCACCATAGTCTTCCTTCAGTCAATGACCCATCCTTTTTAACCACGACCACCACTGGAGAGGCATAGGGACTTTTACTGGGGCGGATGACTCCTGCCGCCTCCATCTCCGTCAACAGCCGCCTCACATCCTGCCACTGAGAGGGGGGGTATCTTACGGAATGGTAGACAGAAGGGCCTGGAATCCACCCGAGGTCCACCCACATGCTGTACTGTGGTTGTGTGGCCATAATCTGTGGAGTGTTTGGAGAACACACCTGCATTCTTGTCCAACAGTTCCTTAAGAGAAGCATGTTGGTCCTCGTTCTCCACTGCCGGTTCACATAGGTCCACACCACAGCTGGGGACCACTTGATCCAGGCTGAGACATGCCTCTTTCTTTCCAGCACTATCCTGCTCTTCATCACAGAACTCCATCACATTTTGCATCAGGACTGTATTAGGCAGGTGTGTGTGTGGTCGGATGGTGATGTCATGTTGGGACAGATTCATCACCCTGATGGGGGCACAACCCTTCTTAACATCTGCAAGGAACTTGGCGATTAAAAGGTCCTGGGGGAGCTTAAGGGAGGCCTGGCCTTCTATCATGGTCATATATGTCATCCTCTGGGGACCAGATTTTATTCTGCATCGCAAGTCCATTTCTTTCCCTCCAGGGATGTGTATTTTACACCCAGTATACACAGCAGGGCCCACTATGTGTTGCACTTGATTTTGTTCGGTGCTCCCCACCTCCAGCAAGGTCTGATGACGTTGGTTCCTACTAGGAGCGGTACCGAAGAGCGATAATCCACATCAGGAATGACAAATGTAGGTACAGCTTTGTACTCCTGTCCAAGCACCTTCAAGTCCACCTGCAGAACACCATGATATGGCACAGCTTGGCCCCCGGCGCCCTCGATGGGTATTTTAGAGGGCTGTAGCTCCCGCTGTTTCAGGACTGGGTGGTTCTGCCAGTAGCTGTGTGTGATGCTGGTTATTTGTGAGCCAGAGTCAATGAGGGCTCTACATTCCATGCCAATAACCTTCACATGCCCTTCATTCCTGGGAACCATGATTGCCCCAGCTACCATAGGCTTTAATCGTTTAAAGGCTGAGAAGGATGGGGAGCTTGTCCGACAGCCGAAGGGTAAGGCAGAGGGGCTTGGGGTGTGTGTCTGGCAGCCGGAGTGTATTGTGCCCCTCTGTTGTTTTGTGCCGCATTTGTGTCCAACACTCACCCATTACACCCCAACCTCTCTTTGGTAGGTTACTGTGAGCTTCCCCACTCACAGCTCGTCCAGAGGAAGGAAAAAGTCGGCGTGGTGGTGGAAAATAATCTTTTATTTTGGTCCAACAGAAAAAGTCCACCAAACATACAGAAATAAAACACTGTTGTAGTCGCTCTCTCTCTCACTCCTGCTTCCTCCTTCCGGACCCAGCCTACTGCAAGAGACCAGAACCAGGTTAGTGTGCTTATATAGCTGACTGATTACCTGATTCTGTCCAGCTGTCTGATCACCGGCTGAGCCACTCCTCCCTCTCCTCCAGCAGTCGCCGCTCTAACCATACCCCACTGCCACAGTTACAAAAAATCGACAACAAGAATTGTAAATTGTAAATTGTGCTTTTGTTTTCATTACCATACATATAAGTCATTACAACCATACAGACAGAGACCCACACACACTCTGAGAAAAGTAGGAACACAGCGTACCCCTAAATATCCTACACATTATACCTTTGGACACAGAGTGTAGAACAATACGCGTCAGAACGACCATGTATTTCCCTTTTTTTATAGTATGTTTAACTGGGCTCAAACATTCAGGGTATACATGCTGTTAATTTACCATATGCACGGTCTCTTCCTGGTTTCCAATGAGTCAGCCAGACTATTTACAGTAAGCTGTCAGAAAAAGATGCCAAGATGTTCTATGGGTTGTGTCTATAGAAGTTACCAAGGTTGTATAGCAACAAATTATCATATTAAGCGGAGGCACTGCACAGAGGAATGCAACAAAGCTCAACTTGTGTCCCGTATTTCATTTTAGGCCATGCTGAATCCCTCAGGATTAACTACTAAAACAACGAAAAGTTTTAAACCCATTAATGTTACCTTTAAAAAGTCAAATTTTATATGATTTCAACCTTTAAATAATGTCTATGTTACTTGTGGCTGCTAGCATCTTGTCTCTCTCTTACTCTCTCCACCTCTCATTTCCACTAAACTGTGCTTCATTCCAGTGATTACATCCCTTCACTGTGAGTGGGGAAGGAGAGGGCATCATTGTTTGGAGGGAAGTTTAAAAGTAGGATGTGCGCCCTTTGCAGTGGAGAGTTAAACCAGAGCGCAAGGGCTTTTGTTTCCCCCTCCTGGCGATTGTTTTTGTTATTACTGCTGCTGGTAATCTCCAACCAATTTAAGTACCAAATTAAGAAGACTGTTGTAAGGCTTTGTTTATTAAACTTTTTGCCAGGATCTACAACCCTTTGTTCACTTGAATAATTAAAATTGGTTCCAACTTGTGGCCCCCATGCCTCCTATTGAGTCTTTTCCGGTTTGTTTAAGGAATGCCGTAACAGTCTCCAAAGATATTTTAATGGTACATCAACTCATAACAGCGCGAATGTCACCTGTCAATGTCTGAGAAGGTCGGCGTCGCCTGCGTTGCTACTATGTATATTCTGGTCTCGGGTCTGTGCCACAAAAATAACTATAACATTCTACTTTACGGCATATGACTCACTCGAACGAGAAAGCAAAGAAGCGACAAAGTTACACAGGTGGAACTACTAATTGAGTGGCAAAGGCAGCACAAATACTGACGATGGTGGAAGGAGAGTGATAGAATAAGAGGCTGGACAGGGGAGCATATTGGTCTAGCGTTCACTCGCTGGCGGAGCGACACTGTAGTCCTGTTGGACTAGTGAATCTAAATAGTTTGCTTGTCATATCTTGAGTGTTTGAGCTTGCTGTGTGCTGCGTTATGAAGTCATCTCGTCCATCGTGGTCGTAAGTCAAGTCATTCAAACAATGTGCATACAATAGGTTGCATAAGCCTAGGTGTTGAAAACGCAAACTAAAGCATTGCCATTCATTTCATTTCTAATACATGAAAAATGATATAATATTATTATTATATATATAATATTTGTAATAAAATGCTGTAACATAGGCTCCTGTACTTGGTCTAAAGACATGGTTTTGATCATTAGAAGTCCTGCTTCACTGAATTCACTGGTGTCATTTGTATTATTGCATTATGTATTGCATTTGTATTGAGGTTATTTTAATGACAACTAACCAGAAGTTAAGGAGCTGTCTTATATTTTAGCGTAAGTTGTAAGTGATGCTCCTTGTGAGAAGCTTAAAATAAGGTTACAGTGCTTTGCTTTGTTTCCTTTAAAATGATTAACTTGTATATCATAGTATAACAACTATATTTATTGGCAGATGTTATCTTGTTGACTTCTTATTTATACTGGCTAACTGCCTACTGGTTACTGAAGTGCACTGCATGTGCCCTGACCATAACAATAAGGAATCTTCTGTACAGAAGCAGTTAAAAAATAATTACTCCTGCATTTGCACATTTGCAAATAGAATACAAGATCTTTATCTAAAGAGCATTGCACTCCATTAATTTCATATACAAATCAAGTCTTCCTAATTGATACAGTATGTGATTTTAAGTCAGGAGAGCTTCATGGAGTCAGTTAGGGTTTTGTTTTTTTTAATTACATTGGGGATTTGCTCATTTACATTTAGCCTCCAAGTGTCTCTTGTTGATAATAGGAAGGAATGTGTTTGGTTGTCTATGTATGTCTTATTGTACTGTATATGTTGGTTTGAACAGTATGGATAAAGAATCAATAGAGCTTTAATAAGAAACAGGATGTCCTCAGGTAAAATTCAGGTCAGAATATAGAGTAAAATTCGATCAGTAGGATTCTTTTTCTGGAGGAGAAAATGTAAGGCAAAGCACTCCATCTCACCCCTTGTGTACATTTCTATTTTGAAGGTCAGAAAGCTTGTAATAGTGGACAAACATTAGACGTCCACTGGCGCTGCCTTCTCATTAAACTCTAATAGGCCAAACCCGTGAAAGGGTCTGACATTTGAACAGTTCACTCCTGTGATGTAGAACTTCACAAGGTGATAAGTCTTAAAACTGCAGCTGCTGATTCTTAATTAAATAAGCGCATGCTCCCACCAGCTGACAAGTGCTTTCATACAGAAAGGACCCCCTACTGGTCACATGTTTTTCATGAAGATCGTCTTTCGTTAAGATGTTTTTTTTTACAGCTTTTTATTAAATGGCAACACTTTAAAGAGCAACTGCACATAAACGACACTCAGATTGGTGGTTTAGGCTTAAAAATGTATCTGTCAGCTAATACAATTACACTAGTGCAGCAAAGAGCCAAGCAGAAGACATTTAATCAGGAAACACTTTCTTGCCATTGTTTCATAATAAAAACATCTCACAACACAGCATAGAAACCACACTCACAAACAGGTGCTGTTTTCCCAGCTAGAATTTGACTATAATCTCTAATTTATAGTTTAAACGAGATGTGGATGCAGTTTTTGTAAAGTAAGCACCAATAATTCCTCTTGGAAAGTTGCAATGGGCGTATTCAGAAAGGAAATAAAGAAAAACGTGTTGCTGTCAGAGCTTTTGTGTTCCTTGGTCGCGAGAATTAACATGCCACGTCTCACACGTATCATTTCACATTTTCACATTTTAATTGCTCTCCATTAATTACGCATTCTGAGTGAGCAGCGCAATTTGCATATATTTCATATGCAAGTGTGACCTACTGTTGCGTTGTGTGGGTGAAAAAAGTTTCACTCGCTGATTATATGAATTCAGATGCGGTTAGATGCTCCTTCACCTGACTACGCCACTGTGGGCTTTAATACAGTATTTCATCTTTCAGTTTGTACCAAGGCCTGGCTGATGTTCCTGACAAACAAGACCCGACTTTAATTCAAAGCTTTTGACTGATTTTTTTTTACGTGTGAATTAGTCTGTAAGATTTTCCTTGCTATCGACAGACTTGTTTGGGTGCGTTATTTACATTGTGCTTAAATTTAATGAACAGAAAAATACTAAGCTCTGGAAAGAGCAGGTACTGTAATATAATTATAATATGTATACATATTTCTACTTTTTTCTGCAAGACCTGCAAGTTATGCTTTAAAAAAGAGACACATTTGTGTTCTTTATCATTTTGAATAGAGAGTTTAGTGGGTGACCAAAGTTTTACTCAGTTAGTCCACTTCCAGTTCTATCAAATGGTATGCTATGTACCAAATGAAAAGGGATTGTTCCCTTCTCACCTTAAGGCTAATGTTAGAGCTAACCAATAACTATAAGGCATGTTTGCCGCAGCTGCATCTACTTTGACCTAACTATTTACCAAACTTAGACTATTTTGCTGACGGAAAAAAACTAACTAAAGCTATATCAACTTTTTTGCATCAAAGTCAGAGTTAATTATTGCATATAACAATTGATGTATCTCAACTGGAGGATTTTAATTAAAATCAAAAGTTTTATTTAAGAAAAAAGAACAATGGCATTTCATATTCTACGTATGAATTATAATTAAATCTTGATCATGAATTTCATTCTGTTAAAAGAAGAAAAAGTCACTCAGAGACACAGCATTTCTGAATTTCATTTCCACAATGACCTTGTTTTTTCTCAGAAAGCCTCTTTACTGTAAACACTATGACTAGTCCTGAAATCATTCTCACCTTTTCCCTTATGTTTTTTATTTTATATCCCTGGGGCAGTGGAGGCCATTCTGCTGTCCACAGCACATTCCCCTGAAATTACATCTGTGCATCCTTTTCTCAGTCGCAATCACTCCTATCATCATTCCCACGAGTGTCCCTGAGCCGTTTCTGTCCTGGAAAACTGGAGGGAGGCACTTGTGATGCAATGTCTTATCTATTTTTGTGGCAATGAATCACACATGAAAAGACTGATACATAATCTTTTTATATATATATAATCTATATATGTATATATATATATATATATATATATATATATATATATATATATATATATATATATATATATATTTATATATATATATATGTATATATATATGTATATACATGTTATAAAGTAGTAGTAGATAATGCAATTACAAGACTAAGTGGCCCAATTTCTTGTCACCACTTGCCTGTCGTACAGTGACATGAAGGACAAATCCTCCATGAGGACTACCAGTGGAAAATCCTAATAAACGGCATTCATTCATGCAAGCACACACAGTCATTTAAGAGCATTACATGGTTTTGCAAAACTTTCCGAATTAGTATGAGCATCTGCTTTTACTTTTTCTCCAAACTGGCCTTCATTAAATGATGAAGGACACTTATTGTAAATCGTCTTTATTGTAATACTTACATTTTGTAACACAACACACTGGAACCTGATAATTATTAGTATTTGTTTTTCTTGTATTTTTGTCATGTTGAACAATTGTAATTTAAACTGTAATGATAAAAAAGAGGAGTGCAAACCTCAATATACATTTTTATAAAATAATTTTTCTCTCGGAACCCCCTGGGACGTGTTCATAGACCCTACACCTGCTATTGATAACCATTGTTAACTACTACAATAGCTTCTGTCCTGTGGGCTAATAGATATCAGATGTCACTGACAGACAGACTGGGAAGGGTTATGTAAATGTGCATTTTTTTTGTCACTACAGACATTTCAAACTAAAACTTTTAAATGTTGTTATCACAGTGGCTTCATAACATTACATGTCTTTTTGCCTCAAAACAATGTGAAACAGGATGTGTGGTGTGATGATGGGTGGATTATGTATTTTATTATAACAATGCCTCTTGGCAATAAATCTTATAGTCTGTTTATTTACATTTTAAAAAGTGCCACATTTGTAAGGAAAATGCATTTGTGGGTTGAGCAGGCGAGTTGAGATTTGCCCATGAAAAACTTGTCTGTCAATGCCAAACAGCTTATTCTGCTATGGACTCTCGTTTGGGTCATTTATTGTGTTGGATGATTGAAGTCTGAATAAACAAGACATATTGGCAATTTAACAATTTCTTCATTTAACAAACGGGGCCTCAGTGACATGTGGAAGAACCATACACCATTACAACAGCCTGGCATCTCCTCCTCATGCTGGTCACCAGCTTGGTCACACGCTGCTGAGAGATGGCATCCCATTCTTCAACCATCACAGTGTTGGTCACTTTGGCACAAACAGCACGCCCAAGCTGATCCCACGAGTGTTCAATGGGGTCAGGACTGCAGACAAGCCATTCCATCCTGTCTCTAGTCCAAGTCCATCCTCGTCTCTGATAAACTCCACTCTGCGGGGCAAGGATAGAGTTTGGTCGCAGACTGTGGAGATGTGGAATTGCCAGTGGTTGCAGAATCTCATCTCGATATCTCTCTCCATTGAGATTGCCTCCAATGATGACGAGCCTTGTTTTTCTAGTGAGGGAAGTTCCTCCACATGGCTTTGGCAGAGAAGAGCTGGCAAGTTTTTCATGGGCACAGCCCACACACTCCACTCTGCTGCTTAACCCACAAATTTTCCTTACAAATGGAGAAGGGAAATAAACAAGCTTTTCCATTTTTTTTTTTTTTTCAATTGTTACAACAAAGATAAAATCGACCAAACACAATTGTCTTCACTTCTCAAAGTTTTTGTTGCTGAGATTGGATAATACTATAGATACTGAGGGATCCAATCTGAGCTACTTGCTTTAAATTTGATATATACCAACTTGTCGCATATGCTTCATGAACTCTATATGTATTTTAAATGAGCAAGACAATGTTGATTTCAGCCGAGTTTTGTAATGTGCGGGTGTGTGTCGGGTGAGAATGGGAGGGAAACAACTAAGCAACGAATGGGCTGAATTAATCAGTGCACTATGTATGTCATTATAATTAAATAAGGTGTAACCCTCTTGAAAAAAGTAAAATGAAATCTATAGGCTCTTCGGTAGCAGCACTGAAGCTGAAGTTCTTAATTTAAAATAAAAAGTTATTCTATTTGTTGAAATCCTCCTCAGGTCCTGATAGACATCAATAAATAAAGTCGTCTAAGGCAAAAATATGTCTGTAGCCCTCACAACAATGTAATAAACACAATCAATCATTGTATTCAGACTATTGATTCAATGGTCTACCTGTCACTCACAGACCTAATGACCCATGCTGTGCATTATTATAATGTTCACTGTTTTTCTCAGAGATGGCTCTGACATGATCACAGCACTCTCTCCTAGACTTCGAGGTGTCTGTGTTCACGTGTCCTGAGGGCGGAGCGCTGGTGACAGAGTGGTTATGTATTGGTTGTATGACGGCAGTTGCCAACTTGGTGACTTTTCCGAAAAAGCGACTACCGACAAGTCTTGCAGCTTCCTAGCCAAACCGTAGCTTCTTTTCGTGGAAGAAAGTCGTCAGTTCTGATACACGTATGAGCTGCAGCTTGTTTTATTCACAGTGGATATACAGCTGGTCTGGCTGTACCGATAGAGAGGGAGAAAGATAATCTCCATGACTACACAGCACAGGATGGAGCTGCGTATGTATGGTGCAGACCAATCACTAATCTGTAGTGTTCATCCAACTAAATGGTAAATGGTCTGTATTTACAGTATATAGCACTTTTCTCGTCTTGATGACCGCTCAAAGCTGCTTTACGCTACAGTTTTGCCATTCACCCATTCTCTCACATCCAGGTGCAGCACATTTTCAGTCGCACATTTCCATACCCATTCACAATCTAAGGTCATCTTTCACCAGGAAGGTTGTGGGTTTGATTCCCAACTCCACCCCACAACCTTCCAGTTAAAAGATGACTTGCCTGTGAAGATAGGTTTGTTCTCTCCTTACCTTTTTATCACCTTATCAGTTTCACTGTTAAATATTTTATCTTTCCATCTGGCCAATCAGTTAACATAAAAATAAATCCAAAAGAATATAGGTGTGATGACTTTTCAGGTTGGCTTGAGCTACTTTGCATTGACAGTCGTTGACAACACTGTGCATCAGTTGGGGCACTTTTGGGGCAGTGATTGACATCATCAAAACTAGAGAAACGCTTTGTAAATACAGACCATTCATTCACCATCCTTTTGCAATGCCGTTTAATTTCTAGATTTTTTTTTTTAAACCCCACACAATTTCATTGATTGATGGCGATCTGGACGTGAGGAGGATTTCAATGGATAACATTATAAAGGGTTTTAGAACCAAAGACAGACTCAAGCTTTAACATTATGGTGGTGATGCTGTGTAAGGCAAACACTGTATAAAACATGTTTGGTTTATTAAATTGTGAGTTAGAGTGCCGAGTGGGCACTCTAAGGTATTCAAGGTATTTACACATCTGTACTTAGAGATGTCCACATTTGATTGGATACTGCAGCGCAGATGTTAATACCAGGTCTGAGTTGTTCATAGTTCTCTAGAGATTATTCTAGATTGTCCTGCCATGTCAATGCCCATTTTTAGGATGCGCTATGGGAAATGACAAACTACCAGATGAACATCTGTTTCCTTACTAACCAGCAAGCAGCAAGTGTGTGTGACAGGTGGAGAGCAATTTGTAAAGTGCATGTGAAAGCCACATTTGCTATTGTTGGTGGTGTCTTTTTCCCCACCGAATTATACCAAATAATATAGGAAGATAGATGTTTTAAAACAGAGATGCGTTTCATATTGGAAAAATTGGAAATTTTTATCTCGATCCTTTTTATAATCTTTTTTTTTTTTTTTTAATTCCCAGACAATTTTATTGACTGGGGTCATGTGAGGCGGATTTGAACAGATAATTTATATTATTTTTTAAGAATAATTGTCACCATTTCTGGGCCAAAACTGTGATTGCAGTGCAGGCAGGGAAGCATGTCATGGCTGAAGCTGGGGTTGGCAAGGACTGAATAACAAACAAGCGACTTACACCAATTAAAAAATAAATGTCAACTGAAGTAAACATTGTGGTTTAAAAATAGCAGCTAGTGATCAAACATTAGAAAGAAACAGGAAATACTTTAGACGGATCTAAAATGAAAACAGCATTTGTGAGTTTAGTCAGTGACAGGTTTGTGTCCAGACTACTGTTTTCTATTTTTTATTACTTGAATGCTGTATTACAGACCAGAAGGTCTGTTGGGGGAAGTGCATGTACACTCCGTATTCCTTTTTTTACATGAAAACTTTTTTAAATGTTTAAATGTCTTAACAACTGAATGAAATTCAATAGAATTGTTGCAATATTCTTTCTCAGTTTTCAATTGAACTGAATGAGCAACAAATAAACACAGATATAAAATAAATCCTCTCAGTTCATATCAAAAATAAACCCTACTTGCTGTGTCATTAATTATGTCTGTGTCCAGATAGAACAGATATGGACTATCGGTTGCCATTTTGTGACCTCTGATATATAACAATTATTAATTTATATGATAATAAAAATATTTGTCAGTGACAGGTTTGTGTCCAGACTACTGTTTTCTGAGAAATATTTCCACATGTACTATTTGATGAGTGTTTTAGGTTAAGGCATAATTTGTTAAACGGACGTCTTAATATTTTGTATTTTTTCTGGAAAACTGATGAAATTCACCAATGTCACTGAAACAGTCTAGGGTTTATGCAGGACCTTTGTTACCAAACAAATATATATTGTAACGGCTGTATTTAATAAACCTCAGATAAGTCCATATTTATGTCTTATTAGTATAAATTGGTGTGATAATGTGATGGATTCAGGGCTGGCCATGTATGCTTCCCTTGTTGGCTGTTTTTGCCTTCTCTTTCAAGTGGGTGGAGCTGTGGCTGATTGAGTGATGCAGTACACCTGCACACAGCTCAGGAGGCTATTTAAGCAGACCTGCCACCTGCCCTGCCTCTTCCTCTGGCCTGCTGACTGACATTATTTGTTCCAGTTTTGTTTGCACATTAAGTATTTGCTTACTTTAATTGAATTAAAATATGTTAAATTATGTGCCGACTATGTGTGGTCTCCCTTTTTGTCACATAGGTTGTGACAATAAATATATTATTTACCCGAGCTCGTAACCGGAAACTGGACGTCACTGAGTCTGGACCAACTCTTGTATGAAGTGAACAGAGGCACTTTATTTTTGTACAGCTGAGCAAACATATAATAGCCTACTATTACTATTCCTGCTGTGATTCAGGAGTTTTTATACAGACTGTGGCTGTTAACTGCATACATCCCACATGCACTTTGTCTCCCTTTCTTCTCTCCTTTCTCACTCACACTCACATAGTACCCACAAGGCCTCACCCGCTCTTAAAGGGCCAGGCTCAGCCCACAACACTTGTGTGTGTGTAATAGGTGGATCATTTGTCTGACTACAATAGCAGTTTGCAAAAAGCATCAGTTTTATTGAAAGTTTTTAATGAAATTACAAAAGAAAAAACTGACAATACACAAGCCGTTAAAAATCACCTTCTATGTTTATAATGTTATTGGTCTTGAGTATTTAAATGGTGCAGATTAAAGTATTTTTTATTACTTGAATGCTGTATTACAGACCAGAAGGTCTGTTGGGGGAAGTGCATGTACACTCCATATTCCTTTTTTTACATGAACACTTTTTTAAATGTTTAAATGTCTTAACAACTGAATGAAATTCAATAGAATTGTTGCAATATTCTTTCTCAGTTTTCAATTGAACTGAATGAGCAATAAATAAACACAGATATAAAATAAATCCTCTCAGTTCATATAAAAAATAAACCCTACTTGCTGTGTCATTAATTATGTCTGTGTCCAGATAGGACAAATATGGACTATCGGTTGCCATTTTGTGACCTCTGATATATAACAATTATTAATTTAAATGATAATAAAAATATTTGTATTAGTTTAAAATTTGTGTGCATACGAAAACGGGACCACTGATTGTCTAGTTAAAGGTGAACCACAAATGGCGACTCACACTGATGCCTCAGTTGTGTCCTTGCTTAGATGAAAGAAAGGTGAAGAACAACATCTGCAGTCACATGTCCTTCATCCAGGATGTTGGAGCAGGGCCCACAGCCACTGTGGGTCCAATTCCTGTGGCATTTCTGTTTCATCCTGTGGAACCAAACGTACTTTCTCAGTTTACCTGCCAGACACCTGCCAGACAGCGACGAGGTGCAGTGTGCATCCTTTAATTCTGCAATGCATCCACAATTTGCCCATTTACTCTTATGATATCTGCACATGGCACTGTGTGTGTTTGGTATACATAACATGAGGTCATATAGCTCAGCAAATCTTACGCATATTTAAATAAAACAAAATAAACAGATATTATTGTTTTACTTTTCTCCTCACACTCACATAGGAGATGTACCTTTTTTAATCACAGTGAAAATACATGAATATTGTAGTAGTGAACAATTAAATTGAATGACTTCCACAGATTCCACGTGTCATTAAAATGAATTATAGCTAATTTTAGAATGATGGATGTGAAGTGGCTTAGCTCCAAAAAAAGGGCTTTGGTTGGGAACCTCTTGAGAACCACTCAACTTCAACTAGCAATGCATTCTGGGCTATTCAGAAATTATCCAAATCATGAGGGTTTACTTCAGCTTGTATTAATGCACATTTTCAGTCTGGAAACATTTTTCAAATGGAAACATTTGAAAAACAATGTCTTGAAATACACTGTGACTTTAAAGCTTTTGTTCTTAAGGGAGGTGGAAGAGTTGACCTATAAGAAAAGGCAAATGCAAATAAGTCTAATGGAAACAGATTTATTGAGTAAAGGTTGACATTTAGAAATCTCATGAATGAAACGTCAGCCTATAGCGTCCACATTTCACTGCACCGGGTTATGGAAACAGTGGATACAAAGAGGCGTAATTGGTGAAAAAATCTGGCAACAAAATGCAGCTACTAGCACTTTTTATTAAATGACAACTAAACCCTCTCTTCTGAAGCGAACTCCACCAAATGACTGATTTTGAAAAATGCCAAGAAGTGGGCTGAGAGCCAAGTGAGGGAGAGGAGGAGGGAGGATGGGGAGCAGTGCAGGGGGCATGGTGGGGTAGTGAGATCTGACACCGAGTTGCAGCTGTTTGAGGTGGACAGAGAAAAATGGGGCAATTGTGGCGTTTCTAGAAGGGGGAGGAGTCTGGGACAATTATCTTCACATGTGTGTCTTTTCAGATAGACAGTCACTGTCTGCATTGGCATGGAGAGGATGAATATGAAAGACCTTTTTCCAAAGGTTTGTTAATTAAGCGGAACTTTGTTTGTTTCACTAAATTACACAGTGTCTTCACAGGACCAGGCGGAAACTGCAGCAGAGATATGATATATGGAGTGGACAGATAATGTAATACTCTGACAGCACTGCTTCTCTGCCATTCCTGAGACATGTTGTGATATGAGGGAAACGGATGAACATGAGGGTTTAAACAAGCCTAAACATCACAAAAGTCAATGTATACTTTTCCAGAATATATACTCTGGGATACTGAATTCATGACAGAAGAAGATAAATATACACTTAGTGCATATACTATGCATCTTTGTTTGTTTTTGTAATATCCAATATATCCTCCAGTAATATATGTGTTAGACAAACTTCAGGGATTCAAATTCAGTATTCAAACAATAAATTCAGTGAAGTGGGAGGAACCCGGAGAGCACACAGCTCCTTGTTTATTTGTTGCTGTGGCGTTTGCTTGTGTAAAAAAGGAAATTACAGTTTTCACAGGGTAGTTTAGTTTAATGCTCTGGAAGCTGTTCTGGGCTTTCAATGACAACACCTTGCACAGTAGTAAAATATGGAGAGGACAGTAATGTGGGCTAAACTCGGAACATCCAATTTCAAAACTGAAAGGAACATTGACTCCAGTCTCTCAGAACAAACAGATGAGATGGCCACGGACCACTGAACGTCGCACTGGCCTCCATTTAAAAATTGTTCAAGACTGTAACATGCAGTACAAAGCGGAATAAACGTGCACTTAATGAGCACTTTAATAGACACACATGTACACCTGCTTATTCATGCAATTTACCGGTCAACCAAACACACATCGTGGCAGGTCAGGAACTTCAGTTAACGTTAGCATTGGAGTGGTGCTATATAAATACAGTCAATTTACTCATAATGGCATGAATACACTCTGTGTCTAGGGTCACAGCAGTAATCTGGTCTCACAGCACCACAGTATCTAGTTTGATGTTGTCATTTCATTTGCATTTATTTCTTACAAATACTGAAAAAGAATGCACATATGGGCCAGTTCTAGAAATGTGAAGGGGGCATCTTCTTTTCTTTATGTTATTATTTCTTGAATTTTGCCTAGAAAAGTGTTTTCTCTAAGGAACTAATTACTTACACTGTGTCCCCCCAGATTGTTGTACTTGGTCAGGCTCTACCCCTCAACCTGTCCGACTTAGGTTTCCCACCAAGAGACTATACTAAAATAAAGTTTCAACTTCTTGTCAGCATAGTTTTCAATTGACTACAGTAATTAATGAAACTAGTTAGTAAGAATCTATTAAAAATTATTATGCCAATCCTCAAATTTTCCCTTGTGGGCCAAGACACTCGATTGAGGGGGCATTGCCCACTCTTGCCCTTGTTTGGAGCCGGCCCTGATCCACTTAGGCATGAATCTCTACTTTTCTCCTTGACTGCCTGTCAGCACATTCAAACACCAAAGCTTGCTTCCCATTAAAGGACAGTTCAGAGGTTTTTCAGCCTGTGCATGTATTAAAGACGACATAGACCGGAATCTCCAATTAATGCTGCTTTTGTGTGTGTATCTGCGTCATTACCTCGTTTATGAAACCCTAAAGTTCAGAACAAACACTGCTGAGAAAATAGGGTTTTATTGTTTTTTTGGGCACTTCCATTTGCTGATGATGTCATCAGTAAACCTCACCACTCCTCTCACCACCGTAGCTCCTCCTGGTGCGGGCACTTGTCCGGGCACATCCGGTTGCATACATTCAACCGCAGAAGAAGAAGAACTACTCTCGTTGTAGCTGCTGAGATGCAGAACATCCATCGTGCCCATAGGGGGTGCTGCTCATCTGAGAGCTGACGTGCTAATCATTTCCAGGTACCTGGCTAATCACAGGAAAGTGAGAAGGCTCTCGTTGGCTGGCCAATCACAACACAGTCCGCGTTCTGGGGGTGTGATTTTGGTCTGCGCAGCTGACGAGAGCATCAGTGAGGAGTTTTGCATCAACTAGGAGGTTTTTGACCATGAAAACAAGTTAATATATCTAAGTAGACCTCCATAACTAACATATATGTGCGATACGAGCATTCGATGTCACCTTGTGTACATAAATTCAATTTCCAATGCCAAGAGGTGGATTGAGAGCTGAGTGAAGCAGAGGAGGAGGGAGGAAGAGTGGGGGTGGTCTCGTCATGAAATCTGACCCTAAGTTGTGGCTGTGTGTAAATTCCCCACCGCTAACAAGACTATCCGTCGCCGTGCTTCAAGCCATGGGGAGAGAGAAAGGGGGAGGAGTTTGGGACAACAAGCCTTTCAGTGATTGGACCGGCGGGTGACGAAAGAGTGGACTAAGAAAGCCAATGACAAAAACTGAATGCAGTAGCCAGTGTTTGACCAGAGAGGCAGTAGATACACATATTTTTACCACAACATGTATGATTTCAATACTTTACACTAAACTGTTCAAAACACTTAACCCCTTGAATATTCCTACATAAATTCCTACGGCAGCACTGACCATGAATACAGCACTCTGTGTATTGATAGTTATTTTGTATTCCATTAAAGGCACAGATATTTGGAGAGGCAGCTGTGGAAATTAAAAAACTCCTTTAGAAACAATCAATTTTCTACGCAGCTTCTTTGTCCATTAGGGCTCCAAGGGGGGTGATTGACCCGCTGTGCCTGGGTCGCATGCTTCGAAGAGACACAAATGCCGTTGCTAAGATTGATCAAATATGACAAACACGTTTATTTTAAATTAAAATTAAAATAGTTACAGCTAAAAACAAAGTATGAGCAACTTATTTTTTATTACTATTACCTCAGATTATGTTCAGGTGCAGTTCTTTCATTATTTTTTAATGCACGTTTTGCAGTATATATATTTTTTTGCTGGTTTATAATTTGTTCTCACCTGCTTACTGGCTGCAGGAAATGTATGGCCCAGCTAAATATCTCAGTTTAAAAATGTGTTTGTAATTGAATAACTACTAAACTGTGAAGATTTGCATAGCCATATACTTATTTAGTTACACGCTAGAGCTCAGTGACAATAGTTTTTTTTAGTTACAGCATGCTCCCACACTCTGACAGTAACAATTTGAGACAAGCTTTACTGGACATAACACACACTTTTCCACAAGATTACATTGTAGCCTTTGTTGTGTCATAGTTGTTGGCTCAATGTTATACTGGACCAGTTCTATAGGTTTTTATAACTACTGTACTGTTCACTGACACTCCAACATTTATAAATATACAGTAATTATAGGGTTTAAGTTTACGCATTACTTTCATTGAAAATATTACATACATTTGTATTTGTTTTTGTAAATTTTATCAGATGTAAAAAAGTACATTTGCAGTGTGACACACAGAGATGTTACAATACAGACAGATCCAGACAGGATCAGTTTGCACCGGCAGCAAATTAGCAATTACTTTGATGATTCCTTCAGAACACCGGTGACAACAATCCTCCCTGTTTTCATGACAGTCAATCAGCTAATCAGCAGAAGTTAAAATGATCATTAGTCGCATAGAAACAAGTTCCATCTGAGTTCCATCTCAATCCGGTGCAACAATAATATCCTGCTTTAATGATAGAAGGAAAGTAGATATTTTAATAATAAATTATTACTGTTTTGTCTCAATTGCCTGACTTATATTGAATTATTCTAAAGGAGGAATTGTAATTGTATTAAAATCAGGTTTGCTTTTAAAAAAAGATTGCCAATTATACCGCGACCAGCAACTGGCCCTCATAGAAGACACTGAATAATATGGAAATATAATAATTTTTCCTATCATTACTTTTTCACTGGGGTGCAACAGTTCAACAAGCCCACGGTTTGGGTTGTTTTACTGTTTCTGGGTCACAGTTCCACTCTGGTTCAGTTTGTTTAGCACAGCAGGGACAAAAAGTTCTAAATGTTTTTCCATCTATTTTTTTCCTTGTTTGCAAAAAAATGACTCACCAAAAACATCACCAAAGCTGCAATTTATGTTTTCCCTTCATTGCTAAATATTATTTTCAATCCAAATATTAACCATACAATACATTTAAGAATAAAAGTTGCGCATCAACCAAATGTATGGCAAACAAAACGCTTCAGGTTAGGTACAATTATGAATTATTCATGGCATAAATCCACATTTATTCAGTCTGTAGTGGCTTATGTTTAGTTAAGTGTTTTCTTTTTCTTTTTTTTCATTAGGTTGTTCTGACAACAATACAATTGTCAACACTCTGCAGCTTGGCCAAATCTGTTGCAGTAACTACAGTATACGTCCCCAGCAGTTTGAAAACGCTGTATTTCTCTGAAATTGTCTGAGATGTCTTCAGTTGTTGATTTCAAATCTTACTTTTCATACTACCTCTCCTTAACAGCTCGGGAAGCTGTCAGAGAATAACTTTTTGTGACAGGTAAGCAATTGAGCTTCAGCCGCTCTCTCTCTCTGTCTCTTTCGTACAGGTTGTCCCTGGATATAATATATATATTATGCTTGTTTTGTCATCCGCTCTCATCATGTTTCATATAATTCTCTGTTGCCACTTTCACTTTCATGTTAAATCTCAATCTCTCTCCTGACATGTGGAAATTAAAAAAAAAACAGTATCATGTTTATTAAAGCAGAACAGACAGTTGGACAGTGCATGGAAATAATCTAACTCTGGGTTTAAATGCAGCTCATCATTTCCATTTTTTTTCTTTTTTTTGAGAACCTGTTTTGAATGATAATGGCCTCGGTTTTCCATATTTTAAATATAGCTCATTTAACTGGATGGGGCATGCTATAAAAAACAGGTATAGTATCTTGAGTTCACCGTTGAGATGAGAAAAAGTAAATGTATATAAAGTTTTTTTTTTTTTTTTTTTTAATTAAGAAAAAAATCTAAATAAAAGTGACACTTTTTTTTTTTACTCACACTTTCAGGCCTTATCCACACAGAAACACAACAAAATGTAAACAATCTTTTTCTTTATTGTAAACAATTTTTTCTTTTACGAAACGTCCCAAAAGGACTTTTTTTTCTACAAAAACCTTTATTTGATTAACGTATTTACATTACAATGCATACAGTCACATAAACAGAGACAAAGAAAGCCAGGGCGACTAAGGAAAGGAAATAATTGGTATCACAAATCGAATAGACCAAATAATCTCCAAACAGGAAGGAAGGAAGACATCAACGAAGATAAGTGACAGTGAATGCAAGCCCAAGACACAGGTGGGATTATGACATCATCGTTTTCCTATAGTAGCACATTGATTGTTAACATGAAAACGCAAGCGTGGTACTTAAAGATTTTCCCACCCTGGGACCTGTTTTCCAAAGAAAAGAAGGTGTTTCAGTGCGCTCAAATGCTGTTTCTGTGTGGGTAAAATGCTGACAGGTTAAAAAGACTTGTTTTCGTGTGGACGACCCCTAAAACAACATGCAAATCAATGTACTTAGCATAGTCAGGGTAGAGTCAACATGGTCACTGTGCTTACCAAAGAGTTTGATCATTGAAGGGAACAATGAGAAATGATGCATTCTCACCAACCAATTTAAACATACTGCACTGTGTTGTAAGGCGTATTTCAAAAGAAAGTAATACCACGTCAAGGTAAGTGCTTGCGTATGCATGTTATATGTTGAGGCTTTTCAATGTGTGAACAAATGCCGGATATAACGGGCTACATGTGTGGGCAGTGTGTAGCTCTCCATGCAGCGGAGGTAAACGTTGTAATGACAAAGATCAGGACAAAGATCTCTCCTCAGTATATCATCAGTCTTCTTGTTCCTCTTGTCCAGATGGGGGAAAATGGCCTTGTGAGGTGGAACGCTTCACTCCTGAGCTGAAATGTGGAATGAGAAAAGCTGGGGCTCTCTATATCGGATAAAAAAAAAAAGAAAAACAGTTAGGTATAGTATTAACCTTGAGGCTGCTCAGTGACAAGATAAGGCCCTCAACCAGCAGTAAGTCTTTTTACATCACAAAAAACAGGCAGATATGTATAGAAGCTTCCTTCACATTGAGCTGTCCATCTCATATGATGTATAGAGTACAATGGACCAGAATGCCTGCAAAGGCTGAGAATCCTGCGCTCTGACCTCCGCAGATAAATTGAATCTTTTCATTGCAGGTTATTTTTTTTTTTATTATTGGTTGTTTGGTTAAAGTAATAGCTGTATTCAACGTATATGTCCAAAAATAGGTTTTATCTCAGACTAAAATTGTATTTTTCTCTTACTGTGAGTGAGAAAATTAAAACATTTGTGAGCTTTGACCCATTTTGACGAATATGTTTCCATATTTTATTTGGTCAACACTTTGATTTGTAAAGGATGGCCTTTAATTAAAAACAATTAATGTGAGATGTGTGTCCCCTTGTCCTTTATGCACGACACAAGAACCCCAACCTTGTTATTAAAGTAACTAAGTAACATTTACTAAAATTCGAATAGTCGTCTACTGTCGGGCCCCCATCAAATTCTGCCCGGCCCTGAAGGTGGGGACATTTTAACATATTTAATATGTTTATTTTCAGTCCTGAGTGTCAACACATTGCACAAGAACATTATATTTGCCTTTTATCTCTTTGTACATGTCTTTTCTTTCAATAGCATGAATTCTCTATATTCTTTTCTAGCAAATCCGAACTTAAGGAGGTCCAAATTGGTATTATAAAGTGTTTCATACAATCAATGTTACTCTTAGAGTTGGATAATGAAAGATGAAGAGTGTTTTAGAAAGGTGTCGGTACACTTTGTGTCACCAGAACAGCTTTAATGTGCTTCTGTGTCAATTTGTGGAAACTCTATTGGAAGGACGGAACACTGTTCTTCCAACATATATTCACCTTTTGGTGTTTTGATTTTAAAATTGACGAGCGCTACAACTCACACTAGTACATCTCCCACACAGTTATATGAATTTTTATAAGGTTAATGGTAATGACATGAGTTGCATACACTTCAATTATTTTTATTAACTCAAGGAACGTCTGTGTCTTAACAGCATAACTGTCAGACTGCTCAGTGCCAATTTTGACATTGTTTGGATAAGAAATGCATTTCATCTCAGCAGAAATGTGACAGATATGCGACATGTAAGTAGCTCTGGTATGGGTTTTGGTTGGCCCGCCATTTGTTACGCCCCTTCAGCATGCTGTTGGTATTGGCTCCTCCTTACCTTGACCCAATCAACTGCAACTTCCTCCTGCTCTGAAATAGCCAAACCTCAAACATGACATTTACGTCTTGAAGTAAACAACCTGATACTCAGCTGAACAAACTTTTCTGCACTGAGACTAGCTATCTGAAAACCATTGTGTGGTTCTGGACTTTTGGACAATTCCAGCACTTGGTAGGTGCACCGGTCTGTTAATCCCATAATTTGAATATATATGAGAGTTAATATGACAGGCTTCAAACTAGGCAGCTGACTTATGTGATAGAAGGTAAAGTAGGTTTTGGGTGGATTCTACCCAGGGAAAGTATTAGTGTATAAAATCATTGCAATCTTGCCCCCTTTCAAGGTTGACAACATTCGGGACTGCCACATTTACTTTGTCTACTTCAACTTTGCTCCTGTTGCAGAGTTGGTGTCTCTGGCATCCCAGCAAGTGCGTAACACATAGCTAAAAGTTGATTTACCTTAGCAATTTTTAGCTAACTACATCTTTTTAGCTTGAAGCCATATTACCTAGCTAGCATACTGCACATGTTCTTTCCTTCAGACAAGCTCTATATTATCAAACAAAGTGGTGATTTCCAAGATAATTTATATTATGATAAAGTTATTTTAGTCAGCTATTTGTGTGCCAAGGACACTGAGCCTTCAGCAGGGAAGTCTCAAATATTCCAGGAATAGGTGGACCAAATACCAACAATTTTCCAGAAATTTTGGAGCATTTTTATATGGTCCCCTCATGATGCTTGTCTTTCATTTTGTTAGACATGACACAGACATGACAAATTTGTCATGTATTGTCATGTTTTGATATATTTTGATGACAAGTACTTTTTATTGGGTGTATTATCCCGGGTAAAAATCACCTGGCGTTAGTGATGGTGTTTTGAATTTGAGCGATAGTGTTCCAGGGTTACACAGCATATTTCTGGGCCCACACTCTGGACATAGTATTATCTTTTGGCTTAGTCATTTCAAATGTACATATTGAGGATATACCACCACCGTAAACTAGGTTACAAATAAGAATAGATTTTAAAAGGAGACTGTTGTAAGGTAGAACGTCTTTGGAAATCAACAACACTGGAGGAACATAGGCGCCATCTAAAGGAACTGCAAACGTCCTTAAATGATGTCATGAGGAATGCCAGAACTGAGTATTTCTCACAGCTCATATCCTCCAACAGGAATAATCCTAAAGTCCAGCTCAATTGGTTGTTTGGCTGACCCTGATATACCAGTGTTTTCTAAGACAGATAGTAATGCCTTTCTTAATTTCATTGTCGACAAGATTGGAGATGCCAGGGCAAACATTACTCCATCAAATTTATATAAGTTCATGTCACTTTTGGTGTGGGTTTGATTTTCATGTCCCCTTTTAATTTGGTAAAAGTCATGTCTTCCTGTCGCATAGTTTCCTCAGTTGTTTTGAAACATCTACCCCAAATTCCCTCATGCACTTCACCTGGTGGTCCTTTAGTAATCACTCGCACCTGCCCTTGATTCCGATCTCCCCTATATAGTGTCCCCAGTTCCTTTGCCTTTTGCCAGTGTGTCGTTTATGCTCCTAGAGTTCACATCAGGTCCCAAGTTTGTTTCTTCTTAGCGCAAGTGTTCACGTCAAGTCTTGTTTGTTTTCCTTCTGTTAAGAAGTAATTTTGTTTTTTCTTCTGTGTAAAAGTGATTTTGATTTCATCTAGTATAGTTTAGTTTTTCCTTCTGTAAAGAAGTGATTTTGTTTTTGCCTGCCTGTTCAAGAGGAGAATAAAGACTCTTGAAATCAGTCATCGTGCCTCCTGTGCATTTGGGTCCAAGCAGTGTATTCCTCGTTCCTAACAGATATGACCACTCTGCTTGGCAAAATGAAAGTTTCCTCTTGTCCTAACAATGTTCTTCCCACAACAATGTTTAAAAAAGTGTTTAGTATTATTGGGCCTTGTGTTACCCATATATTTAATACATCACATACATCATACATCACACTTCACACTACCTCCCTGGTGAAGAAAGCCCAGCAGCGCCTACATTTTCTGCGACGGATGAGAAGGGTGTCTCTCCCCCTTCCCATCCTCTCCACCTTCTACAGAGGGACCATCGAGAGCCTGCTGACCAGTGGCATCTCTGTCTGGTCTGGGAGCTGCAAGGCCTCTGACTGGAAGTCTCTGCAGAGGGTGGTGAGAACAGCAGAGAAGATCATTGGGACTCCACTCCCACCCATCAAGGACATTGCACACAGGCGCTGCCTAACCAGGGCTCACCAGATCCTCACTGACCACACCCACCCCCACCACGGACTGTTCTCCCTGCTGATGTCTGGCAGGAGGTTCCGCAGCATCCGCTGCAGAACAAACAGACTCAAGAACAGTTACTTTCCGCTGGCCATCAGACTGCTAAATTCCAATAACAATTTAGCAGTCGTGTCCCCCACACTATCTGTGCAATATTTAACTGTTCTTTCTCTTTTTTTTATTTTCATATTGCTGCTACAGTTTTCATCCTGTTTTTCTTTTGCACTACTTTTATATATATTTATTACATAAAAACACTTACTTATTTATTTTTTATTAAGCATAGTTAGGATGATCAAAAAGTGACAAAATTCAATGCTATGTGTTGGTTTCTTATCTGCTGCCAAGCAACGGAATTTCGTTGCCAGTTTTCACTGCTGTGTTTTCTGTGCAATGACAATAAATGGAAGTCTAAGTCTAAGTCTATCATTTCTGACAGGCGTGGTTCCCAGCACTTTTAAAATAGCTGTCATTGAACCTATCCTTAAAAAGCCTAGTCTTGGTCCAGGCGTCCTGAATAACTATAGGCCAATTTCAAAACTTCCATTCCTGTCAAAAAAAAATGATAAAATTGTAATAGAGCAGCTCACTTCTTTTTTAGAGAAACACCAAATTTTAGATAAATGGCAGTTGGGTTTTCACAAAATTCACTCACCGGACACTGCTTTAGTTAGGATTTCAAGAGACATTAGGATGGCAGCTGACTCAACACAGTTAGATCTCTCTGCCTGTTGCTCATTAGAATGGTTCTCCTCAGACCCCTCTGACCAAAGTTTTAGTCTTTTTATAAATCAGTCCATGTTTGAATATCTTACATCCCGTGGTGTACCTCAGGGTTATGTCTTGGCCCAATACTCTTTTTTTTATATGTTGCTTCCTTAAAGACAGATCATTTGCAAGTACAGTGATGTGTCTTATCACTTTTATGCTGATGCTATCCAGCTGTACTGTTCTTTGAAGCCCACTGATTTCCACAAGCTATCTGTGTTCACTAACTGCCTGTCCAACATCAATCAGTGGTTAAGTAATAATGTCTAACTCGGAACTGAATTCTGAAAACAGAAACCCTTTTTGTTGCCCCCGACAGTGTTATTCCTCTGATAAAACAGCACATCGGCCTTTTAGCTTCTTTTGTCCAGCCCTATGTTCGGAACCCAGGTGTTATCCTTGACTCTGCAATGTCCTTTGAGCAACATTCCAAACAGTTAATAAAAACAGTTTCTTTCATCTCTGTAATATCTCAAAATTGAAACCGCTTGTGTCTAAGGTTGAATTAGAAATGATTATTCATGCTTTTGTATCCTCATGTCTGGACTATGGTAACAGTCTTTTCATCTGTTTAAATAAGAAGACACTTGACCACATTCAGGTAGTTCAGAACTCCTCTGCAAGGCTGAACTGGAACTCACAAAAGGGTTCATAGCATGCCTGTCTTAGCCTCCCTTGACTGGTGGATTTTAGAATCCATTTTAAAATCTTAACCCTAACTTGGTCAAACTCCTTACATCTCTGGCCTGCTACAGCTTCACACCTCGACCCGCAGTCTGAGGTCAACAGGCCAGATGTTACTTATGGTCCCAAAGACCCATTTCAAGAGGTGAGGTTATCACTCCTTTGAAGCAGTATTGTGGAAGCCTCTACCTTTTTCCCTTTTGCTGCCTAGACACTGTTGTTGCTTTTAAAAAGCAGTTAAAAACATTTTTCTTTTTAATCAGGCTAGACCATGGCTCTTATTGTTTAATTCTTTGTATTGTGTTTTATGTATTTTGCTTGTATCGCGCCAACTTTGGCGTCGTTTGGATAAGAGAAAGTGTTTCTTGCACGTGCTGCATCATAAATTGATGATCTATGGGATGACAAAATTGTTCTTTTTCTCCACACATGTTTCAGATTTTTCATTCACAAAGGCATTGTTATGTACCTTTGGCAATGCTGTCAATTGACACAATTTCAATGCTGCATCCTTTAATTTAGTGATAGAGTGGTTGTTGTTTGTGCTGTTTTTGCTCAATATGCATTTCATCCACTGGCAGTGTTTCTGAAAGTGTGAGCCATTGTCCATTGTCGAATATTGTAAAAAACATGGTGGTCCAAAATGGCCACCATTGTAGAGCTGATCCGGCTTCTGATTTAAATATGAAAGGCTCATTTTGGTGGGATGTAAAGCAACAATACACACAATCAAGTATAATTATTGTATCTTCTGCTAAATGAAAATAATATCACAAATGTTGGGTATTTTTCATGCACAGAGATGCTTATTAAAAAGGCTTAAATCATCATTATTCATTCTACCTGTCAATCTTCAATTCCATGTGGTTCAAATCTCATTTAAAGGTTGAGGCTGCATAATATAAATGTAAATGTTAAACGCTGTACTGCAATAATAATATAACATAATGTGCTTTTCTAACTACTATGTATGGTTTGCAACTTAATGAAGCATTCACAACAAATGCAGAGCAATTTTTTCCAATGAGATGACATTCAAAGGCGCAAACAGACACACATTCTGTGTCTATTCATGACACAAAATACCATTATACCATTATGGTGTGACAATCATTTGCATAATTTGAGTTGGGTGATGCATATAATGTGACGCAAGTGACACCAAAAAATGTGCATTGTTCGCTTGACTTATTTGAATTATTCAAGCACAAGAATTGTATTGACATGATGTCGGGAGGTCCAATCGGTGGTCAGAGTTGGTGGAAAGAGTAAGCCCCTCCTCCTCTCTGATTGAAAAACTCACCCTGTATTCATTATGAAAACATAGTGATTAAATTATAGTGTGCAGTAGATGCAGTCATATCTGTATCTAGTGCTGCATTTATAAGTTGGTAGTTTATCTTTTTTTTAACACAGTGTAAAAAACTAATTTGCGGGAACCTCTCATTGGCATTTGACCCAATAGAATATTTTGTTACTCAAATCTGATATGATTTTAAGTATAACGATGATACTGGTTCATCTAATGCAAAGACCATTTAAAGTTCAGTAAGCCTTGAGTGATGTTAGTATAATAGTTTTGCTATTTCACTGTATAATGGTGACAATTCTTTATCACCTATACCACTTTGAGGGACTTTCAAGGAAGAATATAAAATGTAGCACAATATTGGTAAAAATTCAAAATTAGAGATCTGTTTAGTACAAGTGAAACAACAATGAACAACTAAGGGGATCAATTCCATTTCCATACTATTTACCAAAATATCACAAATAAAAAAAGGCAAAACTAAACACAATAATGAAAATGATGATGTAACACATGTAACATGCTACTCATGTGCAATATACTTTAAATTCACATTAGTGTGATATACATGTATAATATTTCATGCTCAATCCTGTTTAAAATGTAAATATCAAGCTCGTACTGTAATATTCTGGAAATGTAATTTACCACAACTTATTGTTGTTGTTGAGAATGCATGTATGTGATCTTATTTTATCTTATCTTATCGAGTATACTACTGATATCAGGCAAAATGCAATGTATGACTAGAAAAATAGACCCAATGATCCACCCGCCTCAGATTTTTGTGCTCAATTTTTATGTTGTTCAAGGAAGGAGATTAATGGTGACCATAACTTCAAGAATTGTTCGAGTTTATCATTCGGGACAAACCTGTTGTATTCCAGGTGCAGGGGGGTCAGCTCTGTAATCCATATTTCACAGGAGGAACTTAAGCATTTGTTTTTTGCTGCTATTAGTCTGTAGGAAATAAAGTGTTGCTGAGAGCCAGTCAGTCCTATCTCCCAGATGTTCTTTAAATAATTGCTATCAAGTCCAGCTCTAGTGAGATATTCAGTATCTTTGGGAAGAAATCAAATATTTCTGCCCAGAGATTTTCTATTTTGGGGCAAGTGACAAAACTATGAGTCAAAGTAGCCTCTTGAATCCTGCATCTGTCGCACAAAAAGGGAGGACATAAGGGAGGGATATATTTTGCATAATTTGAAGTTTGAATAGTATAATCTATATGCAGTATTTTAAATTGAATCAAACATTATCTGGCATTTACAGAACAGTTTAGTGCTTCATCCTATATATCATCCAGAATTTGCTGACCCAATTTATTTTCCAATGCATGCTTTTGTGTTCCAGAAGAAGGGACAGTGATATTTATCTGGACATTATAAATGTGGGCTATAAGTTTCTCTGTGTTAGACTGCTTACCTCAAGAAAAGTATGTCCAGCCTGACCTTTTTGTATGTTTGAGTGAGTTTTTACATAGTCCGTAATCTCAAGGTATAATATTTGTTTTTTTTCACAAAGAGGATGCATTTGATGATTTCCTCATCAGTCCATACAATCCTTCTCTCATTCACCATTTTCACAATGTTTCCAGTTCAGTAAAAAGTGGAAGCTGGACTGTTGTTTCAGTCATGTGATTTCTATCATCATCCTTCATTGCACCTATTAATATTTGCCTTTTATTTTGTGCTAATGCTTCCATCTCTCAAGTATATACAAAGAAAGGATCACAATGCAAGGAGCATTCAAAGTGAATGAGCACTGTTGACCAAACATCCACAGGCAGCCCAAGTTTATTAATGACTCATGGTCAAAGCAATGTAAACTATTCAGAAGCCACAAAGTGCGAATTTGCTCATGTCCAAGATTAGCCGCATTGCATCACCACCCCATTCAGATGGACAGGATCTGTCATAACAGTCTTAGCGCTCTTACAAGTCTTCTTGGCCCTCTGTTGTCATTATGGGGCCATGCCAAACAACTGCAAGGACATATGCAAATAACTGTAGGAGAGATAAGTCTTTGGCACAACCACTGGCGATGACAGATGCTACTGACAGACACACCGTAGAGCATTTTGTCTCACCGTGGCAAAGCTGCAACACAACGGGGCTAAGATTTGGTGGCTTTTCAGTTGCTAACAAGATTCGAACATCTTGGCAGCGGCAGTGTTGAGGGTGAAGCAGAGTGTGAACAGTCATGGTTCAAATTGGGCAGGCAGACATGTTCTAAAAACAGCAACACAAACCTGTTAAAGTGAAGAGTGAGGTTTTTTTTTCTTTTAACTGAGGTTGTATGAGTTATTGACATACTATATACTACACACCATTAAACATGCCTCTGTTTTTGTGACCCAGCCAGGGAAAGTGCCATGCCACTCACAACATGGCTGCCGGCAGTTACAGTGAGAGAAAAATAGTTTAGCCACATAGCAAAATGATCACCTAATAAAATCCATCACTGCTTAAAGAACACTTTATCTTAATATGGTATATACATAAAAATATAAAGTTTTTAAAGGAAAATGTGCCTTGATATAAAATCACACTTTTTCTCTATGGACTTCACATGTCAGTTGCTAGCCAGAAAATTCTGGCTAACGATAACAAAACATGGCAAACTATTACATCAGCATTGTAGACTTATGCATGCATTGACGATATTGAATGAGCTTTTTCTTAAGTGGCTAAAATCTGTTTTCCTTCTACCTCGCTAGCAGCCATGTTATCAATGAGAGTGTCCATATCCGAAGTGAGTCACCGAAAATGGCGGCAAAGTCACAGTTCTTTTCCTTCTTATAATTTTCCGCAAACGAATGCTGCCCCCCAGAGTACGCAGCTCTCAGTTTACATTCAACAGAAGTTCATTACAGTTTCTCTCGTCCTCTTATGTCCTCAGTCTTATCCTTTTCTCATCCTTCTTTGTCAGTGCTCCTAAATACAGTTCAAAGTTCTCCCCTCAGATGCACCCCTTCTCCTTCCCCCCTCTCCAACAAGGTCCAGGAGGCTGCACAATAAGAGGTGCAGTATCGGCTATCAGTTCAAACTCTCCTCAGTCTCATCCTCCCCATACATTAGTTGATAATGTGTAAATGTAGGCTGCATCATACACTAACAAAAAAAAATGAACTTTCCCTTTAATGGTATAATCTTTAGCCTATAATTTAGGTATTGCAATATCCAGAGGATTGTTTCTTCTAAGTAGGTGTTCTGGTAAAAACACATTGACATAGACCTAACTGTTGTTAAATAAACCCAACTTTTACTTATTTTAGTCACCCTTTATATGTTTCGGTATACATTTGTGATTGTCTTCCTTGAATTCCAACTGGAGCCATTTTTTTCATGTTTTTCTCTCACTCGGAGTGAATTTTGTCCTCACTTCTCTCTTCACTTATCGCCATCACACCATTAAGGTGTCAAAAAATGCCACACTGATTTGCATCTCCTTCCGTTTCCATTCAGTAAATAGTAATGATTTTACATGTTCTTGTCCAATTTTATTGGACTGTGTCAGTGTGACCACTTGCCATGCATCTGCGCGTTAATGCAATCCAGCTATTTTCATTGTATGAGCTTTTTTTAAAATTTCTATTCATATCTGAATGGGTTTCCTTGTTAGGAATACTAAAGGCTTACAACTGTATTGCATTTGTGCTTATTATCACTGTTTGTCTCCAGCTGCAGCCCGAATTGCAGTGAGCTGAAATGAAACTTGGCTCAATAACTGGAAAATATGGGAAAATGGTTCCCAGGAAAGAGAATCCTTTTAATTGAGGGCACTTGTTTTGTTATGTTTTTATTTTTTTTTATTAATTTAACCCAAAAAGAAAAGAAAAATCACCAATGTTCCTAGGATCTTAGAAGTCAGCCATCAGTATGTTTAACTTAGTTAGATGTATTCATTCATGCTACTCTTCTTTGATAGACTGGATAATGCCAGACTACATATTGAGAGATTGAGTGTGAGTCGGGAAAGGGTGTGGTCACCTCCCACTTTCAAGATAAAATGTCTCTGTATGCAATCGAATAGACCTTCAACCAATCAGGCTAATGATCCAGATGACATATGCAGAATGACAAAAAAAAGTATCAGCAAACGTGCTCGTTGTAGTTTTTTAGTCTATTTAGTAATGACATTTATTGATTTTTGCCTGTAGGGAGCTCTGGAGAGCAAGTCTCTTAAAATGTAAGCAACAGCCAAATCCAAAGATGGCTGCTGTTCAGCGGCCACCATGTTGGGTGTATACAAAAGCTGCTAGACGTCGCTTCGATGTCGTCATTGCCTCTAGCATGCCGAGGGAAAAAACAGATTGGTTCCCTTTCAGAAGATTCTATCGTTGGCCAAAATGGCATCTTGTCTGCAGAGTGAAATTAGAGCACCAGCAGAATTCTAGGTTTACCAAGAATACGTGTTCCCCATAATGTGTAAGTCTTCCTCTTTTCTGCATTTTCCTCTGTTCTGCAGCAAAGGTACATTGTGCCATTATTATTTTTTTTCCTGACCATCTTCTGCACTTCTTTTTTTTTTAACAAATTGCTTATGATTTGAGGACATCATCTTCCATCTGTAATACAAAATGCCACAGTGAAATCACTCTGCCTGGAGCAAAGTTTCAGGTGAAATTTTAAAATAACACTAATTGGACAAAGAAATTAGCTTGCCTGGGGGAGACTGCACTCAATTTCTTCATGAGCTGAGTCCAAGATATGCTGATCAACACAAAGATTTCAATTTGTAACAAGAATATTAAATGCCCTTTGAATATGCCCTGTTCAAAAATAATTGGAACTCATAAATTCCCTGTAATATCTAATTGGAAACAAAAGGCAAACATTAAACTGTTTACCATGCAGAATTATTGGCACCTTTTGATGTATTTATTTTGTTAAAAAAAAAATCACAATGATGATGATGAACAAAAAAAAAAAAAAACTTCCTTATGTCCTGACAGTTGGCTGACAGAAAAAGCAACAAACTATGATGCTACCTCAGTTGTATTTCTTCCTCTCATTGGCTCGAACTGGAACAGCCAGTCTCAGTGAAGTTTCCTATCAATGGATGCCAAATTGATTTAGCATGGTCAATCGTCTATAAAGCCATTGGAAGATCTGCTGTCGATGCCATCAAGGGGCATTCATGGTCATCGACTACTCGATGGCCAACCAACAGGGTGGTGTATCCCGAGGTTATGAAGTAACAAAATAAGAGATGTTTGGAAAGATGAGGTTCAGATTATGCATAAAATAAACTTGATGCAAAAAAAACAAATAGTGTTCTCACACCAATTGCCATTAAAATCTGTAGCGTCATCAAATTATATTGGTTAGCACTCTCGCCTTGCAGCGATAAGACCCGGGTCCGAGCCCCAGTTGGAACAAAGGCCTTTCTGCATGGAGTTTGCATGTTCTCCCCGTGTGTGCGTGGGTTCTCTCCGGGTTCTCCGGCTTCCTCACACAGTCCAAAAACATGCAATGTGGGGATTAGGTAAATTGGACACAGATGTGGGGATTAGGTAAATTGAGAGACACTTGTCTCTATCTGTATGTGGCCCTGCGATGGATTGGCGAACTGTCCAGGGAGTACCCCGCTTATCGCCCTCTGAGATTGGCACAGCACCCCCCGCGACCCTCTGGTGGAGTATAATGCGGTAGATGATGACTGACTGACTCTCATCAAGTGGCACTGGAATATTTTAAATTGCATGGTGCCTTATTACAATAACCAATCAACCTCAAGAAAAGCCCTGATGTCATGATGGTGTGATGACGTGGTATGTGGTCACCTAAATCTTTAGAACATTCAAGTAACGTTCAAAGTAACATTCCACTATGTATTCCACCGTAGAAGGCTGACCACATTGATTTAAAGACACTAAAATGACCTCCATAAATAAGTTTCCTCAAAGTTTCAACCTGTCCTCCAACTGAAATGTAACTCTGAGTCGTTTTTTTTTCCAACCCCTGAAACGTAACTATGGGTCGTTTTGGCCGCTGGTTTTGAAAGTGTATACATAGTCGTAATTCCTGCATACGTAGACATAAGAGGATAGTTTCCAAAGTTTGTGGGTTTGATTCCCGGCTCCACTAGTTCAGATGCCGATGACCCCAATTTGCTCCTGATGGTTGTGCCGGCAACGTATGAATGGGTATGAAAGACGTGTGATAGAAAAAGTGTTGCACATATAGATATTCAGTATGTATGTGTGTTGCGTGAATAAAACTAAAAACTGTAATTTAACAGCCATCCAGCCTGGTAAAGCAATACTGTATACATATAGACCATTTACCTTTTCTTTATATAAAAAGCAAATAATTCCTCAGTCAAACTGGAGCTAAGACCGAGCTGTGATCACATCGCCCTCTGCTGGACCACTCGGTAATTGCTAATTACTTTGGATGCACTTCTTGGCTGTTTCAGTTGAAATTTTGTCAGACTTGACTTTGAACTTTGCCTCCAACGTTTCCAATAAAATGTGACAGTGCTGCTATCACCTCAAGTAGATATTAGACAGATGTAACAGAATGGATATAAGTATTTTTTTGGCACAGTGGATCACCTGCTTTTTTTCAGTGATTTGCATATATCCAGGCTTGGTACTGGGACAAGGAGTGGATGTGACCCCCTTTGCTTTAAGGTGTTTTTCTCCACAAGGTCAATTGCTGCTAATTCTGAACTATATATTTGGCTTCTTGAGTCTTGTTGCATCAGTGTTCTACAATTACAAGTACATAATTTACATAATTCTTGATGATGTCAGAATGGGGGATCCAGATTGTTGAAGTGGACAGCCAGCGTTGTTTCAGATCTAGGCTGTATGTTATTGTAGGTTATAGCATAAAGCCATGGATCACTGTCAGATTGTATCAGCCAGTCCTATGTGAAGCTCACTGTGAACACCACATATCCAAAAGTCATTTACTTGACAGTGTAACACCATGCTGCTAAGATGACAGACAGACCACTTTCTCTAAGAATCCCCTGCTTTTGCCTGGGGAATGAAAATGTGCTAAACACAGTGAAAACCAATCTCGTTTTTCATAATCATTCCTGGGATTTTCTTCGGTCTCCAAATGCAAGAGTGACATTAAGCCCTATAGCAGCAGGATTGGCCCATAGTTAGATTTGGACCTATCAGACCATAGTCATTCTGGGAGTCCATTTGGCCTTTGCTATCAACTACCCTAGTGCCTCTTGTTCATTCACACCCGCAGATAGCCCAAAGCCTGTCTGAAAGCTTAAATGAAAAATAATCCAACAGAAAAAAAGCATTTAATTCCACATGCATAAACCCATATTCACAAAACCTGCGAGTGCAGCAAACACTTATGGCTCAAAAAACTGAGCACAGATGGATAAAACATGCACAATTTTCAAACTTATTTCTGTAGCAGTTTTCACAGATAAAAATCACAAAGTGCTCCACAACGAAAATAAAATTGCACTCTGAAGGGTTGACGGTGTGATTCCCGACTTGGGACACGCAGCATGTGAATAGGTAGGAAAGATGTGTGACAGAAAATGCGCTGCACATAGCTGCACTGAATGAATGAGTGTGAATAGGTGAATGGCAAAACTGTAGTGTTTTTTTATGCAAATAAAGTCAGATGCAACAGCAACATTTTAGGCAAGATTGCCGCACACCATATTGGAGTATGACTGAAAACCCAAGGAAGTGCCCACAAAAAGTTTTAGAGTTGAATCCGAATGCTCACATTTTTCAGATAATTTTCCACCATTTTTTTGCACAAAGGCCAAATATTAACATCAACAACAACACAAAATGTACACGCTGCAGCTTTAAATAATCCTTGAATGAATAAACCATGCATAGTGTGCACCAGAAAGAAAAATACAGTTATTCAACATAATGCATATATTACTTGACAGTGACTTAAAGAATATGCTCAAAATTGGCAAAACTCTTGAAGTCCTTTGTCCGTGGAGGTCAGCGGGGGTCAAAGCTGACGTAATGCCCAAGCAGTTGAATACAACTGCAAATTGAAAGAACACAATAGGCTTTAAAAAGGGAATAAAAGGGTGATGGCTCATGGATGAGCGAGAGTCTCCTTGGAAATCAATGTTGGAACTCAACTATAGACAGTCAATAGGAAAGACATATTGATTATGTGGTGAGTTATAGCTGCTCTGCAATGACTAGAATTTAAATTAGAATCAAGTGACGGTTTTGAACGCAGCAAAAGGAAATGGATAACATGGACATTGTCAGTTTTTGTTTGCCGTTTCCAGTGAAACATTGTGTAACCAAACTCATCTGTGTGTTGCTGCGCGTGACCTGAATCAATTAAATTCCCAATTCTGATTTGATTTTAATATTTCAGTTTCCATACCATTTTTGCTTGGTTATGATTCACAATATTAATCAATTGAATTGCAACTTCATTTTATGCATGTTTTTTTATAACAACAAAACCAGGATTCATGAACCACTGGTCTATACCACAGTATGTTCAAATGTATTTATTGTCATAAATAAAAGAGACAACATCACACATTACAGTGAAATTCTTACTCTGCAAATCTGCCAGCAATAGTAACATTCAGAAGATACTGATTGAAATGATTCAGTTATAAAAAGTCTAAACAATCTAAATGGTGCCAGGCCAAATACATAAATAAATAAATCTGTGCAAGCATGTGTGGTATGATGGCAATTTAACGGTTAATCTGGCATGCAGAGAAGAGTAAAGCCCAGTTCACGCAACACAATTTTGAGAGTTGGAGGAATGCTGTGCGTCCCACGTTTCACAGTGTGCTGTCATGTGATGAAAACTTGCTGTGAGTTCGCTCTTCATGAGTGGCAATGATGGGGGATTAACACACTACACACTATTTCACCAGGAGGAGCCACCGGCTGATGCGCGTCGTCAAAGAAACACGTCGTGACAAAAACACATGTGAGAAGTGCGGGGAACGGGAAACTTTTAATGGAGCAGTGGCGTGATGTTCCCATACTGCATTTCTCTCTGAACTGCTGTTGAATTCATAAATGGATTTCAGCCATATTGTTGGCATTAATAAAGACAAAACACACATGAGCATGGGTAATGAAGCTCAATTTAGCTCAGTTTGACGTCTAAACATCGATTCTAGATAGTGAAGGTTCTGTCACTGCTCTTGTTTTGATGTATCTCTTTTTTCCTTCTCCCTTTTATTCTCTCTGAACTGCTGTTGGATATCATTTCAGTCATAGATTGTTAGCATTTCTAAAGACAAAACACGCATGGAAATGGATAATGATGCTCAATTTAGCTAAGTTTGATGGTAACAGTTCTATCGCCGTGATCCTCTGTTTCCTTCGCCGCTTCCTTACCTCTGATGAACAGTTTTTGTATTCCAGGTTTCATCCACTGTCATTCTAACCTGTTGGATTGGCTGGCTACCTGTTTTTGTTTGAAATCACAGGGGCTGCACACTTCCATGTATGTTTCACGCATTTTCTATCACTCATCTTTTATTTTCCATTCACACAACCGTCAGGAACAACGTGGCCTTACGTGTCTTGCCCAAGGACACATGGGCACGTACAGTAGACTAGTGGAGCCGGGAATCGGGAAAGTTTATCAGAAAGTTGAGGATGTAATCCTGCAAGGTCTGGAATAATGTCCACCCCAGCTGTTTCCAAACTTGTGAAAAGCACCCGGGGGTATTGTTAGGATCAGATATATTCAGTCTGTCAGTTTTTTGCGATTTTTTTTTTTGCTCAATCTCTGAAGATTTTAAGTGTGCAGTGGACTCTTAAAGCTTGAAACCGGCACTGGTACCTTTAATTTTTCAGGAGCTTTGCCAGCCAACACTTTGTAGACACTAACTTTCAGTTTCAGTCTCGATTTCTTCATCAACTTCATAACAGAATTCGCAACTCTTACTTTTACTTGCTTTTCACTGTTGTTGTTTCCTATTGTACTTTCTAAAACGAAGCAAACAACTCCACAGGACAGAATAAACTTCTGAATAGGCATGGATGCCTTTTACTTCTGATACAGATGTGTAATGCTTGTATGGATGCATACCGTTAAATTAAAACGTGGTAGTATGGATGCAGCGTAATGTACAATCTTCTATAGCTGAGACGGATAATAGGTGACGTCATTAATAAGCAATTAACTGTTTTTTTGTTTGGCTGACTACAGTATTTTACGTGGATACTTTTTTTTTAGATGTAGAGACGGTAAAAAATATATATAAAATTATACACATAAAGGCATTCTCAACGATGCCACAATTTCCATGACCCAGCCACTCACTCTCTGCTAACATGGCTGCCAGCAAGGACAGAAGGCAAACAGATTTGAACCACTTATCATAAGACCCTAATAAAATCTACACCTGCTTAATAGTACTGTGTGTTGGCAAGAAGCTATATAGCAATATGTATATTAAATTACTATAAGCAAGGCAATTCTATTTTTCAAAAAAAAAAAAATAATAAAAAATAACGATGTAATAACATACATAAACAACATTTATTTTTCTTTGTCGCGTGAGAGGAGAGGGGGGAGGGTCAGAGTTAAATGGCAGAAGGCCTGCTGCCAACAAGAAGTCGGTATTTCCAGTGTGTTATTACAGTGCTTCAAAAAAGTGATACTACATGACACCATTACATTTAATGAACTTTAACTTCATATTTTCTTACACCCCTGCTTAGGTCTACAGTATCTTAAGAATGTTTGCCACTTTTTCCTCGCTATTAGTCTTTTCCAGCTGGAAATAGAAGTTTGCAAATCTACTGCTCCCTTCATCTTACTTCGAGTGTGTTATTTTGTGACTGGTGTTTGAAATTCTTTGATTGGAAGTGACACAAACTACTCAAACGAGGCTGCAGTAGGAAGACCAGCAGCAGCTGTTTCCCCCTAAGCTAAAAATTATGATATTATCTTTAAAGTTCCATCAGGCATTTAGCAACAGTTAGCACTTTTGCCTCCAAGCAGGAACATTTCTAGATTACAGTTATAGTTCAACCGGGGTCCTGTGTTTGCATGTGATAGCTACACTTGGCATGGCTTCTTCTCACAGTCCAAAGAAATGCAAATTGGGTTGACTGGTGATTTTAAATGGACCACAGAAATTTCAATTAAATAACATTATAATCCATTTCTTCTCAATCTTAGAAAATAAATTTCATTTTAAATTTGTAACCAAACAGCTGACTACACTTTCACACTTTTGCAATAAGAAAATCGTTATTGTTATTAAACAAAATACACATTTTTATGGTATGTCATACTGTGAGTTAACTTGACACAATAAAAGGCACATTTTTAGTTTAGTAGTAGTTTCAGGTACAAATCCGGTAGTGGATCCCCCCTCCCCGCCACAACCCTTTTTAAGATTTAAAGCAGTATAGATGATGGATGGACGGACGGACTTTTTGACCAATTATCTTCTTTTGATCCGTCTTTCTGCCTCTGTTGTGAATCAAGAGCTCATTATGCGGGATATGGCTTGTGGCTTAATGACTTGAAAAGAGCAGCAGGCGATGTCTCTCTGTTTAGTTGTTTCTCAGGAAAGTAACTGGCAGCAATATGGCTTCTGTGCTGGCAGAGACGGTCCCCGCTGCTACCAAAGTGAGAGTGTGATGTGTCTGTGTGTTGGACGCAGCGCTAAAGAAGTAGGAGCATTTGTAGTAAACGTACAAGCACATTCATGGTCACCGTCAAAGTCTAAGATAGCTGCTGAAGTGGAGTCATTTATTTTCCTGGATCGTGCTAAGATGTAACCTGTAATGAGTGCCATGGGGTTTTCTTCTCTCTCGCTTGGCAGCCATCCCTAGTTTAGGACTTTGTAATTTCTAATGAGTATCAAAACTCTGGCATTAGTGCTTTGAAACAATTTTTCCTCATTTTGTACCAGCCCACAAATTCTGTTCCACCATATTTGAGGCTGGGCTGCAAACCTTTGTAAAATCTTTATAGGATAGGACGTTATGTTATTGTATGTGTATTCAAGCAGTCTTGAATAGACAGAGACTGGATGACAAAACTAGTATTTGATTATTACATATTCAATATTTTGTTCATAAAGGGGCCTTAGCATTTTATTATTACATTTTTACAAGGAAAATTCAAGTTTGTCTTGTTCAAATTAGTCTTATTGGAGTATGACAATGTATACATATGATTTCACATATGTCACACATATGAAATACAGTCCGGGACACATTCTGAAATTATAACTTGACTCGTTCTATTTAATTATAGTCCAATTCAATGAATTCTCTTTCAGAGGTGAGCAGGGACGCAGAGTCCGGTATGTAGTATTATTACTCTGCACTTGTTGTGGAGTTCGAAATGCACAAGGGATATCGGATATGTGTGATATCCCTCGAGCATTCACTACAGCCATTGCAGCTTCAGTACTACTGGACAGCTCATGAATAACAGCAAATGGGCTCGCAGCTGCTTTGATGGTGGTTCATCAATTGCAGATAAATCGGCGGGGAAACGTGTGTCCGCCTGGACACCGACATCGTGGAGCAAGTGCTTCTTGTGTGCTAATATGTCTGAACTGGGCTAGGTCGGCTTGGTCGATGGACGCGCCGGGGGGGTGGCCGTGTATCGTCTTCCTGAAGTCTTTTGAAATACCCTTGTAAGGAACTCTGTTTAGCCATTGTTGCGGCGTTAACACTGGAAAGCCAATTAGCGTGCCTGTGATACAAAGCAACACCAATTACATTCCTCCAGTATGTGACCACTCGTTTCAGTGTTTCCGTTTTAATTAAACACAGAACAACTGAATAAGTCATGTTTATATTTATCTCTTCCCAACATTTCATTGGGTGGGGCCCATTACTGGCTACACCGTTGCCTCAGGGTTCTGTATTGGGCCCGATACTCTTTTTTTTAATATATTTGCTTCCTTTAAGACAGATAATTAGCAAGTACAGTGATGCGTCTCACCACCTTCATGCTGATAATATCCAGCTGTACTGTTCTTTTAAGCCCACTGAGTTCCACAAATGAACTGCTTGTCCAACCAGTGGTTAAGTGATAATTAATTCCAACTGAACTCTGAGAAAACAGAAACTCTGGCTCAGAGTTCACTTTTGACAACATAAATGAGGTTATTCATCTTTTTTTTGTGGCATGAAATCCACACTTTGTATTAGTAGTTCATGATTTCAATTGTATAGGACTAAGGATGTTATTTCATGCACAAGAGGTATGAAGTACTTTTACTGTGCACTTTTGGAGTAATTCATAGCCACTCAACAAGTTTACGCATTAACTTTGTCTAGCTTTGATGATAACCTAATTTTGTTATCAAAGTGAACCTTGACCCTGGATTACAAATGTACAAAAGTAGACAGTATTTTTCCATTTGCATTTAACACTCAAATCATTGAGTATATAAGGTATAAGGCTGAGAACCATCCACATTTAATGAAATAAATGCCTGTGCTGGAGACTAAATGGAGGTGCAGTTGGTTCTTAATTTGATGCAATTTGGACACACAAACACATTTAGTATTAATAAACTTTAAAGAACGCGCAACCTGCTCAGGTCTGCAGCGGCAGCCTGGCAGGGCTGTGTTTCATGAGAACACCTGGGATAGGAGCTGTTCAGCAATCAGGGGGAAAAAAAACAAAAAACAGCCCACTCCAAAAGGGCAGGGCTGGAAACCTTTACAGATTTGATACAAGATTACAGATACAAGTTTAATAAAATATTAGATTTTGAGAGTATCAAGTTGAGACAATTTAAATTGGAAGGTTGTGGGTTTCATTCCTGGCTCCTTTAGCCTACATGCTAATTTGTCCTCAGGCAAGAACGAATAGGCATGAATGCGTGAATGGCAAAAAACTGTAATGTAAAGCAAATTTGAGTGTTCATCAAAACTAGAAAAGTACTATATAAATACAGACCATATACCTTTTACCACACAGACCGGCTAAGGTATAGTGTATTGTTAAGACCCTGGCTCGTTAGGGAGGGGGAAGCAACGTAAATAACCAGATTTAGAAAGGTAGTTCAAAAAAATGCTGTTTTTAATGAGGAAAACCTTCCACAATATCAAAGAACATGATGAACTAAGGGAGAAGGATGCTACTCAAAATAAAAGGGTAGAGGAAACCAAACTGAAATAGAAAAAAGGTGCTAGCTGCTCACATAAAATTACAGTGCTCACTGATTGAGCCTCTACTGCTGGTATATGTACAGGTGTGGCTGATGAGGAGGTGAAGGAGAATTGGGCAGGTGAGCTGAAACTGGGGCAAGCGAGTAGAGTAGACAGAGGGCTGCAGATGGTGGAAGAGAGGCAGGAAGCAGGAGCCCCGATAGGGAAGGAGGGATGGCACACAGCAATCTGCATACATCCCTGTCTTCCACACAGTAACACAAACAAGAAAAGAAACATAACGGCCAGAGCCGTGACATGTATAAACATGTTTATCTGTTCCCCTTTTTTCGAAAAATCGGTTGATGGTCTTGATAAACTGTTACTTATTTGGAAGAAAGGTGTAAAGTAGATAAACTTCTCTCAGTGTCACTTCATATAACAGCAGTTAGTGACTAAATTGCACTGTCTAATCAAATGTAACTCACAATTGAAATAAGATATTTAGACTGAAAGAACAATTTTACAATGGACAGTTATTGATTGCAAATTTGATGAATGCTGGTTCTTGAATGGTCTGACACGAAAATAAATTGTTCTCTCTCGTGAAACTACTCAACAACACAACCTGGTCTCCACAAAATTTAAAAGGTTAGATCCTAGTCAGTACCTGCCTCCATCACGTCATTGCCCCTGGCATACTGATAAAAATGACTTAAGTCATTGATTGAAATGTAAGCAGGTTAATGCTAGAGGTGACTTCCCCCACTTAGCATAATCAGCATATTACACAGACAAATAAACAGACCATTGATCACAGTGTTCCCTGACAGAGAAAGTGCATTGGAAGGAAGGAATTGAGATCATATTACACCAGTGTGTCACACCAATGTGCCTGAGATGGTCACACTCGATTGTCTAATGATTAATCTTAGACATGTGTGTATTGTACTATAGTCTGCTCCTGCATTTGGTTACTACAATAATACTCTAATACTAAAACCAATACCAATTCCAACCAATATTTTTTAGATATAAAATATGTCTTGCACCCAAATTGCAAGACTTTTATTAATGGATGACTAAAAAGGCTCCACATGACTGTCTCCATGTTTGTCAGTATAGCAGTTTTTTTTTGTTTTCCCATGTCTGCGGTGACATTGCTGTACGGCATTCGGAGTCATGCATTTTACGTCACGGGTGAGCGGGTGAGGCAGAAGAAGCACACAGCGCAGGTAAGGCGAAACAGCTTCATACATTAGCACTATGGCTAAAAACACCAAGAAGCATCCATAGATCGTTTCAGAAGTGGATTCTACAGCTAAGAATAATCCTGGACATTCAGTCGGACTTCACAATCATATTTTTATTACTATTGCAATTTTAGCTTCTAAGAAACATGATCGTCCGTTATTGAATCTCTGTGCTCATCCAACATCCATCTAACGCATATGGTCAATTCTTTATGCAAAATGGACTGGCCGCAATGCCCTCATCTTCTAAGCCATCCTCAAGTCCAGCCAAGCTGGCGTTGCCTTTTTTTTTGGCACAGAAAATAGGACAAATCAATCATAATGCCTTGTTAAAACTGTTTATTAAATATTTATAGCCGATTGCCAATAGCTGAACCAAATAAATAGATTGATCCGTAGTAATGTGAGCACACAAATTGTGACCTTTGGTTTAACATTGTGGGTAATTTACTTGTACAGCCTGAGTTAGAATTAAAAACATGTTGGTTTTTTGCAGTGTATGTCTTTCTTTTTTAAATACAACACAGTCAGGCGTGTACAAAGCATACAGATATAGTTGCAAAATCTTTCCCAGCTGTCAACAACTTTAAACGTCCATGAACTCTGTATGACTTGGCAGAGAGCAAGCACTAGAGGGAACATGTCAGCTATGTCCATGAGACTCCAGGAAAGGATAGATCAAATAAAGCAAAACATTTGCATTCCATGTTGAGGAAGACGAGTGAGAGCATAACATAATCAACCAAAGCCTTTGTGAATTAATATTAATAGGGTAAATGAAACAAATATGAGTGAAAAAGACATAAGATTAATGAATAAATGAACAAGATAAGAATAACAGGGAGAAAGGGACATTACACTTGACCCAGGCACACAATCTGGTCACAAGGGCTTCACATATTAAACATAAATGTTATATCTATACATTCTTAAGTAACATCTTTTGAGCACTTCCTTTCCAGAGCAATATCAAAATACCAAAGAGGTATTCATCAGCAGGCCTCGCCTGAAAAACATCATGTCCTCTATTAATAAAGTGGGGAACTGAAAAGGGAGGTCAGTCAATCTCTGTCCAGAAGGGTCTCATCTCGGGACAGTTCCACCTTTACTTAAAATAACACAGTCCTCCCAACCACAGTGGTGACTGCTGCACGGAGAAGTTCCATTTCATTTTCAACATTTAATTTGAACAAGAGGGAATGCAATGAGGGTAGAGGAAGATGAATCTTCCTTTGACATGTGGCCTCCTCCCTAATCAGACCGCAGCCATTGCTGAAGCAGCAGGACACGAATGTCCTCGCTGAATCCGAACCTTTATTCTATTCATTTGTGGTCAACGTTGAACTGTCTGCATTTATATAGCACGGTTCTATTCTCAAAGCACTTTCACACTTTCAGGCATACATACGTGTCACACGTCGTTCACGCATTGACACGTTTTCATACACTGACTGGATCACTTAAAGATGGACACAAAAGAAGAGATAGAAAAGCACAAATAAACCAACATAACGTTTACATAGCATTTACACTCAAGGACACATTCATTCATTCCCTTTTTTACCACTTTATCCTCTACATGATGATGACCTCGTGAGGTGGGGTACATCCTGGACAGGTCACATTTCCATTCACTCTCACACTCACACCTATGGTCAATTTAACTTAATCTGCATGTTTTAGGACTGTAGGAGGAAGCCAGTGTACCACGTACACATGTGGAGAACATGCACAGACCACACAGAAAGGCCCATGGTGAAACCGGAATCAGAACCAATGACCTTCTTGCTGTGAGGCAGAAATGCTAGTCACAACACCGCCATGTGATGCCCGGAGACACATGGTGGTGGTTAAACAATCATCGTGAAAGTAGTCGTGTTGTTTTGAGGCATTTTCTAAACACATAATACAAGGCACTGGATGTGTTGAAGCTTTTTGCCTGAGGCATTTGTCCTCTCATGATAGTTTGAAGTACTTCAGCACTTTTGGCATTTAGATGAGGGAAAACTCCACGTCAACCCATTTACTTTGAACCAGGGGAACTTTTACAGAGTCACAGTCATAGGAAAATCACAGACTTTAATAATTAAATTAACGATGGCTGTCATGCATGCTGGTTGACCGCCAAACCGACCTGACCTAAGCAGAGCCACTGCGAATGTGATCAGTAAATTACACCTGTGCTTTTCTTGCTAAACCGTGTCAAAATGGCTGCTGCGCAAATGGACCATTAAATGCCAATTAATGGAAATCAATAGGATGATTTGTAATCTATTGTAATCAGCAAGACTTTGGCCAGTGGGTGTGCTCCAGCAACATTGGAGACACAGGGATGTAGACTGTGGTGCCACACAGTGTAATAGTGGCCAACACTGTTGCCCCACAGCAAGAAGGTCACTAGTTTGAACCCCATTTTGATTGAGGTCCTTTTTGTGTGGAGTTTGCATGTTCTCTGTGGATACTCCATCTTCCTCCCACAGTCCAAAAACATGCAGAGGTTAATTGGGTGTCCAATTAACCTCTTGCCCACCTTTCACTTTATGTCAGCAGGGACTGGCTCCAGCTCCCCCCGTGACCCTCATGTGGAGAATAAAGCAGTAGCCGATGAGTAAGAGGGAGAGGGGTAGACTGCATCGTAAGTCTTTTTTTTTAAGAAAGCCATTGTAGCAGCGCTGCTCCTTCACTGCACAGTCGAGAAGATGATTATTGCAGCTGACACTTGTGTGGGAGTGGGTGTGGCACAGCGGAGGAGAGGGTGATAATTGCTTACACCTGCAAAGGCGAGGGTGTGTGTGTGTGTGTGTGTGAGAGAGAGAGAGAGAACGTCTATCCACTGCAGAGATGACTGCTTTGTTTAGACTGCAGCCCAAATTGGATTTTTAAGCATACCCAGATTGTATCTATCTTAATTTTCTTGACAGTCTGGACAGCTAAAAAAGCGATTGAAGCTCATACGGAGGTGGTTTCGAATGTGATTCTTTTACAGATTTTTTACAGATCCGTTTCATATAAACATCCCAACTTAGTCTAGCTAATACCAGACTGCATCTAAATCTCGTTTGAGATTGAGTATGAGTCGGGAAATGGTGTAGATGACACCCATGTTAAAGAGGCGTGGCCGAAAGATGTAGATGACAATGCCTCTGTACACAACTGGATATACGTGCATTCAATCAGAACAATGATCTGGATGACGTATGAAGAGGGATGGATAATGTGTCAACAAGTTTAAATAGAAGCAAAAGGTGTGTGGCCGCAAAAAGCCGTTAGACGTAACTTTTCTGTTGTCACCGCATTAAGCCTGCCCCTAGTGCACCAAAGCTTTGTGAATGTTCCCTTTTTTTGAGACTTCAAGTCAGGATAATACCTGGTTTCAGTGGCTCATGAAAAAAAAAATCCTTTATTCGCAAACAAAGTCTGACCTCGCTCAAGCATAAAAGACACAGTTGGTTGTAGACACTCATGTACCGTTTACTTTTGTAGACCGCTGTTATGTTAAGTCTCTGTGTAAAATACAATTTGATACACAACTTTGGAAAAGCTTGCTGCGTCTTCATAACGTGTCACGAATATTCTGACATTACCTGAGCATCGGAAACAGATCAAAATAAAATGTAAAAACAAAGGAGAGAAGAAAGTAGAAGGAAGAGTTGGAAGTTCAAAGACAGACAGTTTTATTATTTCTGCTTGGATGTCCCGGTGTGAATTTGCCCGAGACATTTGTCTGAAGTAATAGCTTTGTCAGTTATGTCATTGACTCACCGTGGGAGATAGTCAAGGAGGGATTACATTTTTGGGGCACTCTATCATTACAATTCCAGAACTGCTGACTTGAATATTAGCTCCCAATAGGGGACAATGCATCTGAAACCTCCCACAGAGTATACTGTGAAGATTTCACAAAAAGATGGGTAACATTTAAAAGAAACTGACAATTACTTGGCATTTTGTATGTAAAAAAAAACAAAAACAAGCCAGAATGCCAAGGTTTTAGACAACAAAACATGATGCTTTGAGTGATTCATCCCCTGCTGAGCCATAATACTGAGCCTGAAGTTTAAAGGCATATTCTGCATTTTCTTATTAAAATCAGAATCATAATGAATAAAAAGCAAATGTAATCTTTTTTCTTTTTTTTATCACAGGTTTGATTCACAGACGCACATGGAGGTCAAACAGTATTTGAATAATTTTGAAATAATTAGTGATGAATGCATATAACCCTTGCCACAACGAGTAGGACACAGAATTGCCGTGTGCTTCACTGCAGTTTTGTGTGACCTATTTTAGCTCTATTTTTGATATTTTAGACCCAATTTTACACTGTGTAGACACAGCATATATATGCCCCCAATGGGCTCTATTAAAACAAACAACCACAAATAAATCCACAAATCCATCTCTGACTGACCACATGCATACTGCACTCTCTTCTGACACTTCCTCACATTTAGCAGTTTGAAGCTAAATAAGAGAAAGAGAACCTCATTAGAAACTCTGCTTGTTCAAATCCTGCAAATACCCATGCCAATATTTGTGGTTTATTTTTTCATTCTGCCCTATAAATTGAGAAACTATTAAGCTTTGTCGACAGTATTTGCGTATTGTATTTTTAAATCACCTTTGTCCTGTCCTGTCAGATACAAAGTTTTGTGTTCCTGTAACGCTTGTCTTTGTTATTGTTAGATACCTGTGCTCGCCAATCAAGGCTACTGGTTGTTTCAGCGGGAGCATTGCAGTTGTAGAGCATAATTGTCGTTGTTGAAAGAGAAGACAAACAAAACTGAATGACACAACTCACCCCACACAGCACAATTAGCAACAAAAGATGTCCCAAATGTCCTCCAGCAAGTTAATAAAAAATTTATGAAGATAAACACATTTCAATTAAAAATGTGTAATGGTGTCAAGTATTTCACACAAGATAGTGTTGCAGTTATTTTTTTAAACTATGAAGTAAACTCTTTTTTGTTTTTACCAAGTAAAATCTGCACTGAAATATTAGTATGTTAATTCAAATGATGTACAAGGTGTGTCAATTGACGGTGCCAATTGTGTTAATTAGTTTTAGTTCAGTGTCACTTCCTGTTTTGTATTGTGTTAATTTTAGTTCAGTGTCACTTCCTGTTTTAGTTTGGTAAGGGGTTTCTCTACTTCCTGGGAGCACCTTGTCTGTCTTGTTCTATGTCTCGCCTGATTCCCTGATTGTGTTCACCTGGTGCTCATTACATATACAGTCCCTACATATACTCCCTTCTCCCACTCTCAGTTGCTAGTGAGTCTTATGTATGTTGTCCGTGCCATGCCATGGTTCAAACCAAGAAAGAGATTCTTTTTGAAGTTGTAGTCAAGCTAAGTTTTTGTTTGTTTTCTCAAGATTGAGATCTGGTTTAGCTTAGCGATTAGCCTTTTTTCAGAGCCGTCCAGCTCACCTTTTGTTTGTTGATTTGAAGAGTCAATAAAGCTCTTTCAAATCTTTCTTCTGTTTCTGGTCTCGTGCATTTGGGTGCAAGCTTTGTGAAAGTTCATAAAATTTTACTTTTTTTTTTTACTTTATAGTACTTTTGATGATTTAAACCAATGTTTCCCAAACATTTTATATGGGGACCCTCTTTTTTTTAAACGTGGTACAAACTATTGGGAGTTGGGTCACAATAGTTTGTACCACGTTCAAATGTGTGCACAATAAAGCAACACATTTGTCATACAACTACAGGTTACATCAATATATGATGTAAATGCTTCAATAATGAATTTGCCAACACACCAACACAATTCTAAAACATGCCACAAAGTATTTTTCACCCACACACATTGCACTGAGCTGTTCTCTCTCTTTCTCACTGTCACACAAAAAAACACACAGTGCACAGTGTGCTACATTTGAAACAGCTATTCTACACCAAGTAAACTTAAGATGGAGCCAAAAAAAACCTTTCAGAACTGCATAATAATAATATTGAAAGCCATGGCTGGCATCATAACATTAACCAAACACATGGCTTATCTTTAGAAGGGCTTCAGGCTCTTATATTAATTTCTCTTTGCTGTTGGATGCTTTATCAATGTATTGCTTGATATTAGTGCTTGGGGCTGTTTGTTTACCATACGCGTACTTTGACGTAAAGACAACATCAAATCAGAAGATTGTAGGTCAGACCGATCAGTGTAGTTAACCAAACATGACCTTACAAATGTGTCTTTCACCATAATTATTTCATTTCATTTTAATGTAATAAATTCATTAATTGAATACAACATGATATTGAGGTGCAGTCTGGTGTTAGGCAGGCTAATTTAAAATGTATGTGCATTAATCCTAACTAAAAGGTTGGGCCACATTCCTAAAAGTTGTGTGTGGACCCATCTGTGGTAATCACTGATTGAAACTACTAAATGTGCTCAATTCTGATAGTTCTAGCTGTATGGGCTTTTTTTTTTACTTTTAGCTGCATTTACTTGACACAAAGTTAATCATTGAAACCACCAGTTTTGAACGTTGTTGGTTAACTTTGATTTTGTATTTTTTTTAAATGTTGCCACAGAAAGGTCTCTGCTTCCATTTATTAGGGATGGGATTTATGGCTCTTTGAAGCTCTGTTCAAAAGACTGGCTGATTTTTCCATTTATTTATAATATTGTTTTGTAATTTGCATTTTATTGAGACACACAGCATTAGTGCCGTCAGATCATCCATTTGGATTGTTTGTTGATTCATTGTGGTCCATCTGTTAGTGAACACCAGGATACTTGAGGAAGAGTATTTTTAGTATTTTGAAAATGCAACACAACACAATAGTTTATTTGTTTTTTAACTGCTGCTGTTTTTTCTTACCTTTGCGACACCAGAGTTCCAGGAAATGCAGACCAATTGTACACACTGTAAATTGTCACACGACACCAGTCAGACAATCTCGTCAGTATATTGTCAGGGAATGAACACTCCAGGGAGAAATTAAGTGGAAATAAGGCAAGTACCTTCACATGGTGTGATCTGACAAGAGAAATGGAGACAGAAAACAGATTAAATCAAAATGAATTTTTAGACCATAAAAAAAAGGAAACAGGTATACCCAACTATAAATAAATATATAATAATAATAATAAATTCAATTTACCATATTAACCATTTTTATTTTATTGCCTACAATAATCACTCGCATTTAACATTCAATCCATGTGCATAGAAAGTGATATACAGTATATGTACAGTATACATATATCTATATATATACTGTATATGTGTGTGTACACGCACACATTTTTTTACAGTTTTTTATATACACATGTATGTATATATATATACAATATATACATAGATATATACATGTACATATATATCCATCCATCCATCTTCTACCACTTTATCCTCCACACGAGGGTGGCAGTGGTGCTTATATATACTTTATGATGTTTTGGACCTTTGCTTGAGGACATTTGCTCTATCTGTGCCTCTCACAATATGAATCCACTAAATTTATTAACAAAAGCAACACACTGACAGCAGCTTAGCATTAAACCACAGAAGTCTGCTTACTGTTAAAGCAACATGTGAGTGTGTTTGTGTAAAGAGACAGCTCGTGCAGATGCCATCCACCGCTTGCACATGTACAGATGAACCAGGAATCAAAACCAAGAATGAATCAATAAGGAATCAAATTCAACAACAACAGCAGCAGCATCAGCAGCAGTGAGGGACAAAGTACTGCACTGTAGTTTGCTGTTGATGATTGATGTTGCTTATAACCTCAACTGGAATTATGTCAATTGAGGACAAAGTAGGTCGAGGAGACAGTTGACTGCTGTGGCTATTCATCACCTAGACACGGCTCTAGGGTATGAAGCATAGAAGTGGCCGCTGTTTACAGCAGCCATCTGTTGAGCTATAAATAGACGCATTTGTTCAGGTTCTGAATATGTGCATTTTTTCTATAATATCTGGATTAAATATGTGTAAAAATTGTTACATGTTCATTTGAAGTTACTTTTCCTCTATTTATGTTTCATTTTTATGTTTTAATAGGCATCTGTAAACGTGTTTAGCAACTTCCTGTGTACAGTTTATGATGAACAACTGGAATTTTTTTTGTTATTGGTATTTGATCACGTATGTTCCCATTACATTTTTGTAAAAATCAAAAATCTGATGATGTCACAAACATGTGTAATCTGGTCTAGCATTTCAGCAGTGGTGATGTCACAGCTGTTTACAACTACTGATACTGGTAGTTATGGAAACAAGTCCACTATGTTTCAGACTGAGAGCTGCATGGCTAAAATAATAACTTTATTTAAATAACTGTAAATGAATAAAGTACTGATGAATCTTTACAAACATTTGAGTTTAAAGGTCAGCTCCAGCCCTCCCGTGACCATCCAAAGGAATTAATGTGATACATTCAAAGATAGCAAAGATAACATTAAATATTATCTTTGCTCCAGGGAGGCTTCCATTCCAGGAACTAAGAAAGAAGAAATAATTTTGAGGAGTTAGAATTATTAAGTCTGTTTTATTCTTATTTCATACACAGAAAATAACCCCACCCAACGAGAACCGGCGGGTAGTGGATTCAAAATAGCTTTTTACATGACAATAGATCCTGTGACATGACGACAAAAACATTAATTTAGACAAATATTTTCCAAAAATGCCACAAAAGCCTTGAGCAGCATGTGAAAAGATGGTGAGCACAAGAACAATTCAGATTTTATTTCTTCGTTTCCATGTCCCTTTACCAAAAAGATGGTAATTGCTATAAGTGGATAAAATTCTACACAGATCCAGAAAGTCTTCTGAATCCAGTGAATCGAAATGTACACAATTACAAAAGTGTTGTGTTTCTGTATTTCCTATAACAATAAATAACATTATAGAGCATATCAAAGTTCCTTCACCAAAATTCTGAGATTAATTTATAAAAGACATAAAATATATTGTTCCTAAATTGATTTATAATTATACATAAATAGAATAATCTCTTAAATGATTTAAGATAATCTTTCATTTGTCCGCATGTGCTGTATAATACTTAAAGCTGACCATAGTTTTAAAGTTTCACTCAAGTATAAGCCACTATTTTATTCATGAAAATATTCTCAAGCTCTATCTATAATGAATGCTGAAGCCATGGCCTTTTTGCTATGAGGAATTGACATGAAAGAAGGCTACCTCCAAACCAATGTAAGATTGATAGAAAAAGACATCTGGAGTGCCTTCAAAGAAAACCTTGCATCCTATTTATTACATCTGTGCACATAGATTTACTTCCAACCTTGACTTCAAAGTTTACAGATTCAAATTTGAGGGCACCTGGTATTTTCAGACTTGTTCGTCTGAATTGTTAAAATTTGTAAAGTAAACTGAAGTTCACTCAAACAGTTTGCTCACTGTTTTCTTTTTCTTTTTTGCTGCAAACAGTAGAAGTAGAATATTGCAAATGCAATGACAATGGGATGTTGTTTCTCTGAACACACTGCAAAAACAGCCCTCCTAGAAATAAGCCAACTATTTTTAAATTAATTTGAATAGATTTCCAATCTAGTAAGCCAATTTTGTTTGGCTAGAATACTTTAAAATGGCGTATAAATCTGCAGCCACTCACAGACTGTAATATGCCTTAAAACTAGACAACACTGGGTAAAATTAGATGACAGAATATCTTTGCTCGTGATAAATTACTTAAAATGAGTCTTCCTTTTGGTGACTTTAAGAATCTACTGTATACCTTAGAATTCCTTATATCGGTGCAAACCATTTATTTAACCTGTTAATGGAAATTAAAGCTTGGAGTAAGCAGTAGTATCTTATTAAGACAAAAACTTTTTTTTTAAGTATTCTTTTTAGCCAAAATGAACACACATTTCCATAAACAAAGCTTATTTTACTTTCTTGAAAATCAATTTTGCAGTGCACTATGATTAGAGCTAATGGTCAGAATCTGGAATAGCTGGAAATATAATTAGCAATGTGACTGACTGTTCAAGTGTTTGTCTAGCAGTTTCTAAAACACATGGCATATTTGTACTGAAATAACATTTACAGCGTTCTGCCTTTCCAGTGCCACAGACAGTCAATTAAAAATAATCACCAAAAAATATTTTGTTGTAAAATGTATATTCCCAGCACTGGTAGCATATCTTTTGATTACCAAGCCACAAGAGTCTTTACACTCTAAATATCTGAACCAGGTCTCATCAACTAATATTAACACATTTATATAGAGCTTTTAACACATGCTCAAAGACACTTGACTTCAAACTTCAAACTTCAAAAAGACACAATGTGAAACAAGCAATGGTATCATCTTCTATTGTAGTTATTATCCCAACTATTCAATAATTGGGACATTTTAAGGAAAAACAGAACTATTCTCTTAATTATGGCACTAAATGGGAAGTCAGGGGGACACTAAGGTCAGAAGAATTAATTGGCTGGTGACCATGGAAGCCAGACTTCCTTATATTCCATCCAGTGTGACTAAAGCCATCAATGATCTAAAGACTGAGGTGTATTCATCATAATATTCTAAAAACTGTCACCCACATGACATCTTCTGACATTCATTAGCAGATGGTTTCATAGAGGGTATACATGAAATCTGTTCATTAAAATAGTATGGCTACGCAGGTCGACAACACCAACCACATACCAGCACTACTAGTCTACATGCTGATATGTCCCTTGACATGACACTTCACCCCAAATTGATCTTGGTGGCTGTTACATCATCACATGAATTGTTCACTCACTCATTTTCTACCGCTTTATCCTCCAGATGTGGATTGAGCCAATTCCCACTGACATAAACTCTCGACAGGTTGCCACTCCATCGACATACAGAGATCAACAACCATTCACTCTTACATTCACAGCCACAGTCAATTTAGAGTGTCACCAAACTGTGTTTGGACTGTGGGAGGAAGTTGGACGACCCGCGGAACCAGAGAACCATGAGCAGAACATGCGGACTCCACACAGAGAGTCCCATGGTCTTTTTTCTGTGATGCAACAGTGCTAGCTGCAGCACATTCAAACAGAATCTTGCACGTCTGGTTGATTTTTTTGCCTTTATTTCCTCTGGAGCTCCCCCCTGTGTCTACTCCGCTTAGAGAGACCTCTGGTTTCAGGTCAGCAGCCATGATCTTACAAGGCTGGTAGTTCTACTTGAAGAAAAAGCAGACTAGAAACACTGCTACATATAAAATGGGTGAATGGCAAAACTACCATGTAAAGCATTTTGAGTGGTCATTAAGACCATTTAAAAGGCTTGACATGGTATTAAAACAATTTAACCTTCTGTAAATGTTATATGGCTTCAATCCAAACTATTTACCATTTACATTTGCAGCAGCGGTGTTCGCAAAAATAACACTTTCCATTGTGGATTTGTATCCAGATCAGCACCAAAATCTAATCATTTGTAGCTTGGGGGGGTAACTTTCATGAAACTCCATTCTTTACTTTTTGAGTTATGCTGCTCACAGACAAAGGTGACAAAACTAACACTCAGATTTAGTTTCCAATCGATTTATTTGTAGCCGCCACCACAACAACAACATCGACCAAGTGAGACCTTGCCAAGATAGGGTCAGTCAGCAGCCTCGTCCATTTTTGGGGTTGTTGATTTGGACAGACATGTCAACAGCAGGTAACATCAGAAAATAATACCTTCAGATATTATAGAGGGTAAAACAAAGCACAAGGCAGCAATCATTCATTATTCATTTAGCAATTGTTTTTAGAGCAACTCAGAGTAACTACTTTCTTTATTCAACATGAGATAATTTAAAGCGAAGTTTAAGTTTGGAATGAAGATGTATCCAATACCAGGGGCAATGCAAGGAAATGCTTGATTTGCCTGTTTCTGTTTCTGTAAATTTCAACTGACACTGAGATTATGACTGCCTTGTCAGAGTGTAAGCTTGGGACTCCTGCAGGGTTTAATTTGTGCTGAGACAGGATTTGGCACCTGATGGAACCAGAACCTGCTGAGGTGAATCCAACACCTCCTGTGTTACTATGAAAACATCTAAATAATGTTTTGTTTAATATTTTCTTTCAAAATAGTCTGTATTTCCCATCAAAGTTACATGGAAATCCTACGTTTGCCTATATTAGATGCATTTGAATCAGATTTTAGAAAAGATGGTGAAGGAAAGAGTAAGAGGGGTTCATCAGGTAATTCAAGCACACAAACAGCTGCATTAACACACAGGTGCCACACAATGAACTAAAAGGATTAAGAAAAAATACATGTGACAGCCATCATCACCATCATTATCATTATTCACAGGATCTGAGACTCTGTCCTTGAACAGGCATCAGTGCACAGAGTTTTCAGACACTCCTTACAACAACTGTGTGCGCACACAGTGGATCCCTGTGTGCACACAGTCAGCTGCTGTGGGATGCATCGCCATCACTCCCCCCTAACTATAAATCATATTTTTTAACTGTCAGTTGTTGCTGTTGGCTCAGGAGACCACCTGGTTAGTTGGTTAATTAGTTGGTTGGTTTGTTTGTTTGCTCTTGGCACCTGTGCCTCACCTGTGCACACAGCAGTGGTCAGATGAGTGGTGAAGCTGAGATGTCAGGTGCACTTATGCTTGATTTGTGTTCAGTTTTAACTGTTGTATGGTGTTCATTCATTTTAAAACATGGTGCATTTGATGGGTTTTCTTTCTTTATCTCCACACTGCTGCTCCACAATCAGAACTGCAGATCAAGGAGGACAGATAGCCAGGTTTAGGTCTGGTTCAAACACATAACCTTTTTTTTTTTCTAACTTTTTATTAATGTGTGTATTAGCGTCATTTACAGTACATTGCACATACCTGCAATCAGAGAAAGTGATCTTCAGTGCGTCAATGAAACTTTAAGAAGCTTAAATGGGACATATTATGCAAAATCAACTTTTTAACCATTTCAATACTTCGGGACTCTGGAGGCCCTACCAGTCGCCAAAGTGTGGAAAAAGAATACTTTTTTCGTGGTCCCCCTTAGTGGAAGTATAGGCGATAAAACACACAATGTTGAATTCCCTGCGCATTATGACAACAGCATGCGCATTTCTCCGCAAATGTTACCACCCCACCAGTAAGTTTACCTCGAGAGCTCCACCTTAGCTCCACCTTGTCCCTATAAAATGCGAGAGTGCAGGCAAGGGAGGAAGAGCGGTATTATGTCAACGCAGAGGGACAAGTGTGCTGTTTGTGGCTGCATAGTGGAGCCCAGTGTTTTACACAAACTTCCAGCCTCAGAGGATTTTATATATGAAGCTAATGTGCCGGATAAATTCAGCAAACGTGTGTTTGTGTGTTCGCACCACTTCGCATCAGACTGCGGCCAGTCAGTTTGTGCAGCTCGCGTGCTGTCCCTAAGTGTTTTTAACTGATTAACAGTTCGGCACTGTTCGGCTTGATCCTTGTGTTGAAAGTCTCTTCCTGTGACGCACTCTCGCTGTTTTCCGCGCACGCTGCCATGTTGATATTGTCAGAGAACTAGTGGAGGGAGGGGCGCCGTAAAAAGGACAAATCAGAAACCCTCTGGAAGAAGTGGGTGTGTGTTTGCCTGTGTCTCATTTGCATATAAAAGGACCATGCACGAAACCGAGCGTTCTGAAAGGGGCGGTTTTGGCAGGGTTATTGAACTGCTATGGTGCTTCATCCTTATGGTATTTTGACCAAAGCATGTCACAGACATGTTCATTAGGACACCAGGGAACTATTTTAACTTGGAGGAATAGGGTATAATATGTTTCCTTTAAATGAACTGCATTTTATTTCCCAGCTGATTGTGCTGCTGCCACATTGTCAGGGGGCAGATCCACCTTGAGACTCCTATTTTCTTGTTGGTCTTGAGCTGGAATATTTTTTGTGAAGTCATCTCTTTGTCTTGTTATAGTAAACTTGGCGAAGCGGGGCTGAAGTTTTATGCATGACACCAATTTCACATTTGGTTTTTGCCTGGACTAACTCATAGGGTTGTCAGTTTTAAAAAAAAAAATAATCAAGTTTTAATAAATTTATAATGACCTGTAGGTAGTTCAAATGAATTTGAGAACGCATATTTATAATACTCAGTGGAGTATGATGGAATAAACACTCCTTGAATGTGAAATCACTGACAACAGGAGGAGGCTCTGACAGCTTTAGTCACGGCAAACAGCCCAACATTAAAACACACACACTGTATATAGTTGTTTTTTTTAGCATTTAGTAGATGTTGTTTCAATCTTTGATGTCTTTTTAATAAATGTTTCTAAAATATACAGTCTGGTCTGATTTAATATTGCACATGCATGAATATTGCCAACCTCTTCCCAGCAGAACTCCAATCCTTCAATTAATTTTTCCCCTTCTTTTGATGGGTGGTGCACCAAGGAACTTTATTAAGTCATTAATATAATATTTTTGTTATTGTTCATGTTATTATTATTCATCTTTGATAGCTAATGACTGATACAAAAGGTCCATTTTATGGTGCCAAGCTCACTTGATACAGGGTAATGATCTCCAAGTTATCTCCAATAACTTATGAGCGTATACAGTATTCTTTGACTCAAAGTCACTCAATAAAATTAATTCTAAGGCATATCATATCACTAGTACAGGTGGTTTCATGTGAAAACAATTTATTTTGTGTACATATTCTCCACAACTTTCAGCTGAAAGGAATCATCGCATATATTGATGTAGCCCTCCACATCCCACCTCACCACTGCAACATCACACTCTGTGTTGGAACTCATATTTTACAAATTAAGCACTTATTACCTGAGATAACTGTAAGATCATACACAGTAAGATGAGATTAAAGTGGTAAATGGATGCACGAATGGTGACACAATTAAACACAGGTTGTGAACTGATGGGGTGTTAATTTGTGACTGAATCTCCCGAGAAAGATTTCATCAGAGACCTTGGTTTTACGAATGATGTCACAGAATCCGCCCTAACATTGTTATCCTACTATTAAATGCAAAAATGTTGCCTGTCCTTTAGTTTGTTGGGGGGCAACCACTCATCAGATTGGCTTCAAACTTGACAAGATTGTTTGCTAAGGAGTCAGGAAAGTGCAGTGTCTCCAGTATTTAGTGTGAATGGAACCCCCCCTCCACCCCCACAGAGACCTCTTCTTGCAATGATACGTGTTATGTTCACCGACAAAAACATAAGCACAAAAGCCTGTCAACTCTGCGCCGACCACTTCTGTTGATGTTTCCTACAGAAAAAAATCAATCAGAAACAGCTTTTTCAACGTGGTCGTCTTTCACTGTGCCCGCCCGGAGTTGTGGGCAAGGGCAGGTATTTCTGGAGAGTCATACTTCTTTCTGTCTACTCCGCTAATGAGACAAACGAGCAGACTCGGCTGCTGCTTGACCATGCATGCTTAAGTAGATGGCAACAGAAGGAACGGGAAGCAGAGGCTCTGATAATGAAAACATGTCTCCTTTCCACGGTTTTATTCCTATGAATTCTTATTTGTCAGTGGCTCTCAAGGACAGGAGGGATCAGGACTCAGTCGATCAATAATAATAATAATGTTGTAAATGTCAACAACTTCACTTTAGTTAATCTTATTGTGTGCTATACGTGACTTCTGTCTTTAGTCCAGAATCTTGAATAAGATTGTCGTTTACAATCTCCAAATTAGCATTTATGAGTCATAATTTGGCATTAAATGTACTGGGAAGCACCACCTTGACACGCACACTAATCACAATGCCATTATTACCATGAATTGTGTTGTCACTGTGGAAAATCATCGTATTTCTACTGATAGAATAAGATTCACAGAGATTGGGTCAGGACCCAAGAAATGGGTCTCAAGTAGGGCTGGATGTTGCTACGTGTTCTTTGAATTGATTAAATTGCAAGGTCCTGGTCCTGGTTTAACTTGATTTCAAGCGGTTGACGATGAATGAATGAATGATATTGACTCATTTAGAGATATTTTAGATTCCATGCCAATTTTGCTTAGTTATAAAATAGAGTTTCACAGAACTAATCTTGCAAATTGTACCCAATTTTGAACTCTCTAACCCGGCACATCATTATTATCACTTTTTATTTAATATGACAACATAATGCAACTCTGCAGCATACAGTCATACTTAAAATCTCATTTGAGTTCAAACTCAACAGCTTAGAAGTTAGAAGTACATCTGACAGTTTCAAGTATTACCAATTGGACCAGGAAGGGCGTCGTAAGTAGAGCTTGCATCCATGCCCTCATTATGTTGTTTTGCAGTGACAGTGGAGGACATGCATTAGAAAAGAATCATCAAGATTATTTCTGAGTATTGCTGATTCTACACCCTAGATGGCAAACTAACAAATACATCTGCAAACTGTCTTGTCTCGTCTTGCTTTATAAATGCAGGGAATACATGAAACAGCATTATATCAAAAGATCAATCTGAGGAGTCTGAATTTGTTTGTATCTTTTGAAATGTCTGTTAAGATGACATAGAAATGACAATAGAAATAGTCAGACATTTTATCTTTTGCACAAATTAGCCCAAATAAAAAGTTTGGAACAAAGAAGCACATGATATGTTTCCACTAAATCCTGCAACATTTGTATTCACTAAATGTGTTACTTTTCTCTTGATAAGTCATGTAATCATAATCACACCTGAGTCTCACTGGATTCGTGTTCAGTGCACAAATGACTGTGTCACTGTTCTACAAAGACTTTAACCTTGAAAATTGCTATAATAATATTATTTTTGCCATGCATCAATTATCCTGCAAATATTCCACAATAAAACCCTTTTAAAAAAAGTTTTAACCAATTGTGGCTCATGGGAAAAGGGAAAACTGCTTGTGACCAAGCCTTATTAGATAGATAAATAAATAGTGCTAGTAAAATTAATTATATGAATAATATTAATAATGATAAAAGGTCCGCAAGAGACATTGACAATGTGTAAGATAAACAACCCAGACAACATTTTACACACCACTGATACAAGTAACGTTTTGGTTGTTTCACATAGAATTTGCCAAATTATGGGATGGGAAATTGGAATATATTTAAACAGGTTAAGCACATAATAACATTTAGACCCTGTGGAAATTGGGCGAGAAAGCAACCCAGCAGTGGAATTCTGGCCATTAACTAATGAAAATCACTCCACATAAAATATCTTCCGAGGATTAAATAGGATGCAGGGTGTATTTCATCAATTCTGGCACAAACAGCCAGTCAAAGGTCAAGGTCTCTATATCCTCACAAAACACATTTTCTTTGGCTATAAGTCAAGGATCCATTCTCACAAAATTCACCACAAATGTCCTATAGGAAAGAAGTGGTGCCTTTCTCCCATCCAAATGGTCAAAAAGGTCAACTTCACTGTGACATCATTATGTTTCTCTGGCTGTTATCCAACACCATAAGTCAGGAACAGAACACAAGAATGTGGCCACATTTCTTGCAACTTGAGTGGCTGGCAGAGAACAAACACAAGGTGGTGACTCCAACTGGAATTCTCAGTGAATCCTTATACTGGTTGAATTTCAGTGTTTATCGATTTAATGTATTGTCACTAAACTAGTCCTTATGCCATTTTAAACCATGACATGTGCAATAATTGCTTGTCTAATAAGTTTTCTTTGTATGTGGTTTGTGCAATTTAGATTCCCAAATAATTAAGTGTTGCAGCTGTGAAATGGATTCCATTCCAATCACATGAGTACAACAAAGAATAAACAATACATAAAATTACTACAATAATTAGGGCAATAAGGACTCCTGGTCTTATAGGTAAAACACACTATGTGATGGTGATCAATGACTTATTGATTGACCATGTGACCATGCTTTTACTTCACTATAAGTTAACTGTAATATTTAGAAATGAATGAATAAATAAATGATTAGACAAATACAATAAAAAAGAACTATTTGTAATAATTAATAAAGAAAAGTGGGAATTCAAAGATCAATTTAATTCATTTAAAAATGAACAACTGTGCTCAGAAATGATAAGTAGACAAATATAGCTGCATCAGTTGTCCTGCATAAATTTCAAAATAAAAGCCTTAAAAGAGAATGGACTTAAAGTGTCGCAATACTTTAACTTTGAGAACAAAAAGTTGTTGTGTTTGTGACTTATTTGACGGATATAGACACATTCAAAGTTTAATATAAAGATATGTTTTGCTGACTAGCTTGAACCACTTGTGACTGTACATTAAGCTAATTGCAATGATTAGAAATGAATAAATAAATAAAACAATAAAGACCCAAATAAAGACATGTGGGAATAAAAACATACATGTATCAATTATTGTGGTATTAAAATGATAAATAGTAGAATAAATAGTTGTATTTATTTATGTTGTTATTCTCCTTTTTCTAAAACTATTCATTTCCTCTCCACTATTTTATGCTTTTGATTTACCACGTTTATTTTTTTCCTGCATTTCCTCGTGTATTTGTTAATAAGGGAGTGTAGTGTGAGCTGCATGGTGTCAGTAATGGATGCTCATTGGCGAACATCAGCAAGAGAGTTAAGAGTTTTGGCTGACATGATCATTTTTGCCCGAATGTCAGCAGGCGCGGCACCGGAAGGAGGGTGTTGCCAGAGCTGCAGCTCTCCCCCTTCATAGCGCCTTACCAGCAGCTTCCAAACACATTAATGAGTCAATCTGCATCACCTGAAATGTGATGTATGTTAATCAACCACTGATCACACCCTCAACGTCTTCCTTTCACAGACTGTCTGTGCGTTAATGAACTTGGCGTGAAACTTTTTTTGGCACACAGAGCAAACTCAGGTGGGGTGTTAGAGGTGGCTTTGGAACTCATCACAGTGTTTAAAAAATGATATTTTCATTGTACCTCCAGTGACACATATCATGTGAGTCATTCCTTGAAAAACAATAATTACGTCACTGATACACCACATAGGTTTATTTTTTTGATTTTTTTTGATTACCCGACAATAATGTTAACAGACAACAATAATGTTAGAAAAGGGAGTACAACATCAAGTAAATAAATTGATGTTGTTAAACAATTTATCATTTTCTGGGCACATTTATTTATTTTTTAATTCAACTTTCATATTCATTTTATAAATTAATGTAATTCCCATTTTTCTTCATTATCTATCACTATTCTGTATTAAGTATATTGTTTATTTCTTATTATGGCAGGTTTTGGTCCTCCATATTAATCAGACTCAAGACTCACTTTGAGCAACAAGCAGCTAGAGACTTACTGTTTCATTTTTGTGACTGTCATGTTTCATTATTTAAGTCCTTATGATGTTGCTGAAGCACTTATACAATATAAAATGGGTAAAGGGAAGTCTCTGAACTGCTATTTTATGTAGATATTTACTTCAAAATCTTGCTCACTGAGCTGACACACAAAATGTTGTTCTAATTGCTCCAAACTGTGCTATTAGTGAAAATGTAAGATTAACTATATCAAGCTAATACAATTTTGCAATGCTGGGCTAAAAAGAGATAAGGCTTTTTTCTGATATTTTTCATATTTTTCTGGGGTTTTTTTCGTGTTCACTTCATACTACTACTTCAGACTTATATACAGTATATATTTACATGAAAATAAAAACCTCACATAAGAAGTAAAAATCTATATAGATTACATTGTCACGAGGTGTAAGATCTGTCAGTGTTTTTGTCTTGTTTAGTCAGTTCTTGTGTTAGTTTATGTTTAAAGTCACGTTAAGTTCATGTCACTTTTGGTGTTGGGTTTGATCTTCACTTCCCCTTTTATTTTGGTAAACGTTCATGTCTTCCTGTCGCGTTGTTCCTTCATCTGTCTTGACACATCTCCCCTAATTCCCTCATGCACTTCACCTGGTGATCCTTAAGTAATCACTCGCACCTGATTCCCTCTTCCCTATATAGTGTCCCCAGTCCCTCTGTTATGTGCCACTGCGTCGTTTATGCTTCCAGAGAACACGTTAGAGTCCAAGTCTGTTAGCTCTAGTGTCAAGTTTTGTCTTGTTTATTCTGCTTTAAGAAAGAAGTGTTTTTGATTTTGTTTGGCTTTCCAAGAGCACAATAAAAACCCTCCGATCTTTCATCGAGCTTGGATCCAAGCAGGTTATTCAACTCCCGAATGCACATAATGAGTATAAAGAAGCAATTTTTAATCGATAATGCTATTCAATTTAACAAATTGATGTATATGTTACAAATCCTATCATAGCAAAATTGAATAATAGCAACTTTGTTCCATGAGTCATATTCAATCACATTTATATAAATATGTATCAAGTCAAAGAAGACATGCAAACCAGTAGATTTCATTAAAACCATTATATTGCTTACTTTTGCTAGCTGATACACTACAAACATTTATTGCAGATAATTTGATAATGTAATGAGGTAGTGATTAGCTTCATTATGCCCTCCATTTAATTTCACTTGCAACCCTGCAAACCTCTATGTGTGTTTGTGTTGTTAATGTGTACGTCTGCTTGCCATGTGTTCACACAATTTTGTGTTTTTGTACCCTTCAAACCCTCTTCTGTCCAAGTCGCACACCTGGACCAAAACTAGAATGCCAGCCCAGGAAAAGCAGATTGCTAAACTGGGAAACCAGAAATATTCTTAACAGCTGGATTACCTGGGGAATAGACACTGGCATCTGCCAGCCTTAGTCCCAAATGGAGATTAACATGTGCTGCCACCACAGTCCTTCTGGTCTCCTTCAACAAGAGAGACTCCATTTTCCCATCAGGTGTTGACATGTTCTGCTTAGTTCTCCAAACACTCAAACACAAAAATGTCATTTAGAAACACGCTGAATATATTATTCCTCTCTGCTGTCACCATTTACTATTTTATATCCAGCTCTTCTGTCATTATATGTTATTAAAAGCAAGATAACAATCTTAGTGAAAAAGGTTGTGTATCATTTAATTTTATTATTTTTAATTACTGGTGTTTCTCTCTGCATTTAACCAATCCTCTACTAGAAACCCTCCAAGAATTAGGAGCAGCCACTGTTGTTGGGTACCATGCGCAGGGGTACCCCACCCTTTTGACCTGGTGGGGATTCAAACCAGTAACCTTCCGGACAAAGCCCAGTTTCCTGTCTACTTGGCCATGGGCTGCCATGTTTCTTTACCTCATGTTTCCTGCCATGGTACCTTACTGACGTATCTTTATTAGTTCCCCCTAATGCATAACAATAACCGTGGTGTTATAGGGTCACAGTAATTTCACCATGTCTGTCCTACTTCAGGTTTTTCATGTTATCTTTGCTTGTAGCAGAGTGGTTATGTGCATTGTACCACTTCCCTTCAACCTGGTGTTTCAAAATAAGAGCCAATATATTTGGCTTTTTACTGCTTTACCATATACACCTTTTGCCATAATGCTTCACAATAAAAGTAGCATACCGTCATTATTAAAGAGTAACTAAACCCCTGGTCTGAGGCTAACTCTGCCCAGTGCCTGATTTTGAGAATCTACAAAAAGTGGGCAGGGAGTTATCGCTGAGTGGGGAGGAGAAGGTGGGATGACTGAGCATCGCAGGGGGCGTGATGATCGAGTGCCAGCAAGTGCAAATTGAGGCAGTGGCAGCTTGCTGTGGGATTTCTAGTGGCAGCTTAGAGCTGCATTCAGCGTGAGACACACGCATTTCAATAAGTTCACACCCTCACACGCCACACATGACATCTTTCATGCTGATAAGTGATGAAAGTCACCGCACATAAATTAGTCATCTATGAATTGATGATGCAGATGATGAAGAAGGTTTGCTCTGCGTAGTTCATTGACACAGCTGTTTTGAATTAGCGACCCATCAGCCAATCATAAATAGTTTTCACTGTTGCTGGGCAGAATGGACGCGTCCGCCAAGTTATACTGCTTCCACACAGCTTCTTGCAGGGAAGTACACTGCAAATGTTAACACAACAAACGGAGCTTGCGTGGACTCTTTCTGCGATTTATAGTAAAGGGAAATACAATGTGCTGTGAACACGGGATCGTTTATTCTGAAAAGTAAACCAGATGTTTTATTTTCGTACTTCCTCCCCCGCTTGAGCTTAATTCCGCTGAATTTATATGGCTCTGCTGCGGCATCCGCCAGAAATAGAAGTGCTGCGTATCCACTCTGAGACCCACCCCCCCATAATGAGGGTGTGGCTAGAGGAAGACGGTTGGCGACGAAACACCGGGATAGTGGCGAAAGCCCGGGAAGAGCCAGCTTATATGAAAATTCAAATGTAATGGGAGGTGTTTAGCCAGAGAAGGCAGTAGATACATCATATACGCTAGTTTTAACCTGAAAAAAGTGGTTGAGGGGTTTAGTTACTCTTTAAATGAAATACATGCTTTTATAATATCTCTGTTATCTAGCAGCAAACTGCATTCATTTTAGAAAACAGGATTCTCAAGCATCTTACTTTGGTTAGCTGCATTTATAAAATTCCCGAAAAGATCAGAAAGCACAAGATGGTTTTTTTTGTATTAAAGGGGACATATTATGCAAAATATACTTTTTAACCATTTTAATACTTATATTTGGGACTCTGGAGGCCCTACCAATCGCCAAAGTGTGGAAAAAGAATACTCAGTCATGTTTTCGTGGTCCCCCTTAGTGTAACTATAGGCAATAAAACACATGATGTTGAATTCCCTGCGCATTATGATAGCAGCATGCACATTTCACCGCAAATGTTACCGTCCCACCAGTAAGTTTACTTCGAGAGCTCCACCTTAGCTCCACCTTGTCCCTATAAAATGCGAGAGTGCAGGTGAGGGAGGAAGAGCGGTATTATGTCAACGCGGAGGGACAAGTGTGCTGTTCATGGCTGCACAGTGAAGCACAGTGTTTTCCACAAACTTCCAGCCTCAGAGGATTTTATAATGTGCCGGATAAAGTCAGCAAACGTGTGTTCCTGTGTTCGCACCACTTCGCATCAGACTGCGGCCAGCGGTCACCGTATTTAGTCAGCGACCGCATTTCACCGACGTACAAACACACATTTTTAAGAAAAGGTGAAATAGAGCTCATAACTGACCATTCTGACACATCCTAATTATTAAAAATATTTGTTCAGTACATCCTCCATGACTGGAGCACAGACTCAGTCTGATACAGTCACATACAGCGGCAGTTTATGCAGCTCGCCGCTCGTTGCTGGCGATCAGCGGTGCTGTCCCTAAGTGTTTTCAACTGATTTACAGTTCGGCACTGTTCGGCTTTATCCTTGTGTCGGACCTCTCTTCCTGTGACGGCACTCTCGCTGTTTTCCGCGCAGGCTGCCATGTTGATATTGTCAGAGAACTAGTGGAGGGAGGGGGAGAGGAATGGAACAGGAGCTGAGCGAGTGAGCGCTGTAAAAAGGACAAATCAGAAACCCCCTTGGAAGAAGTGGGTGTGTGTTTGCCTGTGTCTCATTTGCATATAAAGGGACCATGCACAAAACCGAGCGTTCTGAAAGGGGCGGTTTTTGGCAGGGTTATGGTGCTTCATCCTTATGGTATTTTCCTTATGGTATTTTGACCAAAGCATGTCACAGACATGTTCATTAGGACACCAGGGAACTATTTTAACTTGGGGAAATAGGGTATAATATGTCTCCTTTAACATCTATGTTATTGCAATATTCAGCAAGTCATTAGGCCAGTGTATATTGGCAAAATCCACAGTATATTTTAAGATCATGCATCTGAGGTGTGCACTGCAGTCAGGCAGATGCCGTAATATAGGTCGTTGGGTTTTACATTTTGCTTTAATTTCCTCTCGCTCCCTCTCGATCATACACACACTCTCACTCTCAAACACACACACACGTTCATTCTATGCATTCCGGTGTCCAGTTTGTTTCACGCGTTTGGGTGTCTGTCCTCTGGAGCAGACCATCTGCTCCTTCCTATTTATTGCTTCTATCCCCAGTTGTGCGCCATCCTTCTGGTGGTCTTCCACCCCCATGCCAACGTGGAGACCAATTAGAGAGTTATACATTTAGACTTTTCACTTCTTCCTGGCACTCATTATGTCATATTCAGTGAAAGTTTGCTTTGCTATCTTCCTCTTCTACTCAGTGCACTTTAAAGTTTTCAAATACCCACAAATCCCCTTAAAATGAACACAGAAAAAAAGGTGAAGTCTTGTGGGTTTTTTTCATAATACATTATAATGTAGATAAAATCGAATTATGTTGCTAATCTCAATCAATAGCATTCTGTTTTTTGCTTTTGTGGCAATCTGTGCTGTGATGGTCATTATTATCATATAGGCCATTTTACTAAAAGGGAGGTAGTGGTGATGACTCATTTTTAAGTCATGTTATGATCTGTTCATTCATTAGCAGTAAAAAAAAAAGATTAATGCATGGATAATCTTACATACAGCCCTAGTAAGGCATGGCTCATCTGTGGAGAATCTCAGAAAAGCAGCCAGAAATGATCCAGAAATGAGGGTGACTACAATAAAAAAATAAAAAAGTGCTTTTCAACAATGTGTTCCGTTCTTGAATGCAGTTCAGTGGTTCAATGTCATGTCTGACACGCATATTGACAACTTCAGTCACACTACTGTCCTTACACTGTTCATTGTGAAGAAGTTGATGCAGGACACAATCATTGTGTGCAATGTCTCTGTATGAGTCACCTCTTAAAGGGACTGCTACATCAGACGTGTTAGGCGTGTGTGTGGTGTGGAACATTCTGCTTTTCATTGAAGTGTAACTAATACAGTGGCTGACAGGGCAAACGCACTGCAACGACCCAAAACACATGCAGACGGAGAAACCTGGACCCTGTTTGAACAAGAGAATGAATTAGCAGATCAGGGCTGTAGCCGCTATGTACTGCATAGCTTTATATATATATTTTTCTGCCAGGATGTGATGGTGAGAGTTGTTTTGACCATCACATAGTACAGCTGCACATGGGACCAAAACACTGAAAGCCCTAATGATTAGATTACATTAGCTAACATTAAATTATATTAGACTGGACACCTTATTAATCCCTTTGGGAATTTACCTCCTGGAAATTTAGGTTCCAGGAGTGCAGCACTGTAATTGGATACAACAAACGTGAAAAAAGTTGAAAATATCCATATATAGGACACAAATGCTGTTTTTCCACTCCATGGTTCGGTTGGTTTTCCATTACAATAAAGTACCTTCTCAATGTGGGCAGTCATCAATTTAGGGGTCTGCATGAAACTACCGTGACTTTGTTTTACACATGACACACACAAACTGACACTGAAATACAGTGGTAGGCTTTCAGCAGTGCTGTCGCTAAATACACCAATAATGGAGATTTTAGATATTTCCATGCTAAATGTTAGAGATTAACGCACATTTTAAGGATTTTTAAGTCTATTTAACTGCTCTAATTGTCTTGGATACAGGATTGCAGTGTTAAGCTGAGGCTCACCAATCAGCTGACTCCACCATTTAAAAATCTGATACATGTTTTTTTTTAATCATGCAACAAAAGGATTAAACAGTTTCACTAAAAGCACAGTAAAACAAAGTCAACATGGTTTTGTCTGTGTCGAAATCAGCGTCGATTGCACTAAGACAGCAAGGGAAGCTCAGTTTCCTCTAAAATTTCATCAGATGTGTTCTGTGTTCTGTTTAAATTTCAATTCTAAATGTGCATTAGAATGCAATTAGAACATGTTAGTTGTTGCACTTCCAGGGAAGCTCGGTTTCTCTGGGGGTCAATGGAGCAGTAGGCAGGTGCAGATGTTGGGCTTCTGTGTGGTGATTGAAGGAACTGTCAGAACCCGTTTTTGATTGACAGTGTTGCCGAAACATACATGACAGTGGAGCCTTTTCTGCCCCAGTCCTGTGTTAATTTTGCGAGGGACTTTGTGCATTCAAAGTACTCCTGGAGGTATATTGTTTTGTCTAGACCTTTATGTCCTTTGTCTGTGTTTTCTCCCTCTGTAGGTTTTGTGTATGGGCAGTAGATGCACACAGTTATGATCCTCAGAGCCCAGAGGGGAAGGTGGCAGAGATTTATAAGCATCCTTTACCGATCAATAGCAAAGATCCAATATCTTGTCCTGTCTGGTTGGACAGGAGACATATTGGTAAAGGTTTCTTTCTTTTTTTAAGGGACACCAAGTATGAATTTGAGTGCATTAGGTGAAATGGACTGCAGCTTTTGCACAAAATGAGAGATTGTGCTGGAGGCAGAGGTGGTATTTGCCTTGGGGGAATGTACACTGTTGTGATGAAAAGTTGTGGAAACTCCCGAGGCATGTAAAAAGATCTAAAGATACAGATAAAAGCTTGACATCTGGGGTAAAGATGTATTATCTGACACACACAGTGTTACAGTGTCGATTGATTCATTCTTTTTCTATCACGTTATCCTCCATATGATATGTCATTGGGGGCTGGAACCAACCCCAGCTGACATTGGGGGGAAGGCAGACAACACCCTGAACTGGTCACCAGGCTATCGTCGGGTCAACATACAGAGGTAAACCACCATTCACTCTCACAGTCACCCATCTGGTCAATTTCGAGAGTGTGCATGTTTTCGGACTGCGGGAGAAAGCCAGACTACCTGGAGAGAACCCACACAAACAGGGAGAACATGCAAACTTGAAATCTGGTGACCTTCTTACTGTGAGGCAAAAATGCTAGCCACTGTTCTACCATACACCCCGAGTGTGGTAGAACAGTGCTGCTGTTGATTAAAATATAAGCATACTACAACACCTTGTTGTTTTCCTAGTCATGATGGCCTTATGGTGCAGATTAAATGGAGCTCCAAATCCATCAATTAATAGATCGCCGTCCTGGTTACACTCCTGGAACTATCTTTCAGTGGAAACCATGACACAGCAGTCTCTGAATTCCTCCTGTGAATGATAATTACAAGGAAGTTTGGATCTGGGAAAGCCGCTATTTATTCTCAGTTTTAACCCCATTACCTCTTCTTGTTGCTCAGTGTCCCATGTCATGAAGTCCAATAGCTGTACTGTGGTTTTTGTCACGCCAGCTAAACTCACAGGGTTCAGTTGCAGTAGCACTTCTTTGGTGCACTGTGTCCGAAACCACAGCCTCATTTGCGCCGCATGAAAGTAGAATATATAACTAGTACCGCGCGCGGTTCTGAACGGGTTCGAGCCGACCCGCGCGAGTCGCCGTGTGCCACGGCTCCCCGCGCGCCTCGCGCTCTCACCCGTTCATTCACCGCGCGCGGTACTAGTTATTTTCAGTACTAGTTATTTTCAGCGGTGTCCCCGCACATGCCGATCCAAATTTCGGGGGGGATCGGCAACGTATGGCAAAGTTATAAGGCACTTCCTGTTTAAAATGGCCGACTTCCTGTTCGATCAAATGCGCGTCCGTAAACGTGTTCAGGGAAGTTCCCTTGTCTTACATATCAAGTTTTGTGCAGATCCGACAATCTTAGAGTTTACTTCCTGTTTCGGGCATTCCACTTACTGTTGGGAGGTCATCTTTTGCAGACATGCTCAGGACAGGTCCCTGGTGTGACATATAAGGTTTCGTGCAAATTGGACAACGTACAGCAAAGTTAGCGGACACTTCCTGTTTAAAATGGCCAACTTCCTGTTCGTCTCTGGAAACATGTTCAGGGAAGGTCCCGTAACTCACATATCTAGTTTTGTGTCAATCGGACAATGTAAGACTTTACTTCCTGTTTCGGGTGTTACACTTCCTGTAGGGAGGTGACCTTTTACGGACATGCTCAGGACAGGTCCCTGGTGTCACATATAAGGTTTTGTGCAAATCGGACAACGTACAGCAAAGTTAGAGGGCACTTCCTGTTTAAAATGGCCGACTTCCTGTTCGTCTCCGTAAACATGTTCAGGGAAGGTCCCGTAGCTCACATATCTAGTTTCGTGTCAATCGGACAACTTAAGACTTTACTTCCTGTTACGGGCGTTCCACTTCCTGTAGGGAGGTGACCTTTTACGGACATGCTCAGGACAGGTCCCTGGTGTCCCATATAAGGTTTTGTGCAAATCGGACAATGTACGGCAAAGTTAGAGGGCACTTCCTGTTTAAAATGGCCGACTTCCTGTTCGGTCAAATGCGCGTCCGTAAACGTGTTCAGGGAAGTTCCCTTGTCTTACATATCAAGTTTTGTGCAGATCGGACAATCTTAGAGTTTACTTCCTGTTTCGGGCATTCCACTTCCTGTTGGGAGGTCATCTTTTGCAGACATGCTCAGGACAGGTCCCTGGTGTGACATATAAGGTTTCGTGCAAATTGGACAACGTACGGCAAAGTTAGCGGGCACTTCCTGTTTAAAATGGCTGACTTCCTGTTCGGTCAACGGCGTCTCCGTAAACATGTTCAGGGAAGGTCCTGTAACTCACATATCTAGTTTTGTGTCAATCGGACAATGTAAGACTTTACTTCCTGTTTCGGGCGTTCCACTTCCTGTAGGGAGGTGACCTTTTACGGACATGTTGAGAAAGGGTCTGGGGTCCCACATACTAAGTTTCAAGTGGATACAACAATCCCTGTTGGAGCAGCATCAAAAACTATAAATGTAATTCTGTCTGCTGTCACCAGGGGGCGCTGTATTTGAAAATTAATATTTTCATATAGACGTGTTCAAGGCAGGACTGTCATCAATCCTTGCAAGTTTGGTTCAGATCGGACCAGGATTGGCAAAGTTGTAACAGTTTCTTTTTTTAGAATTTTCTAGCACCACCAGGAGGCGCTGTTTTCAAAATGTACCGTTTCAGCAACACAGTCATCTTCAGGAACTAACCATCATCAACTATAGCAAGTTTGGTTGGGATCAGACCTTCCATCGCAAAGTTATAAGAGTTTCATTGTCTGTTGTGAAAAATTATTATTATCTCCAATTTTGGCGCCCCCTATCTCGTACGCCATACAATATTTTAAAAAGCTTTTGATAACTTTTGATGCTCAACTCGTCCACAATGATCTCACCAAGTTTGAAGGTGATCGCACAAAAGCTCTAGGAGGAGATAATTGAAATACCAGCTGTCATATTGTCTACTGTCACCAGGGGGCGCTGTTTTCGAAATTGAATATTTTCATATAGACGTCTTTAGGGCCGGACTGTCATCAATCCTAGCAAGTTTGGTTCAGATCGGACCAGGATTCGCGAAGTTGTAACAGTTTGATTTTTTGTCCCAAAAATCCGACTTTGCGTCGTTGCCATGGCAACACCGTTAAACGATTTGTCGTCATATTGATCACGCATCATCTACCATGTGTTTTGACTGTTGTCACCAATTTTGAGTGCGGTACGATTATTTGTGTAAAAGTTATTCACGAAATCGTAAAAAAACTTTTTTTTGGTGTATTTTCTTTCACCACAAGGAGGCGCTGTTTTCAAACTTCACTGTTTTTTCATAGACGTCTTCAGCCATGGCCCATCATCAATGGTAGCAAGTTTGGTTTGGATCGGACCTTCCATCGCAAAGTTATAAGAGTTTTGTTTTTCTGATGCGAAACATCAGAATCATCACGAACTTTGCCGCCCCCTATCTCGTGCGCCATGCGACATTTGAAAAAACTTTTGATACTGTGAGCTCCTCAACTGGTCCACAGGGACCTCACCAAGTTTGAAGGTGATCGCACGAAAACTCTAGGAGGAGTTAGTTCAAATACCATTGCTGCGAATTCGCCAAAATCGCCAAAAAATGGCCAATCAACCCAAGATGGCGGATTTCCTGTTGGGTTTGGATCATGGTCATAATGTAATTTTTTCTTCATCCTGACCCACTACACATGTGTACCGAATTTCGTGCATGTGCGATATTTGTGTTGGTCATGGTGAATTTGGACAGGTGGCGCCGCACTTATTGGCCCCTCCCACATTCAATTTTCAACGCACATTCCCCGAACCTTTTTCAGACGTAAATTTACACCACGATTGATGCGGTCACAAAAATCTGTGAGTTTTGGGGTATGGGAAAGGCCTCAAAAAGGCGATTTACTTTAAGGAATAATAAGAATAATAATAATAATGAAAATAACTAGTACTGAAAATAACTAGTACCGCGCGCGGTTCTGAACGGGTTCGAGCCGACCCGCGCGAGTCGCCGTGTGCCACGGCTCCCCGCGCGCCTCGCGCTCTCACCCGTTCATTCACCGCGCGCGGTACTAGTTATTTTCAGTACTAGTTATTTTCAGTACTAGTTATTTTCAGTACTAGTTATTTTCAGCGGCGTCTCCGCACATGTCGATCCAAATTTCGGGGGGGATCGGCAACGTATGGCAAAGTTATAGGGCACTTCCTGTTTAAAATGGCCGACTTCCTGTTCGGTCAAATGCGCGTCCGTAAACGTGTTCAGGGCAGTTCCCTTGTCTTACATATCAAGTTTTGTGCAGATCGGACAATCTTAGAGTTTACTTCCTGTTTCGGGCATTCCACTTCCTGTTGGGAGGTCAACTTTTACAGACATGCTCAGGACAGGTCCCTTAACTCACATATAGGGTTTCGTGCAAATCGGACAACGTACGGCAAAGTTAGAGGGCACTTCCTGTTTAAAATGGCCAACTTTCTGTTCGTCTCCGGAAACATGTTCAGGGAAGGTCCCGTAACTCACATATCTAGTTTCGTGTCAATCGGACAATGTAAGACTTTACTTCCTGTTTCGGGCGTTCCACTTCCTGGAGGGAGGTGACCTTTTACGGACATGTTGAGGAAGGGGCTGGGGTCCCACATACTAAGTTTCAAGTGGATACAACAATCCCTGTTGGAGCAGCATCAAAAACTATAAATGTAATTCTGTCTGATGTCACCAGGGGGCGCGGTATTTGAAAATTAATATTTTCATATAGACGTGTTCAGGGCCGGACTATCATCAATCCCAGCAACTTTGGTTCAGATCGGACCAGGATTGGCAAAGTTGTAACAGTTTGTTTTTTTAGAATTTTCTACCACCACCAGGAGGCGCTGTTTTCAAAATGTACCGTTTCAGCAACACAGTCGTCTTCAGGAACTAACCATCATCAACTATAACAAGTTTGGTTGGGATCAGACCTTCCATCGAAAAGTTATAAGAGTTTCATTGTCTGTTGTGAAAAATTATTATTATCTCCAACTTTGGCGCCCCCTATCTCCTACGCCATACAATATTTTAAAAAGCTTTTGATAACTTTTGATGCTCAACTCGTCAACATTGATCTCACCAAGTTTGAAGGTGATCGCACAAAAGCTCTAGGAGGAGATAATTGAAATACAAGCTGTCATATTGTCTGCTGTCACCAGGGGGCGCTGTTTTCGAAATTGAATATTTTCATATAGACGTCTTAAGGGCCGGACTGTCATCAATCCTAGCAAGTTTGGTTCAGATCGGACCAGGATTCGCGTAGTTGTAGCAGTTTGATTTTTTGTCCCAAAAATCCGACTTTGCGTCGTTGCCATGGCAACACCGTTAAACGATTTGTCGTCATATTGATCACGCATCATCTACCATGTGTTTTGACTGTTGTCACCAATTTTGAGTGCGGTACGATTATCTGTGTAAAAGTTATTCCCGAAATCGTAAAAAAACTTTTTTTTGGTGTATTTTCTTTCACCACAAGGTGGCGCTGTTTTCAAACTTCACCGTTTTTTCATAGACGTCTTTAGCCATGGCCCATCATCAATGGTAGCAAGTTTGGTTCGGATCGGACCTTCCATCGCAAAGTTATATGAGTTTTGTTTTTCTGATGCGAAACATCAGAATCATCACAGACTTTGCCGCCTCCTATCTCGTGCGCCATGCGACATTTGAAAAAACTTTTGATACCGTGAGCTCCTCAACTGGTCCACAGGGACCTCACCAAGTTTGAAGGTGATCGCACGAAAACTCTAGGAGGAGTTAGTTCAAATACCATTGCTGCGAATTCGCCAAAATCGCCAAAAAATCGCCAATCAACCCAAGATGGCGGACTTCCTGTTGGGTTTGGATCATGGTCATAATGTAATTTTTTCTTCATCCTGACCCACTACACATGTGTACCGAATTTCGTGCATGTACGATATTTGTGTTGGTCATGGTGAATTTGGACAGGTGGCGCCGCACTTATTGGCCCCTCCCACATTCAATTTTCAACGCACATTCCCCGAACCTTTTTCAGACGTAAATTTACACCACGATTGATGCGGTCACAAAAATCTGTGAGTTTTGGGGTATGGGAAAGGCCTCAAAAAGGCGATTCATTTGGGGGAATAATAAGAATAATAATAATAAAAATAACTAGTACCGCGCGCGGTTCTGAACGGGTTCGAGCCGACCCGCGCGAGTCGCCGTGTGCCACGGCTCCCCGCGCGCCTCGCGCTCTCACCCGTTCATTCACCGCGCGCGGTCACCCGTTCATTCACCGCGCGCGGTACTAGTTATTTTCAGTACTAGTTATTTTCAGCGGCGTCCCCGCACATGTCGATCCAAATTTCGGGGGGGATCGGCAACGTATGGCAAAGTTATAGGGCACTTCCTGTTTAAAATGGCCGACTTCCTGTTCGGTCAAATGCGCGTCCGTAAACGTGTTCAGGGAAGTTCCCTTGTCTTACATATCAAGTTTTGTGCAGATCGGACAATCTTAGAGTTTACTTCCTGTTTCGGGCATTCCACTTCCTGTTGGGAGGTCATCTTTTGCAGACATGCTCAGGACAGGTCCCTGGTGTGACATATAAGGTTTTGTGCAAATTGGACAACGTACTGCAAAGTTAGCGGGCACTTCCTGTTTAAAATGGCCAACTTCCTGTTCGTCTCTGGAAACATGTTCAGGGAAGGTCCCGTAACTCACATATCTAGTTTTGTGTCAATCGGACAATGTAAGACTTTACTTCCTGTTTTGGGCGTTCCACTTCCTGTAGGGAGGTGACCTTTTACGGACATGTTGAGGAAGGGTCTGGGGTCCCACATACTAAGTTTCAAGTGGATACAACAATCCCTGTTGGAGCAGCATCAAAAACTATAAATGTAATTCTGTCTGCTGTCACCAGGGGGCGCTGTATTTGAAAATTAATATTTTCATATAGACGTGTTCAGGGCCGGACTGTCATCAATCCTTGCAAGTTTGGTTCAGATCGGACCAGGATTGGCAAAGTTGTAACAGTTTGTTTTTTTAGAATTTTCTACCACCACCAGGAGGCGCTGTTTTCAAAATGTACCGTTTCAGCAACACAGTCGTCTTCAGCAACTAACCATCATCAACTATAGCAAGTTTGGTTGGGATCAGACCTTCCATCGCAAAGTTATAAGAGTTTCATTGTCTGTTGTGAAAAATTATTATTATCTCCAACTTTGGCGCCCCCTATCTCGTACGCCATACAATATTTTAAAAAGCTTTTGATAACTTTTGATGCTCAACTCGTCCACATTGATCTCACCAAGTTTGAAGGTGATCGCACAAAAGCTCTAGGAGGAGATAATTGAAATACAAGCTGTCATACTGTCTGCTGTCAACAGGGGGCGCTGTTTTCGAAATTGAATATTTTCATATAGACGTCTTTAGGGCCGGACTATCATCAATCCTAGCAAGTTTGGTTCAGATCGGACCAGGATTTGCGAAGTTGTAGCAGTTTGATTTTTTGTCCCAAAAATCCGACTTTGCGTCGTTGCCATGGCAACACCGTTAAACGATTTGTCGTCATATTGATCACGCATCATCTACCATGTGTTTTGACTGTTGTCACCAATTTTGAGTGCGGTACGATTATCTGTGTAAAAGTTATTCCCGAAATCGTAAAAAAACTTTTTTTTTGTGTATTTTCTTTCACCACAAGGAGGCGCTGTTTTCAAACTTCACCGTTTTTTCATAGACGTCTTCAGCCATGGCCCATCATCAATGGTAGCAAGTTTGGTTCGGATCGGACCTTCCATCGCAAAGTTATAAGAGTTTTGTTTTTCTGATGCGAAACATCAGAATCATCACGAACTTTGCCGCCCCCTATCTCGCGCGCCATGCGACATTTGAAAAAACTTTTGATACCGTGAGCTCCTCAACTGGTCCACAGAGACCTCACCAAGTTTGAAGGTGATCGCACGAAAACTCTAGGAGGAGTTAGTTCAAATACCATTGCTGCGAATTCGCCAAAATCGCTAAAAAATGGCCAATCAACCCAAGATGGCGGATTTCCTGTTGGGTTTGGATCATGGTCATAATGTAATTTTTTCTTCATCCTGACCCACTACACATGTGTACCGAATTTCGTGCATGTGCGATATTTGTGTTGGTCATGGTGAATTTGGACAGGTGGCGCCGCACTTATTGGCCCCTCCCACATTCAATTTTCAACGCACATTCCCCGAACCTTTTTCAGACGTAAATTTACACCAGGATTGATGCGGTCACAAAAATCTGTGAGTTTTGGGGTATGGGAAAGGCCTCAAAAAGGCGATTCATTTGGGGGAATAATAAGAATAATAATAATAATAATAATAATCCTTCCAGTTTCAATAGGGTTCTTGCAACCTTGTTGCTCGAACCCTAATAATAATAATAATAATAATCCTTCCAGTTTCAATAGGGTTCTTGCAACCTTGTTGCTCGAACCCTAATAATAATAATAATCCTTCCAGTTTCAATAGGGTTCTTGCAACCTTGTTGCTCGAACCCTAATAATCCTTCCAGTTTCAAGAGGGTTCTTGCAACCTTGTTGCTCGAACCCTAACAAGACCCACAAATCAACAGGACAAAGAAGATCCATTTTTTGAAAGTGGCAGAGAAGCACTTATTCACTCAAGCAATTAAAAGAAAGTCAGCATAAAACACATAAAACGGTCATACTCTGCATTATACTCACATGATACAGTTACTTGATGATACAGCCCCCCCCCTTGACCCAGCCTGTCAGACACACCTACCTCATCATCTGATTCGACTTACCTGGTTCACTCAGCTGCTCTCCATCTCCAATCAAGCTAGTATAAAGAGTTCTGCTTCACTTGAATTCCCCGCATGATTGTTCTTTGTCATTTTTATGCATGACTGACTGTCCAGCCCTCCTTTCTGGACTGATTTACCTGTTTGGGAATAGCTACCAAGATTTGATCAGTGGAGACCCTCAAGACCCTCAAGTCTGTGATGAGTTAAGTTGGAATTTATTTGAATTTACTTGGAGAACAAAGACCTCAAATTCTGAAGTGCAGTCCTCAAGATGACACTTAAAATCAAGAAGCCACAAACTCTCTCTAGAATGCTGCCTCCCTGCACCGTCCTTGTTAAATGTTTTGAATTGCACAAGGCTCTTAATTGGCTTCTTACTGACAAGGAATGAATGCAATAGCTAGTGTCATAACCTTGACACTAACTGAGTTCATATAGTCACACGATGTAACAAATGGAACTTCAATTATAACAATAGCTCTCTGGTTATAATAAATACAATTTAATAATGCTAAAGACTGACTATGGATTGTGAATTTCTGACTGACTGTTTCTGAATTACCCACCTTGTCTGAATCTTATCACCTCAGCCTTCTGTCCCTGACCCTGAGAATTGCCTTAGCCCCTTCCTGTCTGCCTGTGGCAGTGCTTGAGTGTTGCTGCTGTTCTGCCTGCATTATCTGTGTTAGTTACAAGTGATATTAAAGGTCAAAGGGCATCTGTTCTGTGTGCTGCATCTGGGTCCAACACACATCCCTTCCAAAAACAAGTATAAAACACTATACACAAGGGCACCAAACTCTCTCTGCAGGTTCATATATGTGCATGCGGCCTGGTGCAATATCTCCAATTATAACACCACTTGAACTATGCAGATAGCAAGTTCATGTGATGGAAAAGCTGTTAGTTTAACTCTCACATACCTGTTTACTGTTCACCATTCGTTTTTGCCTGACCTAGTGTAACCTTTTATAATTTGTGGCTGTCTGCATAGATTCATACACAGGACACCGTGTCTGATATCAGTGCTGGTTTGAACCAGTTCTGCTCAATCTTGTTTCCTTTCTTCAAGGACAGAAGATAAATACACCCTTTCTCTTGTAGCAATATAATGGAGCATTGTTCTCTCATTGGCTCTTTGTCATACATGCTTATAGACTGCTTGTTTGACCTTCTTTGCAAAGAATAAGCTCAAGAAAATTTGCTTGTCAAGTCTATTCAGCTTTGCTGAAATCCCTGTTGGGTGAATCAAGTTTTTGGTCCTAGATGCAATTTCTTTGAGAGGCTTTCACGTTTTGAGGTATTATCTAAAAACAGGGGAAATAAAAGCTAATGTGTCTAATCCCCTTCTGCTATTTCCTGAAAAATCCTTTCATTGGTTTAAAAGCAACAAATAGGTCCCAGAAAACAACATTTTGTGAGTCACTGACATGTCTCAAAAACTGTTGGATGCATGACTGATTTATGAAAGAAAAACAATTATATATATATATATATATATATATATATATATATATATGTATATGTATATATATATATATATATATAAATTAAATTATTAAGTCCCGTGGATTTTTTGTCAGTGTCTGGTTGACGATAGAGTAACACAGAAAAGTTGATGTTGAACACATGTGTCACTAATTTGAGTGAAAAATTTAAGCTAGAAAGGTTTTGTGTTTTTTTTTTTTTTCATGAGGTAAGAGCAGGGTCAGTGTGCAGTCAGAGGATACTGATGTGGTGTGGAAAACAATTTTGATAGTGCATTTTTATGATACATGGTGATCCCACACTTTTGCTCTTCATTGGAATGGAAATTGTCAGCCTAGCTTCAGTCTGTCATTTTCTCCATGTGAGTGTTGAGCAAGTTTGGCAGGCAGTTGAGGAGGAGTGATGCTTATGCGTTGCAATTGTGAGATTCTCCATTGCTTTAAATGTTTAGGGTTTTTTTTTCACCCAATACAGGCAAAAGGCAAATGTAATTGGTATGTAATCATCCATTTTTAGACCCAAAGTTAACTGTGAAATGTGATACTTCCACAACCCGAACTTGGAGATGAGAGTTTGTATACTAGGATTGCCATACAAATCATAAAAAGTCAAAATCTGAATTTATAATCTGGTCATTGTCATTGTGATAGCAGTTCAAGCAAACATATAACTTTAATAATAGTAATACCCGCCAGTCCATCGCAGGGCCACATATAGAGACAAACAACCATCTATGCTCAAAGTCAATTTAGTGTCCAGTTTGCCTAATCCCCAAACCTTCATGTCTTTGGGAACCGGAGAACGCCCCCAACACACACACACACACACACACACACACACACACACACACACACACACACACACACACACACACACACACACGGGTAGAACATCCAAACTCCATGTAGAAAGGCCCTTGTTCCGTCCTGGTCTTCTTGCTGCAAAGTCTAACCACTACACCTACCATGCTCTTGTACAGTAAATAAATAAAGATACTTAATTGTTTTAACTTTAAATAATGTATGTACAGTACATACTCCATGCTTTAATTACATACATGTACATAAATACATATACTATATAGTGTTGCATTTATAAAATATAAATGCAACACTTTTGTTTTCACTCCAATTTTCTATAAATTGAAGTAAAATATGTAAGATTTCCTTCATGCAAACAGTCTAATTTCTTGCAAATCTGCTATTTTAGTGAGCACTACACATTTATTGTGGTAATCTGTCCTCCTGGCAGGTGAGACATTTCAAGATGCTGATTAAAGAGCATAATTATTGCACAGGTGTTCCTTGAACGGGTCACGATAAAATGGCACTCATTTGTATTTGTTTTTCTTTTTTGTGATATTATTAAAAGTATTTAAAAAATAAATATATCAATAATATATAATTTAAAATTATTATTTATAATTATTAAATTATTATATTAATATTAAAAAGAAACATGGTTTATTCTGAGAACTTACCTATATACCCGAGCGTGTAGATATTTGTGAACTCATTTGTGCATGTGCATCATCATACTCTGATAAAATTACTCTAACAATAAGTCAGGTTTGAGAGCAGATTTGAAGTCTGATAGTGAGCCCAATGTGCACATATGGGAAGGGAGAGAGAGTTCCACAGTTTGGGTGTAGCATTTTAGTTGGCGTCCATTGTGTTTCAGTTTATGGCCAGCAGAACGTTAGTGGAGGGAGTGAGTGATGGGGTTGCACGTGTGCAGGAGGTGTCTTCGAAATGACAGTGATAGCCTATGTAGAGCTTTGGATGTTAGTATTTGTTTTTTTTTTTTGTTCACCTTAAATGGGAAGTATAAGGCACTGCCATGTGTGTTTAGTGTGTTTTATATCATCATATAAAAGTGAACACACCCCCACTGCAAAGAAACATCATCACTTTACAAGGAGTCATTTCACAGTCTCAGTCTTTGACATGTTTCTTCTCCTCATATGCAGACAGTCGGACAGAAGCACAACACTATTCTCAAAACTCTTTTCTACACATAACCAGGTAGGAATATACAACGGTATCATCACTCCTGAGTACATGTAGGTTAAGGTCTAGACTTGCCCGTCTGTGTGATTTATGAGAGGTTGAACATTTACACCTTGGCTTTCCCTTACTGTCTGACCAAGTCATTCATCAGGCTCCATATAATGAATGGACTTGTTCTTTACGCTGGAGCTAACAAGACGGTGGGGTCCTTAGAGTTCAGTAAAACGAGATTACAACCACTGGTCAAGCCCAGGAAAAGGGAGCAACTCCTTCTGGAGTTGGAGCAGAAGCATGAGGCCATGTGGGTGGGGAGGCAAGGTTTATAATGATGAAGGCAGCATTGCTGTGACTTTGTGCTGTAGTCCTGTCTCCAAAATAGGAATGCAGAATTGCATAAAACAGTATTTGCACAAGGAAAATGACAAAACCTGCAACAGGAAAATCATTATTTAATAAGAAAAAACATGGAGTGTGTTAAAATTAACATAAATGGCCCCTTTTTTTATGTAAAGCAATGTTGCCATTTTATCTGGGTGCTTTCTCAGGGAGTTCACTGGTCATTTAATATCAATATTCCTGCCTTTGCTTTCTCCTGGAAAGGGCCTCTCAGTTAATTTATTACAAAAACAAAATAGAATAGAGAATAGAATAGAGTAATGACAGGTTCCATTTCATCTAATAATTTAATAGAAATGGAAATTCAACAAACAATAGCACATTTATGACATAAAATAGATAAACAGTGATGTGACTTTTATAAGTGTCCAAGTATGCAAATGAATTAATGTATTCCAATTTGTTGTCACTCTACACTTTTGATAATTGTCACCCGACAGAAGACGAGTCACTGGACATTTTTCAATTTATGCTTCGCCGGAAGGTCTCACTCTCAGTCTCCATGGCAACCAACCACACTCTATTCTCCCGCCTGTTCTTCCTGATCCATTCATCCTTTGTGTCTATGTACAGTATATGTGGTGTTTTTTTTTATGTTTTGACCATTTGACGGAGTTTATTTAAGGAGGAACCACAGAAGAACAATAACACTGATATGATCAGGCTGGCACTACGTCAACAGGAGCACCCAAAAGGAAATAATCCATTTGACCATTGACCATTTCTGTCATTTATAAATCTTTAAAAGTCTTTAGTCAACATACTGCCCACTTAAGTGTAGGTACAATGTTTTGGTCTAGCCTATTGGTTATTTTCTGTCCAGCTGTAGGCTGATGAACCTGGGATTATGGTGTATTCCAGTTATTTTCAGTACATGGTGCCCCCTCTGATTTCCAACTCAGAGCAAGCTCACATACACCTTGTTAGTATTCCTAGATAGCTGTCTCCCTACAAACACTGTTTCTTTTTCAGTTAATATCACTTCTGTTCCAAATTTCCTCCGGAACATGCAGATAGCGAGTCAGTTTTTTCTGGGGGCACAGTTCAGATGGAGATCAGAGGAATAACCAAACTCAAGGAAGCCATCATAAAACTAACATTTTGTTCACAAGTTTCAGCAGCCATGCTAACCAGATCAACACTTCTATGCAAACTTATACATACCATAAACTGGCCACGTTGTTCTCCAAGGTGTGGAATATTTCTTTTAACAACTCTCTGTTTTACTTCAGATAAGTGCTAAATAATTCTCACATAGTCCATGATAGCAATATAACAAGGGCTGACGGCACCTTTTTTTTTCTCTTTCTTTCACAATGGCATGTTGAAACACATATGTGATGATGTGTGAGGATGTGCCCTTTGTAACTCAGTGCCAAGTGGCAAAGGGTAGAGATAACAATTACAAATGCATTGTGCCTTTACTAAAAAAAATACATGTAGTAGAAATAATGTGAAAAATCTCAATTACTAATGTCCAAAAAGCATGTTGTAGCCGCTTTTTAACCTTTGTCTTAAATCTTGTCCAAATCTCAGATGGTCACGCAGCAATGACCATTACTGCAGCACTTTAACAATGTATCCTTCCCACTCCCGACTGCACTGAGCTCTGTGGGGACACGATTAAGAAGACAGGTATCCATTACCTTGAAGCAGAGCAGTTCACACTAGCTTCAGGCTTTATATCACACACTAATATATACAAAGCCCTGTAAAATCTACCCTGTTGAAATCCCCCATGCCCTTTATCTGCCAATCCCATGACTTTCATTGGCTGACTTGAAGGATGATATCCCTAATGTTCATGACAAATTAATCCACAGGGGGAAAGCCAATGACAGTGAGCTGCCAGTGGGTCATCCCTTCGGCTAAGTCTGTCATTTCACATTTGCAGGGACTCATGTGCACAGCTGCATAACTAAGCAGCATATCTGTGGGACCTGAAGGAAGGGGCTGCTGTCTGTACATATGGGTAGAATTCAAATCCTAAGAAAAGGAATTTAATTGGGACTAGGTGTTCCACTTCAGAAGCAATAAAGAAAGTTGTACATATATCTGTAAAGGCCATACAGGAACACTGTGTAAGGTCATGGCTGCTCCAGAAGCTAGTAGGATGAACCGCATATGATTTGAAATTATATATGTGGCCTGTCACTTTTCCCTACACAGTATTAGAATTCCCATGATGCTTTGGTGTCATGATTGACTGCTTGGGAGGATGGTTTAGCTTGCCCATGTCGGGCACGATGGGGTCGTGGGGGTAGGAGCTCTAGCAGGGGGCCCCAGGACTTCCCTTTCCCTTGCCACATCATCCAGCTTCCCAGACACTCCAGTGAGGTGATATAATATCTCCACCTCGTCTACCTCCTCCCTTTTGACATGCCAGGAACATCTCCCTCGGTAGGTGCCCTGGTGGTATCCTTACCAGGTGGCGGAACAACCTCAACTAGCTCCTTTCCATGCAAAGAAGCAGTGGCTCTACATAGAGTCCCTACTGGGTGGCTTCTCACCTGATCTCTAAGGGAGACCCCAGCTACCCTTCTGAGAAAAGCTATTTCTGCCGCTTGTAACGGTGATCATTATTTCGGTCATAACCCAACACCCATGATCATAGTCAAGGGTAGGAACAAAGATCGACCAGGAGATCGAGAGCTTTGCCTTTTGGCTCAGCTCCCTTTTCGTCCCAACGGTGCAGTAGAGAAAATGGAATACCACTCCCGCTGCACCAATTCTCTGGCCAATCTCACACTCATTGTTCCCTCACTTGTGAACAGGACACGGAGACACTTAAACTCCTTCACTTGGGGTAAAGACTCATTCCCTACCTGGAGCAGGCAACTTAACTGTCATATTTTTATAATGAGCCAAGAGGGCACTCAAAATGGATCCATGGCCAAGCTGCACTCAGAGCGCCATCTAGTGGACGATTAGGTAGTCACTTAAGGTGGTCTGTTATACAGATAAACACAATATGAACATTTGTCTTGGTGGTCTTTTATAACTGTTTAACTGTTGCCCTTCTATTTTAAAATGTGCAATATAAAAATAACACCTGACTTGTTCTGGCCATTTTGGCACATGGCAAGATATAATTATCCGTTGGGTATGAACAATACAATTTGATATTTACTGTATATTGTTCAAACATTGCGCCGGGGGGTTGAGACTATTTTTTTACACACCAGATACTTAGGATGCCATTAGTTAACATATATAGACGTGTATGTATATATGGACTATCATCAATCCTAGCAGGTTTGGTTCAGATCGGACCCGGATTGGCAGTTGTAGGTAGTTTTTTTTTTTTTTGTTGCAAAAATCCGACTTTGCATCGTTGCCATGACGACAGTGTTAAGCGATTTGTTATCATATTTAGCACGCATCATCTACCATGTGTTTTGAGTGTTTTCACCAATTTTGAGTACGATCCGATGTTCTCTGTCAAAGTTATTCCCAAAATCTTAAATATTTTTTTTTTGTATATTTTCTTTCACCACAAGGAGGCACTGTTTTCAAACTTGATCGTTTTTCATAGACATCTTCAGGTCATAGGTAGTTTGGTTCGGGTCGGACCTTCCAACGCAAAGTTTTGTTTGTCTGTGTTGAAACATCAGCTGATAGCCCCATTATGTCCATTAAAGTAATTACCTATCTTCTGACCCTCTGTGATCTTTTACACTGTAACCAAATGTCAATATTTGAAATGAACATATTGGAAAACACATTCATTTATCATATCGCAACAAAGCTAATGTACATTTTTTGACCTTAGACTACATTTGTGCTGATTGTCCACTACATGGTCCCGGCACGGCTCAACTCTATATGGTTTGGTTGGTTTTTCACACACACAAACTAGTGACTAGTGACTTGTAAGGCTGTTATTTTCGATGTACTGAATCATTAGAATCAGTTAATAAAAAAAAAGATTTGTTCAGTACTTCCTGTATGACTGGAGCACAGAATCTGAACTGAAATACAGCAGCTCGCCGCTAACGATCACAGGATTTTAGCAGTGCTGTCGCTAAATACGCCAGAAACTTCTGTTAAATATTGAGAATTTATACATTTCCACACTAAATATTGGAGATTAATGCAAGATTTTTTAACTGATCTACAGTTCGGCATTGTTTGCACTCTGACCAATCAGTGGCCGGCAGTCTGACAACGTCACGCATTATATTGGTTTGTGCCGTGCCGAGGCAAGTTGAGTTGTGCCGGGACCATGTACTGGTAAAGCGGAATTGGTTCCTAGTTGTGGCATTTTTCCATTGTTTTTCCACATAACTGAATTCAATAAGGCCTCATAATGTTGAACCATACTGAAAAAAATCCCTGTTTGGCTCAAGCCGTTTTCATTTTTTGTTTGTTTTCTGCAGTGCTTCATTGTGAAAAAAATGAAAATTTGTGACCAGTGCAGTATGTCAGAGACACTTTAAAACAAATCTGCTACCAAACACCATTCAATCATGAACACTCTAATCACAAGATAAGCCGTTTTTTTTTTTTAATAAAAAGGGGGTGATGCAGTTGGTGGTGGACATTCATTGCCTTGCATTAAGCTTTTCCCTGCTTATCCGGCAACCATGCTGTTGGTGAAGCAGGAGCATAATGAGCAGCAGCAGGGAAGCAACACTGTGTTGTGTTATCACTTTAAGAGCTACTGTAGGCTCAAGAATAGATAGGGTGGCACAGGTGGAGGCTGGGTAGGTAGAGATAAAGCTTTAACAAGCAACAGAGTGTGCAGCGTTGGTAGAGCAAGATAGTTTTTCTTTTTTTGATAGGATGTGTTTGTGTTTACATTGTGATCAGCTGATAAATTAGCAGCAAATGTGGACCCGTGTTGACTGTAATATACATATTGGTACAAGAAGAAGAAGGGAAATATTATGCTGTTTTGTCTTTCAAATGGAAATGGTGGGTTCCACATCCAATGGGCCAAAATACTAGCTATTGCTGCCTTGTCACTTAGCAGTGACTACAGGCATGAATTGGTTGTGAACTTTAAGAGCTTTCAAAATTAATTATTCAGTGCATTTTTTGATGGACCTCTGAAACGGGCTTCTTCTGTTGCAATATTAATTGCCTTGCCAAAATATATTATAGATTTATTTGCAGCCATTGAAATTCCACTCCATAACCACCACCACCAACCACACACACACACACACACACACATACACACAAATTAAGAAAGGGAACTGTTAACTTTTTGATTTTAACAAATACTGTTCTGCAATGACAGAACATGAAATGAGGAATATTCTGATTATCTGACTTTGACTCTGATCATATCTAAAGAGAGTGAACACTAACAAAGGCCATCTTCTTGACTACCTTAAATGCCTTGAGGCAATGACTGTATCCTTATCCTTTCAATTTTTGGTGGCAATTTTACATTGTTGGAGTAATCTATCTGATGTGATGCTGGCCTTTATAATAGACACTTCTCTTTGACCAAGCACCTAATGTCTATAACATAATTTAGGTATGACACAGCTACTTTGAAATATATAATATTATATATTATAATATATAATATAATAATAATTTTGAAATATATTGCTACCAGCAATTATGTTATTATAATTTTGATCGCCATTGTCCTGCTTTTAGAGCTGGTTGATCAGGACCATTCAGAAAATAGCTGAGTAGATACTCAGCCTAAGTAAGTAAGTGAACAATATGGCCTTAAATTATATAGAATAGTTGGATTTAATGATGGTCACTAAGGCATCACTGAACTGACTATTACAGTGAGCAGGCATAGTGTGTGATCTAAGTGAGCTATAAATATAAGTTGAGCAAGTTAAGATGTAGGATGAAAGTAATTTTTATACTTATACAAGGAAAATATACATATGTGTATATACTGCATATATATATTCCTTGTAGATTAAAAGTTTCAAAATATAAATTTGACTGAAATTATTGTTTTATTTATTTTTTACAGCACAATAATAGCTCTTATTCTTGTTTAATGTTTTGTAAATATGTTAACTACATCTGATTCTGATAGTCATTTCCTCCATAAAGATGCAAGTCATAGTGCATGTATTTATGCTGGGCTAAAAAAAATAATAATATGCATTTGATTAACTCAAATACCACAACTGTCATAACTATGGCAAATATAACAATTGTGTAGACCCTGTCAAGTACAAAATTTAAAGTGGTGTGCATTTCATTTACTAGATTGCGGTATATATCACAGAGAAAACACAATAAAATAAGATTTAATATTGCCCGTAATAAATGTTAATTAGAGACATATTGACTGTTTTAAGTCCATCATCAAAATTAAAGTTAGGAGCAGGACTTTATTGAAATAAATAAGGAATCAGTATAAACCAATTTCTCTTCTGCACCTTGTAAGAGCCATAATAGAGACATTGAAATTTTACAACCATTAGAATTCTTACATGAATTATTCTGTGTCCATGGACAAAAAAAGGATTGTAATTGCTTGTGAGATATGGCACAAAATAATGTAGGTTTCTAAAATTGTCAACCTTTCAAGTTGAAAAAAAAAAACACCATAATATGCAGTCTTCTGGGTAGCCAAAAGGTGAAAGTAATTTATTAATATATGAAGCCGTGGTATTGTGATTCAGATATCATTAGGCAGCCCAAGAATAGTGTCAACTGCTCGAGCATTTTCCTGACACAGGTCTTAAGTGTTTGGTTTCACGCCTGAGAAATACAGTGCATATATCGCCTGACCCTGACTGCATGAATCATGCAGCACAGTAACAAAATGTACCTAGGGACCCATGTTAACAAGGAGAGTGAGGCCAACATGGAACACAAGTAACATAACCTTATGCTTAGCATTAACAATTAAATAACAAATGCCAAAGGGACTTGCTCCTCTACTTCCCACACACCCTTGAGCCCAAGATAAAATGAGCTGGAGTAGTATGAAAGAATAATGACCCCAGTGTTTCATATGCAATCAGAAAAATCACATTTTATTTTGCCACTGTTACATAAAGTCTCATCTGAGAATACAGCGCAGCAGTCTTTGACACATGGACTGTCAATACATTGCATGAAATCAATGAAGACATAATAAATTGAGACATTAAGTCCTGGATGACCTGTAACTTTCTACTTTTAAACTCGGACAAAACTTTCTGATCACTTTAGATGACATCACCATGGCTTCCAGTTCCACTGTGAGGAACCTTGGAGTTTTGACCAGGACATGTAATTTGATTCACATGTAAAACTAATTTCCATAACAGCCTTCTTCCACCTACGGAACCTTATGAAAATTAGAAACATCCTGTCCTTAAAGGATGCTGAAAAACTAGTTCACGCGTATAGGTCCTTACTATCAGGATGTTCCAACAAGTCTGTTAAATCAGTTAAATCAAAATGCTGCAGCACAAATTCTGACTGGAACTAGGTAGAGAAACCATATCACTCCAGTGTTAGCTTCTCATGACTGGCTCCACATACAGAATTCAATTTAAAATCCTCCTCCTTACGAACAAAGCCCTTAATGATCAGGCCCCTTCATACCTGCAAGAACTAGTTTTACCTTATCAACAGATCACTTTGTTCCCAAAATACAGGCTTACTTTCCAGAGTCTGTAAGAGCAGAATGGGAGGCAGAGCCTTCAGTTACCAGGCTCCTTTCCTGTGGAACCAGCTCCCAGTATTTCAAGTTTTTTGATAAAGCTTATAGTTAGAGTTGGCTCAGGGAAACCTGGACCATCTCTTGGTTTTGCTGCTATAGACCTAGACTGCTGGGGGAATTCATGTGATGCACTCACACCCTCACACTCAGGGTATGAATATGACTTAATTACATGTCATTAACCTTCTTTCTCTTAACCTTTTCTCTTAAAGTTTATATCAGTATAATTTGTATTACAAATTTCTGCTGCTGCTTGTATAAATGACATTGTCATTCTATAAACATGGCATCACTGACTCAGAACTGTACTGTCTAAACTTGATACAATTGTTGTATATCTGCTCCTGGTCTCTCTTCTGTCTCTACCTCACCTCACACTTGTCCTTTCTCTCCCCCCTTTATGTCCCCCACCTCTCCTCTGTCCCCCATTTTTCCTTTGACCCCAACCGGTCGAGGCAGATGGCTGCACATCTTTGAGCCTGGTTCTGTCAGAGATTTCTTCCTGTATATATACTGTAAAGGTTTTTGCCTTACTATGTACAGCGCATTGTGTTAATGTAAGGTATGATTTAGTGCTATACAAATAAATTTGAATTGAATTGAATTAATGCTAGGCTAACACAGCTAATGATACTCTCTTGGCTAAATGCGCTACCTTACCTACGGAATAGGAAGATTTCGGGCCTCCCAGACCTGGAGGATTGACACTGTTTAACAGCATTTGTCTTATGACTCTTTTCCGACTATCAGTTGTTAAGTTATCTCAGCTCCTCACTGGGGATTGTGGATGAGACCATGCTGTAGCCTCTCCACCATTCCCACCCCCCGGCCACCTGCCAGTCTTTGGGGTGTTGCCCATCGCTAGAGCAACGGGCAGATGAAACCTGTTTAACCTGCTGATGCTCCATGTATCAATTGCAAGGCATTAGTCATTTTATCCGCCCACATCTTGTTATAACCCATTCCTACTGGTAAAAAAAAAGTAAATATGATAAATAAAAAGGGGGTTTTGAGCAGTAGGAATGTGTTTGATCGGTATTCACTCCTAGGGCACCTGCTAAGTTTTTTCTTAGATTTTATGCTTAATCATAACTTCCAGCACAATGCTATGATTAGTTGTCTGGCCAATAGCATGGTCGTTAGCTAAGCCATTATCCTTGGATGTTTGTGGTGAACATTACTTTTTACAATTTGGGACCACGCTCAATTCCATCAACCTGACCGATGGAACAATCGATTGAAACAGATACCAAAATAAAAGATACAACAACTTGCGATTGGGAATATAAATTGCCCTTCTTTAACAGCTTCACCTGGTTCAAAAATAGTGTGTATCCCCTCTTATTTTGGTGTGAAAGATTTAGGAACATACTTTAGAACGGCTTATCAAAGTTCTGCCTCTGGCTTTCTTGGCATACTAAATCAACGTCACTTGATTACAAATGAAGGCAACACTAATGCACAGCCATGGGTCCCAAATACTCATGTTTCACGATCTGATTAGCTTTGATGTAAATGAGAGCTTTGCCTCTACTGCTAACCCCCAAAGGTACACGGATGAAGCTCTCCATCATCCTCTGCTAGATTCTGACACCTTTGCCCAGATGGTTGTGCAGTCTCAACCCTCCCTACCTTTTTTTCCCACATGCTAAATACCGACAGAGTGCTGCCCCTGGGCATTGACAGTGCATATGGACACCACCAATACCTGCCTGATCTCATTATAACAGACACACACACACAACTTCATAAGAAAGAAGTGGAAAGATGGTATGTGAACAGCTGGCATGCCATACTTACTTCATCTAAATCTCTGTAAAATGGCTGGTTAAACTGAGTGATTGATTTTTTGCATTTCTAAGATTTGAAATTAATCTGAAAATACCATTGGTAGATAATGGTTGTAGGCTGTGCATCCTTATTAATAATGTGACGATTAATGCCAGTTGATCAGTTGTTTTTATCCAAAATGACTGATTGTATAGTTGTCGTAGCTGGAATCAAATCTCAGAAAATATAGAACAAGAATGATGGCAAGCGAATGGTCAACTCTATGTTAACTGAAACATATATAATCCTATTTTTATGTCAGAGAAGACAACAGCTCAGTGGTGGAGTGTGGGGGTTTTCCATGAAACTGTTCATCCGATCAACTTCTGGCTGAATCCATCCTACTCAGTTTTCATTTAAAAATGCTTTAATTCTGCTCCGTATTAAAGCCCCCAAAATTGACAACTTTAAAAACAGCTTTGTTTTAGTTTGAACACCGGCACAGTGCTAGAATTGGAGACCTTAAGAATTGACAATACAGTTAGCTGTACTCGTGTCCTGATTGATTTTTAGTGGCCATAAGTCAGCAGTCACAATCAAACTGTCACCTGTGAAAGTAAAGCTCTGGCAATGCTTTTTTTCAGTTTCAGTTTCACCTCATAAAATAAATATTGTGTTTATTTCTAATAAATGAAATTAACAACTGAGAAGAGAACAAACTTCATGTTTAGACCAGCACAAGCACACCCAGTGTACATGTATGACCATGTCCCTTTTTTGGTGTGTATGGGTGCAAGGTAATCTTTACATGGAGTTGAAAGATGAATTGTTTAAATGTGAGAATGCCATTTTCACTTTACATATTTTAAGTTAAACTTAAAATGAAATTAAAATCCACTGTCAACTTGCATCCTTTGTGTTGCTCATGTTTTTCTTATCATGGCCATTTTGCACTGAGATGAAAAATATATTTTTTTTTCGAAAACTGCTACCACTTTGAGTGTGTATTTTGACACAGTGGGTCATTTGGACCTCCATAATCCAGACAGTTGGTTCATAAAGGAGACAATGCACTCAAGTAAGATCTTTATTTCTTCCTTGTACAACATTGGAGAGGTTCGCAGCCAGGTGTGAAGTGGCTGGGATGTAAATCAACACCTCCAAATTCAAGATGGTCCTAAGGGTGGAGTGCTCCTGCTGAGATCCTGCTGTCATGGTGAAGAAGGAGCTGAGCCGGAGGGTGAAGCTCTCAATTTACCGGTCAATCTTTGTTCCCACCCCCACCTTTGGTTCACAAGCTCAGTATAGAGTCACTGCTCCTCCGCATCGAGAGGAGCCAGATTAGATGGCTTGGGCTTAGGATACTTCCCGGATGATTCCATGGAGAGGTGTTCCCACTGAGAGAAGGCCCCAGGGACCCAGGACTCGCTGGAGAAACTATGACTTCTGGCTAGCCTGGGAATGCCTCGAGATTCCCCTGGAAAGGCTAACTAGTATTAGATGGCTGGATGGATGTACAACGTTGTACGTTCTGCGGTATCGTGCTTGTCCTTTTCTGAGGGTCACATAAGGAGCTGGAACCAACCCCAGATGATGTTGGGGCATGTGGCATGTCACACCCTGATGAAGATAGTAGTGGTGATGATAATTGTGTGTTTGAAATGCTCCTGCTGTGTCTTCTTATCTTTCCAAAATTCAATGTTTTGTTTGTAATCTGCTGAATTAAATTCTGTCCATGTGACACCTAGTGGATGTCTGTCCATCCTGAGAGAGGGATCCCTCCTCTGTGGTTCTTCCTGAGATTTCCCCATTTTCCCCCTGTACAAGTGATTTTGTGGAGTTTTTCCTCACTCAATGTGAGGGTCTAAGGATAGAGGGTGTCACTTGAGGTACAGACTGTAAAGCTCAGAGAACTACAACCCGACAAACATCCTTTAAACACATCTGTCTTCTTCCACCAGCCCCTTATGCAACCGTCCAATTAGTCAAGGGATTTATGACATCACACTTTTTTTTTAAAGCATATGAACTGCAGTGTAAGTTGTATTTGTTTGTTTAACCAATAATTCAAGGTCAGCAAACATCTCTCAGTGAGCTTGATCATTGTGTGCATTATAACACTGGATCAGAGTCTTTTTTTTAATTCAGTCAAATCCGCTATCAATGTTAGTAAAACATGTACAAGCCAACCTTTCCTGGCTTTTTGTATTAAGACTGTCTCAGCACTAATTCCCAGATTCCTAATTCCCAGCCTTACCTTGTAATATTCGTAATGAGCCCCTAAGCCCCCAGATCCCTCGTTCTGCTGCGTTCCACATTCCCTTTGATCCTGACGGTCCTTCCCTCAGCATCCTCGGGGGGTCCGTGCATAGTTTTACCTGACAGCATGGTGCTAATACATGGAATATTCATCCACACCCCTCTGCCTGCCCTATCTGTCCTCCACAACAAGAAAAAAGTCAGTATTAGAATATACCCAAGGTGGGGATTCAGTGGGGATTTGCTGTCAGCTAGTAATGTGAACAGAGAAACATTTAGTTTTCAATTATTGTTTTTCCTGGTTTTTCATTGGTCATGAGTGATTACTTTGTATCATTATTATTATTACAAGTGGTTTGACATTGGGGCAGCCCAGTGAAGGGAAATGAGCTTGAAACCAGAGGGTTGCCGGATCGAATCTTTGCCAGGTCAAAGTAATTGGAGGTGGCACATTCAGTGTTCTCCTAGTGACCGGATGAATGGGAGGGTTGCTTTAGGGAGGTCATCCAGCAGAAAACTTTCTGCAGAATCAAATATGCAGATTGTCTGCTTTGGTGACCCCTAGAGAGGAAGAACCAAAAAAATTGTTGCAAGACCATTGACATTGACCATTCACCAATGACATTGCAAGACCAGCAACAACTCCCTGAGCAAACAAGCATTATGCACTGATCTGCTGCGGCACAAGAACAGCAATGCCTAAATTTACTACTGATATATATATATATATATATGTATATATGTATATATATACATATATATATACATATATATATATACATATAATACCTTTCTACAAAATAAAGCCATACCAATTGAAACCATCATGACCCTACTATTTATTCATCTACACTTACAGAATGTAAAGGTTTAGTACATTCTATTACAATACAAATTATATACAAAGAGGCCACACGGTGGTGTAGTGGTTAGCACTCTCGCCTTGCAGCGAGAAGACCCGGGTTCGAGACCCAGTTGGAACAAGGGCCTTTCTGCATGGAGTTTGCATGTTCTCCCCGTGTGTGCGTGGGTTCTCTTCGGGTTCTCCGGCTTCCTCCCACAGTCCAAAAACATGCAATGTGGGGATTAGGTGAATTGGACACAACAAATTGACCATAGGAGTGAGTGTGAGAGTGAATGGTTGTTTGTCTCTAGTTGTGTGTGGCCCTGCGATGGACTGGCGAAGTGTACAGGGTGTACCCCGCCTATCGCCCGATGTAGCTGAGATTGGCACAGCACCCCCCGCGACCCTCTGGTGGAGGATAAAGCGGTTAGATGATGACTGACTGAGTAATATTGACAGTTACCCTGAAGTATCCAGTTTCAGTTTCAGGTTGAGGGACATTATCGTCCTCTGGGCCTGTAGGATAGCAAACTCTTTGACCACACCTGTGCAAATAAATCATAACGTACAATAACTAATACAATGCAATAAAGCGTATAATGTAATAAATCATATATTGTGCAATCAATATCTATTCATTTTTTCATTATTCACAATTTATTTTATGATTTATGATTTGCCATCTTTGTAAAATAAAAGAGTTTATGCCGGGTCTGCCCAAGGTTGTCTGCAATTCTATTACTTCTGTTCTGTTTTTCCAGAGGTTGGTAAAAATAAGGGGCAGTACAATTTAAGAGGAACATTCAAAAATGAAAACCATTTAAAACCATTGCCTGTCAGCCAGATGAGTCAAACTGCTGTGGAACACAAACACATGTAGTTCACAGAACAGTAAATCAATTAATTAACTTTGTACTAATTCAACTTTAAGACGGCGGACATAATGTTATAATAACAAAAAAACAAACACCTGCAGACCCCTGCTGTGAAGCTGCAGTTACCGCTGATAGAGAAAGAGGGGGACAGAGAGCAGGACTGTTTGTGTACAGGATGTCATTACATTGTGACCATTATTACACATTTCTGACACTGGTTTTGATGCCTTACACAGACTTTAAAATTTAGGGGGTTTTTTGGCAGTTCAAACAAGTTCTGTGTGTACATGTCATCTTTGAGGATTGAGTGGGATTCATGCCAGTCCTCCTTATAGTCCACAAATGACATTTGTGTTAGTGAAAGATAGACAGAGGGTCAAGTAGGGGCTGATGTGACTTTGAAAACTGACATTATATTTCATTATGAAAAGGGAAAAGACTAATTGATTAATTATGAATCTTTAATGGTTGCTAATTATACCATGCATGTAGCACCAATGACTAAAACGCTCTGAAACACCAATGACAATTAACAATGCCCGATGGAAAATTGATTTAAAATTAATTGTTTTTTCAAGGTCCAGTTGCTGTCTTGTCCGTACGTGTTTTTTTGGGGAATTATTTGCATATGCAGTGTTGTCATCATCTTGCAAGAGCAATTGTAGATAGCGTTGCATTTATGTTGTTTCCTGTGTATTTATTTTTTCAGACTTTGTGCTCCCCTGCTCCCTCTAGACATCCTCGGTGAGTTTCCTGTGTTAAAACAGCTGATTAGTGTTTGAGTGTTTATGCTACGTTGTTTTCGACTGCGTTGCTTCCGTGCTCTGTGTTCTTGCCTCTGAGTTTGCCCTGCCTGCTTGTAGCTACCTATTACCTGCCCGCCGTCTTGTTGTCGACAGTACGCCTGAACAATAAACAAGTAAAAAAAAAAAAGCCTTTTAACCTCAACTGTCCAACTTGTGACTTTAACATCCAATGTCTATCCACAGTTCTTGTTGCAGTCCTTATTTCCTGCAACAGACACTGCACCTAACCTGAGACTTTTATTTCACCCTCAACTGTATCCGCCTCTCCCAGACAGCTCACCATGGAATATGCTGCCCTTTACTTTGAATACTTTCTCACACTGACGTCCAATATTTAAGAGCACTGAAACAAGAGGGTGATAACCATTCTGTCACTGTGATAATTACTATGAATATTTTTTTGGCATCCTCAGCTAATCATCAAAAATGTTATAGTTCAAATGTATCTCCCAGTTCTCCGACATCTGAGGCTGTTCAGCCAATATTGTATCCCCATATCTGCATCTAAACTCCTAAATTACAATGTTCTTGTACATATATGGATATGGATATATGGATATATTGTTGAGGACATTCTATTAAATAATCTTCATTGTTCAGAGTAGCAGGCATTCAATTTGTCTTCTGAAATGTTACATTACATTACATGTCATTTAGCAGACGCTTTTATCCAAAGCGACTTACAAAAGTGCATTTAAACATTTGGGTACATATAAGAGCTAGAAGTAAGTAAGAGCTTCAAGTAGAACAAACTATGAAGTGCTAGTCATAAGTGCGATGTACAAGTTTTTTTTTTGTTTTTTTTTTTCGTCTTAGTCGAGGTAGAGTCGGAAGAAATGTGTTTTTAGTCGGCGTCGGAAGATGTGGAGGCTTTCAGCTGTCCGGATGTCGATGGGGAGATCGTTCCACCATTTGGGAGCGAGGACAGTGAACAGTCTCGAGTTCTGCGAGTGCCTCTGCGATCCTCTCAGTGAGGGGGCAACGAGCCGGTTTGTCGATGCAGAGCGGAGTGGGCGGGCTGGGGTGTAGGTTTTGATCATGTCCTGGATGTAGGCTGGACCGGATCCGTTTGTAGCATGGAACGCAAGCACTAGAGTCTTGAAGCGGATGCGAGCAGCTACCGGAAGCCAGTGAAGGGAGCGGAGGAGGGGTGTAGTGTGGGAGAATTTTGGTAAATTGAAGACCAGTCGAGCTGCCGCATTCTGGATGAGTTGCAGAGGTCGTATGGCGCATGCAGGAAGACCAGCCAGGAGGGAGTTGCAGTAATCCAAGCGTGAGATGACAAGAGCCTGGACCAGAACCTGTGCCGCCTTCTGGGTTAGAAGAGGCCGAATCCTTCGGATGTTGTGCAACATGTATCTGCAAGATCTAGCTGTTGCAGCAATGTTGGCAGTGAGGGAGAGATGGTCGTCAAGTGTCACACCCAGGTTCCTTGCGGTGTGAGAAGGAGTTACCACAGAGTTGTCGAGGGTGATGGTTAGATCTGTGGTGGGAGAGCCCTTTCCTGGGAGAAAAAGAAATTCAGTCTTGTCGAGATTGAGTTTCAGGTGATGGTCAGACATCCACTGAGAGATGTCAGTCAGACAAGCGGTGATCCGTTCTGCTACCTGTGTGTCGGAGCTGGGAAAAGAGAGAATGAGTTGGGTGTCATCGGCGTCCTTGAACGTCTTAAAGGTCTAGTGTGTGTCTAGTGTGTGTCTAGTCTTGAACGTCTTAAAGGTCTAGTGTGTAACATATAGGATGGTTTATTGGTTGTAAAGTGCCAATACGTGTGTTTTATCAGGGTTATCAAGGGTTCTTGGAATCCTTAAAAGTTTGTGATCATTATCACAGACATTAAATTATCCTAAATAGACACGGGTCATTGAACATGTTTGAATTTTGTGCAAGAAAGAAGTGAAGTTGAGGTAAATGTCGCCCTTGTTTGTTTATGACACCATAGTTACGAGCGGCAAATTATGTGACACCTGGTAAATGCAAATTGCAAAATCTCTGGCTCACCAAAAAAAATTACAAAGACTGACTTGCCCAAGACCCAAAGGACAATCACTTGGCCAGATGCAGAGCGTGCTGCAAATCAATAAAAGCCCACGCCATGGGCGAAGCAGCTCTTCGCAGGCAAATAGGAATGACAGACTTTCTGGTATGTGAAGGCCATAGCTATTTGCAAAGTCACCTGTTTAGTTTCAGTTCTTACACACTGGACCTTTAACTAGTCTTTCTCATCCTTGAATGACCACTTTTCTTTCCTCTAGAAATGTATTTATATAAATGACCTAGAATCTACTGATTGGTGTATGACTGTGAAAGGCAGAAAAATAAAGTATTATATAATAAACAATAAAACAATAGGAAGTTTTAAAAATGTAACAGTTTACCTTTGTCATAATCTTATAAAACATAATATTATTATTATTATTCTGTCCATTTCCCTTAGTCACATGTTCATATTTTAAATGCAGCAGTGCTTGCTTTTAAATATACAATGTCTATTTCTTTGTGAATAATTTGTAAATTAAATGTTTTATTCTATTGAATTGTCCCAAATGCACCTGGATGTTTCATGATCCATTCAAGAGTACATTTAGTTTTTGTTTTTTTGCATATGCACCTGTCCATGGTGGTTTTGTTGATATAAATAACATTAAGTATGAGAAGACTCATGCTGGCATTATTTTGCATATACCTCCATACGAATAACTAAAATGCCAAACAGATGCAGGTGGCCTGTGAGCATGACAGAGGATCTTTCAGAAATGCACACAGAAAGTTGAATGGGTGTGGAAAAAAAAAAAAAGAGGCTCTGCTGAGTGAAAGTGTAAAGTCGGCACTGAGCACAGCTCTATGAGGCGAACTTGCTCCATTGTGCAGTGTGAGGCGATCTACCCTCCCAGACTGCTCTCCTCTCCACTCCTCTCCTCCACCCTTTTCCCTCATCACTAACGAACTCTCTCTGCCAGGCCTTACCTCAGGCGGCCCCCTCTAATTATTCCCCAATGCCACAAACTGGTGAGACGGGTGTCCGTTACATGCTGTGTGCCTGGCTTAGAAAAAACAACTGTGGGGCCATTATTTGTCAATCAAATCCATGGCCAAAACAAAATGCTGTCTGCTACATTCCGAGTCCTAGTTATCATCATTGAAAACTGTCAGGCCAAAGAGTATTTTTATTGATTTCCATACTTATTTATATATTTCCTATCATCCAGGCCGTTTCCCTGTCCAGGTTTGCTCCACAGATTTTCCTTCAATCGCCTTGCCTCCCTTTGAACACCACTGCAGGGTACAAATGTTTCATTTTTTTTCAGCATGTTGCAACCAAGTCAAACAATAGAACAATTAACTTTTACGTATCCTTACTTTTTAAAGACATAATATGTAACATTTTTGCATTAAAATTTATGTTACATATTTTATTAAGGAGTATGTATAAATTGGCCAAAGATTTTTCCAGCACTCATAAATCTGTATTTTTCTATTTAAAGTACTGGACTGTTTCATTTTGTCCGCATTTTAATCTAATCATCTGCTTTAACCATCTCCACTCTCACTTACAGGGCAAAGGAAACTGGACAATTGCACCATGTACATATTCATCATTTTATAAGTGGTTGATTTGGTTGCATTGGATCCTATTTACCCCTGTAAAGCTGTAAACTGTTGTGTGTAATTTGCTCTGTGATATCGCCTATTTCCGTTTGTATATATACATAGGGCTGGGCACTGAACTTTAGTTCTTTTATGGTACCGACCGAAATGCTTAGACAGTACCCTTATTGAAATATGCATTGTTTTCCGGTCATAAGTTTTGGTACCTAGGAGTTAATCACGTGATCAAGATCTGATAATGCTAAGGTAAGTCTGATAAAGCTTATAGCTTGTTGAAATCTATTGCATCGGCTGGTTAAACAGCTCACTGTTATGTTTATCTTGTCCTTGCTGTAGCCTCTGACACTGATGTGAGGAGGAGGACAAGGCCAGTCAGTGTGAATCCTTTCACACTGGCAGAGAAAGAGAAAATGAGTACAGAAAAACAACCACAGGGCAGTCACAAACTTTATTGTTAAAGGTGTGCTGCCCTATTCTACAGTGGAGCCTCCATGGTGGAGGTAAGTAAGCCGTAAATGGTATTGTCGACCAGTTAAGCCTAAGTTATCTCAGTATTTTGAGAGACCAAAGGGCGTTGAAATGACATACTGCACCTTTAAGGTAAGGAGGCATGTTACTGGAAGAGAAGGTGAAGCGGAGGCATTAACTGAAACTAATTATAAATAAAGAAAATGAAATTCATCACTGGATCACCAGAGGAAAGTATTTAATAATGAGTGACTCTCGACTTAGAAGGCATAGCTTTTTTAAAAGCAGGTGAAGATGAAGGAATAGATTGCAGGAGCTAAATCAATGAAATGGTGCAAGAAATACATAAACATCTTCAACTAATAGCGGAAAAAAACTATGTATCTGTAAAAGAAGAATTGGCTTCTTACTGTCTCCTGCGCCTTGTTGCTTGTTACTCCTCTGTTGTTCTGGACTGATGCCTCTCATCAATGGATGCAGCAGGTCGGGACTCGAGATGGACGAACCGGGTCGTTGACTCTAACGAGGAAGGAGCTATAATTTCTGAGTTTGTCTGCTCTTTCAGACGGCTGTCGCTGATCAAACAGACTCGTGTCGTCATTTGCAAAGGTGGCAGATGTGTGGGTGATACTCACACAGCAGGGGAGGTCATCACTTTGGCTGCAGGCAGAGCCTGTTAAAAGTTTCAGTAATGTGCTGCTTATGCACAAACACAGCTGAGGACGTTCTCCTTCAATGGCTGTCTAAACCTCCAGAGAGAGAGAGAGAGAAGGCTGGGGAAAAAAAAAACAGATGTACTTTTCTGAAGAAGTCTTTTCAGTCACTTGCTCTATAATGTATTAGCTTGCTTCTAACCATAATTTTCCCATCTATTCACTACTTGTTATGGTAGGCAATATTCAAGAATCAAAACAAACACTGTTAATAATAACAAGGAAAATAAGAAGAAAACAATTCAAATCACTATACCGGAATCAGAACATCTTTATTGACATTGCACATTAATTCTGTACAATAAAATTGGATGCAATTTTATATCAAGAGAGAAAAACGGAAATGATTAATTTGTCTATGCAAAACAATATGAAATAATAGTAATATTGCAAACATTCTTCCAGAATTATTACCATTACCAATTATTTGTTTTCTTTTCTAATTTCTTGGCATGAAGAAAATAAAGTACTCTCTCATTCTGACTGAAACCAAGCTTTTGAAACACATGTAAACATGTTAGTCAAATAGAAGGGTTGAACTTCAGAAAGCCAAGGTTTTATAAGTCATCTGGAACAAATACTATAAGCCTTCAGTATCAGAGGATCTTCTGCATCAGAGAAAAAACCATTAGATATAATTAGACATTTTCTAAGGCAACTAGGTTACGCCCCTCTAATAGCATTTCCACCGGCTCCACTCGCCTCGCCACGCCACGCCATGGCACAGTTTAAGTAGCGTTTCCACTAGCATAGTACCTGCTCCGGCGAGGTTCCAAGCGTGCTAGTAGTAGGTACTATGTGATGATTGGTCAGACTGCCGTCACAGGAAGAGACGCCCCACACAGAAATCAAGCCGAACAGCGCCAAACTGTAGATCACTTAAAACTACTTAACAATCCTAAAAATGTGGGTTAATCTCCAACAACTACCAGGGAAACCTCTATATTTAACAGTAGTCTTTTAAAGTTGAGTGGTGCATTTAGGGACAGCGCCGCAGATCGCGAGCCGCATCACAGACCGCTGCCGCTGTAGTCTGTGGAGTAGGAGGCTGTACTCTGGATTGGACACTCTAAATTGACCATAGGAGTGAGTGTGAGAGTGAATGGTTGTTTGTCTCCAGCTGTGTGTGGCCCTGCGATGGACTGGCGAACTGTCCAGGGTGTACCCCGCCTATCGCCCGATGTAGCTGAGATTGGCACAGCACCCCCCGCGACCCTCTGGTGGAGGATAAAGCGGTAGATAATGACTGACTGACAAAGGGAACACATTGGAGTTCTTGTTGTTCAGGATATTATGCTATTATTTTACTCGTCTTTACCCTTGACTTACAATGAGTTTGACATCCATGCTCTAAAATGTAATAATAAATGTAATCTAAAATAAATGTAGTAAATAAAAGTATATCCTGTTATATTTACATTTCATAGCTAAAATTGCGCTAGAATGCGATCAACTGAATGACTAGTTTGCTCAGAATCAGCTGTTTATCACAGATCGCCTGAGAAAAGGGCAAAAAGTTGGGTCTGAAATTAGCTTGCCTTGTTTCAAAGACAGATTATGAAAATTAAGAACGTGATGACTTGTGTCTATATAACATCACTGCACGTTTCCCTTATTATTCTAGTGTAAACCTGTTGTTATTAATTGTCCAAGTAGAACTTGGTTACGCTTTCATAGATATCCTCCTCCAACAAGGACATCTTGATGATCATGCCCCAAAACTAATTTCTGGCAATATAGTAGTTTTTTGTTTACGATGACAAAAACAAGGGAAATTAAAGTAGCCACAAATTGAACTGTCCAAAAATGGGATATTTAATGTCCCTATGTGACTGTCCAAATAAACAAATTAATGAGGAGACCATCATAATAACTCAAGACAAGAGAATATTTGTACCTATATACCATTTCTCACTGTTTTAACTTACTCTGATATTGATAAATGGCATCAATGTGTTCATGTATTCTTATCTATTTGAATATCTCATGTGCTGTGGGCCACACGTTGGAGCTGTGGCTATCAAAGTTGCCTCACAGCAAGGAGGTCACCTGTTCAGGATGTTCACCGCCTTTCGCCCTATGTCAGATGGGATTGACTTCAGGAGGAGGATAAAGTGGGAGACAGTTAATTAATATGTGCTGTGTTGAAGTATTAATCCAGATTCACGCAGCACATCATCCTGTGAAAATATGGTGATGCAGGATCTAATGCCATTGCAATGGTGAGTTTTTTGTATTTCAGAAATATGTGAAAATGAATATGTGCTTAGCAGGTGAAAAAAAAAAGGCTCAGACTGTCTAACAAAGAAAAAAAACCACCAGAGGTCAAAAGTGGTGCTCGACCTTTATCCAAAAGACTAAATTCCTCACTTAATGGATGTTTTGTAATGAACACAGCACATTTTATGCAATCAAAGGGTCTTAAGACTGAACTGATTTTATAAAAGAAAACATCAAAGGTATGTCAGCAGCTGATGTGGCAGTACGCACCGGGAGTGGAGGTGTGGAATACATTACATTAGTATTCAGAGATGCTGTTCTTAAAGGCATATTTCTGCTCATAGCAGGAGTTTCCACACTGTCAAACTCAAGGCCCATTGGCTACATCCGGCCCACTATACAAAGTACTCGGCCCACGTAATAATATGTTGTCTTTCCTGCTCGTCCATTGACACACACATTAGTACCACACATCAAGTTAACTTGCCCATAAAAGAAATAAGCTAATGAAATGTGGACTTTGAGAACACAGAGCTGGAAGAAGAGTTGGGTTATAAGGGGGCTCAATCCCTCATTTAGAATTTATGAAGTACAGCAAATTATTGGCTAAGATACATGTGACTACAGGCTTGTATGTGGTGTTCTACTGGAATACATCAGAGGTATCCAGATTAGACAGATGGAAAAAGCTGATTTCAGTGGAGAATTGATATAATGGATATTTACTGCACTACACAAAATATGCGTTTTTATGTACTCCAACTGTGTGCATAAACGGTAGTCCAAAATGGATATCTCTTCTAAGGCTTTTCCATGGGTAAATCAATTCATTTTATTTTATGAAAAAATGAAGAAGAAGATTTATTCTATAAGCTTGCTATTTTCTGAATTTTATATATAACCTCGTCTGGACCTCGACTTGGACACATTTTTTGCCTCCTCTAGTTTTGTCCTCTGTAATTGGGTTTAACAACCATGTTGTATTATTATTGTCATTACTTTTCAGTTGATGACATCTTACAGAGCAAACATGAGATTTATTTGACATCTTTTTGGGGATCGTGTTATGTTTCACAGTTCTCAAAATCTCAAATTGTCACAGGAACAAGGTAAAATTACTAATAGTGTGCATCTCTGCCTTACGTATCTAGATGCATCAGTATCATTCAATCTACACTATCATTTGTTTAATGTAGACATTTATTTTTTTCTGTATCCACTTACATTTAAATAGATATTTCATAAAAGACTGACGACTACATCCTACCTCTTGTTTTTTGACAAAGTTAGACAAAAAACCATGAGGCCTAATATATTAAGTTCTAAATTAAAAAGTGAAATCTCATACATCCATACCAATAATATCTAATGAGGGAACATCTGTCTGTCTATCTGTGTTAAGCAAGATATATTGGTAGAAATGATACATGTAATTTAACCTGTAAGTTGCTCTGGTATAGGTTTTGGTTGGCCCACCATTAGTCACGCCCCTCAGCATGCTGTTGGTATGAATTGTCCAGTCAGCTGCTCTACCTGTTCCTTCCCATGGCCCAATCAAGTGCTTTTAACAGCCAAACCTCATTCAGGAAGTGTGCTTTCTGAAGTAACAACCATACACTGACCAGCTTTTTGGAAATGTTTGTGTGATTCTGGACTTTTGGTCAATTCCTGGACCTGTTGACTGTCATCTGACAACTTGGTTGCAGCATTACTGCTCACTAATCAGCTATGCTTATTAGCTATGCCAACAAGCCTGTTGCTAATTGCTGCTGTGAGCCTAATAACCAATTCTTCCAAACTTCACAATTACACCGCAGAATCTCCCGGACTACTGCTGAATTGAATCGACTAACTGGACAGATCTGCAGCAGAATTTGGTAAGCAATTTGATTTTCTTCATTGTTCTTATATACAGATATGGGGATAGGACAAAATATGCAAAATAGTAAAAAAACAAGGTATATACAGGGAAGAATATGTCAATATGTCAAAACAATTGCAATACAGAACATTCAAACAGTGCTGAGCCGAGGTTCTAAGGCTGGAACAGAAACGTTCCACTGGTGACATGGGTAGGAGCGGTACAGATCCCTGATTGTTGGGAACTCGATTTATTGAAGTTGAATGTTAGTCATACCTACATAAATAATTCCTGCTTGCAAATAACTTAAAAACAAGTTGTCTTGATCAGTGGATCCATTTTTATTTTCCATTTGTGTGTGTCTTCAATACAATTCAAATGACTTGTGACAAATGATGTTTATTATTATTTTGTCATCATGTTTATATCTTAACAACAACATATTTTTTGTAATGTTTAAAGTGAATTTTTAAGTAACGTGATGGTTACACATTTAACATTAGGCCTCGCAAGGATGTGACAGTTAGACACAATGAGAAGATAAGTCTATTGCTTAGATCAGTCGTTCTCAAACTTTTTAGACCGAGTACCACCTGAGAAAATATTGAGCTCTCAAAGTAACACCATTATCACCAATGTTAAAATACAGTGGTGTAAATGGGCCGATCAAAGTCAGCTGCGCACAGCTCCACTCCAACCATATACCGTGGTATACACCGTTGAACAGTATATCTGATTTTCCTCCACCAGGGGAAGCTCACATACTACTGGTGGTACATGAAGGGAAGAAGAATGGAGCTGCTAATTGTTTATGAGCAACTCTCGCCAGACTCACTATGCTCGCAAGTGAAGCCACATCAAGAGATGGGACATCAATTGGTTTCAGCACATTTAGATCAATACAGTACATAATCGATATAACTGATTACCAATTCATATCTTTACATTTTTAGACGTAACATGTCAATGCAGTTTCAGGCTTTCATCCCAATCTACTTTCTGAATTGAAATGTATAATGACTCAGTAAAGATAATCTAATTTTAAGGCATTTACCTATACTAATTCATGTTTTGAATGTGTAATTTGGAAATGTTTTGGGCGACAAGACTGATGGTGTGCTTAAAAATGATCGAAGGGTGCATTCACCAGCCCTTCTAAATTGAATCCTAATTCATTTGCTTGGAAAGTCCGGTTTGTTTGATTAGATTTCAATGCGCAACCAAACTCTGATCCGCGCCAAAGAAGCAAACTCCTAAAAACGTAGGTTTGGTTTGTTTCTCTAAAGTGCAATGTGAAAGCAAACTCTGACTGGCTGCATGATGTAATCCCCAATTGAAGTCCCCAATCGTACAGAGTCTACCGCACGTGTGAAACATGTGTTAAGTGTGAAAATGACCTTGCCACAACAGGTATATGGTGTATCTGCCCCACTGGAATGTCCATGAATATAATACTTTTGAAAACGCATTGTCCAGTCTAACACGCATGCAGGTGACAAATAATGTAGATGCACACATATGGCCCTTTAAATGTAGAACAGACGGAGCTGGGCTGCTCAGCTGTTGCTGTGAAACATTTATGGTAAAAGGTGTATTGATGGTGCACAGTTTGTAAAACGTGCAATAAAACAACTTGGTTTGGTTCACAACCCATGTCGTTCTATAAACTTCAAATCGCCAGGTATAATCCTACTTTGAAACTTCCATTGAGTCCACATGCTGATTGTACATGGACAGTGCATTAACTAAACAGCAGCAGCAGCCAAATTTGGCAATGCAATAGGCACTTTACTTAATCCTCTCTTTATTTAATCATTATTTATTTGGCTCAAATGGGGAAAAGGTACATTTGAAACACAATAATATGGTTTTGTTTAGGTTTACCTGTGTGAAATGTGTCATTATTCCTGCAGGGGACACAGTCCTTGTATATTTGAGCATGTAATGCAACCTCAGTCTACATTTGCATGAAGATATTTGTGTAACCAATGTGCACTTACTAATATCCTCATTCTTGCTAACTGTTTAGTGATATACTGCATGAGCTGATCAGATTGTGGCTATGTAAGATGGCTCATGTGTATTTGTTAATAATCTGAGTAACATCTTTTGAATGGGAGCTTTATGGTGTGCAAATATTTTTGTTTCTTTTCATTGCCATCAAGATTTAAATTTTTAAAAAAAACTACAGATGTATGATATTGGGCTTTTTTCCCGATCATTTTTTTCCAATAATACATTTTAAAGCCAGTTTTGGCCAATACCAATATTGTGCCAATAACATTGTGTATCTCTACAAAACACCTTTCTAAATCCATTTTACTGGTTGCGGTTTTCTGTTTTCAACTAAAAACACAATATAAGTATTTGTATGCTCTCACTGCACTACAGGTAAATATCTGTTGACTCATTTTGTCTTTCCTCCCAAGCAGTTTACTCATATAGCACAAGTACAGCAAGGCATGAGCCTAATTATCCTCCACTGCACCATGCTGCAGTTGTTTTTGGCTGTAAACAGTGCAATCAGGGAGGCAGCCATGTGGAATGAATCAGAGGTTCCTCTCTCCCAGCAGGCTCCCAGTTGAGTTTCTATGCGTCTGTAATGGACATAAATGAAGTGAGGTGTAGGCAGAAAATGGAGCTGAGCAGAAGGGGGTAGAGTCTTGCATATATATAGTATGATAGAAAATGTGATTTTAATGTTTGCTGCCCATCCAAAATTGCTTTCAATTCAGTGGCACTCCTTAAGGGAGCTGTGTTAACAATTTGGGAAATGCTTGCTTGTTGATTTAGCAGGTTGTAGAAGATAAGATCAATATCAGTGTCATCTGTTTGTCTTGGCAGTATTTGAATGAGAAGCAGCTCCAAATAAGATTTGCATCTTTTCCAAACTGCAGATGTCATCTTTAAAGGTGATATGTCTGAGAAATGTATTATATTAAGACATAAAGTGACACCAAATGTCACCGGAGACACAAGAAACTTGTTGAATTGAATTACAAGCCTGGCTTTGCTGATAACAATGGTACCACCAGGAAATCATGTTTGTTTACGTTTTGTGCCATTTTCCATGTGCATATTTAGCGACTTTACAGAAACCCCGGTGACTTATTTTAATTTAAAACAAAAATGGCGTCTCTGTGTGGATGGAACGCCTCTCCGGCAAAGAAAGTATGTGTATTCACCTAAACTGCTTTCGTGTGGATGGGCCCTTAGTCCACGGGCCTAATTCAAGATCAAGATTCAATGCTTCCATGGTCAAATTGAATTTGTTTCAGTGGGGTTCAAGGAACACTCACTCAATGCATTACACAATAAAATAAAATCCAGGCCATAAAAAGAGATGATAAAATAATACTATAGCACCTATAGAGGGATAAGCAGCAGACATCAAACAAAGTGCATATGCATGTTAAAAAGAACATGATAAAATGAATAATAAATAAGCATTGCACGTAACATTTTACAGCCCCATCATTAAAACCAATCAAGTTGCTTGAAATGATAGTTCCAGCATGTTGAGGAGTCTGACAGCTTGGGGGCATTTACTGTTCTGGAATGTGGATGTTCTTTTCTTGATGCTTTGCAGTATTTTTTGTGAGGTTAAAAGGTTAAAAGGCAGTTAGCTGGGTGGGCAATCCTTAAAATCATAAGGCCTCAGGATGTGCATACAGTGTATGAATCTCTGCCAAATCAAAACTGTGGCAACCCATAGAGAGGGAGAAAGTGAAAGGAAAAAAAACTTTTTGAATAACTGCGCCACCCACAGCTACCAACCCAATTGTGCAGCTCATAGCACTTTAACACACGAGAGACCAGCAGAGTAAGTTGCTGCTAGCAAGTATCAGATTTATGTATTGAAATATACCAGATTTTAAAAACCTCAGTACCCCTCTCAAAAATGTCTGATCTTGACGAGAAGAAGAACAAGGGTCTGCAGTGGAGATGCATGCAAATATATATATATATATATATATATATATATACAGACAAAAGTGAAAAGGAAGTTAACGACAGGCCGCAACAGACGTGTCAGTGTGGATACTTTTCTTTCAGACAGGGAAGCAACATGGGCAACATGCGCCAAGGTTAGCTAATGCTCACTCTCCCTCACACGCACTCCCATTAAAAAAAAAAAAAAAATAACACATTTATTGTCTGTGTTTGTCACCTTGTCATTCCCTCTTAAGTAATAATTCTTCAGTGCTGCTCCAAAGCAACCATTGTGTGTTGCTGACACGCTAAAACCAAATAGGTTCAATGTTCAAATCTGGTTCAAAAATGAAACAGATTGTTGGGACTTATACTGTCTACAATGTCACGGTCTTCTAACCATATTTGTCTGGCACCCTGCAATATTTATAGTTTGGCTTACAGTAACCATTTGTACATATTTTATCACCTTTGGGGGTGTTGTAAATTGGAGGCTTTACCTGTCTTACCTGTCATTTGAAGAAAAACATATCATAGTGCAATTTAATTTTTTCTTTTTTCCTTTTCATTTCCTTCCAAACCACCTGTGAAAGTGGCTGAGGTTAAGCTCTGAGAGAGCGATGTATTGAGCTTAGTTTTCCTTGATTTGGCAACAGTTACCTTGTGGCTAATGCAGCATAGCTTGTGTGGCAACTCGCCAACAAAGAAAAGAGAAATTCGGATTCATTTCACAGGAAACTGATACTGCTATACTGTAGCTGTGTGTTGTTGTTTTTTTAATTCCTAAAACCCAACAGAACACCATCTGGTTTCCACAAATGCCATTTGGATCCTCACCAATAGACATAAGTGCACAGTTATATGATGTCAGTTAAAGTTGAGCAGCAAAATATGTTGACTCATGAGAAGTGTCTGCAGTCCTGCAATCTGCAATCCATGGTGTTCAAGTACAAACTTTCTGAATTTCCTGATAATAATCTAGCATTCCCATTAACATTACTGACTATCCCTGCAAAGTAATGTAACTTGCCCAACACATCAGGTACATATTCATTTCTGCTTCATAGGGAGGAGAATGACTCAGATAAATGATATAGAGTGAATTTTAAATAAAAGATAATATATTAATGTATATTTATCAGGACAAATGCAATTGTTGTAACCTTTGGAACATTTTAATAACACGGATGTAAGAAAATGTAGTAATGCAAGTTGTTTTCAGATAATGAAGTCATTTTAAATACTGTAAACATGGGGGAAAAAAGGTGTTTTCAGTTGGGATGGTGACATATTGGAGGTAATATATGTAAGAATAGACAACATAATGCCGTATACTGGAATGTTAAAGAGGGGGTAGGATGTTATAATTAGTTTATAATTAACTTGTTTTTATTGTCAAAAACCTCAGTTTCTGCTCTCCTCTCAGTCTGCCTCTGCTCACTAGAGCTGGTCGAGTCACCAGTCATCTGGGTTAATAACCCAGATCCGTTAAATAACTCATGAGTCACAAATCCGAGGTCTCCATTAACCCGGATCCATCGAGTCCTACCTTCACTATGACTAAACTATTAATCCAATTGCGTACATACCTCTTGTCAAACATGTCAAAACAGAGCAGAGTGTGACTCTGAACCGCTAAGCTTTGTGCTCCGTTCATGAGTTTGTTTCACACCCTGAAGTCTTGGCTTTTAATTGAGTTCATATACCTTTTTTATTTACGGTCACACAGGCAAATACGGCAACACAGACTGCATCCACATTGCTTCATTTTCAGTTAAAAACAAATAAATCTTGTTTCGGATAAGCCTGCCGTCTGCATTACCCCGGCATGATGAAGTCCTGAGAAATTGAAAAGTTTGAAAATGCTGCTGGCATTTACTTCCTGATTAGTTCTTGTGAGCCGCAACTTGGTTATCAGCAGTAAGCGAAAAGCACACTAAAAGACACTTAATTTCATTTTCAGTTTCACCTTGTTGTGGGACTCATAATATAAAACCTTTACACAGTTGTTTTTACTTTTTGAAACTAAGACAACATCTGCAGAGGAGAATCAGCTTCTCGTTTACACACAGAATGGTCATCTGATATATATTTGTGGGTGTGTTAGTGTGGAGGAAGAATACTTCTGATACAAAGCTAAAAACACTTTTTTATTTCTGAAAATGCCTGAAAAGTTCATAAGCTGACTAAGAGATATGTCAGAGCAATAAAAGACAATCCAGACATTTTGTGAATATGGCACTGTGGTGTTGCTAAACATCTGTAACTGACATGGTTGCTAGATTAGAGGATGATGCTGGTGGTCAGCTGAATTCAAGAGTGGTAGGGAGAGCGTTGAAGTTGACCAAAGGTCCAGACGTCCTGCCACAGCCACCACCCAAGAAAACATTGATTGTGTTCACCAATGGAAGTTTGACTGTTAATCAGGAAGCTAATGCTGTGAGCGTCCCTCATGAAGGAGGAGATAACATTCTGCACAACGATCGTGGCAGGTTGAAGGTTTCTGCTTGGTGGGTGCCATAGCCTATGACTCCTGATGAGAAGCACATCAGGAGAACTTCACATGTTTTGGGTGGTTTTTGAACATTTCCTAACTCAGGATGAGTCCATCACATCAGGCCAGAAACAAAAAGGCAGTCCATGCATTGGACATATCTGCTGTTGAGGACTATTGGTATCCAAGTGTTGCAACACAGATGGAAAACATATGTAGACTGCAGGGGAAACAAACCTTATTTGGTTGATTTTGACTGATTGCATCATAGTCGACCTATGGACTTCCCAGCCCACCCCTGTAGCTATAGGGCTGACCGTAGCAGCTCTGCAACAGACAAATATGTGCACCTTTTGCTAGCAGTGCAACATATTAGACGCTTACATGGTTGCACCACACATAAGTAAGACAACCAAGTTTTGGAACCACTGGTGTGAGCACAGATGAATAAATTTGGTGCTTTGACATGTATAAATCAGTGCTCCCTTCCCAGTGTCAAGAAAGACTGAATGAAAGATAGTTTTATGATAGTTTTAGTTTAGTACAGGTGGAGGAATAGTGAATAGTTACAGGTAACTTAAGGTGTGACCAAATCTACTGTGGTCAAACACTATGCATTCAAATTTTGCCATTGACTTTCTTAGTCCACACTCATTTGTCACCCTCTTGTCCATCTCGCGCTTGTTGTCTCAGACTCCTCCCCCTTTTGTAGATGCCGGAGCTGTCACTTTGTCGCCTTTTTCTCTTCACCGCTCGAAGCACAGTGTGAACGATTGAGAGGCTTGTCTCACTGAGCACCTCACACAGCTCCCAAAATGCCAGTTTCATGTGGATAAAACACTGATACTATATAAAAAATAAAACTTTAATTAATTCTCATGTATATGGCCAAGTTGTAACATTATATAAATTAAATTAATATAGCACTTTTCATATTCAAGGAAAACAACCCTGCAATCAAACACGGGAGACTCAAATACTAAAAATAGGTAAAAAAAAAAATTGTATTAATAGTATTAAGTAAATAGTACATAAAAATAAGTAAATAACTAAATATGTAAAGTAAGTACTATAAGAAGTGAGGTTTAAGATAGAATAATATGCAGTAAAGTAGAAATAAAAAAAAATGCAGTAAAAAGGAGATTTAAGGCTAGAATACAATATTTTGTGTAAGATCTTAAATCCTACATGTTGGTATCATATGCAGCTATACATTGTCAGACCATCAACACTTGAAAAAGTAAAATAAATCAAGAATTATGAATCTGGGCCTTGTTGCTTTTCCCCCGTTGTATCGATTCTATACTGAACCGTGACCTCAAAATATGTACTGCACCATGACTTGAGTGAGCCGGCACACCCCTAATCAGAACAAACGTTAATACCAACTCTAAATACAACCATAAACCAAATTCAACCTACAGTGGTGGTATGTTGGAAGGTTGGATAGTGTCATTGCCTCCTGGGAAGGCTTTTAGGTGCATATATGACAAGTTGCAGAGCATTTTGTCATCGGAGGAAAGAGGAGTAGTGCGTTTGAGTTGACATATCCCTCCAAAATAAATATTGTAAAGCATTGCAGTGTAGGGATACACTTTAAAATAAAAAGGTTAAGGTGGTGAAGAGGGCAGGGGAAAAAAAAAATACAAAACATAGATTTGTCTCTGGAACCAACAACAAAATAAAAAAACTACAAGGCCAACAACATTCAAACATGATAAAACACAACTACTCTTTGATGTCAGCTCCAACGCGGGTGCTTTTTCCGACTGTTATTTTTGTGCCATTGCATTCTGTTGAATTATTAATGGTGAGCAGTGGCATTTTTTATTCAATGTCCATGCCTCCTGTGGACTTCACTCAGCACTCAAGGTAGTAACAGGCTAAAAAAGAGTCTTGCCTTCTCCTTCTTTTACTGTCCTGTCATGTGTGTCCAAACCTTCCAGCGTCCTCTTGCTGATATTTTCTTTCAACCTCCCCAGCTACATCTCGACTGTACACACCTTCTGTCTTCTCGGTTGTCTATCCCTAATAGGCTGACAGGTTTGTGGCAGGAGATGCTGCTTGATTTATTGGGTGCTCCGGGTTCTAGTGGTGCATGTCTGCCTTGAATCTTCTAAGAAAGTCATTTAGCTTTGCCCTCCTTCCATCTCTCTGTCTCTATCTCTCAGAGGTGTCCTCTGTCACACACGTGCTTATCAAAAGATGACTCATTTTAGAGTGTTACAGCCCCAAAACCCATACATGTAGACTAATCATTTGGGCTTGTTTTTGCCTTTTATTCATAATTCATAATTAATTTATTTTCTGATTTTGCATGTTTGCCGGTTTTTGTCAGGTTCTCTGGTTTCCTCCTGCAGAAAAACATTATTTTTCTTCTGCAAAAACATGCAGAAATTAAATGAACTATCTAAATTGCCCGCATGTGTGAATGTGAGCCATGCAAGGTTGTTCGTCTCCATATATTGGCCTAGTGATTCACTGGTGACCTGTCCAAGGTTTCCCTCCTGCCTTTTGCCTAGCTGGGATTGGCTCTAATGACCCACAAGCCTTTTCTGATTATTACCAATCTATGCAAGTTTACACATTTCTGCAAGTGTGGTGTGATGGGTTGTCTTCAAACATTTGGAAATTTGTTTTCCTGAATGCTTCCCTGCACTTGCTTCCCATTTCTTTAAGATTGATTGTATGCTTGTTTTTTTTTTTTTATTATTCAATTCCAAAGCTCTTAATAATACGGCACCTGTCTACATCTCCTAACACCACCCGGCAGGAACCCTCAGGTCTGCTGACACTGGATTTTTAACAGTTCCCAAAGTAGCCCACAAAACTAGTGCAGAAACTACTTTCAGCTTCTATGTCCAAAAACTGTGGAAGAGTTTTTTTATTATATATATATTTTTTTACATATTTTATCTACTGTTTTTAATTTATTTTTTTCTCACCCAAGTGCTTTTAGAACCAGGCTATAGCACTTTCCCTACCTCATTGTTATTCATGTATTTATGCACTTTATCTTTTTCATGTGTCTTTATATACAAAGGTGCCAAATTAATGAAAGCATTATTTTCATAATTAAGTGCACAACCGTGCAGATACAAAAGTCAGATTGCAGAAAGAGTGATGTTCAAATATTTCACTGAAGCAACAAGCAAATATTAGTTATTATTGAACTGTTATCAGAGTGAAAAATGAAGATGAAGTCAGCCAAACATATTGGCCCCCATGAAGGCGTACTAGCTTTTCAACTGCATAAAGAACCTCTTTACATTTAGAACATTAATTGTATTGTAGAGCCCTGTCATACAAAGCAGAAGATGCTTAACCATTTCAAGACCAAGCATATGAGACCATGGACCCCATCTGTTTCCTTATTTGAAGAAAAACAACAAAAAAAAAACACTGGTTGGAAAACTGTATTCAAAGTCAAAGGCATCTTTTTCAACAGAAACCTGACATTGCGGGCGGCTTAAGTGCTGCTCTGCGTTCTCTGGTTTTCATGCACAATGACTCCTCGGGGGCCCCGGCACTAAAAGCCATTTGCGCTCCCAGTGGCGTAAAACTTGCATGAATCTATAAATCTTTAAAGGCAGTGGATTGAATTTGTGCTCCTGATAAAGGATGGGTTTTTGGATGAACGGTGCTGCAGCTGAGTCAAGCTGCTGACAGTACAAGCCCTGGTGCTGTATTAGAGCAGGAAGCGAACATGGGAACGTCATTCTCTGTGGATTTGTTATTCAGACGCTGCAAAAGCATCGTCAATACATGGATCCTTAACAGAGGGACGGATCTACCCATTGTATCTTGTTAAATATTTAGATGCCACATTTTTATAGCTATTATGGTGGTGGGGGAGAAACAGAACACTGACAGAATAATAAAAATTTTAGAACAACTGCTCATATTCATGTCTGTTTCACTTTACAAGGATGTTTTACATGTTTGGCCTAAGTACATATATTCATCCACCGCTAAAAAGGCTGTCAGAAAAGTAAGCGTGTGTAAGTGGGCTTACAATTCCAGCATTACTCTACTTTATCTTTGTACATCTAAGGTTACCTCTTCAATCAAATAGGAGAGAGAGAGAGAAAAAGAGAGAGAGATGGTGCACTGTTTATGCCAAACTGTGAAGGACAGTAGGAGGGGCAGACAAACGGGGGAGGTGGGAATCCAATCGCCCCACACAAGGGCGAATTATCTGACCAAGGTGCTGGGAGTGGGGTGTCTTCAACCACTAATTGATAAGAGCTTTCTATCTTTAGTAAGCAGCCGTGTTTGGCTCACTACATCAAAAACCTTGGCCGTGGCTGAAAGGCTTGTTGTGTCCCACTCCCTCTTCATCTCCAGCTATCGAGGGAGGCTAAAAGTCAGCATGTCACCTTGCCAGAAGGGGGAGGTGGGGGTCACTTCTCCACTTTCCTGGCTAAAATATTTGAGATGTGTTCACTAATGTGAAAATGACTAATGCTGCAGCGTGTAATTTCGGGTTGTACTTTGAAAGTTCGATTACAGTTAAAGCTGCAGTACGTATATTTTGTTGTTGAGGTTCTGCCTCCTTTTTGGTCTTTAAGGGCAGAAACGATGTAAAAACCTGTAGTATTCTGTGTCCTTCATCTGAAAGGACACAGGCTGAGGGCAATCCAACATCACTGAGGGAGCCTTTGTGTATACAGCAGCAGAGCCTAGGTGGACAAGAAGCCTTTATCCCAGGAAACGGCTCAAGGACCAGGTGTTTTGAGCAATAGAATTCACCTCTGAAACTTTCTGTAAGTACTCCTTTTGTGTGTTCAACAGTGTTCCAGATCGAAACATTACACCTTTTAAATATTTTAAAATTTAAGTTATAAAAAATATCTTTATTTACCTATTGCATCAGGTAGTGATAAATAAACTCCCTAATCACAAGGACAAACTAGGTTGACATACGTGCTGAACATCTATCTATTAATCTGTCGATCTGTCAATCTAGTTTTAGTTCTCACTGGTACAGAAAGCCAAAATTATACTTTTTCCTATAAAGCCAGGCTGTTAATATTTGTACCTTTTAACCACGTTAGTAAAATGGCATAAAACTCTATGCTTAAAATTCACCTTTTACACTTTTCTTTACGTGTAAACAAATACAGTCAAACACAAAATACAGAATAACTCAATGTGTCATGTCTCCATTTAGTTTAAACTCTCATTGTCCCATCATTCTTTTCTTCTTTGGCTGAAAACCTAAAAAGTCCACTTGAAATATTATTTGGAGTGAATAGGCATTTTTGATTAAGTTCTTTTTCTTACAAATTAGTTTTTTGTGTTAACAAAAAAAAAAAAAGTGCCACATTTCTAAATTTAAACAATCCCCAGTGTTTAATTAAGCCAAAGTGTCACTGACAAAGAGAGAAACACAAACTCGAGTTTGGTGCCAACTGCTGCAAAGACAGGTTCATTTCTCTGAGGTCATAGCATTGATTAGCCACTGATGCCCTGGAGCCCAGAGATGAGGCAGGTTGCAAGCTGACCTGAATTAGACTGTAAAGACCACATCAGAGCCAGGTCAATTAGCAGATTCTAATCCACACTGATGACTCCAATGTCAAGTCACTATACTGATGGCCAACAATCCTCTTGAACAACAATCCGGTTGCCAAAGCATTCTTTCATAATACTTAAAAAAAAACCTTTTGAAGGTTTCAAATTAAAAGGAAATCTGACTACTGCAGTGAGGAAACCAGTGTTAAGGAATACTATTGTATATTCTAATACTTCTTAAGTGTGATGCAACGTTTTTGTGCAATGACATTGCATACTGTGTCACAGTGATCCTTCACAGGGGTAAATGAATCGATTTGATTTAATCTAATCAGGCCTTTGTGAATTGGAATCAAATTGACTCAGGAAATTGGCAACGATACCTCGCCTTTTAGTTTTCCAATTGCAAAACAATCTCCTGATGTGAAGCCTCAAAAGTTGTGGTGCCATGTCAGTTTAAACTGGATATTTTTGGATAATGTGTTGTATTTTATTGTCTATTTTCCTCAAAATGTGGGCACAATTCACAAAATTGACATCATGAAGAATACCTGAAACAACAGTGGCGTAGTTTCAATCATTACATGTGTAGTAAATAGGTGTATAGCATAAGTAATGATAATGCATATCCACATGACTGCATTTGTGGGGGCTTTCGGTTTAAAGCTGCAGTGTGTAAGTTTTTTTTTTTATTATTTCTTATTTGTTATTTATTAGTTTTCTTTCTTTGTGAATGGAGATGATGTTTGCTTTGTCCTTGCTCTGACAAGCAAAACTGCACCTGACTGAGGGAGTGTTTGTGTCTTTACACTAGCACTGCAGAGGTAGGCGGGGACAAGACTCATTAACCCCATGTATCTGTAGGATTCACTTCTGAAACTTTTCGTGGGCACTTATTTGTATTTTCATTCAAACTGCCTTAGTCTGTGTGCAGTGCATCAATGTCACACATAAGGACATATTGGCATGACTAGTAGAGCAGGGAATTGAACTTACAACCTTCCAGTTGAAAGACAACTCGCTCTACCACTGATTGCCCCCTCTCCTTTTTCACTCTTCATTTTCAAGGTGATATATTGGCTTTGCATTTAAATCAAAATGGACTTGAAACAATGCATTTAACATATTGCAAACACTGCAATGTTATTAGTGCTTCAGTGCAAATTGAGCACATTTCATTCAAACAATTCGTAACACTTTTTTTACTCATAAAAACACATAGGAGACTGTAAAAAATCTACACAAAATCAAGTCAAATGTTTGTTCTCTATATGGTGTCAAACTGGTCCACCTCAACCTGCCAGTGAGAATTTGGCCTCAAAAACATCATATGTCCAAAATGAACATAATCTGGGAGAAACCATTGACTATATTTGAGAAATTCCATTTGTGTGACACAATCAGTGTTTGAGTGTGTGAGGAAGGCAGATATGTTAATTATGCATCACAAACGGGCTGTTTAATGTCTCGTCTGCACAAAGCCGCCGCTATAACAGTGAAATATGTAGGTAACAAGGATAGCATCACTGCGGAGTCACAATTAGTTTGTAAATCTGTTGTGAAATGCCAACAACAGAGTCATCACATTCTGCATTAAATCTTGTTTATCAAGCTCACTTTATTTCACATTGACTTCTGGCTGAAATGTGCACTGAATACAAACATTTCTTCCCCTCCTGGATAATTCTTAGGGTGAGAAATAAACCAAGTACGCAGGTTTGTCAAAACTGCACGTCTGGTTTTCCGTAGCCGGCTAACAATCGATTAATTACACATCAAAGGTGCCCAGTGGAGAGCTGTTTTTTTTTTTCTCCACTGTGCCAAAATAATAAAAAAGTGAAAGAAACCCCCAAGCCAAGATAATAAAATTAAAGTAATGAAAAACAAAATACAAAAGGAGGAATGGGCTGTCATTGATGACATTTCCAGGAATTTTGGCAAGACGGCCAACACGGTAAAATATTTCTAATTGCTTCCGTGGGGAAACACAAATATATTCCATTATAGGCACCTCTGTGGAGTTTTTCACGTTACAGAGAAGTACTCTGAATGAAGGAAGGGGGTTCCATGTTTGTTTGGTTGCGTGAAGTTGCACAAGGTTATTCCAGCTTGGAAGCGCGACAACGTCACACAGTTTGACTTTGAAAATGATCAGCATGCAATTAATTAACAAATTTCTATGTATTCATTTTCAAAATATTACATCTTTTACATCTCAGTAGAGTATTCCGCTTTTTGTGAATATTGACAGAATATTGTTTGAACAGATCCGTGTTGCAATGACTTTACTTTTTGTGGTTTAAAATGTAAAGGATGGGAACATTTTTATTAATATTATATTTCAAACATCATTCCCACTTTGCACTGTGAACCTCTGTCCTTAAACTAGGCCAGTTGGCCCCTGGACACTTGTTTAAAGAAATTCTTTAAACATTTTTCCACAGAAATTCGATGAACTTATTACTATAATATCAGCTTCTCACAATTGTCTCTTCAGCTGCTGCTTCTTGCATTGACTTAATCGTGAGTGACCTTGTCAGACCTGCAGCAGCTGCCTGTCAAGAGTGCTTCTCTAAAGAGTGCCCTCTTATTGACAAATCTATACTCAATAACTCAATTGTACCTTCAGTAGTCTAACACTCTAACCTAGCTCCAATTATCTGGCAAGACCACTAGGCTTATATTTTCAATAACAAGAGCACCGGATTTTTGTGAAAGGAAAAAAAAAGTCACAGATATTTTGGTTTTATATAAGAATCTCACAGATTCTTCCAATTAAGACTGACAACCATGTGCTTTTTGTCAGGCACACAAGACACTACCATACTGTACGCCTATATGTAGCACAACAGTATCCCAGTATGTTTACATCTACATTTCAGTTTTCTCTTCATATCCTTTTACGGCCAGGGAAATGACTTGATTTGTATAATTTTCTGTTTACATTGACGATCAATTAAAATGATAAGTAACTGAAGATATTGTTTGCAGACCTACAGTATGTGACGGGCATCATAAACCCTCAAATATGAAAACACAACTCTGTGTTTATATTTTTTCAGTTCTATTCTGGTTTTGCCTGGATCGATGTGGCAGTGAAGTTAAACATAATGGGTCCAGGCAACCAATGTAGATATTGTAATATCATGTGATATGTGATTAACATTCATCTATGGACGCGTTTCATTCCATCTGCACTCATATTTTATAATTTGTTATAAAATTGGACTAGAAATTAGATTCTGTTTTCACAATAGTAGATTTTTATTTTTTTTTCTGAAACTTATAACCTATTGATTTCTCCAGTCTTTTGTGACGGATATATGGCCGCTACTGTTTGTCATTTCAATTTGAATGGCCACTGTAAGTCCTCTAATGGCCACTCAGCTGATGGCAGCAGACAATGAGGCACACTCATGATGCCCGTAAATTCCGCCTTGTTCTGACATCAACTCGCACGCTGCAAATCACTAGACTGGCAAGTTTCACTCCAACCTTCTCCTTCACTGCACTCCCACCTCCTTCTGGTACCCCATCATGACTAATCCCCCCACCATCAACGAAACACATGCCACAAGTTGCATATCTAATGTTAAAGACACTCAATGACATGGTCAGATGGCATTTGAGACCTTCCATCACCACATAGACTGCACATGACGGAGAAAGAATAAAGTAGAGGCTGAAACAGAAACATAGGCTCCATTAAATTCCAGCCTTTGTATCACTGCCATTTTGTAGCAATGTCTAGAAAAACATAGACCCCAGCTTTACTCCCTCACAATCACCGTACTTCACTGCAAATCATGGTGAGAGAAATGGAACCCAACCAATCTTTTTGGATTGCATAAAGCCTCAATCGCTCAAGTCATTTTGTATTTGTCTATATTTTTTTGAGCTTGTCCCTCACTAAGGGACACAAAGTAACCTGCTTTTTTCAGTGATCTGCATACTTGTTTTGTTTTGCTTTCACGCCAGAGGCCCTTCTTGATGCAACCCTCCCCATTTATCTAGCCTTGGGACCTCTAGGAATACACTGGATGTTCCCCCCTTGGCTGGAGACAATTTTAGAGTGTCAATCAATGGAGAGCAGTGGGGATTTGTTACCTTACTCAGAGGTACCCCACCCCGTGCCCGGTTGGGATTCAAACCAGTACCATGCCAAGTTCCCTTTATACTTGGCCATGGCTTCTCTCTGTTTTCAAAAAAAAAAGAAGACAACTTGATAGAAATTTGCCAGCATGCAAACGCTGCCACAATTTCCACAGATGCTTGCATTAGTATTCTGCAGGGATGCATTCCTGTGACATGTAATACATCATAGTCACCAGGAGGCACTTGCCGCCACAGAGTTGACGTGCAAATATGGGCAGAGAGCATGTTTCAGTGTTTTATGTCCTACACTTTATCCTGAAAATGTCCTCTGAAGTTGCAGGACAAGGCGACGTGTTTACACGTGTGTATGTGCAACCACATACTGCATCAAAACCCACTCACGGACTGCACACCACAAACCCTCTTCCTGCCACCACACACACCATCTCATTGCACATCAGGGTCATTGAGTCTTCGCATCATGGCGTATTTGTAAAATGAGATATGAAGGTGGGTGTGTGTGGGTGTGTGCGTGCGTGTGTGTGTGTGTTTAGGGACAGGAATGCTCTCACCTCAAACAGTGAGCGAGGCAGGAAGGCTGCGTGCCCTTGACTAACCTTGTAGGTTTTACTGTGCTTTTACGAGAGGGTATAAATCATTTTGAGTTTTTTAGAGACAAATAAATATATTTTTTACAATTTGCAAGCAGATTGACAAGGCATATGTGCATCCCCATAACAAAATATATTACAAATACTCCCTACAAGTGGAAACAGCAGTGCAATGCAATACAGCTCAGAAATAATGAAAGGATGCCCGTGTTGTCCTGTGTCAGTCAGAATGGAGAAACAATGGAAATATTTTCAGTGGGCACATTAAAGTAAATTACTCTTGTGAGGAACATAAACGCAGTGCAGCGCTGCTGTACTTGCAGGTGAATGGAAAACGCACACACACACACACTCAAATTATCATATTGATTGCTTCTCACCTCAATGAGGAGATTTCCATCTTTATTTCATAAAAATGTGTACATACAAACAAAGGCTTGGGGGAAGACGGGTTTAATGGCATCCGTGGAGATATTCTTTGTCTAGACATGCAGTTTTCACCTCCGAAATCACACAAGTACAGCTCTCCTACCATTGCTCTCTCCACAATGTAAACAGCTCAGACCCAAACCTCTCCACTGAACAGCACATTTGCTCACCATGGCTCCCACTCACATATTCATGTATTCATGTGTTTATCAGAACTTGCCGGCTCATGTTGCCATTTTCTGCTTATAATGATGAGCGAATGCACTTCCATAGTGGGATGGAGATAATCACAGATCCCAAGAAAACTAAGACATGCTTTTTTTTTATAGCACAGGAAGAGTGATAGGTGCTGCAGAGTGAAGAAACCCCCACAAAAATCCTTGCCTATTTTCTTTACCTGCTTTAAAAACAAAACCAATCACCATACTCGGTGATGAGCTTCATTATCCTCTCAAATGAGGTGCAATTCATTTAATTTCTGCTGTGTGCTGACGTTCAAGTTCTTCTTGAAATAAATGACATAAAAAAAGTTCATTTTGAACGGTGAGAGAAAAAGGTTAATTAATTTACATGTAAAATAACCTCGATTAGGCCTTTTTCAATTAAATTTAATGACATCCTCCTCATAATTACCCTTGTTGCTTTAACCGCCATGCCCACATAAGATTATTTACAGGATGGGCAGTCAAGTGCTCAAAGTTACAAGAAGATAAAAACTCATGGTCACTGTATTAGGTACACAGGGCCTGGTATACTTCCGCACACATTCCGTGTGTGCCAAAGTGTGGATATTGCGGGACCTGGTATACTCGTGGGTCAGGGTACTTTTAATATCCCACTTCACCATCGGGTGGCAGTATAAGTCTGGACGCTGGAAGTAGGACGCATTCCTACCAAAGAAGAAGAGAACAATGCAACGTTTGGTTCACAGATGAAAGGACCGCCAGGCAGGCGAGTCGGAGGTGTCAGACAGTTTGTGGGGTCGCCAGGTCGAGGCTCGCATGACTGTCTTTGGTGACTACTACATCTATTGCCAAAATTCAATTTGCGCATACGCTGTCCATGCACACCCGACCACTCTACGTGGTTCCAAAATCTGGGCTGCATGTGCTGCATGTCATACACACACCGGCTGGGTTGTGAGAAAGTATTGCCAGGGCCATCTACTTTAGGGCTGTTGCTTTCCCCAAAAATCAAGTTTGAACAAATTTATAATGACTGTGATTTATTCAACTAAATTGGAACACGCCCCCACACGTGCCACCACCGCTGCCCCCTAATACACCACAAACATCACCGTTTTATAATAGAATAGACTTTATTGTCACTATGCGCAGTTACACAACAGAATTAGTGGATCAACTCCCATCAGTACAAATTAAATTGTAATAAAGAGTAAAAGTAAAAAAAGAAGTACAGCAATAAAAAAAAATTAACTGTTCACAGTCTAATTGCAGAGTTTGTGATTGTATTTCTGTGGGCCACTCTTATGAGTTAAATAGTGTCATCGCCCATGAATAAAAACTGTTATTTAAGTGTTCTGTATTAACTATTTAAATAATTGCTTTATCAACAGTGTGCCTACTCTGCAAAAACAGCACTACTAGAAATAAGCCCAATATTCTTAAATTGATTCAGATATTTTCAAACATGTGACCAATCAACACAGCAATCATCGGCCGTGGAATTTTGCCGTGCGAAATTGCGACTGTTATTGTTACGGAATGTGGCCGTTTTTCCTGAGCAATTTTCCCACAAATCCACAGCTAACCAATCAGAATGATTGTTGTTGATTAAATTTCATCCAAACGCATTAACACAGCATTGGATCGCTTAATTGTGTTTGTTTCCCAAAACCCTGTTCTTTTATAATAAGCACAACTGCAAAACGATTACAAGATGTGTGTGTGTGAAGTCTGCTCTGGTTGCAGACAGACCATGACCCCCTCGTCCTCATAATTTATTCTGGTCTTCGCATCATGCTTGATGTGCATGGGAGGCGCGTCATAATTCGCATAATCCAAATTATCCCCACTTTTGTCCCATATATTGGCTACAAAAACCAAACGTTTCTTATTTTAATATAACTACACAATAATACACTTATGCATAGTGTATTCAATTCATGGTAATAAAGCCTCTGTTACACACTAGACCTTTAAATCACCTTTATTCCCCTCTTCTGTTGCTTAGCTTGAACTCTAGCCAGTCGTATTGACTATGTCTACATACCTAAATTGCTTCAATGGTTTCTGCTATGTGATTGGTTAAATATATATTTGTGTAAAACAGTTAAGCTGGTGTACCTATTAAAGTTGACCGTGTGTGTTTATGATATTTCCACAGTTCTGACAAGCAATAACTGATGCTGCAGGGCCCTACGCTTCTCTATCTCCAACACTAGTGGGCAGTCTCATTCCACAGAGCCTCACCTGGATATGAGCTTGTTGCACACACACACACACTCCCCTTAATATGACGCCTGTAACCCCCTTTGTCTTGATTTTTTTTTTAGTCTTCCTCCCACTGTCTTTTTTCTGTCTTCTCTTCAGCTCCTCAACAATTCACTTGGATTGTATAGTCGAGAGGAGCAGCTGCAAGCAGAGAGGGGAAATGGCTTTTTAATTGATGTTTTGATTTTGGGTAGTATGTCACTCTTGAGACAAATGATTGTGCAGAGTGGCATTTAAATGAGAGGGTTACAACCACTGAATGACCATTCAAAGTCATCATGGAGTTTATTGGATATTAATTACGATATGAGGAGGAGGAGGAGGTGGTGGAGGACACAGCGAGGCAGCAGACAAATTGCCACCCCCCCTCACAAATGTGCAGGGAGAGATGAACCTCAAGGATTAAGAGAGGTTAATGTAAACTGGAACGTGAGACAGTTCAGTGTTTGTGTGTAGGCTATGACATTTACCCAGGGTTGCCACAGGTCCATGAAATCCTTGAAAGTTTGTGAATTTGAAAAAAAAAATGTCAAGCCCTTGGAGGTTTTTGAAAATCCTCCTAAATACACATCAGTCATTGAAAGTGTTATGATATATTTAGGTAAATGTTTCCCTTGTTCCGACACCACACCCTGCGTCATGCGCCCTGCATTGCTTGATGTATGTAGACTAGGCCTACGCAGAACAAACATCAAGTTGTGGACACTGTACATGAGATTCCATGCAGAACAATGAGCGAGTGATGTTAAGCAAGAGATAGTGAAGTATGTGATCTCTGTCTTGCCAAAAAAAAGTACAGAAATCCCAAGGACAATAACTTTTCCAGGTGCAGAGTGTGCTGCAAATCAATAAAAGTGGACGCCATGGGCGAAGCGGCTCTTACAAGCTACCCACCCATCTTAAAGGTGACATAGAATGCTTGTATCACACATATATGTTAGTTATGGAGGTCTACTTACATATATTAACTTGTTTTCATGGTCAAAAACCTCCTAATCGCTGCAAACGAGCCGATCAAAATATCTTCTCACTGACGCTCTCATCAGCCGCGCTGTTTCAGACCAAAACCACACCCCCAGAATGTGGACTGTGTTGTGATTGGCCAGCCATCAAGAGCTTTCCCACTGTCCTGTGATTGGCCATGTACCTGGAAGTGACGTAACAGATAGGCCAGCTCTCAGATACACAGCTCCCTCTCTGGCACGGTGGATGCTCTGCATCTCAGCAGCTACAACGAGAGTAGTTCTTCTTCTTCTGCGGTTGAATGTACGCAACCGGATGTGCCCGGACTAGTGCCCGCACAAGGAGGCGCTACGGTGGTGAGAGGAGTGGTGAGGATTTCTGATGACGACATCAAATTAAGGAAGTGCCGATCCGCTTCGCAGAGCCCAGGAAAACAATACAACACTATTTTCTCAGCAGTGGCTGAATTGTTGTTCTGAAACTTTAGGGTTTCATAAACGAGGTAATTTAAAAAAAAATTGCAAAGTCCTTGAATTTGATGTCAACCAAAGTTTGATTTACCACTTGGGGAGCAACACTGCAATATTTTGGTATTTAATTATGAAGCAGCATCACCAAATCACCTTGCCTCACTTGGCTTGCGTTGCATAAGCTTAACCAGCCAATTCAATCATGTTACGCAAATATTCCAGTACACTATCGGGCCAAAACCTAGCTCTCAGTCAAGTTTGTTCTCCTTGTTATGCTTGTTATGCTGTGGCGGCAACAGATAATCACATCACAATCACATTAGCAACATTAGCAACATTAGCAACTCTTGCTACATAGTAAGCCATGACAGACACTGCTATTCTAACCTCCAATGTTAGTGTCCAATGTTTTTTTTTTACAATGCAGCACAAATGGAGTAATAATTGGAGGTTTTTTGTTCTCCCAGTTCCTGGTGTATTTATCTAGCAACATGCTTGCAACAATTGAGGACATCACTTTAGCAATATTAGCAACTTGCTTCATTGTTGGCTGTGACAGGCACTGCGCTGCTAAACCCAGATGTTGTCAAATGTTACACTTCTAGCACAAACACTATGCAGCCCCATGAGCTCTCAGAAAATGTTGTTCTCCATGTTACCAGGTTTTTACACAAACAAAATGCACACAACAATAGCGGACATCACAGTATTAGCAGTATTAGCAACTCTTGCTACTTGGATCCACAAGGACAATTTGATATAAGGATACTTGGGCTACAGTAAGATTTAAGGAAAATTACTTTTTTTTTAGGGGCCACACGGTGGTGTAGTGGTTAGCACTCTCGCCTTGCAGCGAGAAGACCCGGGTTCGAGCCCCGGTTGGAACAAGGGCCTTTCTGCATGGAGTTTGCATGTTCTCCCCGTGTGTGCGTGGGTTCTCTCCGGGTACTCCGGCTTCCTCCCACAGTCCAAAAACATGCAATGTGGGGATTAGGTAAATTGGACACTCTAAATTGACCATAGGAGTGATTGTGAGAGTGAATGGTTGTTTGTCTCTAGTTGTGTGTGGCCCTGCGATGGACTGGCGAACTGTCCAGGGTGTACCCCGCCTATCGCCCGATGTAGCTGAGATTGGCACAGCACCCCCCGCGACCCTCTGGTGGAGGATAAAGCGGTTAGATGATGACTGACTTTTTTTTTATTTTGGATTGTTTGGTTCAATACATTTTGATGCAATATGATTATTTCATTCATGGTCAATTGTAAATCAGAATAAGCCAAATGTATCACTGATTCAATTATATATTTCATAACAATAACAAGATAATCCTAAAATGGTAATTTTAATTTTAAGACACATGCATTACTTCAGATATTATGTTTACTGATGCACAGCTATACTAAAAATGTATGAGCTATGTGGTATGAATAAACATTTTTTAAATTGTAAATAAGTTAATTCTGTCTCACATATTGAGAGAAAGAAGCCTTATTTTTGATGTTATGTTTTGTTTTCTTGGCCTGAAATTGCAATTTATTCACTTAGCAAAATCTCTCTACCATTGACAACAATTTCAGTAATCACACAAATTGAAGCTGAAAAAAGGACAAGAAGGGATGAAAAAAGACAAGAAACCCAAATTGCACATAGTTGTGTGTGTCAGCTCAGATCAGGGAGCAATCTTTTCAGGTAATATAGTACCCAAATAGAACAGCATTTCTGAGTCATCATTTTCTCAGTCCATTATGTCTTAAGTGTCTAAGGCTAATTAGTTTGACTTAAGAAGTTAGGCAACACAACCATCACATCAAGATTAAACATGAAGTCTCACAAGAGTTTCGTGCAAGAAAAGATAAGCTTTTTTGGAGCAGTTTGAAGGCCCTGTGAGGACGTAACAGCAAAGTAGCGTAATGGTCAAGATGGTTTGCGATACATTCAAATCAATATATGGTGTGCATGTCAATGTGTGTGTGTGTGTGTGTGTGTGTGTATGTATGTGTATATATATATATGTATATATATATATATATATATATATATATATATATGTATATATGTATATGTGTATATATATATGTGTGTGTATATATATATATATATATATATGTATATGTATATGTATATGTATATGTATATATGTATGTATGTATGTGTCCTGTATACTGATTTTATTGTTTTCATGACATTTGTCCCCCTCCTGAGTTCCTTATCAGTCTTTTATACCAAAACCAGAATATTTTCACCAATGAGCAACTTATTTGCACCTTGACATGTAAACTACCCTGTTAATATTTAATAGTAATAAAGTAATAGTAGGACTGGTTAAGAAAGCGATTTTGTTGCAAATCACAGAGATAATGACATCTGCTTCAAAGCACCCATTCATCTGATGTTGATGTAATGTGCATTCACATATTTCTTTATACGTAGAAACGATTCTCTTTAATGTCAGCATTTGATCGACACAGCATCGCGCTGGGAAATTAATTTTGTGTTTTTTGGAGGAGCTGGTGATGATGTAAGTTTTTTATTTGTAAGAGAAATGGCTCATACTTATCTGTATGTTGCATGTTTGATGAGAGGGTATAAGGGCAGGGACTTTAGAATGGACTCCAGCATTTTGACTTGACCTCTCTCTGCTGCCGTTTGCCCTCACGCCTCTTTAGAGTTCAGGCAGATTTTGAAATGCTCAGATACAACATTCCATTTTTTTGCACTTCTTCCACCTTAATGTCAAAAGGCATCTCCAAAAAAAAACAAACATTTGTTTTCGTTAATGACTCCCACAATCACTTTGATATTTATTTTAGAATCATTTAATATTGAAACATCATAATTTGCCATCTAATTATTTCATCACAGTGGATCCTCTGCCTCCATCTTGTCCTTTCACTTGTGTCCACTTCTGTTTCACCAACTGTCCTCATGTCCTCTTTCACAACATCCATAAACCTTCTCTGTGGTCTTCCTCTTTTCCTCATGTCCGGCAGCTCCATCTTCAACATCTTTTGTCCAATATAATCACTATCCCTCCTCTGCACATGACCAAACATCTCCTACTTTGTTTCCAAACCGTTCAACCTGAACTGCTTCTTTCTGTACTTGGTCACACCCGACGAAAATCTCAGCATCTGCATCGCCTCCAGCTCTGCCTCCTGTCTTTTTAAACATCATAATTAAGAATGTTTAATGACAGACTTCATTATTTAAGTGCCAGCAGCCTGAGTGAAATTGTAATTTTCCATTCTTATTTGTTTATTATCTGTGTACTGGTTTACACACCAGTAATCTCATATGGTTTCTTCATTTTTTCCGCTTGTCACCTCCTGCCATCGTTAGTTGCACTGGACGACATGTTTCTTTGCTGCAATCAGGGTGGCCAGTGTAGTTTATTCGGAAATAAACTTTGCGACTGCATTTCCCTTCTCCGCGAGCAACATTGCACGGAGCAGATGTCATGCTTGGACATGTAGCTCTATTTACACTGCTTGTTTTTGGCGAAGCAAGAGGCATATACTGCACCTGCCATGCTGATCACAATATGTCACCTCATGTGTCGCCGTGGCTTTTTCCTCCCATGTTCTACTGCAGTTATTGAGAGGAACTTCTGTGGCAGAGAAACATTAGCTACAGCATTTCTGAGCAGCTGTTGCCACAGGCAATATTTAAAAGTAGAAAGCATTTGCATTTTGATTTCAATCTCAGTTGAGGAGTTGTTAATATTATGGTATTTCTGTTTGTCAAGGGATACTTCAGGTTTTTTGAAGTGTGTTTCTTCTTTTTTTGATATACTGACACATCTGACTGGCCTGTGGGCGCCACTTGTGCCTAGAACATGCGAGATTCTGGTTTAAGTAGCTCTGTAAAAATATGGCTGCCAGCAGGGACAAGAGGAAACAAAGATTTTAGTCTACAATATTGTAATAATATGCCACTTTTTCATCATCAGACAGCCTTTTCCATCTGTAAACTGAGGTCTGTAAAGTGCTTCCTCTCCTTCACCAAAGTCCACACAGAAAATCAGTGATTCAACATCACAGCACACGTGACTTGTTAATCCACTACTGCCTCTATCAATGAATTCAAATATGTTTTGTGATTTCAGTGTTTGAAATGCTTGTGATTTACCGAAATTTACCAAAAGAAGCAGCAGTACTTTGGACTTTGGTGTGGGAGAATGATTGGTTTACAAACTTCATTTCCCACTCAAAAAAGGCTGTCTTAACCATAAGGCTAATTCTTGGAAAATGGTGGGGTGTGAGACAACGTCAGTGTTGAAAATAAAGCCTGTAAATGTGAACTGTACTTAGTATAGCCTACTTCAAGCACCCCTTGTACAGCAAGTTTGAGAATCTATATCAGCAACTAACAGAAATAAAAAAATACATTTGTAAAAAGCCTGACTAACCTCCCCTAAAGCACCACAGTGTGTATATATAGACCCTTCTAACCTACAGTGGCAAGATTCTATATGTGTTTTCTTTGGTATCCTGAGGGAGGGGTTCTGCTTTCTGGTCTGTGAGCAAATGATAAATCACTAGTCAGGTGAAGATTAAAGCCTGTGGGCTAAACTGCTTTAAAGTGTGTGGCCTTCATGAGTTGCCGGCTTATCTTGAAAGGACTGGAGCGGTCCTCAAAAAAAAACACTTTTCTGACTGGGTGTGATTGAGTTTGGTTTGTATCAGAGAGTTTTGGGTTGTTTGTTTTATTCCTCTCTGGAAATGACTCGTGTCCTGTTGCAAGAACAATCCTAAAATATTGCAGAGCATTTAGCAAGGTTTTTGTCTTACTGATACAAATAGACGTCATAAAGTGCAGTGCTGCGATATTTTTGCTTCGTTCAGTCCAAACTTAAAACATTCTTTATTGATTGGTGTTGGCCATTGGGGCAAGCAAATATTCTGCATTTATATAGTGCTTTTCTAGTCTTGATGACCACTCAAAACTGCTATACTCACACTTTTATATTGCATGTGTTTTCTATCACTCATTTTTCATACCCATTTATACGTCAACATTTTGACAGACAGCCAATGATATTGGACAATAACACTATTGTAGCCTTTGTAGGGATGAAAGATGACTAAATACCTGGACAATTCAGTATGGAGACACTGATCTGTTTTTGAAAAAAACGGAATGTAATTAGGGAACCAAAATGCTGTAGTGCTTTTACTTAGAAACAGGAACAGGATGTGTTCTGTTTGTAATGTGGGAGACAGATGTAGATCATTGTCATTCTGTATTTTGGCCTTAAGGCCCTCGTATAAGGTTCCCGTGCGCCGAAATGTGTGAGGCATAGCACGTTGCATGTTGCGTGTTGGGTCCACGAAAAGAGAGATGTGCCACAAGTATATCCACTGTGAAACCAGAGCTATAGTTTTAGCACCATGGACAGCGCTTTTTTGCCGTGTGCCTGGAGGCCATTTAGTTTGGTTAGTTAATGCTTGCTTTTTGTGGTTGTAAAATAATCTCAAGTAAACCTTATATTAGAAACCTATATTATCATATAACTCTATTATCATATTTTGCAATTAAATCTCACCACAGAGTGAAAGAGAGGGACAGAGGGAACTAGAAGACAAGGATAGCTGTTTGACTTTTGTATTGTGCTGTTCTTGAAGGGAACATAAGATGTTACTCATGTTCTTCTATTTTTGTGATTTAGTTCTCTTTGTTGACTCTGATTTGGCATCTTAGGTGATTGCTGTTATTGTGCCGACATGAATTGTTACTGATTAACTGCCTGCAGTGTGAATACTAGGTTTTAATTTAGGTGTTATTCTTTAAAATACACACAAATAGTGCTATAGTGAAAGACTGAGATAAGATAATCTTTTGTTAGTCCCATAATGGGAAAGATTACATCGCTACAGCAACAAAGGCAATCAAGGTAAAGGTATTACATAATAAAAATGCACTTTCACATCTTGAATTCTACAAGATAGAAACAAATTTACAATGAATATGATAAAAAAATACAATATATATACATACAGTATATATATATATATATATATTGCACTTTTATAAATTGCATTGGTTATATTGTACACAGGATGAAGGAATGAATAATAAAAAGCAAACTGACTAAACTATAATACCATTAACAATGTGCACACTGTTTGTATATATTCTGAAATTGAAAATATTGTTCAGATCAGTGTTGCCCTCTTACAGCTATACAGGTGCAGCATTGTATCATATTGAATATTCTTATCCACCAGGTAATTTGTTATTTATTTTGCACAATACAACTCAACCATGCACATAATATAAATAATTGGCCAATGTAGAAAGTAGCTTGATCTTTAAAGAAGGGCCACAGGAAGTGCATTCCACAAACTGATCCATTTTCTATATTTAACTTTAGTGGCAACGTTGCATCTATCTTTTCTAAAGCATCCTGTTGCAGAAATCAGTCAAAAGCTAAAATGTAATTTAATGTTGTGAGAGTGTCTGTCTGAACAAATTGTAAACTCACAGTGAGAAGGTAGCGACGCAATGAATGGGCAGAAAGTTTCTTCCCTCTTTAGCTTTATTTATTTATTTTTAATTATCGCAATCTAACTGCAGTTGGAAAAGGGCTTGGCTTTCAGTCTTACCACACAAAAAAACAACATGACTTTCATGTCCTTTTATTTTAATAACATACATATTTTCCCTCTTGCTGTGCAGTCTGGTAAAATAAGAGAGAATAACTGCCCAGCAAGAACAAACAAAAACACAATTTGTCATGCGGATCCTTTTTGTTTGACTGAGAAGGAAATGCAAGAAAGAAATAATACTTTGGAGGTTGTACTTATACTCAAGAGTAAACGGGGTTCACATGCAAAGATGTTTATATCCCTGTTTGGAAAACTCTCTTACTTTTGCTGCAAGGATTTGGCCGTACATGCAAACTTGTTTCAAACGGCACATTTCTGTCTGATGAACGCCACCTGTTCATGAGGGTGTGTGGGTTTGTGAAATTGGATCATTAGCATAGTTACGGCCCCTGTAGTCACTGGATAACATATCTGCATTTCTGTTCTCTTTCTGGGCAAGTTTCATCCACGTAAATTGGCATAGGGAGACTGAAATTAAGTTTCACACTGCTGGGCATAAATAAACAACAAAAACCATTAAGAGTAGGAATAATACAGGTTCCAGCATGTTGTCTCAGAAGCAGACTGCTTCGTGTGCTCTGATGCAAGGTTAACGCGTAAGCCATGCGCAAACGTCCATGACTAACGTGAGTGGAAAGCCATGTAAATAATTCACGAGAGAAAATTAGGCTGCAGACCAGGTGCATTAGAGGATAATTCTGGACAAAGATTGATCGGTCGGTCGATCACTCAATTAGTCAGTCATGGTAAATGGTCTGTATTTATATAATCCTTTATCTAGTTTTGATGACAATTCAAAGTGCTTCACACTGGTGGTTGCCACACACTGGGTCAGGGCCCACTAATAGTCCGTGGGAGTTTTTTGGAGGTCCATATAGAAAGTTTGGGAATGTGCTTTCCGTTCCAGTTTTCGACTCATCAATTCACACACATTCATTCAAAACAACTTCTGTGTGTGTGGCAAAATTTGTTTTACACAACTGATAATAAATTAAGGATTAGTGATGGGAAGTTCGACTCTTTTTACTGACTCGAATCTTTTACTCTCGGACAGTAAATTGAACTAATCTTTTTTTGAGTCATTTCGTTCATTTTTACAGCGGGTGGCACTGTAGCCCTGAACTAATCATTTCTGTTTTCTGTCCTGCTGACTGAACTCATGCAGCTGCCTGCCATGTGGCGAAGGAAGGTACTGCATGAAAATGAACGAGCGAACCACTCGGTTGAGTGAATCCTGAACTAATCATTTCTGTTTCCTGTCCTGCTGAGCTTATGCAGCTCCCTGCCATGTGGCGAAGGAAGGTATTGCATGAAAATGAACGAATCACTCACTGAGATGACTCATTACTCCCGAGTCATACAAAAGATTAGTTCATTTTGAACGAATCGTTCATGAACAACATATCACTATTAAGGATGTGGGTAAGGGATTGGAGACTACTAATACAAACAATGTTTCTACTACATAAAGAGGTAATGGTACATCATTGATTGTTATTACCAATGTCTAAAAAGCATTGTTTTTGTCATGGCAGCTCCATTTGCATGGATCACAAAACCAACAGTCAAATGAATCTCACAATGCAATAAAGTGTTTCAATTAGATCCTATTAAATAGTGGGGCTATGTGTAGTATGTGGTTTGATGCTATTAGGTCATTTTCATATCCACAAACACTCTTGTTAGCCAGTCATGCTACGATATTCTGATTCATAGAGGTTCTGTAAAGTTTGACTGACAATATTTGAGCAGAGCTTTTAGACTAGTTGGCCGACTGTTTTACCAAAAGGGGTAATATAAGCTGGCAGAGAAAACAAATAATCTGCTTTGTCCTTTGGCAAACACATTCAACGGGATCTTTAAATACCCAATTATTTGTAGTACGGTACCAGCTTTTTTCATTCTCTTTATACCCACATATAAAGGGAATCCAGTGGTGACCCACAAAAAAAGAATTTTTCCTCTGTTTGTCCTGTTGGAAATTGAGAGCAGTCATTCCCAAACACCAGGTTGGGACCCACAGATGGTCCCCAGACATAGTTGCAGATTTTTGCTGTACCTTTCATACATTTTAAATAACATACATCAAATAAGGCTGCAAATAATTTACCAAAAATATCCTGGAAATGTGGGAAACACTGCTCTCCAGTGTGTTTTTCAGTGTCCAGAAATGGAGTTGCATAAATCTTTATTGCTTATATGATATAAACGTGGCATTAAAATGAGGAATTATTTGATATGATAGATACATCAATATCATTTAAAACAATAATACATTTCCTCCAACTGCCCTCGCCCGTCAGTGAAAGAAAGTACTTTATGAGGCCCAATTTTACCATTTGCAAATCTGCAGCTTTAGCACTTACTATTATTACTCGTATATGACTACATTTACCAAGTAATACCAACTATAATATTGTTTACAGGCAACTTGGAAGTCTTAAACGCCTGACTTTTCACCCCTGCACATGAACGCAGCATAATTGTCCAGGCAGTAGCAGTTTAATGGTGTGAAGAAAAGATCTGGATCCAATTACAACTGATACTTGGACCATTGAATTTAAAGAGCTGTCTGCCTGCTTGTAGCCTTGGCTTTAGGATCTGAAGCAAAGCATTAGTTCACGATGGTCATAGGGAGGTCAAGGCCGTGCATGCTGGAAATTTCCTACCTGTGCTGAAGACGTTTATATCAGCCCCCACTGCCATAAAGAGCTAGTTGGTCCCGTTAGGAGACACAAGTGTGAGTTCTCAGCTATTTTTAACACGTTTTTGTCGTCATAATTCTCATTTGTCTCATAAATTGTCCCTATTTCTGTGTTTCAGGAAAGTTGAGTTCAAGTGAGTACATCAAAATTGCTACTGACATTCATTACCAAACGCTCTAGAAATCGTTGATGTCTCAGAGTGCATATTACTAGCGTGTATTTTTTCCTCCTAATTAAGACATTTAAATCAGTCTGCTTCTATAAGGGTTGAATGTTCTGTCCTCTCTTTCTTTGTCACTGAATTGTTTGGCAGACCATGAACGGCCCCAGCTCATTTTCCTTCGCACAGTAAATGAGCTTTTAATGAACAGATGGGGCGTTTTCGTCATTGAACGCGTACCTTGTTCATTTGTCACTCCCTCTGCCTTTATCTGACTAATTTGTGATCTTACAGGGTTTGTTTTATGTAAAATGAAAGCTTTGAAATGGTATCACATACTTTGTTGAATCAAAGTTGTTGGGTCTTTTTTGTTGCCAAATTGTGTCTACCTACTTTTTTTTTTCGACTTAAGTTGGACCTTCTTGCAATATGACACCGCCACCGTTAATCCCGCTCAAAAAAAAAGAACATTATTACACCAAAAATGTAGTATTTATTGCGAGGCTATTGCAAAGGATTGCATTCACAGATGTGTTATTGTGTCTCCTGACTTTAAGTTGATGTGACATCTTTTAAACCAGTGTGTGCCATTCTCCCTCTCTCTCTCTGTGACACTTAACTCTTCTTGAGAGGCTGGGAGAAGCGAACAACACACAAACATAGGTGCCGGGTGTCTTTTTAAACAGGAATTGTTTGGATCTGCAGTGATTTTTTGACAGTAGTTGCCCCAAACTTTGGCTCCAAGGTCTTTTTGCAATGCACATAAATTTAGTTGTTTAGTCACATACTGCACAGTTTACAGTTTTTCACAAAACAGTATAATTATGCCAACTTTTACACAAAAACACCATTATATGACATGTTAAATCCACCCTGGCATATACATGGCGTGTTTTTTACACTGCGTTTAGAAGTTACACCATGCTGTACAGAGCTTGTAAACATAAGCCTTATGGGATATTAACAGGTTAATTTTGGCTCATAAAGTGGGTCATAAAGACCAGGTTCACAGAGACTGACTGATGTTTTACTCATGGTGAGTAAATACAACAAATACGGGAGGAAATAAATAAAGATTTGGACTGTGCTGCCTCAAAAGCATTTGAGGCGTGCAAGGAAAAAACGAACCTGGTTATGATTCAGAAAAACCTGCTCATGAGGTCAAAAGAAACCAGTGCTTTTCCTTTTCCAATGATTGTTTTCCAAACCATGTACTTCAACTTCCAAAGATATGCGCGGCATTGATTTGTTACTTCTCCAACAAGTCTCTCTGCATTGTCCGTAAGTCGTCTGATAAAATCCTCATGAATAAATCAGCACCCTTTCCTTTTTTTGTTTATGCTTTTCAAAAACTGGTGAATCACCCTTTTAAATCTCTAATAGCGTTCATCTATTGTGTGTCTGGATAGGTGCAGCCAAAAACCTATGAAGTCATCTCTGACTCAGACCCCTTGAGAGCTTTCCAGCTTTGTGTCTGCTGAAATCATTCATCAAAGAGTTCAGTACGTTCTCAGGGGAAGATGTGTTTGTATTGTTTGAGCTGTTGTGTGAGCACCTGGTTCTTGGTGTGCTGAATAAACCCTCGTAGTAGAGGCAATTGTCTCTCTGATGGTCTCTATTTTCCTTGGTTTTCAAACTGTGGTACATGGGCTTCTTCTGGTAGTGCTTTGGAGTAAAACTGTTTAGTGTATATATCGGGGTATATGATCAGAATTTTGACTAAAGAAAATGAAACCAATAACAAAATAATTATATATCTTAATCTAATTATAATCACTAGTGTCTGAAGTATATGTGAGAAAGAGGAGGATGATTTTGCCTCATGTGACAAGTCTGTAGCCACTGATAATGGTGTTACTTGGTATAAAAACTTCATAAATTGATTCCTCCTGACATTAGAGCCAAAGTCACTGGCCCAGAGACCCACTGTATTAGTGCCCAATCCAAAATTCAAGATTTGTATTTGCCATTTGAACACACGCAGTAAAAACACACAGTAATAGCATGGTTACCCGCACAGTGAATTTAACACTTAACTAGACAGTTTAACACCTGTGCCAAAAGGAGAGTTATTCTTTTGGTGTCAAATTGTATTTAACTCATGTAGTGTTACATTAATATTAAAAGTGTTCAATTTAAAATGTATCCATAGTGGAAAGTAATCTGAACTTCACTTTTGTGTGCACACACATACATTATTTATTGACTACAACAATATGACAATAGTATAACCCTTTTTAAAAAATAACCTTACCTTTGGTAATCCAGACATAATTTGACTTAAACTCACCAAGTTACGACGAAGAAAAGAAGAAAAAAATATATAGTTTCATTTTTCTCACACTTGTTGTGGTGAATGTCTCCATCCACATGATGCGATGGATAATTCTGTCTGTACTGCAATTAATTGCAATGCCATACGGCTTCATAGGGATCAATATGCCATTAATATTTGGCTCTCTGATGTCACACTTAAGGCGCTCTGGATCCAATTGTTTCTTGAGAAACTACAAAACCCCTTTGAACAGCACGCAGATGTAACCAGTGTCACCCTTGCAGTCGACCCCTATACCAGCCATTTCCTCCTGCACATAAGAGAGAAGTCTGATGCTTTCTTCAGAAGAGACGTTTCTTACACAATCTTTTCAAAGCGCTGACACCGATGCTAATGTGGAGCTAATGTGCCAAAAGATTAAGTATATCCTTATTTTTTGAAGCCCAAGACCGCAGTATGACTTCACAAGATGCTCCACGCTACAGCTGATCCTTTTGAAAATATTGCGGCTTCCCTCTTCATATTATTACAACCTTATTATTGTAATTTTTCTACTTTATTCTCAAAAACTTAATTAGTATTTTTCCTTCCTTGTTGTGCCAAATCCACTGAAATAACATCCAATTTGTTTTCTTAAAAACAGCCATGGAGAAACTGGAAGCTAAAGCCAAGTTTTGATTTTCACTGAGATATGAGCACGTTTTTGAGGCACTGTTGCTGAACCGTAATCAAAGTTTAAATGCTAAGATAAAGATCAAAAATGTTGTGGCAAAGTGGGAGGTGTTTATGCGATGAATTATGAAAGAGAAGGTTTGTTTAATCCTTCCACAGCTGTAGTGAAATTTTCACATACAACTGTGCAGGGATGTTCAGAGATGTAAAACCTGCTAAATCTAATTATTGTACTGTTGTGCTTAGTTGCCATCTGGGGTAATTTCTGTTTGAACATTAGTGTTAATCCTTTATTGTTCCTGCACAGTACAAACACGCGTGCAGTCATGAAGTGTAATAATAGCACTGGCAACACAAGGCTGTGAGTGAGATGGCATTTGACTTATTCATATATTTGTTTGCTGTCAGCGATTGAGACTAAAGCGGAAGTCAAAAGACAAAAGTATCGGCCTCCTCGTTGTGAGCTTGTCTGCGGATTAAAGGGTAACTCAAACCAGGCCAACTCTTTGTAAAAATGCCAAGAAGTGAGATGTGAGCTGAGTGAAGGAGAGGAGGAAGAGGAGGAAGGGGAGGAGAGCAGGGGTTCATGTGCACTGGAACGTAATTTCGCCAAGGGGTACAGCATGCAAGACTTTTCTTCCTTCAATGCGTGTCAAGAGATATGACAATATTACCCACTGCTGTAAGAAACGTCTTTTAAATGACGGAATGTTGTTAGAGTAACCTGCAACACTTTAACCTTCTAAAATTGATTAGAAGGGGATTGAAACACGGGTGGCGTTGTCATAACACGCTGCGCTGTGTGAAACTGCCGTGGCAGCGTTTTATGCGCAACACTTCATCCTTCATTCTTGTGCTCCTGCCTGGTCTCTGAGGTCAGCAGATACCGAAATCTAAACGGAAGCTCAGACTGTGGAACAATCTTCCACAGCATGTTAGACACGCCCCTTCACTGTCCACTTTTAAAACACATCTTAAAAAAACATTTTTACTCTTTGGCTTTCAATCCAGTATGAAACATTGTTTTTTATCTTTTTATAGTTTTATTGTATGACTTTTTCATTTGTGTTTTTGTTAATACTTTCTACAGTATTTTATTGTTTTATTGTTTGTTGTCTAGGCCTATGATGTCATTTCTTATATTTGATTGATCTTATTTATCTCTGCGGTACAGAACTTTGTTTGTGGTGGTTTGTAAAAAAAATGGTTTGTAAATAAAGTTGGATTGGATTGGACACACACAAACTAGTGACCGAAAGCAGTTGTTTTCGGTGTACTGAATCAATAGAATCAGTTCATTAAAAAGATGTGTTCGTTGAATCGTTCAATACTTCCTGGATGACCGGCTTTCAGCAGTGCTGTTGCTAAATACACCAGACTCCTCTGTTAAATGATGAGATTTTAGACATTTCCTTGGAGATTAAGTTGGAGCCTTTTGAACTGATCTACAGTTCGGCATTATCCGGTTTGATTCTTGTGCCGGACGTCGTGCTCATGACTTTTCCAGGCCTGACACTCTCTGCCAATCAGTGGTCGACCGTAGAGTCGAGCTGTGCCGAGTCAAGTCATGCTGGAACTGATTCCCTAGAGGCAGTAGATTCACAATTATTCTATAACACTAACAGATTTGTTCCTGGAGCAGCAAATAACATTACTTGATCCCCATGTACACTGGTTTACATCTGAAATGAAAGCGCTTTTGGGGTTAAGTCATTGTGAAGGACTATGAACTGCATTTAAATGTATAAAATGCGAATTTTTAAAAAGGGAAGACTTTTTTTTTTTTTACATGAATTTCATTCGATGAGAAAAAAAAAATGGACTTGTGACAAACCTGCACTGATGTGTGCCACAGAGGCAATTTCATTTGCTGTCATCTGTGATGCATTGCCCTCAGACAAAATTTCGCTGCTTGTAACAGCTCCAGGTGTGTCTCTGTGGCTGGAGGAAAAAAACACCTGACGGGGCCTTCCTCAGTCCTCGGGTGGGAGGGGGGGTGTCAGCCTGGGACACATTACTGAGATGTCCCGGGCCAAACTTTTAATTATTATTAAAATATGTGTTCAAATGACATAGCTAAAAGAACAACTAAGTGAATTGAAATAAGTATAGAACAATTAAAACAACAGGCTATACAGAATATTTGTTTTTATGATCTAGTGGGGAAGAAAACTTCAAACATACTCACACACTTTCTGAACTTGCAAGAACACTTTTATTACTGCAATGTTTTGATACTACTCGTAAAATAATAATCGGTGGGGTAGTAACAGCCTCTGCTTTGGGGTCACAGTTCAGTACGAGTTGGATACAACAGGGAAAAAGCTGCAAAAATCATCCTTTTGTGCATTATTCTAGATTTATCGACCTTTTTTCTCAAACACTAGTGCAAGTGTAGAGCTGCAGTGTGTGTGCGCGTGCGTGTGTATGACACTCACATAGTCGGTCAGAGCAGAGGATCTGTTCCCTTTGTGTTTGCATTAAAACCTTCTGATAGGTGTATCTGATTCTCTGCTCTTTCTTTACCGCTGGAGTGAACTGAGGAAACGGAGAACGGAAAACACGGAATACTTTCTTTGACAGAGCAGAAATGCTTCCCTGGTCTTCTATCTCCCCATGCCGTCCTAACTCGCTATGTTAGCATGTTGTGTTGTTCATTTTGTTGTTTAATGGTGGGTGGCAAACGGCATAATCGCTCTCTGGATTAGAATGTGTAACTGCAATGAGAGATGAGTGACTTTTTTACACATTTGGAGTCAGACATACTCATCATATGATAGCACACACTGAACTGATTTAATCTAGATCAGAAACCTGGATTTTAGTTTTGGACAGGCTTATTACAGTTTCTGTCACCTTTGGCATAAACACAATATGTCCTGAAAGCACTCTGGCTTTTCACTTCACTCTATTTTTCAGTAAAGCTTTACTGTTGAAGTACAGAGGAGTATTTCAATGCATGCACATATATATTTGGTTTTTATTATCTTCAAAGGCAAACAGCTCCACACCAGACATGTGTGAATAACAGAGCTTCATGAGATGCAGCAGATGGATGAAGCAGCGGCCACAAACTGCAAGAGCCTAAAATCCTATATGAACCTGGCCTTACTTAATCTAAAGTCATCTATCTCCTGCCTAATCTATTGATGGATGCTAACATTTGGTTTGAATTCCTTTTACTTGCTAATAAATCTGATCAGGATGGAGAACCTTCACTTACCATCTTGTCCTCCAAGATTGGGTCGTGAGGGTAGCAGCTCACTCCCAGGCCAGTAAGAAGATATAATCTCTCCACCTGGTCCTTGTTATTCCCCTTGGTCTCCTCCCAGTTGTATGTGCCAGGAATACCTCCCGAGGGAGGCGCCCTGGTGGCATCCGAACCACCTGAATTGGCTTTTTTCCATGCAAAGAAGCAGTGGCTCTACGCTGAGTCCCAATCAGGATGACTGAGCCTCTCACCCTATCGCTAAGGGAGACCCCAGTCACATTTCTGATAACTTACATAACAGCGATCTTGTTCTTTCGGTCATCTTTGCCCTTTGGCCCTTAGCTCCTTTTTCATCACAACGGTGTGGAAGAGCAAACACAATACCCCTCCCGCTGCTCTGATTCTACGGCCAATCTCACACTCTAGTGTTCCCTCACTCGTGAACACGACCCTGAGATACTACAGGTACTACAATAATACTACATTCTTACAGTGGCGTCAATACACAGTGTCTTACAGCTGTATACTTCTACTGTGAGGTTTTAAGCAATGCATCTATCCTAGTGTATGGCACTTTCACCATGTGCTGAACAAGGCAGTTATACCAACAGAATATTCACTTTAAGAGACTATAAAGTTGTTAGCCTTACCTTCATTGGTGCAACACAGCACCTACCGATATAACCAACACACAAGGGGAAAAGTTCTGACTCTCCAGTCTGTTTAGGGGTCCATTGCTGGTTTGCCAATCCCCTTCCTGGAATCATTTAAAAAGTCTACCCTGCTGTCTCAGCTCAACTTTAATTTCTCTTCACTTATCTCACAATTTATTCAGCAAACCTCTGGTGAAAGCCCTGGTTGACTATTGCAAGGAGTTAGTTGCTTCATCATCTGAACCAGAAAACTGGAGAGTAATGCCTAGAGCAAATTACACATCTGCACAGACGATGAGGGGGTTTCACTCTGACTTCATTTGGGAAACTCTAAATGTATAAAACACATCTTTGTGCTGTATTTTGTGTTTAGGTGAAGATCAGTTTGGGGTTGGTGCCTGTTTTGTAGGCTGTGTAGACCTACAACCAAACTGACCAACGATCTGGATGATGAATGCAGAGCAACAGCTGTGGCTATCTAGTAATGGCATCGAGCAACTTTACCCTGGTGGGGAGCTCTATGGAGCAAGTTGCTTGAAATGGAATCAACGGCCAAATCGAAAGACAGCTGCTCCTTGGATGTAGCTACTAAGTTCCCTTTGTTGGGATATTTTTAGTTGGCCAAAACGGTACCCTTGCCAATCAATCCACAAATATGTGCTTCTTATGGAAAAGACGAGAGGTTGAGGGGCTTAGATTTTCCACTAGTTTCTCTCCCAACCTCGTAAACAATTTAATAATATAAATTTAGCATATTTTTGTATTTATCAATGGTATATGTGAGAAGTGCAGCATTTATTTATAAGATAATTACACATGTTAGCATGACATGTGTAATGATTCCAATTACTTAATCCACAGCTACAGGTGATACAGTGAAGATATATTGGAAATATGAGGGATCTGGCAGGCAAAGACTGAGGGCAAAGGATGGTGAGCTGGATAGGATGAACAGTCAGTGGAGGAATTAGCTGGAGAGTGGACTGATGAGAGACAGAGTTTATAGAGAATTGGTTGACAGACGTGTGTTGTAAGTGTGAATCGTATTTGTATCTTAAAACTTTCTAAACTTTTTTTTTTAATGGTAAATGTTGTAAATTATATTATTATAATTATATTTATAAATAATATTAATATTATTATTATATCATTCTGCTGATAACACTCGGATATACTTCTGCCTCTAATGCTCAGTGCTTCCCAATGCTGTTCTAGATGCAAATTACTTATTTGAAGTATATGTGCATGGTGATTTCCTTGTCTGTGGCTCCTAAACAGTGATCATACAATAAGAGGGAAGTTCAAAAGTTCATTGTCATGGTCTTACAACCAAAATTTAGAATGACCATCTCTGTGTGATGCTACTACTTTATATCTTCTATACTATCTTCTATAGTAAGTTGCATTATAGCTTATGATACGATACTGTCGGTTCTTCATACACCCTACGTGATGGCGTACCCAAGTACCCATCGGATCCCTCCCCAGACAAAACATTTTCTCAAACTTTAAGTTAAAATTGATGTGTATGTTTTAAATAACATACATAAAATGAAATTGCAATTCATTTTCTAAACATCTGTTTGTTTACCAATTCAAAATGACATTCGGTGTTACAGATATGGCTGTAAATTACTAAATAATGCACATATTTGTTATTTTGGGCCACAATACATGATTTATAGAAAGTTTCTGATCTATAGGAGTCATGAAAGGCAGGATCAGTGGCACACTTTGACAATTGCAACACTTAATGGTAATTCATTTGCTTTTGTATTCCATGTAAAACCTGCTTGTTTTAATTTAGAATACACTAATCCCGTCCGAATATGGCTTCTGTCACACTTCAACCCATCATACCCAAACCTGTGATCATTTCTGGTGTGTAGGCATTTGTTAGAAAAACCCACATGTCACATTAAATGCACACACGCTGGATTAGTTAACAAGAATGTCACAACCACCGCAAGATCCGGGCTTTGTGTCCCTCATGTGCAACACCTGCATCTCTATCTCAGTCTGTAACTTGTCGGTGTGCACTCATGCAGAGGCCTGATCAGATCTTAGACTTTGTGAGTCGGCGCCAGTGAGGCAATTTCACGGAGGTTTGCTAAATTATCTGACACCTCACTCCGTACTTCCACTTGCCTGGGGGCACACGTGTACCTGCACATGCAAGCGGATGTTCTGATAAACATTTCCTCTGACTACACACGCATTTGGCAATTCTATTGTGCATGCAAGCCATGACAATAGAGAGGTAGACACCCTTGTGACACAAATGCAGATGAGGGGAAGTGCGGTTGTCTCTCTTTTTGCATTCCTGGTAATATTTTTACAACTGTGTCTCCTATAGAACCGTATTCATGGACATCTGTACTGTTTTCTTAATTATGCAGAGCGAACATAATCGGTGGGATTGTGTACAAAGTGGGATGGAAGAAATGTGTGCCTGATTTGTTGAGTGGCATAAGTTTGGGAAGGGTTGTGGTTGGTTTTGGTTTCCTATACCCAAACCAACTGGTATTATATATTGGCGTATATATATATATATATATATATATATATATATATATATATATATATATATATATATATATATATATATATTTATATATATATATATATATATATATATATATATATATATATATATATACACATATATATATATATTTATATATATATATATATATATATATATATATATATATATATATATACATATATATATATATATATATATAAATATGAATAGAATATGACTGGAAGTTAAATATAATTTCCCCTATACCAAAGACGTCCCCCTCCCTCCTCCTCGAGCTAAAACATTTGCATGTCTGAGACCAAGTGAAATTTCTTTGTTTTATGTGAAGCTTTTCACTTGAGAGGTGTCTGCTCTCAAGTCGTTTGACTTTGACGCTGAAACTGATTTGGACAGGTGAAGACTGATGAGGAGTGTATAGCCTGTGGCAACAGTTTCAAGTTGTATGAGTGTTGTACAACCTCGCCTGTCACCGGTGATGAGCCTCAGCAACGGAGTTTGGCGACATCAAGATTCTTCCATTTTAATCACTCCTTCATCTGTCAGCTCCACCCTTAGGGGGAAACTGATGGTGTCATTTGCCAGTGCTAATCCCGCCTCCTTGGGTAATTAATGGATGAAAACCTGTTGTAAAAGCTAGCGGTATTAAGATGTTTGTTTTTCCTGTTATGATTTGGGGGAAAAACCTGTTTCTACATTCTTTAAAGACATTCTGTGCTCCACTTTCTCTGCTCTCTTAGTAAGAAAGCGACTCCTTCATGATTTGCAGAATTTCACTTTAAAGTGGCATCACAGACACTGTATATATGTGTGTGTGGACTCATCATTCATAGTGAGAATGTGCTACCTGTTCATTTTCCTTCAGGATGTTTTGGGAGGAGCAACAACAACAGGATATAAATACATTTCCAGCCTTTTACCTACAATTTACAGGCCCCCATTAGATTTTTTTAGGGCTGTCAATAGATTAAAAAACTAAACCTAATTGTTCTCATTTCAGACACCGTTTCATTGTATTCTTTTTAAACACAGAACTACACATAGAACTCTGTGATTTCGAAGAGACTCAGGTCATCCTAAAATAAAGGCCAACATTGATGACTGCCATCCTGTATTCAACAAGAACATGTGTTAACATCACAGCAACCAAAATCCACCTGAGGATGTCCCTTAGAAACTCAGACATTCACATTTGTCATGATAACGTGAGCAACGTCAGTCCGTTTTTCCTTTGTTCCGTCGCTCAGCTTCTTAAAATAAAACCTTCCGCACAACAATCCCTCAACTCTCTCCACCTTCAGCTACTGATGCTCAGTCTCTCATATCTGACTGACTGCAGGTCAGTGACTGTTTTGCACGCCTGATTCCCGGCTTTCATGTCAGAGGTCAGCGTACACCAGAAGTAAACGAACTTCGCTGGCATTAATCGGGACGATTAATGCGTTGACTTTGACAGTCCTAGATTTACTGTGTTAGCAACGCTATAATGACCTTATATAATATTTCCCCAATCTCTTTATTAGAATACAACCAGGAAATATAATAATGCAATGTTAAAGTAACAGAAATTTATCAGACAGAACAGGCTGAAGTGTGACCACTTTTTGCATTGCGTCGACTGTCATAAATAGTAAACCATACTTCTAAACGGAAGAGAGTTGTCGTTTTATCACTGCTGTAATGACCATACAGGATAATTATTTCTCAGTCACATTATTGGAACACATCCAGAAAATATGGGAAACATGTATGCAGTTTTAAAATATAACATATTTCATACAGCTTCTACTGATTAATTGTCAGTGTCAAGTATTTAGTGTGACCTAACCTTCTACTTACAATAACAGGACCGTGACTCTCTTAAACCTGGGGTGGAACCTCAATTAATGTTATGGGTAAAACCTGTTTTTGTCATTTCATGTTGACATATATCTGCTGTGAGAAAGGTCTATTACAGCAGGTTTATTCAAGACACGCTTGAGCATTCCATACAAACACTGTACAAGTGTCACTCTTGCTGATATAAAAGACCGACATTCAATTACACTGTTCCTTTCCAAATGCCAAAGACCACAGGATTGAACATGCATCAAATTATAATTTTGCCTCAGCGGGGCCAACAACAAAGCCAAGACATTTGTACACCAGTATACTGTATGTGTTTATCTTTTCAGTGACACATGCATAAAATTAAGTTGTTTTCCTATTCAAAAGTACCTATTCAAAGTAATATTAGGATTACAGAAGTGGCAATAAAACTGCTTGTTATATGATGCACAAATTTGCTCCTGGACAGTTTTTATTGTTATTCGAGTTGTGATAGTTTGCCAACTTTAAAAGGTAGGTCCCCATATTAAGGGTTTGGGAATCACAAATAAAGTGTTGTGCTCTGCAGCTCACCTTAGGCATCTCTCTAATAAACTCAATATTGCCAGTTGCTCATTGGTGGCCTCTAAGACAGGGCACCCTTGAGCCAATAATACTCACAACTACATGTATACAGTAATATAATATACATTATGACAAGTTGGAGTATGTACTTTAGCAACAACAAAATAATATACTGCCATGGATAATATACTGACATATTTGTTGGAGAAAAATCTTATAAAGACAAGTGATGTCTACATTTAAATATAGTGTAAAGTGGATTGGAATTGGTCGAATAGACCAAAGTGGAGCATGAATGTATGCCAGTAGCCATAATCGCTGTATGTTGTAATCCTTGTTGTATGGTTATAAAACAACAACCCTATCAGTGCAGTGTGGACTAGAGATTAGGGTTGGCGAGAGGCAGTTCCCAGGTTGACAACCGAAGCCGTTGCCAGATGTGGTAACAGGGAGAAGGGACAGCTGCCAGGAGGGTGATCACTTGACAGGAGAAACAGAATGGACTGCTCACTTGGGAGGGGGTGTGTCTGCATGGGTTCTGGCAACTGAGAGGGGCAGAGCTAGTCAGGCAGTTGAATCAGTGCTGGGGCAGCTTGGAAAGTCAGCCAGGAGACAGCGGAGTCTGCCCAGCAGTGTAGTGGCCCAGATACTGGAGAGATGGGCAGTTAGGACACTTAGGATGATGGCTTGGGGACAAGAGACGGGACCAAAAAAAAAGAGTCAATGAATCCAATCACACAGCCAAAATCAATGGAGAACAGATACTGGAAAATTTGATTCAGATTGGATGAACTGAAGGGTTCTGTGGATTAGAATGGGGATTAATTGACAAGTTCTGAAAGGAGCATATTCAAGCAGAAGTCAAGGAAAGGAACGTATAGAAGTTTGCTGTGACAGTGGGACTAATCAGGCTTTGGCTGAGCGACAGACAAATCAAACACATCAGGTCCAAGTGCAGGTTCCAGGTCTGGTAGGGAAAGGGGAACTGGCTGACACACAGTAAAATAAACAGATGTAATAAAAACCCAGACTCAGTCTGAAAAATCCTCTTTGATTGCAAAAACACTGTTCTTGAGTCTAGTAATTGATTATTCAAATAATCTTCAGCAAGATGCATTCAGCCATGACACCAGGACACAAACCGTACAGTACAGAAACAAGGATTTGTGGTTAGGGAACATTTACACCAGTTTTTCACAATATGTTTTTTTTTTTTTTTCAAAATACCAAAATGGTGATAGCTTGTTTAAGAGTAACTGTCCTTCATTGGATAAAAAACGCTGGCCCATATGACCTTCTGATTCATATCCACAATAATTACACTGTACAAACTCGACACCGCTGAGGGACATGAAGGACATAGAATAACAAGCATCTGCAGACAGGGACATCAATAATTTTCGCTTTGATTCAGAGTCACGCTTTTCAAAATTCTATACAGAGGGCATGTATTGCTCGCTAAAGAATAGATGTGACCCTCTCAGATCAATGCTGGCGTGGCTCTGGAGAAAGCCAGTGCTGTTGTTTTACCCAGCAGTTAAGACCTTCAGGGCAAAGGTGACCGGCACTCTCTTTGGCACTCTGAACATACATTTTTGCTCGTCTTGCTTTTTGTCTGTTGAGGGCAGGAGGCTCACAGTTACTGAGCTGGAGATCACACACTAAACAAGTTGTTTGGCCTTTGTGGTGCAATGTGATTCTGACGGGCTGAAAAATGAAATGGAGGCATTTCTCAGCAAGTTACTCAGGAAGTGTTTTCAGTTATTAGCCTGGCTGAACACAGCCCGAATCTGCCAGTGATTTGATTTTGCTCTGCAGACATGTCTCGCGAGGACATCGTTTTCGTCAACTACAGAATTTCAGAAAATGGGAAACGTCCACAAACAGGTTTTTTTCCTTGTTCAGCCAGAAGGGGGCTTAACACGATAAGTAATGATAATATATTACTTGGTAGCATGTTACTACTGCCAAACACCGTTAATTAAATTGCACTTTCTTTGCAGTTGGGTCTATCAGTGCTAATGGGTTAATCCCAATTAACTGAAGGCCAAACATGAAGCATTTTTTTAAATGTAGTTTTTCCTTTTTTAATCAACTTAAGCACACACAGCATCTCCTGTGTGCCGATTGAGGAGCTGCTGCTCTGTTTTACATAGGTTTTTTTTTTTAAATGTGCCTTAGAGTATATATTTATAGATTTTATTTTAGTTTTTATAGAATCACTTTATTTGCATGTGTTTAATTTGTAACACGTGGGGTGAAAAGGAAGTGGCAATGCACGTACAGTTGAAAAGGGTACTTTCAAGAGTGAAAAAAGGTGCTAGAGAGACACCCGCAATGTTTAAAAGGTGTGGAGGTGTGTTTATAAAATCTAAGCACTTTATCAACTCCACTGCCATTGCAAAAAAAAACTGCAAATCAATCACTTAGTCAGGAAGTGGAATTCATAAATAAATGAATTGATTTTCACTGGTTTTCTGTGTCACAGAAATACTGTACAGCCCAGATGTTATATGTGAAAGGCGGGGGGTTCCTCACGATGGAGACACTCACTGTAATGTACTTCAGCTGTAGCCATGGACGATGACATCGTTCATCTGGCCAAATCGTGTACCAAACGGGAACTCCTGCAAATGCAGCTCCTGTCACATTAACATTTCTGAAGGAGACAGTTGTTTAAAGTCAAGTTCCGTGCATTCATTAGATTCCCAATACAATACAGGAACACTGATTGGATTCACTTTACATTGCTAATATGGGCTGAGGAAAATGTGAATGACAAATAATGGATTTTTGTGATTAATTGTGACAATTAACTACTGAACTTCAGGCAATAATCATGAAAATTACAAAAAAAATGGTTGATGGTACTCAGGTAATACCCTTACCTACTACATTGTGGGCCCATGTTGCTATGTGGCTGTTTGTCTCAACAAGACATCAAGCTCTGTATAATAATACAGAAAAAAATGAATAGAATAATAAATTATAAATAGAAATAATAGAATAAAATGCTCATGCTTGTCTGTATAGAGACACAGGTGGTGTTACAGAAGGTTCTCATTGTTCTGACACTGACATTTGCCCAAATGAAAGCTCTGTCCATCCTCCTGTCCAACCCACAGAGAGAAGACAAGTTTGTTTACCACTCAGCCTTATCGAATCCTTGTAATATCCCCACAGTGCTCTTTGGCATTTGCTGTGGAATATAGGGCATGGCTTCCAGTGTGAGTGGCAGAAAATAATTCCAAAAAATAAAATATGCCTCGGTTATATGATCTGTCATTAACATGGATCCAGCATGTTGGTTTGAATCCCGCACCGGACGGTCCTTTCCTGCATGTCGTTCACCCTCTCTCTGCCTCCCCATTTCCTGTCTCTCTGCACTTGACTATAGATTAAAGGCATTAAAAGCCCAAAAAATACTACAAAACAATTGTCTACATATTTGTACTGCAGGAAATGGTATAAAAACACTAGTAGTAGATTAAGTTTGTAAATTGCACAAGCAAAAAAATATATTTTCTGTCATATTCTGATGTTGTATTATATTATTATACTACATTAGTACTACATTTAAGTACTACATTTAATTTCTTGATTCAGAATATAATTTACTGCTCTTTATACAGTTTTATTAAAATAAGTTTTATCTTTAAATAACTTATCATTCATGACTTATTCCTTTTAATCGTCTTTTTAATCTTGTTTTTGTTCATTTTTTTTTACCATCAATTTCCATTTTGTTGTTATTTTTGATTAATGAGTCATTGAAAACAATTGTAAACTGTGGTTGTCTTTCGGTGAGTCATTCTGACTTTTCCACATCTTCTCTTGACTTCATGAAGTTTCCTTCGATGTCAAGGACAAGGGGCCGGGAAATGAGATTTGTTTTGATCACAGTGTTGTGCACTGCAGTGTTTTTGGTCTGACAAGTAAGTTGTGGACATCTTCTGTTGATATAAATGTACCTTCGCTGTTCTTTCCACCCTGTGGATATTGCAGAAATCGCTGAACTGTGACATGTAGTTGGCATTTAAACCATATACTCAATGGGCCTCAGACAAAGAACCATTCCTGTGCAGAGGTTTGTTTTTGTGCCTGTAATTTATATATTAGTAGTAGTGTTGTGTTACCAAGTAGTATGAATCAATTCATATTTGAATATCAGAACGAATGAAAAATATTTGTGTCACTGAAAGTGGAAAAATTGCCTTTTTAAATTGTGTTTTATAGCACTTTTCAGTACAGGTCCTCAAGGCTCTGAGAATAAAGCCAATTTAAAAGACCCACTCATCACTTTTCTTGTATTTTATATTCATGAACTCTGTATACAACGTGGGCACACGCATTTCATTGGTAACAGTGGCACAGTCGGCTTTGACCTCCTTCCATTCAAGACATCGATTGCTTTGTCGTGGCAAGACTTATTTCTTCTTTATTTTAGTGACAGTGTGATCCACAGGTGACACAGCATTAACCGCACAGCTTTAGCTCACTTAATTCAACAGCTGGCTCTGCCAAAAACAACATGCTTGGCTTTCTGGATCTGCAGGGCATCACTTTCTCATCTAATTATCTCTTTTCTTTGTGGTAAGCCTTGTCCACATTTTGCCAATGTTGATCCAACACAATCAAGAGCTATTTCATTCAAGTTTCCCTGACTGAAATAAGATATTTTTTTAAAAAATGTAAAATTTTAATTTTAATTTCTCATTGTCATTCTCCTTAACATAAGCTTTTCAGGGAATGTCCTGTAACACAAGTGCTTTTGTCCATTTTCCCAGAATAACCTACACCATCTGGCAGTTGTTTACAATTTACTGCATGTTAAAAACAATGTAAAATTAGGAAAGACAAAAAGGTTTATTTGGAAAAACACTGTAGTTGTAAACGAACAACACATTGTGCAAGTTACATTTGAAATTGGAACAGTGTGAAAGTTTGAGTCTTTGTCTCTCAATGTACAAAAACAGGCCAAAAATTTTAAACTATCTCCAGTGTTCTACACACTCTCTCCTCTCTGGCGACAAAGACACTGATTCTCCGGGTTCCTGAAATGGCGCGAGTGAAATTACCGCAATAACCAGGATTTGTACGTGTAACTTCAAATCCTTCAGAAACCATTGGAATTTTTCGGATAGCACAAACTACAGTAATGCAAAGTGTGCTTGTGCCAATGTGACGTGAGCGATACACTCGGTGTTAAAGGGTTGAATAAATGTACCTTTTTTTTTTGGGACAAACAAATCCAAATCCAAGCTTATACACTTACCTTTTTTTAAATATAAAAGCTCACGAATCTGGCTTTACTTCACTTGTAACCCAAGGAATTGCAATTGTATCAAATTATGAGATTATGAGAGATTCACACCTAGTTTTGAATCGATGTAACCGAAACAATTGAAGAGCTCTAGCCACCCTTTACCATAATGTGCTCTGTGAAAGTATAAATCAGTTTCAAAGTTATTTTTATTTCTTGAAAACAAAACATCTTTAAAAATTGGCAGAATAAATGCCAGAAAAATGATGACCAATGATGCTTGCAAGTTTCCCCATCCTTGTTCAGCTTGATTTGAGTTCTGCTTTGGTCTATTTTTGGTGTGCTTTATCAATAGTTAATTAGTGGAATGAAGGCAGAGGTATGTTTTATTTGTTTATATTTCTATTGGACTAGTATTCTATTCCATACTATGGCAAAAACCACAAGACAGCCAATTGAAAGATTTCAGCTTAAACTTTGAATATATCAATCGGAAACCATCAAAAGCTGTGAAATCATCAAACGCAGTGATGAAACTGGCTCTCTTTAGGATTGCCATTCATCAGAGTTACCAGCCTCAAGAGCATTGCTTGGGCCAAAGAAAATACAAAATAAAGGAATGGACATTCCACCAATCCAATGCCAATCCCTACTTTGGTCTGATGAGTCCAAACTTGTCCACTTCTGTGGTTACATCTGCTCTCTCTTTGTGGAACACAGAAGAGGTAAACAGATGGTTTCCACATGTGTGGTTCCCTCCGTCAAGCATGGAGGAGGAGGTGTGATGGTGTGGGGATGCCTTGTTCGTGACTCTGTTGATGATTTATTCAAAAATCAAGGAACACTTAACCGGCTACAAAAGCAACACCCCATCTGGTTTGCAGTAAGTGGGTTCCTCATTTGATTTTCAACAGACCAATGACCCCAAACACACCTGCAAGCTAGTTGAGATGGCAGCCAACAAGTGCTCCTTTAAGACTTTTGGAAAACCATTCAAGGGATAACGTCATGAAACAGAAGTGTGCAAAGTGTCATCGAAGCAAAAGGTGGCTACTTTGAAGATCTAAAATATAAAACATATTCTGGTATATATATATATATATGTAGATTTAGATAACTGGTGAAATACACCAGGTGGCATTCAGCATAATGGTATGAGTTAGATCACACTCGAACCCTCATGAATTTGTAAGTGCTTTCTAATTCTGGAGGTGAGATGAGCTCAGAAAAAAAAAGAAATTGAGATAACAAGTATATGTTCATGGATGAGGTCCATGGTTGTACACACGAGAGCCCAAAACAAATCTGTCCTAATATAAAGGATCTGTTCTATTGTTCTGTGGTCTGGTATTTTACAACATCGACTCAATCTGTTGAGTCACAGTGTGTCTCACAGCATAGCCCCGCTTCAAAATAACAGGTTTCCAGTCAGAATCTCCAATAAAATCGAAGTATTATGTCTGTGAGAGTGAGCCAGGTTGGCACGCTAATATGAGAGAACACTGCTCTGACTGGCATTACTAATAGCCTCTTCATTTATTAGTTTGGCTGTGGTATCCAACCCCATTTGTGACAGATTATGTTACTGAACTGACTGCCTCACCTCATGCCCTCAAAACACAGCCAAACCTCAATATAACCCCGACTCTCTTTCTCTGGAGAGCGTCATAGGAGAAGAACCTACACTAATGCCAGCACACCCACTGGACTTGAACCTCCACATCACCTGTCCCTCTCCTTTATTAATATTCATCACTTTGCTTAGTCATGCATTTGAGTTGTTGTGCAAAACAACACCGAAAGCGTGAAACAAAGCCACTGTGTGCATAACTAAAAAGCACTACCACAACTCTATTACCCATTAACACAATCTTCTTAATTATCTAATATCATAGAGGGTACATTCAATTATGCTCCCACTGTAAAAGCTAATCAGCAGAACCATGTTTAATAATGTTTGGGTGTAGAAAAGTTTTTTTTTTTTTTGTTACTGTGGCCGTACACTTTGACAAATTGTCATTTAGATTTAGCAAACTGAAATAAGCTGCCATTTTAGAAATTTCAAAAAACAATCAATAAGTTTACATGCACAATTTAATTGAGCTAAGGCAATCGGACATCCTGCCAGGTGTCAAAGGTATACATGCGGAGGAGAAAATTGACCATGTATATCTGACTTCGCCTCCGTAGGTGGCACTGTATGTCTCTATAAGTTAGAGTGTATTGTACCAAGTTTCCTGTTGGTCTTTATGTCACAGAAAAGGTGAGAGGGAGGGTGCTGTGGTTCTGTATTTTTCGTACCTGCTGTACATGTTCATCGTGATACAAATTAGATAATTGTGGTTGCTCTGTTATCAGAAGAAAGATGCCATGATTTATTTTATAATTATTATCATTTACGGCAACAGTATTGCAGTTTATACGCAGTCTCCGTCCACTTCCTGGTCAAATGTTGGTGCAGATCTCCAGGTCTTAGTCCAGTATGACTAAGTGTATACATTGCAAAAGTAATCGGACTATGAATCGCATTGTCCAGGTATGTTAGTCTGACTAAGATTAGCTTGATTTCAGTTGATTTTAACGCATTGAATGTTAAACTGAATGATGACAAATTGTTCAATTCTACATTCCTTTTAGGTTTGTAAGCTGTAACTTGTTCAAGTTTAATGTATTTCAATATACACATAGAGAGAACAATAGAGGACAAACAAGCGGTGCCGTCTTCTGTGCAAGACATTTGTGTTTCTGCTATGCTTTTGTAAGTTATCTGTCAAATATATCTGTCTTTTAATGTAGCATTATTTCGTACAAAAATCCGATTGTGCAGCCATAATGCACATTTATTTGGAGCAGTAGAATCCACTTCTAAAAACTTTTCACTAGCGATTATTGGCCATTTCAGCTATAATACAACTGCATGCAGCGGTCTCGCTTGCCTTGCCGGCATCATTTGTGACGTAAAATGTGTCAGTCTGTCTGCAGCATGGGGACGTTGCCCGGTGACATGAAAACAAACCCACTGATGTACTGAGAAACACACATAGAAGGTCTTTTGAACTCATTTAACAATGGTTTGAATGTAGTACACATGTGCTGATATTTAAAAGTTACGCACTGCAGCTTTAATTCCATTAGAGCTTGAGTATGTAGGAATTTCTGAAGATGTTGGTGACATGAGGAGGTTCTGCCCAGCAGTCGACCAGCATTTCTTTTCTAGTGGGCTTTGTTTCTATGACAACACTTTCTTGATCTAATATCACCACCAGCATAGCATGGTATACAAGCACCGCCCCTGCTTTTTTATTACTATTTGTAATAACTATTTGTTTGGTCCACCAGAATGTGCTGATGTTTTGTCACCACTCAACCTGACAGCTGCACTGCAAGGAGTTGTGATGTTGTCCAATATTGTGACGTGATGTGTTACAAAGTGTGCAGTTGATAAAAATTACAACACTTGCAAATAACAAAAGCTTATTATCTGCCACATGTCATCTTTTATTTCTTGCAAAAAAGTTATCTTTTCGGGGGCATGGCAGTTCTATCGTATATTGTTTTTTTTGTTCTATCAGGCCTTTTTATACCTTTTTAATGACACTTTTTAAAAAAAAAGTCAACTGCACTATCATAACAGTTTAAATGATGAAATAGAGGATCAGTGTGATTGTACAAAGATATGACCAATATTCAGAAAGTGTTTAATTCCTTTAAGTGCATATCAAATCACTTTAAGAAATCATTTCCTATAATCTGTAACAGTTACAGTTACTAACACTTTTGTAGGTTCATTGCGGATTTTGTGTGCTACGGACACCTGGCCCGGCCACTTTTGTGGTTAAGTTAACTATGTATTTTACAGGGGCATTAAAACCACCTGTGATGTGGATTCCAAGGGCAATTCCAGGTATTTCAAGGGCATTTGATCCTGAGAACCTGCTGATTTTCTACACTGGTTAAGATATTGTACAGCTCAACATTAAGAGGCATGACATGGCATTTTCATGATCACAAAGGTGTTGAATCTCACCCCATCTGAATGCATGTCTGAAATGGTGCTTTCTATAATGATAGTTTAATTAATGTAATGTATTTTTTGTTAATTATATTGAAGATTGTCGCTAATTCAAGATAATAAAAATGACCACATTGTTATTGCTGTGGCAATACTTTTGGCGTAATGACAGTCATTCAGTGGCCCCTAATGTTTGATTCACTCTATTACCCTCGCCTTTTTTAAATTTACTTCTTAAATTAATATTCCATTTTCAAGTTAATCATCTAATAACATTTTCAAAGCTCCATTAGTTTGTTGTGCTAATTTGACATAGAGACGGGTTCCAGTCAAAGACCACATTGATTCATTTTTCATACGATTACAGGATAAAACAAGAATAAATAACCTCAGAACACAAAGTCAGAGCCGACTCCTTGACTTCCCTTTCGTGTGACGAAAAAGTGGAAATAAAATAAATGGAGAGACGGCGATGTGCTAAATGGGTTCAAATGTGTGTCGCAGTTAACCATTACAAGGTCACTGATACATTTAAATGCTCCAGAGGACAGACAGCGAGAGAAAGGATTGATTGAACAGATTCTGCATCCCGCTCTCCTCATTAGACTCATTTCTCAGCTGCCTGGGGTTAATTACCACACACACACCTCACACTGTTGTTCCACTTACATCATAATTACTGTGGCGAAGACAGAACAGTCTGAAGCCTGTGATATGAAGCCTCACACAGGCATAATACACACATGTGTACGTGAGGACACACACGCATGCTTGCATCACAGTTTATCTGCCCGAATGTTCCTGGTACATTCCCAAATCCACCCCTCCCCCCCTTATTCCCTCCCTCCCTCCCCAGGAGCCAGCTGTTTTTGGGATTGATTTCATTTATTTAATGATGGCTGTGCTAATGACCCTTTGCACATGGCTGATGGTGTCACAGACATGACAACAGCCCAGAAATGAGGATTGGATGGGGGCCTGGAGAGTGGACAGGGTGGATGATATTGAAGAGGGCAGAATGAAATGTGGGGGAGCACAGCACAAGGACGAGACACTGGAGACGACGTGCGTGCACGCCAGCGGTCTGTCTTTCTCTGGCAAACAAGGGCAATGCATGTAGGATAGAAATTAATAATCTTCCTGTGGACTAATTTTTACTCTGCGGCACAGATGAGAGAGACCTTTCCACCCCTCATCAGAGGCAGGCGCCTGTTAGCACGACTCTAGTGGATATTTGTTCTCTGACGCTCTAGTGGGGCAGCTTTGGAGCAAACCCTGGAATTTATTCGGGACGACCACTGTCTTGGGTGCAAAACAAAACAAAAAGTCTGTTTGGTATTCCATCATCATACTTGCTAGCTGAAATGACCTACAATTTCAGCTGCTGGGTCATTCGTGCGAGTATTAAACGTAAGTAAACACAACCATGACTTCTGGATGAGGCTAATGCTAGAGCTAAAAACCAACTTCCAACAGTGCAACAGCAAATTAAAACATTTCATATTTTCTGATCGAACCAAGAAGTGCAATTTCCTCAGTGACTGCTTCGTCACTTGGTCTTACTTACTTGGGTGAGCACAGCTACACATATCTGAAACAACATTAGTATGTTGGAAGAATCTCCTCTCCAATGGAGAGGAATCAAACGTTCAACCTTTGAGTTGAAAGATGACTCGCTCTACCACTGAGCTACCGTCACCCCAACAATGGACTATAAGACACATACGGTGTGTGTATTCATAAAACAAGCACAAACACCTGCATAAATAGTAGTATTATTTATGCACGGTGGCATAGTGCATTAATTCTCATTGTTCATTGTTTGTTTAAGATGTTTATAGCAATGGGCATGAATTAGTTGATGTAGGTGTTTTTCTCCTCACCCTACGTGAAGGACAAGACCTAATATGGGCTGTAAATGCTAGCATTTACCTAATTGTATCATAACGGTGATACACAAAATCAATGTTGTCAGCTACTCTTCTCCTTTCCCTCCACTGCAATATTAAATGAATACAAACTTTGCTTAACATGTGACTCAATTCAAGACATTCTTATTCTTTTTTCATTGGGTTCATTTATTGGTGGAGTTGCATGTTGCAGCTGAACATCCTTCACATCACCCTTCTCTTCCAGTTGTGTTGAAGTAGCCTCCAGTTAGCATCACCATTCAAAAGATTTGTAGTTTCTCCATTGCGGCTGTCTTAAAAACATGGTTGTCCAAAATGGTGGCCTCCATAGAAAATATGCCACGCCTGATTTAAATATAACAAAACACATAATTTTCGTACCTAAAAGTGATTATGTTCTTATAAAAAAATAAGCATCATTATTGGAAGTAATTTAACCTGCATTTAACACACTGGACCTTTAAAAATAATCTTGCATATAGTATTTACAGGTACATATAAGTACCTTCAATGTTCTTTAGATCAGCCTGCAAAGATTGTAATTGAAATGTAGTTTTGTGAGATTTATGCTATGAATAATTTCCTGTTTTCTTTACCTGAGGAAACGCTGACAGTATATTCAAAGTTCAAAATATGGCTGTTTCAGTTGGTGTATTCACTCATGGATACATGTAGTGAACGGGTCATTTCACCAACCGGCTCTCCTTCACTGGTTTTTGGAACATTAAAGTGGAAGATGGAAGGCATTGCATCACTCTTGATGGACCTGTCAGATATTTGTCTGGGCCACACAGTGGTGTGAAGTATGTGTGGCCGATGCCACATTCTCACCTCAGCTCTAAAATGGATTGTGACAGACTCTCAGATTCTCAGCCACGTTCCAAACATAATTTCATTGCAGTTGTTTTCCTCTTGTTTCTAACCTAGTGTACATTTTTACATTGATAATCACACTCACTCTAACGTACAATCTTGCAATAAACAGCTTTAGTCTTTGGGTAACATGGCTAATTTCTGTATTTTACTTTAATACTGTGTAGAGGACACATTGCTTGTCATTTGAAGGTATCATCAACACATTTTAGCATATGAAAAAAATGGAAAAGTGAAACAGTATGGTACATTTGTTTTTGTATTTCCATTAGGAATAGTAACACAATTTCCACGTACATTTTTTGGCACCCTTCCCTTGGGGAACCAGAGTGAAATGTATGGTCAGGGTGGAACCCAGAGCTTTACCATTCCAAAACATACCACAATCATCTTCTGCCGTATTGTTTGTACCAATTGCAGGTTTGTTATGTTAAGTTCAGGCACTGGAGTGAACACACTTTTGACATGGTATTATCTACTACTATACAGTAGTATAGTATAGAAAAGTAAAGTGCTAATAAGCACCAAATCTATATAATTATAACAATATATATAACATTTCTAGATCTGCTTGGTTTATCTGTTAAAAAAAAATAAAATAAAAAATATATGTGTGTGTGTGTTACAGTAATGGCAGTAAAAATACACAGAAATATTATGCACAAATTTGCTCTCATCACAATGTATATTGGTATTGAGTGATAGTTTGTAATTTTATAAAATATTTAGTTGTAAGTGTCAAATACTGTCTAAACTGTATTTCTCATTCATGTAACGTTAATTTAAAAAAAAGTATTTCAGATGAAATGTTTTATTATTTGTTGAATAGTGATGGCATGTATGATAACATCAGGTAGTGTGTATTAATTATTGCTCTTTTTAAATGCCTAAATACAGAGGTAAATTATCTACATATTTTCCCTTTTTGAGTGTTTTGAGCTACTTTTTGGTATAATAAGTGTGTTTGTCTGTTATGAGGGGGTGATAAAGCAAGTGTTTTTATTTAAAGTCAGAATTGGTGACATCCAATAGTCTCACTTTATATTGTAAAAAACAAACAAACTCACAAGTGCATGAGGCAACTCCCATGATCTTTGCATACCGGGAAGGATTTCATTATTTTCTTAATTTGCATTGTAAATGTCAAATTCAAAATGTGGAAAGCACTGGCTAATTTATACCAGAGTGTACACAGTGGAATATGTGCATATATGTATAAAATATAATATATATGTGTGTGTGTGTAGCCATATAATGTTTAATTCCTCTGTAAGTAAATTTTCCAGATGAGAAAAAGCTTTTTTTTTGTCCTATCTGTGGAGAGTCAATGAAGTTAATATTCAACATGCATATAAAAATGACTTGATGTATCCTGTTTAACCGACACATGCAATGCATTCAGCCAGATAACATACTGGCTTCATTTATTTCTACTGCCAAACTCCATAACACATACTTGTGTGCCCTCATGTATAAACGACATCCAACAACCACTCGAGTCACAGATACAATCACCTCACTATGCCATACAGATACAGATAATCCTGCAAGTATATCGGCTATAGAGCATACTGTCTTTAAATCATTTGCTTGTAGCTGTGCAGCTGGTAAAGCAATGTGCGACGTGCCCATGGTTCAGACTCCATATAAATGTAGCTCTGCGGCGTCCCGCCACCCGTGGCATGCACACTTTACATAAGCAGCGCAGGCTGCCAGTGACATCTGGATAAAAAAGATTGCAGGTAATAAAAGTGCAGTTTGTACACAGCCCTAGAACCCAGACCAGAATCCTGATTTGTGAATGCTTTTAGAGGTTGAAGATGAGAAATTCCCCGTCAGTACTGAGCACAGTGAACATGTCCATGAAAGGCATCATTCAGATGATGTGCCAGTGTCATCTGAAAGTTTGATTTACAGGAATGTTTCGCCCTCCCTGTAAAGCATAAATCACTATCACTAGAAAAAATAACATGATAAAAATTGTGAAATGGGCAGCCCATAGCCTAGAGGAAACTTGGCTTGTAACTGAACGGTTGTCGGCTCGAGTCCCTGCCAGATCAAGGGCAAGGTACCCAGCCCCATTACTCATTGTAAATTGGACACTCTAAATCGATCCCAACCACAGGGGGCCACATCCAGTGTATTCCTTGTTCTGGTCTCATGCCTGTATAAATGGGAAGGTTGCATAAGGAAAGGCATCAGGTGTAAATATATCTGCCAAATCAAACACGTGGATCATCTGCTGTGGCGACCCCTAGAGAGGGAGAAGCTGATAGAGAAAGAAACAAAAAACACATTATAACAGTTTACGTTTGTCTTTTTCACTTTAGGTATCTATGCTTTTACTCAACAGGAACTCTCGTAACAATCACAGTTCTGTCGTATTCCATTAGCACCAGCTGAGACGTAAATGGTAACACAGGTCTAATTTATCAGACTAATGCTGCAAATGAGAAGGTTGATTTTCAGTAATGCTTCCTCACCTGCATTTGTGCTTGATATTGGAATTTACCATTGCATTAAATGCCATTGGGAATGTGTTCATTTTTAATGATACATGAACCCTGAACAACATTGATCAAATTTAGATGAACGCTGCACTCCAGTGAACCTTCTGACAACTGCCACTATTGTAATTCTCAGTTAGTGAAAGTGGGTCGCTGGGTATTTTTGGAAATGCCACAGTTATTGCAAGATTACATATTGTGTGACACACACACATTGTGGCCAGACACATTGCAGATTATGGAATATTGTATTTCACATAAAATAATAAAAAAAAGAAAAGAAAATGTGAGCAGCTGCCAGTTGGTGAGATTTAAGCTCCACACAGCCTCAACACTGCTCACAAGAACTATAGAGAATGTTCTACTAATAGGCCAAAAACAACTGAGGGAATTGCTGCCCCTTTTCTAACTCTATCACAATAGTAACCCCAACCTTTGTTTTTTATTTATAGTGTTTTGATCTATCTGGAATTCATTTGGACTTTCAGTTGCACAGTTTGGTTTGAGTTTTCTTTTTGTTTTGTCCTTGTGGATTTTGGTTTTATTTTGACACATCCTGTATTGTGTTGATACTCGCCTCTTGTCTTGCCATGTCACTTCATCACTCCCTGGTCTGCTTTCCCAACTTTCAGATAATCTGCCTGTATCACCTTCTTCTTGCGGCTAGTCTTTGATCTGCGATGGGAGGCTTTGAACTGCTGTGATTTATCAGATAAAGAAGAGGAGTGGTGGAAATCAAGAACTTTGAACTCTGATTAAGATCTACAGACTGTGGAGGGCAGAATTACACACTCTAAGTGTACAGCCTGCCATAAATCTTTAGAAGAAGAAGAAGAGACAACATGTCAAGCAAATCAAATATATTAGTTTGACTCCCACATGCAGTACATATGTATAATGCACTCAAACAAAGGGATACATGTCAGACTGTATGGATAAACTGAAAGTCAATGAAATGCTTGATTTAATGTTGGGAAATAGAGGTAGAGTGAGAATGTCAATACACGTCAGTTTCAGTGAATATCTCCTGATTGGTCCCTTGTGTGTGGGTGTGTGTGTGTGTGTTGGAAAATAAAGTATATATTGAGTTCTTAGCTCTGTAGCTGTTGTTTCCAGCCTGCTTTCATGCACATTTTTTTTTCATTTATGCATAAATAAACCTGAATGGAAACATTTAAAAAATAAAATAAAAATGAAAGTTGGTTTTATGCTAGACAGACATGGTAGAGGGACATAGGTTAGCAATTAAAGGTTAATGTGATTAAGAAGAATGGTGTTGAGAAATCATGTGACCGCAATCACTGCACCGGAAAAGTAGCATAATATCGTTGCTCTTAACTGATATTATCAAGTTGTCCCTGCTTTATTATATTTCGACTTTTGTGTCACATGCTTATCGCGGTGAAATAACACCAACACCAGCCGCTCTTCAGCAATGGATGTGGATTTTTTTTCTTGCTGGATTCTAGAAAACTAAATGTAATCCAAAGATGTTCACATCAAATATCTTGTTATAGGTCATTGCAACTGGCTAGTCAGCAAGCAGGAGCCTGCCTCACAAATGTGCTAGGTAAAATAAAATGGACCAAAGTTACTTATCGGTTTGCCCTATTTGTATTTGTGTGGTGTCACGTTAGCTGTGGTGTTTTGAGAGTGTTGCTGTCTACAGTTGGCATGTTGGCGTTTAGAAACAGCCTTATTCTCAGCATGTTAGCATTGTCACAATGAAACAATAAGACGTGTCAGAACAAACAAGGAAGACATTTACATCTAATTTCTTTCTTTCTTTTCAAATTCCAAGGACCAGTAGAAACCCTGTAATATCGGTCTAATAAGTATTTGCAATCTGACCGAGGTTTAGGGTGATCTGATGAATTTTGAAAATAAACGTTCACATTATGTGTTCCCACCTACCACACTGCAGGTTTCCGCCCAGACAGAATTGATCTTCATTCACTGACTTTTTTGAGCAAATATGGCCTCGCAATGAAACCACAGAAACTCACCAACATATGTGTGCAAATCAGGAACTTGGCAGACCTGATGATTTTTTTTCCATAATTATAGCACATATTTTGTGTTCCCACTAGCCATGCAGCAGGCTTCCACCCAGACAGACGCCATCCTCACCTTTCTACGCTCTGTATTTGGTTTACCATAGCAACCATGGTAGTGGTCAGACGTATGTTTGCAGGAATAGCACACAGCAAGCTTTCACCCAGGTCCATGATGATAACCTGCAAATCCAGTCACTGTGCTACCTACTGCCAACAGGAAGTACATTTTCACTAGCATAGATGTACTCTAACCACTCCACAAGCTGATATGCATGGGGTTGTGTGACGGCTTGTTCAGTGTTGCTATTTTTGAGTTGCTCTCAAATTCCTCTTTCTTTGGCCTGGAGTTCCGATTTTATTTTAACATTCCTTTTTTTGTGGGAGATATTTAAGTTGTTGGTGCCATGGTGTTGACGCCTTCTATTTGTTGATCTCCCATGCTCTTTGCTGCACTTTCCCATCACTTAGTTTGTTTTCTTGGCCCTTTTACTTTGTGAATAGAACCTAATCTATCTAATTCCATCCCACCCACATCTGTTTTTTTCCTTCAGGCAGAGAGGAAACGGAGAAGTAAAGATGCAACTGACGCGAGAGAGAGCTTCAAGACATAATCCTCACACTGGTAACTGGATGATGTGATTGTTAGAAATAAATAGTCTAATGTTGGAACATTACCACAGTCCACCTTTTTGTCGATTAAGTGTAAAAATCTAAATTTAACAACTGACTTGACCATGATTTATAAAGAGTTTTTTTTTTTTGTTTGTATGTGGTGTTGCTTGGCAATGTTTCAATCAAATGTCAAGTCCTTAGTTTTTGCTCCAGAATCACTTACTAAGGTATGTAACCCAGCTTATCAACAGCACCTACATGTTTATTATTTTTATTTTTTTTGACTAATTTAATTAGTTGATAGTTGCCATGGTTACGATCCCAATATATCATGAAAACATTGAAATTTACACCCTAAAAATGTCTTTCACTTTGCCTCCCTCTGTGTTAAATTTCAGTCGAGGATCAGTTTCATTAAACTATTATTTTTATGTTGAGTACTTCTCCCTCTGCACTTACATTTTCTCTCAGAAAGGACCCTAATTGAAGTGTCCCACTCCTATGACCTTGCAAAGGAAATTTTAAATGGAGACATTTATCTCTGCCTTTGCCATTAATATAACTCATGTCCCTTGAATAAAAAAAAAAACAAAAACAAAACACTACTGGGAGTCAAGCATGCATCAAGCTGATGGCTGTCAAGCAAATGCAGTTTACACATAGTAGCAGAAGGGCAATGTTGATTTACAGTCCATTATTTAATTCACAAACCTCAGAGTGTAACAGCGGCAACAACAACAACAACAACAATCCTTTATCGAAACACTCACCTAATACAAACTAGCACTCTTGAGTAATAGGGATTTATGAGAAAAATGAATCAAATTTACCTTTATTATACAATAAAGTGCCTTGATTTAGTTAAAGCTGTAGTGCATAACTTTAAATATACACCTTGTTCACACAATTTCGATGAAGTCTATCAGGTCCACAAGACTCCCTCTGTGTTTCTCATTTAGATGTTGTGTAGTTGAGCGACATTTCCACGCTGCACACAGGAAATTATTAGTTTTACATTAAGACCAGACGATAGCAACAGTGGTATTATGCCAGTAAAGTGAAGTGGCTGTAAACAGTTGAGTATGACTGAAAACACAGAGATGGGTTACTATATATGTATATATATATATATATATATATATATATATATATATATCTCATCTGGTAGCCAAACTCTCCCTTTAAAACACTTCTCTTATAAAGTTGTAGTTCATTCAACCACTCAGGGATCAAATATAGCGCAAGGGTCTGAGCAATCTAGCATTTCTGCTTCAGATCAAAAGGCATACTAAAATAGATATTGCAACCCCTTTCGTCACTTTATTTATTGGTGTTGAACACAATGGTTGACCAATTCCATACAGAGGCCTTTCTCTCTTTGAAAAATACAGTTCTTCTCATCTGTAGCTTTCTAGTTGGCAAGAAATGAAATATTTGAATATTTTGAACAGTGGAATGCTACAAGATGAATTTGTTTCCTGTGGTTGTCTTCATGACTATGTATTAAAATGCCTCAAGCTATCCAGCCACACTTCAAGAATACTCAAGATATTTGATATTATTTATGTATACATTGGTATTAATATGTGTATAGCTATATTTTGCAGCACCGGAAAGGAGGTATAGTCAGACAGCCAATAGGATGGCCTGGGCCTCTTTCTGGCTTGTGATTGGTCTTATCATCCTGTCACTCCTTGTATCTGATTGTCTTCCCATCAAAACATTGTGTTGTGAGGTTGTAAACAGAGCCCAGAGGAGGTGTTTTTTGCTCCTCCAGAAATAAGGAACAATAGTCTGAAAACACAATACTAACTAGAGGTGGGCAGTATAAAGGGTATCAATTTGGCCACGGTAGAGATTTTTGTTGTATCAGCCAACGCGTTGATGACGCCATTGACATTAAGGTTTAACTGGCTGAGGGTAATGACTGTGTAGAGACTGAGAACAAGGAAGTGATGAAAAAATAAAAAGGATGGGTTCAATGTCAGTTTCCTGCCCTGTTTTGCATGTTCGATTTGGAAATTGTTTGTTACATGGCCTTAAAGTTGGTTAGCACTCTTGCCTTTGCAGCAAGAAGACCTGGGTTTGAGCCCCGGTTGGGCCTTTCTGCATGTTCTCCCTGTGTGTTTGTGGGTTTTCTCCGGGTACTCCGGCTTCCCCCCACACTTCAAAAACATGTAATATGGGGATTAGCTATATTGGTCACTCTAAATTGAGGTGTGAATGTGAGAGTGTGTCTGTCGCTGTGGCCTTGCGAGGGTGTACCCCGCCTATCGCCCTCCAGTGGAGGATAAAACGGTAGATAATGGATGGATGGCCTTGAAGTTAATTGTTTTGGATTCCTTTATAAAATTACAATTTTGTATAATAAAGGTTCTTAAAATGATATCCTATATTTTTGTGTGTGTTACTTTAGAATTCAGCTTCCTGCTGCAATGCATTTGCTATGTAACTATTTAGAAACAGTTACATTGAAAATGTACGCTTACTGCAAGATGTTTCAAATTATACTGCAATATGAATTTTAGGCCATTTAGTGCCCAGCCCTACTAACAACACATACAATATGTACATGGTGGTTCAGTGGTAGAGCGAACCGGCTTTAAACTTCAAGGGTGTGTCCTTGGGCAAGACAATAAATCCCACGTTGCTCCTGCCTGTGGACGATGTAGAATATGCACTGTATACATGTGTGAGTGAATGGGTGTGAATGAGTGAATGGCAAAAACTATAGTTTAAAGCAGCTTTGAGTGGTCATCAAGACTTACAATAGCACTACATATATGGGTTGCCCATATATGACTGCTTAATGGTAAATGGTCAGCCAAGAGGAAAGGAATTGAGCTAGGCACCCAATCCCCATTGCTCCCATATGTGTGTGTGCAAAAATAGCCAATTCTAATTCTATTTCTTACTCCCAGAGGATGCATCATTTTAGCACTGATACCCATAAAGGTGACATTATTCTTAAGAGTTAGCTTCGGAGCAAACAAATCCAAATCCTTCTGTCAGGTAATATGGAGTGTATCACATTATACCTTGTAATTTGTAACTTTTCAAAGAGTGTACCCAGCACTTGCCAGGCAATCATCAACTATATTGGACATTCAAATTGACTCCATTTGCATGCTAGTGGTATCTAAAGACGGTGCTCATTGCAGAGCTCCCCCACCACGCTCACATCCTCTGGCCAGAGATGGTTCGTTGCTGTTTACTGGAGCCTCAACTAAATTCAAATTCAAAAAATTCATTATTACTTTAATTGAAAGACTCAGGATAGTCAGTGTTCACCTCCTGACAGCTAATCTCTCATTATCTATCATAAATCATCCATGATTATGCCGGATAACTGACAAGGGAGGCCGAAGCAAATAGTGAAATGGCTTCTTATTTGTCTGCAGACCTGTTATTGTGCCTTATTTGGTTAATTTAGAACCTGCCTGTGTTAATTGTGGTAGTTACGGATAGATATACACTTGATACCAATGGATAATTTCCAAGCAGTTACCAACTGTGAAGGATGATTCATCCAATAAATGAAAAGAGCTGCATATTCTCATCTATGCTGGATATGAGGTATAGAGGGTAACATGGTGGGGAAGTGGCGAGCATTGTTGTTTCACAGCAAGACGGTCACTGGTTCAGATCCCAGTTTGACCAAGGGTCTTTCTGTATAGAGTTTGCATGACCTCCCCATGTGCATTTCTCTCTGAGTACTGTGGCTTCCACGCACAGTTCAAAACTTGAGATTCGATTCACTGGACATTCTAGTGCGTGGAAGCGTGAATGGTTGTTCTTCTCTGTTTGTTGGCCTTGTGATTGATGACCTGTCTAGGGTGTGAGCTGAGATTGGCTCCAGCCTCCCTGCGACCCTCATGTGGAGGTTAAATAGTAGACAATGAATGAGTAAATCTATGAATCTATGAACATTTTGAAAGCTGTAGTTCTATTGTACTGTACTTATTTGTCTTCAAGTAAATACAAAAGCACGCCATTAAATGCTGTTAAAGCATAATTTGCCTCATTCGCAGCTGCCCTTGACTTTTACTTTTTATCTATTACAGACGTACTTGAAGGGGGATTAGTATACCACAGTTTTTGTACGTATATTTCTAAACGGAAATGTTAATTCAGGCATGAGTTTGTTGTCCTTTGTATACTGAATGTTTGTTATTAAATTAAAAGAGAAAGAAAAAGAGGAGTCACACTGGGGCAATTGTTCTTTTTATTTGTGCAGAGGAAGAAAGAGTAAAAGAAGTGGCAGCAGAGAAGGACAATGTGGACACAGCCAGGGAATTGTTGTCGACTTGGGATGTCACTTTGGCAAAGGGAGCTTGAGGTAGGTGGTTTTTAAACACACATAAATGTTTCGCCTCATTGGACTTTGGCCCTGTTGCACTTCTCAGTATGTAATTTCATGCAGTTATGCCGTAAACGTCCACTCACTGGCCACTTTTTAAGCCAATCACATAGCAGCAACTCAGCACATTTGGGCTTGTAGACATGCTCCAGGTGAACTGCTGACGTTCAAACAGAGCATCAGAATGAGGAAGAAAGGTGATTTAAGTGACTTTGACCATGGCCTGGTTGTTGTTCTGAGACAATTTCAGAAACTGCTGATCAAATGGGATTTTCTCGTACTACCATCTTGAGTGTTTATAAAGAGTGTCAAGAGAAATTTGAAAATATCAAGTGAGCTTCACCTCTCTGAGAGAAAAGGCCTTGTTGATGCCAGTGGTCAGAGGAGGTTGAAGGTTGGTTCAAAATCATAGAAAGGCCACAGTAACTCAAAAAAATACCAAAGACAACACCTAATGCCACTTCCAGTTACAGGTAATACCCTGTGGCCAAGGACTGCAAATTGTAGTACCACATAAACACTGTTAGAAGATCAGTGCTGTTCAAGTTCTCATGTGGAGGGGTGGCTCAGTGGTAAAGCATGTTATGTTTCAACTGGAAGGTTGTGGATTAGGCAAGACACAACCGCACGTTGCTCCCGACTGCTGAGCCAGCAGCATGTGAGTGGGCATGAAAGCTGCATGATAGAAAATGGGATACACATGCACTATATTGTATGAAGTATTGTATGAGTGAGTGAATGGGTGAGCAGTGGTCAACAAGACTAGAAAAGTGCTATATAAATATAGAACATTTACCATTTACACGAAAGGATAAGAACAGTTCAAAGTGCAGTTCATACATTTGAGTTCATACATTTGAATATTAAGATATTTGCATTAAAATTGCCTTTCTTTTCTTGAAATAATAATATTGTTTTCAATAGAACCTCCTCTTACCCATCTATCACATCAGGATGGCTGACATCCAGGCATGTATTTTCATATTTGGCACAATTTGTATTCACAACTTTTTTTCTTGGGTCCGCGTCTTCACTTGTTTTTTTTTTTTGTTTTTTTTCTTCATAAAATGGTTTTTAATGTTTAATACAAAGTCACGTCATCAGTAAAAACAAACAGACTTGTACGCGGGCCTTCCAGTCCACAATCATATACCAGGCATAAATTTAACAAAGGGGGTGTTCCAATTTATTTTTTCGTTGCCTTCCTTTCCTTTGGTGACGATAAAAACCATGACTATCAGGTCGCTATTAGTGGATGTTTGCTCCATAATATGGATAAAGTGGTTCTATGCAGCAAATGTGTATAATTCCCTCAATTATCATTTCATCATGGAAGAACCGATTAGTGTATAATTTATCAGAGTACTGGCAAAGAGCCAGACAGAGTAATGGTTCAGTGTGGTTTCATTATTAAAACCCAGTGCACAAGATGACTAGATCTGTTCAAATTACCACAGGACAAATGGCTAAGGCACCAGTTTTAGCTATGTGTATGTTAAAATGAAAAAAACAAGACTACTGGTAAAAAAGAAAACACAGAAAGGGTACAAAAACAAAAAAAATGGTGATGTGAGAGCAGGGCAAAAGAACAATATTCGAAATGAGGGGACAATGGACAAAAAAGCAAAGCAGATAATCTGACAAAGAAATGGAAGCACACAGACTGTTGATGGGAGGTTAGTTGAACACAGGTGAAGCATCAGCACTAGGCAAATCACAATCGGGGAAACCACATAAACGGGTAGAAAATGTAGGAATAACCAACAAAGAAAAGCAGGGAAGTTACACACATGAAAACAAAAATAGACAAAAGTTCAAACAGAATCATCTCTTCTTTTTTTTTCCATGACCAGTAATTGCTTAAAAAAAAGAAAAGCAAGTAGGCTAACTACTATGGAGAACAATAACCAGGGTGTTAGTTAGGGCAATTAAAGTGTCTAACACTCTGACCCAGTATATCCTGAAAACAATGCAGCTATAAAAAGCTCCTTACAGGGTTTATAAATCACTAGATGTACACATGTATTTCGTCTATGTGCTGTTGTGCTATTAAAACAAGTTCTGTGATTCACACATTTTCAAGACTTCTCTCACCACCTGTTTCCTGCCACCTGCCTGATCTCAAAATGCTACTGCTGGGAAAGCTGTCTGTTGCAAACGCATAGATACATTATGCCAGGGAGAAAAATCTGTTACTCTAGCTAATGAATACATACCAACTAGGGCTGGATGAAATGGCTTGTAAATAATATCTCAATATTTCCAGGCTATGTCCAGATGTATCTTGTTATATCTCAATATAAAGCTGGACACAGGCGGTTCCAGTGAGCTCATTAAAAAGTCCTTATTAGAATTCTGTGACCCTTGAGTAGAGTTGTTTTTATATATATATATATACATATATATATATATATATATATAGTTCATAAATACATATTTGATTTAATATAATAAATATCATACTATTTGGTTAAATGCTCCAATACCAGTACAGCATCAGCCTTTAAAACAAGCAAAATATATTGTGTTAGGATGTGATAACATAGCGATATGGCACACAGATTACACAATAAGACGAAAATATACAAAATCGAAAAATTCTATCATGTTATGTCATGCCATAAAAATGATAAATACTCAAGGGCATATGTTGGCAATATGTATTATGTGCGAGAATGTGATGAAAGGAGAGCAAGCGGATTTTACGAGCATCAGTGAACACATCACAGCCAAGCAGAAATATCGCTGAGAGTCACAGAGGAGACGAGAGAGATGTGCTTTTCTGGCTACAGTGGCACAGTGTCCCCACCAGTCTTGGAACCAAACCTACGCACTTGGTAACGTTGCCAGACTCTTATCGGCCCGTAAGATTGCACTGCAGCCATTGCCGCCTGTCTTGAAAGTTTTTGTAAGTACCATTAATGTACACACCCACATTAATAAACATAGGGCCTAGGTTGAAAAATACCGGAAATTCCCCTTTAATAAGCATGCCGTAAGAACTTGTGATACCAACATTTTCAGTTTTAAATGAAGTTTCTTAATTATACTATTGTTCTCAAGACAAGTGAGTTATATATGAACCACAGATGTACGTGGGTGTGTAAAAATGGCCCCAACTGTATACCCTAAATGTTGAATAGCTTTAGATGAAAGGAAACAAAAGAAAGAACCATCCTTGTGTTGGCTGTGTACAAATGCTCTGCAGCTCATTACTGAAGCACTAATGGGGCATTTTGGAATGGAGAATAAGTTAAAATAATGTGTTAGACGTTTACAAGCGCAATCTTTTACTGAATTCATGGAGTACGCATACTTTATGTGAATGCAGTGCAAAATAATTATGGATCCCTTGATGTGTGCTTAAACCTGTTGACAACATTATTCATCTGTAATTGTTTAGGAAACAATTTTGCAAATTTAACTGTGGAGAGTGACACACGGTGGTGTAGTGGTTAGCACTCTCGCCTTGCAGCCCCGGTTGGAACAAGGGCCTTTCTGCATGGAGTTTGCATGTTCTCCCTGTGTGTACGTGGGTTCTCTCCGGGTTCTCCGGCTTCCTCCCGCAGTCCAAAAACATGCAATGTGGTGATTAGGTGAATTGGACACTCTAAATTGTCCGTAGCAGTGAGTGTGAGAGTGAATGGTTGTTTGTCTCTAGTTGTGTGTGGCCCTGCGATGGACTGGCGAACTGTCCAGGGTGTACCCGGCCTATCGCCCGATGTAGCTGAGATTGGCACAGCACACCCCGCGACCCTCTGGTGGAGGATGAAGCGGTAGATGATGACTGACTGACTGACTGTGGAGAGTGCATACATAGGGAATGACCCTGATCAGACCTGGTATTAACCTCTGTCCTGCTTAATCTGATGACATCCAGACATTGCTGAGTTTAGGTCTGTATTTGTTGCCTCTTTAGGACCTTTTCTGGCATAGACACTGACTGTGTCCTCATGGAGACCAAAACCTGGTCCTAATGCAGCAGAATATAATTTCTGAGGAACTGAGACATTTGGGTTGTGGTTAGGGTCAGTTCAGTTAGTGGTGACTCTTTGTTTAGGCTGACTAAATGAATGGAAGTCAATCTTTCAATGTGGAAATTTTGGTTGTGTGTGCTCGGCTCTGCCTCTGAGAGTGGAGAATGTTGCTGAATTTTGGATTATTTGAAACCTATTTTTTATACACTGAGATATTTATATATATGTTCTTCTATATTGATGATGGCTTGAAACACACTTCAGCGCTGTCCACGTGTTCCTGGAGACTGTCCTCCGATGTAACGTACATATAGGTCGTATGCAGGAATTACGACCGATGTCTACGTTTTCAAAACCAGTGCCCCTATAGCGGTTGTATATATGACAGTAACCTGGTAACTTGGAAGTGGTATCTATTAGCTTCGCTGAAGTCATCACTGTCAGCCAGCTCAGTGACGAGAGCACTGCACCCGAGTGTGGTCGACAAGGGTTCGACTTCCTATACCGCCTTTTTAATTTGTACTGCCTAACCCTGTCTTTTTTGCCCTAACCCTAACCTCAGTAACACTTGTGCATATTTGAGTTGAAAAATACCGCAACCACAACCAAAGCAGTTTTTTTTTGCTTTGGTTGTGCTGAAAAAAAGGATATAATACACTTTATATTCTTATAGCCTATGTATAGATTGTGTGCTTAAAGGGTGTTCTAAGGGTTAATATTCACTGTTTAATTTTTATCCATAGACCTGTTTCTACGCTGTCCGTGTAGGGCTTTGCTATCAACTGGTATTGCTAACAGTAGCAACAATAGCTAACCTGGGAACTTTTCAACTGGAAAACAGTGATTCTACTCCCATTTACGACTTCCGAGTTCTGTTGTAAGTGAATGTGAATGCAGTCTTAATTCCAGGTCTGAATGATGAAGTTATTGGAATATTGAATATCAGGAATAACAGGCTTTATCAGTGGCCTACAACCCTATATGTGCAAATATAAATATGTGATTAGACTAATGTTTAGAATGTTTACTAAAATTCTAAATCAAACTGAAGAGATAAAAAAAAGTACATCAGAGGACATTGAATAACTGAGCGTAGTTTCCATTTGCTAGTAGCACAGTGATATTTTCTTAAAAACATTGGCAGTAGAAATATATGCAGTTTCTACAGTCTCAATCACACTTGGAGACAAGAGGTAAAAGCTACAGCTATCATTCACATTCATATACTATGTGCCAGTACTCGGCATTTATGTCTTTGTCAGTCCCCACCTTGTCAAAGTTCTTTTTTTTTAAAGCTTTTACAGTTCTGCTATACAGTATAACCTCTCAAAAGACATTAATCTAAATTCACACGATTCTGTGTGTTCCTGTATACTACGGCTACGTTTCTTGTCAAATCCTGTCTATTATGCACACATCGTTCACAGTAAGATAATTGCTTAGACACAGCATGCAGTCCATTAACTTGTGGTAAGCTTCCCATTAAACTTGCATAATGGTGAGATGGGTAGCATGTCAGGCACTGTAATGTAATGGCTTCTCCTCACTGTCAAATATGGAATGACTGTGTGTGTCATACATCATTACAGAGGCGAGAAATGCCAGACTTTAGGGGAGGTTGGCCATGCATATGCCAAAATCAGCATGCATGAATAAGAATGAGACAGTCCAAATTCAGTGTTGTGATATTGCACGCGTGCATAGTAGATAATTCACTCAGACACTTAAATGCTGTGACATGCTACAAGCAGACATCATACTTTCCCTGCTGGGGGAAAGAGTATACTTACTTGAAGAGTATACTTACTTGAATTTAACTGGCACCTCTGGGTATTTTAGGGATTCCAATTCTAAATCTAAGTCTAAATTCAAGGAAAGACCATGTCCGGGATAGATGGGTGGATGGAAAGTGCACTCTAACTTGAGCTGGGGGTTGCACCAGTGAAAGATGTGACACTGCTTGATTCAAATTATATATATATATATCCACCTTATTCCAGGAGGCACTACTGGAGAAATGATTACGCATGGAACTTCCGGAGCAGAAGCGGAAGAAGGCTGTTTCTTTCCAGTGGCAAAAACGATGGCAGCAGTGGTAGTAACATGGCTTTATGGTCGTGCTGTTCCTGCAATACATGAGCACCCTGCAGCTTGTAAATCACCCATGGTAGAAACTAAGATCCAGGCTTGGTGGTGTGGGAAGCTAAGGCTCTGACTGAGGCTCTTTGTCTGCCTTTGAATAAATAAGATCGTGTCCCACCTTTAACCAAACATAACTGACTTTATTGCTGCGTAAATACTGATTTTCTCTGAGCTTTTTGGATTGTATTCAATTCAAGAAACTTTCTTTGTCCCCATGGGACAATTCAAGGGTTGACTCCTTATTTAAAGAAGAATGGTCCCATAGTGGGAGAGAGGTGTTAGCCGAAAGTCTGGTGTAGATAACTCGCTGGTTAGCTGAGATTAACTCCACAGAAAGCCAAATAAGCAGATAGACCAGAGCCCAGAAAGGTCCCCAGTGTCCATGCTGAGGCAGATGTTATCCCAGGTGTAATTCCCAGTAGTCGTGGAGTAATCCGTCATCGAAAACAGCATCAAGAGCCAGCAGTAAACAAACAGATTACAAAGGCAGCATCGGTAGAAGTCACACACACGAAAGAGTCAAGGGGAGGAAGGTGACTAGACATTGATAACACCGTTTTTTAATCTCTAAGAAAACCATGAATATATATAGAAAAACAAAAAACTTTGCAAAACAACTGATCTACAAGCTAAGCAGTTGGCTTCACTTTCTGTAGCAATGGAGTAACTTTGTACTGCTTTATTTCTCAAATACAGACACCTTTGTGTCTCATTGTACTAATGCAGGGGTGCCCAACCTTTTTTGACTTTTCAAGTAGTCAACCTCCCGAGATCTACCCAGTCCAGTGTCAACATTGCAAAAAAAAAACACACATCATTTCCAGCATGCAGTAACTAACCTCTGTCACACCCTGACTCTAAATATATGACAAATATGCCAGATACACCACTTATAATAACCAAGTAATTTATTGAACAAAAGTCAAATTACAAAATGAACAGCTAAATATTTACTATATAATTACTATACTTACTATATGTAAAACTACTATATAAATATAGTGTGAATACCAGTGCAGTCAGTAGTGTAAGGTGTGCATGAGGGATAATGTGTGTGTAACTGACCTTAATATGAACCAAACAGGATAATAAAACAGATACAAAACAGGTAGTTATAATATACAAAATATACAGGGACTGCCTGTCCCTCTCTCTCTGTCTGTCTCTGCTTCTCTGCCTGTCCTTCTCTCTCTCTGTCCATCTCTCTGTCTCTGCTTCTCTGCCTGTCTCTCTCCCTCTCTCTCTCTGCCTCTGCTTCTGTTTCTCTGCCTGTCGGGAGAGTTGCACTTCTTTAATGGCCTTCACGATCTCCGTTTTATTTTTAAAGTCGGCAAAAAGGCATAACACACATAACTCACATACACCCAAAAAAAACCCAACTAAATAAATAATAAAAAAAAATGTATTTATTCCAACACCCCTCGTGGTCGACTTGGGATCAGTCCGCGATCTACCGGTAGACCGTGATCGACTGGTTGGGCACTCCTGTACTAATGTGACATTTACACAGTGTAGCAGTATTAAAATAACTATGAAAGAGTAAATTTAACTCACTCACACACTCTTGCATATATATATATATATATATGTACACTTATATATATATATGTGTACACTTATATATATATATATATATGTACACTTATATGTGTATATATGTGTACACTTATATACATATAGTTGTATTAGTCTTGACATGTTTAGCTATACAGGTCAGTGTGGCTAAACCACAAGGGATAAGTAAATACAGTCGAAAAGATAAACAACCTCCCTGTCTTATCACCAAGGTGAGTTTCAACCACGCATTCTGTTTATAAGGGTAAATGCATGCTAGTAGCAACCTGCTGAAGGTCGGTTTTCTTATTTGTGGTCTCTTTGGATAGAGGTCGTCACGACACATTGTTTTCTCAAAGGCATCCATCAAAGCCATCTCCATTGGCATTGATTAGCTTGGCTCATTAAGAAGCCCTCTGAAGACCATTGTTTCTCTCCGATCCCCCTACACACACACACACACACACACACACACATACACACAAACCACCAATACCAGCCATGCATTTTCTGTACATCATACGACACATCTTGAATATGTATAGTTAAGCAACGCAGGCTTCACTATAGGTAATTAAATATTAACTGATGCACATATTTGACCGCTGTTCACTATAAAAGTTATATGAATTATTTTGAATCCAGCTGTGTACCAATACAAAAAAACGCTCTTTACATATGTTGCATAGTCCATACATTGTAAAGAATAACTAGAAAAATAAAACAATCATGCTTCACCTTTCCAATGTGTAACATGCAGGGGCATTTACTGACCAAAATTGAATATGCTACAACTATGTTTGTATAAGGGCTGTCTGAAATTTCAATATCTGTTCAAACTTTGCGGGGTAGGTTCAAGTTCTCAATGTACTGCCTAGCAGCAAATCAGATCATTTGAAGTAATTACCATGTGGTGATGTTATGTTCTTTTGCTGTAAAAAAATGGAGGACACAAATTAAACTGTCCTCCTGGGTGGACAATCATGACACCAAAGCATCTGTGGGAGTATTTTGGGTTTGACCACCTTCAAGTGACTGAGCATATTGCATTCTATTTGTGGGATTTCCGAGGTCAAAGGGCATTCCTGTTGAAAAGGACTGAGATTAGAACTCGGACACTCAGTTTCTTTTACCATTAGTTGTATTTGTTTTCCAATGAAGCAGTCATACACATCTTACGGTTTAATTATTTTCCATGTTGCTAGGCAATTTGAGTGCCCCAAACACTGTGCAGAAGTCATTATCAACTTTTATTGCTAACGATGGTTAGCCTGGGATACGTTTATGTCCTTGTTCTCTAACAAAATGTGTTGAACGTCATTCCAACCTCTGAGTTCGGAGTGATATTTGAAAACCTTCTAAGGAATAGCATATCATGTAAGATTCATTCAAACTTCCATCCATCCATCCTTCCATTTTCTACCGCTTTATCGGTCGCAGGGGGTGCTGTGCCAATCTCAGCTGACATAGCGTGATAGACGAGGTACACCCTGGACAGTTTGCCAGTCCATCGCAGGGCCACATAGAGACAAGCAACCATTCACTCTCACTCTCACACCTACGGTCAATTTAGAGTGTCCAATTTACCTAATCCCCCTCATTCAAACTTGATTTCAGGAGAAATTACAGCTGTAGATTATGTAAGTGTATAATCCCTTTAAAACAAAAAAAAAGTAGCCTTAAAATAAGCCTTTTATTTCAAGTATAGGCCTTGATTTACAGAGGCTCCCATTGTGCGCCACCACATTTCTCCAGCAGCCTGAATAGAAAAACTACCCAGCGTAAAAGGAGAAAGACATCTTTCTGGTAAACAAGGGCCACTGTAGTTTCACGGCACACTTGTGAAAGGGAGTGATGAGTACAGCAGGCCTCATTGCAATCTGACATAAATATGCAATGGTAATTAACGGAACATTTAGGATCAAACAAGGAGCCGTACATTTCCATGTTATGTTGCAACTGTGGCTGTTTGGACACATCTCATCCCAATCTTCTGTCAAGCAGAATACATGTCAGGAGGGAACACTTCATTCAGACACAAGTGCTTGATTTTTTTCATTCAAAGTACTCCTTTGAAATCAATAGTGCCTGTGATGCCTGATTGCATTCTGTGAGAAATTCAATTGAATGGTGACTTCAGTGCAACTCAAATCAATGCTATTTGTCGATCCAGGAAATTACTTGTGTCGTGAAACCTGAGACCGTAACAAGACAGGAATACCTGCCAATGACTTTTGTTGAGGAGGAAATTGTCTTTTTATTTTTGGAACTTGGGTCATTTTGGCTGCACAGGTCGAATCAAATAAGGTGATGAGACCAATCTGTATCATCCAACTTTGTACTGTAGCTTAAAAGCTATGACTGTGATGCAAATATGGAGAAAGTTCGATCACTTTGATTATTGTAAAATTACAATGATAGGATGGAAAAACCACTTGAGAAAAAATTACGTAGTTAAAAATGTACTCAAAAATGTACTTAGTCTCCAACAAATGGTTTTTGTCAACATCTGACATTTAAAATGTGAGGTAGAATGTGTCATTTTCAAACACTACAACTTGTCAAGGTGGCATTAATTGTGGATTATGTAGACATATGCAGATATAGTTATGGATTGTATGAGGTCACTGGGCATTCCTGAATAAATAATGCCCCCCTGACCCCCTGAGGTTTTTTTTTTTAATTCTGAAACTTGGAGCAACATCACATGCTGCAAGTTCAGGTGGCTGCCATAATAAAAACACCCTACTAACACAAAATGTTCAAAGAACGTTAGCCCATTGTTCTCCTGAGGTTAGTTCGAACCAAACCAAAAAACTAACGTTTAGAGAACGTTCCCTCGGGGATATGCAGAAGCCTAACAATCCGTAAATATTGAGGAAACTCAATCATTCTCCTTTAGTTGCACCGTGGTCTCCGCACAATGTTCCCAAAGGATTGTATTTGAGTATATATTTTTTTTTATTCGTGAAAGAATGTGTTGTCCAGAGGTTTGAGTGTTTGTATTTCAAGGTTCTATTTAAGGTTATAGCTTTACTTTCTCATATGAGAGACTCGAGGCATGCTGCTGACTGGGTTTAGTTGGATTTTATGGTTATTCATGATGAAAAATTGTAATTCAATGACAGTAAATATGACTCCCACACTGATATACCCAGCAAGGTTGTGGATACTGATCGTCCTTGTGAAACCAGTCTATGCCGTCGGCATCGTCAGATCCCTCTAGACAGTGTTATGGAGGGTTCACCTACTCGCAGGATAATCTGCTGGATCCGGGCATGCTTCCCTGGATCTACAGGCAAAATCATCTTTCCCCAACGGGATACCTCAGTGCTTGCTAAAGATTTATCACGCCGTTCATTGGTAAAGGGAATCCAGAGGAGATATTAGGAACAGAATGAGGACACTACCTGCAACTTTCTGCACTCATCAAATTTGAGTCGGGCTACCTTCAAACCAGTCTCTTCTGTTTCATAGAAACATGGTTATCAGAGTAAATGACTGGTGCTGATTTGGCCAGATTTCACACTATTGGCTATTACAGAGGCACCAAGGAAACCAGAGAAATTGAGGGCGAGCTTTGCATGGTTGTCAACAAGTGTGCGACTAACTTGAAGTTCACAGTCAGAGAAGTTATTCACACCTCGCTATTTCCCACGCAAATTTACACAGATCACAGTTATTCTGGTCTATGGTCGCGGTCCTCACAATGCATTTGCGTGAGAATGCATTGCTGACTTTCACAACAGAGCTGTAAACCAGAGCAGTGAACAGCCTGTGTTTCTGCTTGGGGATTTTAACAGATGTGATGTAACAACTCTTCTCCCAAACCTGGAACAGTATGTCTCATCGCCCACCAGACTTGTCGGAACACTGGATCTGTGTTTAGGTAATATACCAGATGCCTACATCTCACAGCCCTGCCCACCACTCGGCTGCTCCGGCCATAATGTTGTTCTGTTGTTTCTAAAAATACAGACAAAAACTAAGAATACAGTATTTGAACTGCAACTTTTGAAGTCTGGAATTATGTTTCTGTTGAGACATTAAGAGGCCATATGGAGATTACAAACAACATTTCTCCATAACTGTGAAGGGAGACCTCAAACTGCTGAGTGAATCGATCTGGTCCGTACCAACCCGTGTACCAACAAAGCTGTTCGAGCTCTAGCTGAACAACAAGCCTTGGGTCACCAAGGACCTAAAACACTGTCTGAACAAGAAGAACATAGTGTTCATTCAGGGAGACAGACCGTGAGTAAGAGAGTTAAATGGTGGCTTGGGAAGGAAGACAAGGCTGGCCAAATTCAGCCATCAAAATTCACCGCTGGAAAGGCACTGTGGAAAGGACTTGACATCATGATGGGAAGGGCCTGAAAAACCTGCCCAGATTCAGTTCCATAACCCCACCACCTTTGCAAAACAGCTAAATGTGTATTTCCTTAGAATAACTGGACTTTCAGCAACCCTACTTGTCATTGATTACCAATCACAGTGGATAAGAGGATGTTGACAGCTGTACTAGGTCACATCAACCTTTCCAAGGCCTGCAGCCTGGACAGAGTGAAGGGCAGGGTGTAGAGAAAAATGCTCCACCCAGCTGAGGGATGTCTTCACTCGGCTATTCCAGCTTCTTCTCGACTGCATCTCTGTTCAAGTGAGTGATCACCTCACTTCAAAGAAGATTGGCAGAATCCATTCCAGTTTTCCTATAGGTCAGGGTGAGGAGTGGAGGACATCTGTTTGACGCTCCTGGACACAGATAGTAGACACCTGGGGCCTCATGTATAAAAGAGTGCGCAGCTTTCATACTGAAAGATGCAAACTACAGATTCACATAACACTGACCCTCTGAATGAAGGACTTTCCCTTAGACCAACCCGAGCGTGTTGTGGTCAATGGTTTTAACCTTTGTGTGGTGTTCGGGTCTTGGGACCCATTTTAAATGTTTGCTAAAAGGAAAAAATATGTTATTTATTTTTATTTTTTTTTCACCCTCACACCCATTGGCCTTGGATCATGTTCTGTGAACAACATAAAAAAGAACATATTTTATTCATGACCACACACACACACACACACACAGGTAGGAGAAAAAGGGCGAAGGTACATTGCGCCTATAATTTCCACACATTTTTTACCCTTGACCTGACCTGATATTTATACAGTATGTGTATACTCGTATTTACATCTTTGTGAGGTCCAAAAATATAAAAAAACTATCGTTATGGGGATATTTTAAAGTATTAAAGTAGTTAAAGTAAGTATTTAAAGTAAGTACATGAATAAAGTATCTATCTATCTATCTATTTTGTCTGGGTCTTAAAGGGTTTTTTCAGGGTAATCTGGTTTTAGGGTTAGGCATTTAGTTGTGATGGTTAGGGAATACGTCAATGTTTTATTGCATTCCTTAAACATTTTAAAACCTGTTTAATAGCCTATATTCATACATGTGACCTAAAACAAGAAACATTGTTTATTTCAATGTAACAGGCTTTAAGTAAAAATCTTTAGTATTTTTACATACATTATTATTACTGAGAAATATGAACACCCCAGATGGGAAAACACTTTACATAGTGGAGTTCCTTTTCTTTTACACAAATAACATAAGACCAATGACATTTCACTCTTTATATACAATTCGGCCCAACACCTGCTCAGAGAAGATATTTACATATTTGTCTGTGATGATATGAAGTAAAGTTTATCTGATTCCAGTTCTGATTTAGGACAAGTCACTTGTATTCATATAGCCCCGTGGTTCTCTATTATTTTCTGTCATGCCCCCCCTAGTAGCCCCCACTGAATTGAAATACTATTGATAACCTGATAATTTGTATTTATTTATCTGTATAAACCACCATATGACTCGTTCCGCCCTGCCTCTCATGTGAAGTACTGATATAGCCCAACATCACAAACACTGTTTGCAGTCTTTAGTCTGTACAGCAAATGACACCCTCTATCCTTAGATCCTCATATCGGGTGAAATGGTTCTGAAATTGCATGGCCTCCATTTAGACTGATGACCTGAGTGAGAGAAAGAGAGACACAATTTACTAGTCACTGAGTTAGTCAGTATGAGAGTGCAATAGAAAATCCTACATTTGTTGGCGTTTTAAATAACAAAATATCTGGCTCTCGTATCCCTGTCTCTCCAGCTGTTAAATGTCCATTAATTATCTCATGCAGATATGAAATTTGGTGGCAGAATCAGACTCTATCATTTCAGGATGCACCTTCTCGCCGATTTTATGACAACTCAGTAACCAAATTGGGCCTATTCGGGGTCGGAAAACGGAACAATCTATGCAAGGTGGCCTGAGAGTAATTTAATCTTTGGTTTACTTTAAATTCAATTAGTTGAAGCAGCATTAATTGAACAGGATTTCATTCCTGCCAGTGTGTTTTGCCAAGTGTCCTCCTCGATTTCAGTGTTTAGCAGAGGTGGACCTGGTTTCCTATTTCAAGAAAATAGACACATAATCAAATCAAAAACAAAAACTGCCAACGAGGCATGTCCCTTGTGTTCCTGTGTATTGTTCCTTTTGGCAAAGGATATTATTTGAAATGTAAAAGTACAATACGTTAAACAAAATGTTACTATTTATCAAATATAGGTTCATAAAAAGTGTAATCCTTTACTTTACGCCTTTGCTGCAATGTGTTTACTTAGTGAAGGGAGGCATGGGTCCTAAGTGTCATATTAAGTGTTGGCACCGCCGGGTTAGTATGACATAGCTCAAGGAGAAAGTATTGGGACAGGGGAAGATGAGCCAGAAAAGTAGGCTCAAATGGATCAGGTAGCTGGCAGAAAGACACGTCACAGTACATTGTCAAGGGGCAGGTATTTTTAGGCCCGACAGCCACAGTTCACTGGCACTTTTACAAAAAGGATTGTAGGGCGACTGCAAAAGATAGGAGAGGAGAAGGAAGAGAGAGGGAAGACAGTGACAAGAGGGAGCAATAATAAGTGTCATTGAGGGAACCTTTGGTGTAAAATAACCAGTAGCAGAGACATGGGCACAGCATGAGTCCCTCGGGGTCTTTGCACACACACTTCTTAATTTCACAGTGACGCTGGAACTCTTTTGTTTGATAGTTAAAGCTGAGCCAACATATATTTCCCTCGGCCACTGGTAGCACTGCAATAACTTGGCTCTAAAGTGGGCATGATGTCTGTGCGAACTGGTGATCACATTTGCATCTGTAATTGAGGAGTAATTGCACTGACTTGTTTCAGTCGGTGTTCCCACCACACAATAGAACCATTACACTTGTTTTTCTTTAATACCAATATATAAGAAACACAACATGGACCGTTTTTTTTTTATTTTAATTGTTTTTAATATATATATTATGTGCTCATTTTTGTTATTATTTAGGATTTTTTTCTGGTATAAACACTGACTTTTTCTGGTCCATTTGTCGTCATGGGGAGCAAAGGCTGCTCCAAAATGGGAAGGACACTTCTGAGACTCTGGCTAATGATGGAATTAAGATGGTTTGTGGTTGGGCTATAATTAGGGATAATGCTTGGGTTAGGCTGTCCAAAGAAATAGAACTCAATGTAACACTGTAAAAAGAATAGAGCGAGAGAGAGAGTTTCATTATTATTATTATGTCTTATTCTGACCCTATTCATACACTGTTGCAAAATTTCCTTGATACACAACCTTCTACTTACCTCAAGGACAAAACTAATATTGAGAAGTGCCATCACTTATGTGATACTTTGTTCCCATGGAAATAAAACAGTCCATGAAGAAATAAGGCCAAAGCTTTGTTGCAAGTTAAGAAAAGAAAATGCAAAAAAAATGCAAAAAAAAGAGAGATTTATGGTGAGGTGTATACAGGAGCTGCGGTACAAAAAGGCAGCATTCCTCTGTCGAAATCCTCTGATCTAAAAGGGTATCGACTTTAAAGGTAAAGATATACGTTCCGAAAGAGGCGGCGTTTGACTGCTGTTTAAACGGAGGACAGGGTGGCAGTGGCGCAGCAACACGTTGAATGCCACGTTGAAGAGGAAAAACAAACACACTACACGATGAGCTGACATCGGAGGGAAGGCTGGGCTTATTTGAAAATGGAGTGGGAAAAAACAAACCAAAACAGTCCAAAGTTTGGGATAATCTTAATCTGAAACTTAAAGAAAATTCTGATTATGCTAACGTTGTCTCATACATACAATAATTGTCATTAGTGGGCCTCAATAAATACATTAATCAAACAATTCCCATTGTGCTTTACTTACTTTGAAAAATCAGAATAATTCATGGAATAATCCGGAGAATACTCCTGCTCTAGTTACAGCTCTAGCCGATTAGATACTTTGACCTTAGGTGTGAGTGTGAGTGAATGTTCATCACTGTATGTGACCTGTCCAGGATGTATCCACCTTTTGCCCCATTGTCAGCTGGGATTGACTCCAGCTCCCCCTAGTGGACGATAAAGCAGTAGACAGTGAGTGAGGATCCTGTCATGTTCTGACCGGAACTCCAATCTTGCAACAACAACCTATTGGCGCTACACTGCATATTGGAAAAAAAAAAGAGATGAAACCATCCAACCATTTGTTTCCTTTCCTTTGATTCACACGGAGCCACATTGTGAACTCTTTCATTTCAGGTGAACGATGCAACAAGTCCGCACGTCCTCGGAGAAGTTGACATGTTGGAATAACCTCTCAAAGTTAAAAGGCGGCGGACATTTCAAACTAAATAATCATCATCGCCGCCGCGTTTACACTTGACTGAGCAGCAAATATACAGCTTCGACACATCCGCTAATTAAAACCACTCAAGTAGCCAGTCGGCCGGGGTCTCGCAGGTGTACTGGTGTTCTTTCCAATTTGTTAATTACAGTACGTCTCCCCATCTCATTATCTACTGTCCACGAGCATGTGACCCGGAAATCAGTTGAGGTCCGTTACCACTGGGAATCATCCTGTCTGCAAGTGACATGGGTGAACCTTCCCCTACGGTGTCTTTTAAATGAGGAGTGCACCCTTAGAATGAAATTATTAAACAACAGCTCAAGACAGGGCGTGGTATGTTGTCACTGTATCACAGTTTAAGGACAATGTTAGGTCCAACATGTAGGAAATATGCAATGCCTTGTTCCAACTGGTTAAAACATTTTTTTTTTGGGAATGTCTTTATTAATTTCACGTTATACAACAAAACGCTGTTGGAGCAATTCTTCAAATGTTTTGGTCAGTTTAAACAAAGGACTGAGGTAAAAAAAAAATATATATATATATGCAAATCAGTAATGATTGTAACATTGTCTCTGACCTCCATTGTCTTCTTTGTTTTATTTATGGATCATTTTGTGACGTCACATTTTGAAAATGAGGATAAACACAGGGCAGAAAATCCACTGTTTCAAATTGCATTTTCTTTTGGGTTCTCTCGGGTTCACGCATCCTGAGTATAGCTGCTCATTTTAGTATGAAAGAGGCTTTAGAGACACATTTTCAATTTCAACCAATTCATTCATTATTTGTGATGTTTTCATAAATCACCGCTTTACAAATATGTTCCACAGACAGCCTGCATATAATAACATAATGTGGTTGCTATGCAACTGATACACTTCTCTGTAAACTGATGCTGACCCACATTTTCACTGGACACGTGTGTACACTCAGACTGTTGGCAAAATGTACATTTATTTCTTTTCTTTCTTTCCCTTTTGAAAAAGAGAGAGAGAGAGAACGAGCACTTCCATTGCCTGTCACCTGCTGTCAACAATGCTGAACTAGAAGACAGTTGACAGACACACATTGGTCAACCCAGCAGTAGATTTAAGGTCCAGTGTGTGAGAATTAGTGACATCTAATGGTGATACTGCAGACTGTAACAAATGGAGGACCTCTCCACTCCCCCCTCCCTTTCTAACCGTGTTGGGAAACGACTGTGGCCTTTGTGTACCAGAAAGGCTGTTGTTTCTCTTCTTTTGCTAGCTTCTCTGGCACTGAAACTAACACTTAAAGACCATTATATTCATATGTTTCTTTTGTGTATCTACATGCATGTATATAGTTAGTGCTGCGTGGTAGGACCAACATTTATATCACAGTATTTTTCAAATTATCAATAGTTTCACGGTATACAACCATATTTTTTCCTTGAGGGATGCAACTGCGTGTGTGTGTGTGCGCTCGAGCGCGTGGTCGAGTGAGAGAAAGGTACTTTTTTCTGTATTTGGACCCTGAGCAAAAGAACTAATCCAGCTGCTGCTCGCAGGAGAGGGAGTTCAATTCAATTCAATTTTGTTTGTATAGCGCCAAATCATAACGTACATTATCTCAAGGCACTGTACATAGACAACATCATGGAGCGCAGAGAAACCCAACAATTCACACAAGGAGCAAACACTAGGCATCAGTGGAGAGAGAAAAAAACTCCCTGATAGAACCAGACTCAAAGATGTGCAGCCATCTGCCTCGACCGGTTGGGGTGAAAGGAAAGTGTTGCCATCTTCATGCTGGGAGCATTTAAAAAAACAGGTGCTTGATGCGACGTATTTTCCAACGCGCGCTCTCTGTCCTCTGGTGCGAGGGCTATTTAGTTAGTTTACAAGGTATAGACCTGGAAAGATAACCTCAAATGACTTGTGTTGTGATCTGGCACGATATAGAAAATAGAAATTAAGACAGATTTAAATTGACATCACGTTCTATTGAAGAAGAGCTAAAACTAGAGATTGAGACCATTAACTCCTCAAGAAAATGTTGAAGCAGAAGCTATTTTTTTAGTTCTGACTGATTTATTTTTTCAATCAATGGAGTCGCCCCCTGGTGGCTATACCATTCTCATTTCCTGGTTGGCTTCAGGGGGAAACAACATGACAACCATTTTTTTCTATGGTGATGACCGAGTGACAAGGTCTTCCACTTCCTTCCTGTCCTCTCATGTATGTGCAGAACATACACTCCAGTTGTAGTGAGGGATGTGGTTGGTGGTCATTCCACCCGGGACAGTGAATCCGGTGTCCTTACATGCAAATACCTGTAGCTGTAAATGTCTTAAAATTGATAGATATGAAACGCACTGTTATCACGCACTAATAATATATCATGCCTAACAACCAATCAGATGGTTGGTTGGTTGTGCATGCATGCATAGGCAGGAAGCTGAAAGCACAGCTGGCCCTTTCTGCCCGAACAGTTTTGGTTCTTGTGCCATTTCCATCTACCATCTACAAATAAGCAGTTATGTTGCACACTAATGGTCTTTTCGACTTCCCAAGAAAAAAGGGAAAAGTGGTGCTTGCAGTTATGGCTGCCAATAGCTGGTCAAACACACAAAGCTCATGACTATTAGCAAGCACTGGTAATCATTAGTATCATGATTAGATCTTGCCATGTGAGTTTCTTGTCGTGAAATAGGAAATTTAATAACAGTTATGTAGCTGAATTCCCTACAGCTTGGTATAGAGGGAGATATAAATGAGATTAAACAAAGGAATCTAATTGTTTCAGTATGTTCAAAATTGAAAAATAACCTAAAAAAAATCTCTAATTTGTAGCTACAGTGCTTGACTCTGTGGTGTTCCCAATCTCTCTTTTCATCTCTGCACAAGTCTTCTTTGTGGTCCATGATTGTTGTAATTAAATTAATCTCCCGAGCTCTTCAGTGTCAGTGGAAACAAATGTTTAATTTGTGTAAAAGAAGATTTTCAGATTCGGATTCTGTCTCTTTAGTTCATGTTTTCATTGATCTTGTCATGACATTATCCAAACTGTCTATTTATTTCACTATTTTTCTTCATATGAACGGTTCCATTCGTTCTTGTTTTGATAGATTTGCACAGCTCATAAATGAAGTATAGTAATTTGAAGCTAAATGTGATGGAGCACGTGGTTGCTTCCAGCCATGATTGATCATTTTGAGAAACTAACCTTTGTGACAGTGGTGTCACTGTTGATGGCCTGGGGCACCAATCACTGGGGAGGAGTGTGGCAGCTCTGTCCCTCCTGAGGTTGACCAATGACAAAAATTTCAAATCACTCTTATTACCAGCTTGGCAGTTCCTTGTTTCCGTGGACAGTAATAGTGAAGGAGAAATCAATTTCTTCCAGATCTGCCACCCGGATGTGGCAGGAACAGCTATGTTAGTTTTAAGGAGGCAGCTGGCAAGCTGCGAGTTATTGCTTCTGCTCATTAAATTGACTCTCATGCCATATTGTAGTTTCTGCTACAAACTGCGATTACGTGAGAAGGACTGATTATCCGTCACCACTGTTTCGGCGTTGTCCACCTTGCCGTCATTATTATTTTGAAGTGTACAGCAAGTTAGCAGTTGGGATTCGACAACTATCAGCTCTCATCATCCATTAAATTGACTGAAAGTTTGTCCGGTGTGTGAGTAGAATGAACACTTGTTTTGTTATATCAGGACAGTATTCCAAAAACCAAATACATTTTAACACTGTGCTATTGTTATTACTAATGCCACACACACACACAGTATTTAATATGCTATCAATGCCTGTAATAAAATAGGCACATTTCCACCACACGGATTAGCACATGTTTTTCAACTGCAGGAAGTAGGCTCACACAACGGAACAGTGGATAGCACTGTTGCCTCACAGCAAGAAGGTCATTGGTCGAATCCCAGTTCATCCAAGGGCTTTTCTCTATAGAGTTTGCATGTTCTTCCCATGTGCATGTGGGTTCTCTCAGGGTTCTGTCCCGCAGTCCAAAAGCATACAGAGGTTGATTGGACACTGCAATCACCTCAATGTATTGAGCGAAGGTGTGAGTGTGAGAGTCTTCTGTATTTGATTGCCCTGTGATGGACTGGTGACCTGTCCAGGGTGTTATACTAATTTTGGATAAATTTGGCCCCCAAGGGGTCCCTGCTTGGGTGGTAGTACTTTATTTACAGGCATCTTCAGGGTGGAGCTTTCAGCATTGGACATACCTCATTCTACACCAGTCACTTATTTCAGCCTGTGAAATTCCCTCACATCAAAAACCCTGCAGTTCAGATTATTTTAATAACAATAACGACAATAATAATAATGGCTTTGATTTATAAAGCGCCTTTCGTGAAACCGCAAGGTCGCTGTACAAGTAGAAAAGAGACAAATTAGAACAAAGACACTAACAAACAAACAATCAGGTGGCAAAAAAACCTGCAGGAACAAGTGTCGCTTCAACACTGATTGTTGGTGCCTGGCGAATAGCCAGAGGGAGTGAGTGGTTGGAGCAGCGATCCACTGAAAGCCCTGTTGCCAAAGTTTTGGGATGGAGAGGAGACCGAGGTCAGCAGACCGCAGGTTCCGGGAGGGACGGTGCACGTGGAGGAAGTCAGAAAGATAATGTGGAGACTTTTAGCAGAGGAGGAGGAGCTTGTTGAGGAACAGCAGCAGCAATGTCGCACTGTTCCTCTGTCTCGCTCTCCCACCATGTCTGTGAATATTCAAAACATCCAACAGACAGATAGAACTTGTCATGGTCTCTGTATTTATCACTTTTACTGTGACGTACAGTAGCTTAGCTTAGCTTCACTGTGTTCTGAGTGTGTTTGCAGGACAGAAATTGTTTCATGGGGGTACATATTTTTTACATATTATTATTCATGTCGAATGAGTGAATAACTTTTTTCATTATGGCCACCAGGTGAACTAGAGTGAAGCAGCTTTTCGTGGCCTTAGGTTGTTCAACTCATCATAAAACTAATATTACCAATCTTCCCTTGTCTTTCACCACGGTGTCAATGCAGACAACAGTGGCCTCCATCGTGCCCTATCCTTCGAGTCATCTTCTCTTACACCAGGGGTGTCAAACTCAAATGACCTGGGGGCCAATGAGCATCTAGTCTGGTCAAGCGAGGGCCGACATCGAGGAAACTATTTAGTAGCCGGTGGGAAATATAAGATATTCATTATGATATTAGACAGAATTGCAAAGTAAAAAGTGCTTGTTTTGATATAAAATAATTTATGCATTTATGATGCACAAAAACGGAGCATTAAATAGAAAATTTAGCAAATAATGACAAGGATAACTGTAATTAAAACAGCTTAAATATATGTAATTGTATGTTGAGTGTAGTACATTTTAATAAAGCAATGATTACAACCAAATGTCTTATTACTATTCTAAAAATATTGCAGGCAAATACATTTATTCTTATATCCTGTCTCTATTCCATCACCTCGCACAGTGGTGGGCGGGCCGCATGTAATCATTTGGAGGGCCACATGTGGCCAGTTTGACACCCCTGTTTTACACCATCTGTCCTCATGTCCTCCTGGAAAACATCCATGAACCTTGTGGTCGTCTTCTTTTCCCCCTGTCCGGCAGCTCCAACTTCAACATCCTCCGTCCAATATAATCACTAACCCTCCTCTGCACATGACCAAACCAAAGTGGCCTATTTACCAGTATTTTATCAGGATTTATTATTCTACAAATATTCCACAAATAAAGAGGGAAGTCATGTTGGCAAGGTGGATATTTTGCTGTCAGTAATGTGTTTCTCAAAGTTCACACCGTCAGCAGAATAATCTTATGCAAAGTGTGTCGGTGTACAGGATAGCACTTCAATGGTAGGTGCCAATGCAAAAGTCAGACAAAGCACTTTGCTGAGTAGGAATTTGTTATTACTCAATTAGAAGTTGCTCAAAGTTTCTGTTCCTCTACCTACTGTCTTCTTTCTCTTGATTATCATCAACTTAAAAAAAAAATAGAGCTTTAAAACACAGCTTTAATCCCTGAATGGATCATAATAAAATCACTGCTTTAAAAACACTTTGTTCGCCCTCTTGCATTTTAGAAATGCAGTGGGAGTATTACTTTTAGATTAATTAAAAACACAGTCAGACCACCTTTGTCTGACTTTAAATTAAATAAAATGTGTTAGAGTACATGAGCAACAAAACAAAAAAGTAAAATAAGAGCCTCCTCATTCACTCCAGAAGTAGTCCACTTGCTTGGAGACATCCATTACTCTCATGGTTTCTTTTAAAGGGGTGATGGTGAATGAGTGGTAGAGAGAGTTGTCTTTCAACTGGAACATTGGGGGTTTGATTCCCTGCCTTGCCAGTCTATTATGTCATTGTGTCCCTACAAAATAATTGTAGAGTGAAATGAAAATAAACATATCTTATTTTTTGTGTATCTTATTTGAAGTGCCTCCCTTCAAGGACTGGTTTAGAGACTTGACAGATACTCTACCTTTGGAGATAATCATATTCATCCTGAATGACAAGCTGAGAGACTTTTTAAATTTTTTTGGCAACCTTTCATTTCTTATCTTGACAGAGAAACCAATTCAGACCCAGACACATGCACTAATTTGTCCAGTCTCTCAGGGTTTTTTTTTGGTTTGTTGTGGGATTCTTCGTGAAGAAAACATGCAATTGTGAAAGCTCCTTGTTGAATGAGATGCACAAATTTGAAACGTCTTTTAACTGGGTTCGATTCCCGGCTCCGAGCGTGTACATGCCGGGCAACTATGCGCAATCATTCTGGGAAGAGCTTAAGAAACTAAACATAGCTCATCAGCGTCTTCTGGCATACGGTTTTGGAACTGCAGAAAGAAAGACGTGCCCTCCTTCAAGCACTGCATGGCTCACATACTTGACAGATACTGTACATTTGGAGAGAACCAGATTCATCCTGAAAGACAAGCTGAGGAACTTTGTCAAGATGAAGATGTGTGGATGGGTGAAAACTGTTAAAGTACATAAATACATTTAAAATCCTACAGATCAAGAGGTACCTATAAGCATAAACCATTCAAAAGGCATGGGGAAATGTCTGTGCTCAAAGTAGAGCTCACACTTCAATCTTGTGACGATTTGTGCCCCATCCTCATTATATAACTCAAACAATGCCCAGGGGCCTCATTTGACCATTGTTGGTGTGAACATGGCCCCAGGATAAACACACACACACACATAAACACACACAGCGTGAATGAAATTGTTTTGCATCCATTCCTTGATGCTAATCTCACTTGAGGATTCTACTTTCTGAGAACAGTGATTCCCGGCTGCCAAAGTCGCTGCTTATTTTCATGTTTCAGTGCAGAAGGCAGCAGTCTCGGGAACACAGTCATTAACATGCTGTTCTATCACAATGCAACACCCCCACACACACACACACCCCACCCCCCCACACACCCTTCTTCCGGTCCTGCCTGCTTCCTCATTTCTCTTGTCCCGTCTCCTGACTGTGTCTTCCTGTCCCGCACTAACGGCACAATATAGACACCTCACTAGCTTTGACAAGGCTCGGGGGTGAGAAAAAAAGAAAAATGTGCTGGCACATGCAAGCTTAATGAGGTTTGTTTTCTATGTTGTTTGCCAATTCCCAAGCATACATAATGTGAATGTGACGCAATTTCATTTGTGTACTGTCAAATCAGAACATATAATATATTATCTCGAGGAAATTGGCAGAGCAATGTCAAGACTTTACTATATTATACAGAGAAGCCCACGAGTTCACACAATGAGCAAGCACTTGGCAGCAAGACAGAGGAAATCACAAACAAGCACTCTTTCTGTTACTGCTCCTCACAAACTGTTATTTTTGTCAATACAAAAAGTACAATCTGGGCATTTGTTAATCATCATACTACTACTATTATTACAATACATGTCATTTAGCAGACGCTTTTATCCAAAGCGACTTATTATTAGTGGTTTTAAAAAAAAATAATAATTTAAACACTTAACAATACAAGTACATTCATTAAAATGACTGTTTACTAACATGAATTCATGTTTTAACGAACCCCTTGTACTTCAGGTCTCTGAATTATTATTAATTCATATGCTATTCAAGGGTCTACACCGTTTCTGTGTAGTTGAACATTTGTTTCCCTTAAGCACAAAATAATAATTTCTTTTAAAGTCTATCAAGCATTACTTAAGCATTTTCTTTTATTAATACTCTGTGTGACCCTTATTGTAAAGTATAAAACATGCATCCCTGAGCCTTGACTCCATAAACAGCATTACTTTACTATAGCTGAGCATTTATTAACCACAAGTGAACCTTAATATAAAGTGGGAAAAATGTTCCACGTATATAATATCTGTGTGGTTGTTTAAAGCTCACAATAAAGCATTAATAAAGGTTAATGCTGGTTAATAAATGCTAGTATTTTTCAGTGCTCCCATTAACAGTTATTCCATTTGCTTTATACACTATAATAACATAATACTAGCTAAACATTAATCAACTGTTAGTAAATTCTTTTTACAGCAACATTAAACAACACGAATATAAAATATAAGTTGTCGAAGATATTTATAATAACACATAATGTACACAATGTACACACTGAAAGTGGCACGAAAAGGAGCAGCGGCACATATGTACTGCACAGTTTGATTGTGACAGAGTGAGGGAAACAATTATGACAAACGCATTATGCAAAATTACAGTGATGTGCATAATAATAACATGCTACGTATTTTGATAGATTGTGTATAATTTAATACATTCACCAGTATAGAGCTGTAATAGTGCCATTAATAATCACAGCAGAAATGCTATTAATAATACAACAGCTACTACTACTACCACTCATAATAATTGTGATGATCATGATAATATTCATCAAAATCTATCATATGATTAGCATTCTGTATAATCTGTAATATTTAAACACATTCAGTGTAACACACTCGTTTACCTTGTAACAGAAACACTGAAACAAACGTTGAACCCTGTATTCCCAAAAAACCTACTAAAAAAAAACCTCACTAAATTCATCCACAATAATCAGAAACCCACTGGCAGCTGTACCTCTGGAGTACACATCCCTAATTAATGACTTAATTAAAAACACTTATGGGATTATAAAAGGGGTCATTTTTGTCCCTATTCAATCAAACGTAGTCTATTTGAGTGCATGAGTGGTGCAAAGGATGTAGTTCAGCACTTCAGGCCCACATTCTGCAAAGAGGGTTTGTGTAATCTCATTTGCAACTTTGAGCAGATTTTTAAAGACCTGTATAATAACATTTTGGGAAGCAAAGTGGTGATTTCTTTTCTTTTTTTTTTTGACGGTGAAAAACCTCGTTTCTGGGGCCTTTTGGAGCATTTCCAGGACTAATTGTATCATCTTAAGGAAACATTTTTTAAACATCTTCAGCAATATTTGAAACATGTGTCCTTGGGCAAGACGCTTGACCCCACGTTGCTCCTGACTGCTGTTCCAGCAACATTGACTAGGTTTGAAAGACGTGTGATAGAAAGATGCATGATAGAAAAATGTACTGCGCATAGCAACGCTGTATAGAATGTGTGAGTCAATGGGTGAATGGCAAAGCTGTCATGTAAAGCAGCTTTGAGTGGTCATCAGGGCTAGAAAATCGTTATATAAATTCAGACCATTGATCCCACGCTCCCTCTGCCTCATCCACATGAGACATCTCTCTCTCTCACACACACTTTTCTTTCTTTCTCTCCCTCACTCGGGGAGCACAGTGCAGTCTGTTCTTTTTTTAAAAAAAACATTCTTACAATATCTTACATCTGACTTTGACTTACAAATGAACGCTGTGTACAAGAAAATACTGGGATATACAGTCTAAGTCAATACTGTCTATATGGGGACGCACTTTAAAAAAAAAAAAAAAGGCAAACTATTGTGACACAAATTAAATATTGAATTGGTAATGATTTCCAAGGGGTGTTTGACAAATTTAGATTTTAATCAACATTTTTATTATAATGAAGTAATTTGAGAAATTCACTCATTATGAATTTAATATTATTAATATATATATATATATGTATATATATATATATATAATACATGGATTTGACTAAATAATGTACACAAATGTCACAAAATAACATTTTATTAATTCTTAGCCAAATCAGATTAGATTAAATTAGATTACATCCAATTTGTCATTGCACATGTTACGGGTACAGGCAACAAAATGCACTTGTATTTAACCAGGAGTACAACGGCAGTGGTTGTGGAATTAATTAAATGACATAAAGTGCGTGGCAATAATGGTAACAGGTATGATATTTACAAATTTAAATATTTACGGATGCTTCATGGAAGTTGTGCAATTGTTTAATGAGGTGCTGTTTTAAAGTCCAATGTAGGTTTATTTAGTCCATGGGGGATGTGTAGAGGATGTGGTGTGTGTGTGTGGACACGGGTTGTCGGGGGGGAGAGTAATTTGTGTTACAGCAGAATTTGACAATATTTATAGTCAATTTCATTGTTTCTAACACACATAAATCATTTGTTTAACATGTAAGTAGTTTTATTTTAGAGTGTATTGTCACTCTCACTCTTTGAGAAGCGCAAGTATCTCATGAGTCCAGAGAAAAAAAAACAACTGTGTGCAGCTTGATATCACCATATATCTTATGGTGTTATGATATTAAGTGCTATAAAAATTGGTCTGGTCCATCTAAGCCAGTGCTTATATAAGTGTATTATGGTTTGCGTCACTGACAGTTCTCAAAAGTCAGATTAAGCATCTTGTAGCTGAAGAGAATCCATGATCATCTGTACCTCATGGGACGAGTGAGGGGGGGAGGAATAAGTTTTCTACATGTGAAGCAAGACAAGTCACTTTGTTTTTATCTGTTCAATGTCGTTGCCCCGGCCGGGCCTCTCATTGGCTAATCAATGAAAACCCAAGAGGGCTCATCAGGCACCAAGGAATGTCAGCCAAAAGCCTTTGATCCGCTGACCTTCATACGCTGATGCTCCAGCAAAAAATACCATAGAGAGTGATCCGTGTTTGCATGCTTTTAATGGGCCTCAAAGGGCCATGTTGACAGTCCTTTGGTTTCCAGAGGGTCAAGTTCTGGAACTGTTCAGAAGAAAAATAGGCTTCATATGTTTCTTCTGACATCTCCCCAAACACCATCATAAGCACGACAGTAAACTAAGAGGCTTATTAGTAAGACACGATTAAGTGATTACTTGTTATACAGTAAAAAAAAAATGCTGATGATGCTGGAAACGGGTTAAATATGGAAACATCAAACTCTTAATTCCTTCAAGTGAGGCAGCTATACGACATTCGAGTAACCTTTGCAGAGAGAGAGAGATGTAACGAAACCCACAGCTGTTTTTTTTTTTTGTTTTTTTTTAAACAAGTTGACAAAATTAAGAGATTAATCTCAACACAGTGACTGCAAAACATGTTTGTTGACAAGAGGCCGTGCGTGTACGTGTGTGTGTGTGTGTGCTGCAGTGGCACTCGGGCTAGGACTGAGAAACTGATTTGGCTCTCTGAGGCGACCATTTATCTTAATCTGGGGTGACCTAAATCCCTGACATCTCCTGCTGTACAGTCTCTCCCTTTAAAACAGAATTTCACACTCCGTCCTCCCATGTACCATCCCTCTCTTAACCATAATTGATGACTGTAACCTTTTAATGGTCCGCGATATTCATCCGCAGAGAGGCACCCTCCATGTTGTCCACGGGCAAGCAACACAATCGAGCACGGCGTTGCCGCTGCATGACAATGAAGAGGGGAGCTGTGAGACAAGGCTTATTCAAGCATGTTGCAAAAGGGTAATCTATAATCAGAGAGCAAGTCTGACATCCTGACACTGTGGGCAGATCTGCAGGATAAATCAGAGAAATGAGGACAGTAGCGACATTTCATGGCACTGTATTTTCTTTTATTTTTGTTGAATTGTGCACATGATGGAGCAGAATCACATCGAACCAATGAACTAACGCTGTCAATAAACACTGGCAAGAGATTAAATCTTGCACTTCTGAAAAATTAATTTTTGCCATATTTTCATCTGCACACAAGGTGCAAACACATCTCTAGTACATGCTTGTTACTGTAATTATATAATATAACAATATGGCTCACAAAAAAGTGTGTGCACAATGAAGGTCCGGCATTGAAAGTATGACAGATCCACCAGATCGAGGGCTGAGGTACCTCTGAGCAAGGTACTCATTGTTCATTGTTAATTCGACAGTCTTGATTGACTCTAGGGGGCGACATACTTGTGATAGATAAATGGGAGGAATCCTCCGTAAAAATCGCTGCCAAATCAAATATGCAGATCGTCTGCTGTGGCGACTCCTAGAGAGGGAGAGGCTGAAAAAAAAAAAAAAAGTGCTTCATATTATAAAACATAAGTAAAATCAACTTTGATAAAAAAAAGTTACTAATGACAGAAGTAATCTAAATATTAAATTCACAATAATGTAATGAGTAAGACAGGCTAATAAGGGGAAAACAGATGGAGATTAAATAGGTCTTGAGGCTATTCTCATTATGGTTGCTTTTGTTTATGAAAATAATAATAATTGAAAATTTTTTTTACTGCAATTTAATTAACTGTTCATTTTCATTGTCTTATATTTTGAGGTATGTGTGAGCGGAGCTATATTATTGGCAGGGTATGACCTCTGCAGTTGGATGCAGGGGAAAAAATGAATATATACACAAATGCTAAGGCTAAAGCCTTGCCTTAGTTCCGGCTGAGAACACCAAACAATCTTAACTTAACTTTAAAACAATTATGCACTTATACAACATACTTATGGGCAGTATATTCAGTTTATGTCGATAAATCCTGCTTAACGTTACACACTGGACCTTTAAGCTATTATTCTTTGATCAATTATTAATCACACATGGCTTATTTGTCTTCATTACATCTCTGCTATCAATATTACCTGACAGTCAACTTGTATTGCAAAATTGAAGACGTGTTAACACGATGAAAAAAGAAAAGCCCAGCAAATCAATGAATCAGCCATTGCTATATGTACTGTATGTACTGTAATGCATGTTTCCCCACATGGCTTTTACTAAAGCTTGTATTGATTACTAGCATAATAAAGTAACTTGGTGTTTTAATAAAATGATTAAATGGTGGATGTTAAATGTGATCCAGCAGGAAGTTCCCTGGTGTGTAACCCTGGTGTGACATCAGCTACACCACAAAACCCATATTATAGACTATTTTCTCGGACATAAACAAGAGATGCTTTAAAGTTGGACAAAGCAAATGGCCATGGGGATAGGAATTGGGCTTGTAACCAGAGTTGCCAGTTTGATATCCCGGGACGGGAGCAATTGTGATCCCCATTGTGCTCTGGGCGCAGAAAAGTGCTGCCCACTTCTCCTACACCTGGCTTGTGTGTGTTCACTACTGGTGTGTAATAAGGATGGGTTAAATAGAGGTCAAATTCACTAATCACTAATTGGTATGTGTGCAAAAATTACTAATTCTAATACTAATTCTAATTCTCACTGAATACCAAGCCTTTTCCTCCAGGTTCCTATATTGTTTCATGATTGTTGATAGATCAGAGGTTCCCAAAGACCTAGTTAGGGACCCACAGATGGGGTGCGGGTTTTTTCATGCATTGCAGAACTTGTAGAACATATAGAACCATACCACAATACCACCTAGTGTCTATGCTGAATTAAGATTGATGGATAGATGTATTTTATTGATTCCAAATGTTGTGTTACAGCAGCACATTTTCTAAAATAATAGAAGAATAAATAGAAGAAAAAATGAGATGAGAGCAAAACATGAAAATAATGTAAATAAAACAAAATTATCAAATAAAAATGTCAAAGAAGGAAAGTAGAAAGTAGGACATATTAGAATAAAATTATTAGTATTATAATAAAATAAAGTAACAAAATGTAAGGCCCTACGCCACAGCTATACGAGGAAAATTAAAAAAAAAAAATCAATCAGAAAAACAAAGAAAATCAAGAATGAATAGTGCAATTGTGCAGTTTGATGAAAGTTATGGATGAATAAGTTGTTAAGAAGTTTTAAGCATTGAGGCATCTCCATATAAGTAGCAGTATATGGCAGTAGTGTTTACCCTCCACCTTATATGTCTTGATGTTGATACTGTAAGGAAATTGTTCATTATCTTGTTTTGGGCAATTAGTTTTTTTGTTGCGGTAAAATCCATGCTTGTGCAGCTCAGACTCTGTCAAACATCATGTGGCCGCATGACAGTGTCACTCCATTTATTATTTAATGGGTCATGGTGAACGGAGAATGTGTGACTTTACACTTAAACTCTACATTGAATAATTTAGTTACTTATAAATCATTGTCTTTTGCTCTTCTAAATAAAGATGACAGGCCCGGGAGACCTGTCCAGCCTCTGTGAAATAAAAGTGTGTAGGTCAGCTGCTCTTGTGTCCTCTCACTTTCTTGGTCTTGTTTCCTAAGTTAAGGACTTCTTAACATTGCAGTTTTTTTCTTGTACCATATGCCCTTTGATAAACTTTCCTTGTGCAAACTGTTATCCATCACTTCATTCATTTTTTACCGCTCTATCCTCCACATGAGGGTTTTGGTGGTTTGAACCAATCCCAGCTGATATAGGGCGAAAGGTGCGGCACACCCACGTCACCAGTCCATCGCATGGCCAACACATGGAGACAAATATCAATTCATTAACTAAATTGACTAAATGGTCAATTTAGTGCAGGGGTGTCAAACTCAATCACAAAGGGGGCCAAAATGAAAAGCTGTGTCCAAGTTGAGGGCCAGGCGAGGTTAAAATAATGAAAAATTCAAAACAAACCAATATTATAGATTAAATTAAAAACACTGCAGAGATCAAAGTTCTTCAAACTTTTCAAAATGTTCATCTCAGATTTTTTTGTTTTTGGTTTGCATTTATTCTACTCTCACTCTCTCACCTCACACATGAGCAGATCCATCTCTTCAGCAGAGAATCATTTGATCCTCCTGCCATTTCAATATCAATGCACCACACACCTGGCCTTTATAAGGGAATAATAAACAGAAATCTGATTGGCTCAATTTATGAATAATTCAATCATTAAAAATGATTGAACAACATGGACCAATTGTAGTGTGGACCCCCCGATCTAGAGTCTCTAATTGGCCTAAACTGTATGTTTTGCTCGCCACTTGACCACCACATTTGGAAGTTTTGTACATTTGTGGATTTTTTCAGTGATTAAAATCTACTCTACATACATCTCAATTGGTTTTCCCTTTCAATAAAGTGGAATAAGCATCAGTCCTGCACCCGCAACATGCCTACAATCTCAACAAGAAACTTACTGTGCCCAAAAGGAAGTGTTTTCTGGCAGGACATAAAACCCTCAACAGCTGAGATCACTGGCTGATCCTTTGGGAAATTCCATCTTAATTAGATGCAAGTTTACCAGGCCACTAACTAATGTTTTTTTCCAGCTAGATAAGTTTCTCCAACCCATCTGGACTAATTTAAGTAGGCTAAATTAACACATCCAGCTGTTAATAGTGTTGACTATAGTGTTTCTTACAACCATGCAACCCCACCTCAGCATGGCAGCTTGCCACAGTGCTCATTTTATTTCATCATTGAAGGTAAAGCAAGGGTAGGTGACATATTAATAAAATTCACAATAATGACTGGCATTTTTAGCTTATATGGTAATATTTAACTTATATCATAAATCTAAATTATTTATAAAAATATATTTTTTATCAAAAATGTGCCTCGGATATGTTTTTTTTGGGACTTCCACTTCTGGCTCATGGCAGGGGTCATGGGATCCACTGAGCATCTTTTTTGGTTAGAATTTTTTTGAATTATGACAATTTCCATTATGGTATAGCAATAATATACCAATAACATTTAGTGATGAGATTTCACCAAATTACTACTAATTTTCAGTTGGCAAAGGATTTTATCATTGATGAGCCAAACAATTTTATCATTACTTTGTAGCTAGCTTATGTAGCACTTTTTTTCCAAATATTTGGCATTTTCAGCATTAAATGAAATTATCAGAGAGATTGAGACTTCAACAACAGCTGTAGGCTCTGCTCTAGCTCTGGGGAAATCTGTGCTGTGACAGGAGACCAATCACAGCCCAGTTCAGAGAGAAAGCTCTACTATTGGGCTCCAATAGCTGGTGTCACACAGCCAAAGTAAAGCCCTCTGGCAGGAAACCGTGCTATTCACCTCTATAGACATATACTGTACGCCAACACATAAATCAGGTAATATGTCAGACAATTCATCTCTTCATTGGCGGCTTTCGTCATAAAAATGAAGATGGTGGACAGATGTTGTACCAAACCAGTTAGGGACAGGCTGACAGGGATGTGAAGGAGACGGTGGAGGTGAATCGCTGCTATAAAATGTGCTAAGAGTGAGCAGAAGAAGTGATTGGACCCCACAAGTGATGAATTTTGTTGTCAACTCTTAGTTAATCATGGACTCAGACTAGATTTGTCAAGAGGTAGTCTGAACAGCAATGAAAACTCAACAATTATTTATATTACACTGCCCTTTGCTAGTTTTTGTTTTGCTACATTATGCTAACATGACAATTACCCTTCCAGTGACAATAACGCTAATTTTAGTTGGTAAAGTCCAGAGATTAATATTTGTCACAAAGCCAGATTGCATCCATTTGTGACAAAAGAAAAATAGTCTAAAAGAGAGACAAGAAGTCCAACAAAGGCAGACTTTTTCAGAAATGGAGAGTTTGCCAGGGGTTATCTGGTGCTTGTGAAGTGAGTCCATCTGTTGATCTGCTGAAATGTTGCTACTATAGCTCCTGTTTCCTGTCAGAAGTAAAGTTCAAGATGCAAAGCAACGAGCAACCCCATGTCAGAGCAATACAAACAGGGTATTACAGTAGAAGATGTTTCTATGGAGTAAATCACACAATTCTCTGTGAATTAAAGGGGCTGAGGCTATGGTTACAGGATGTACTTCTTTTTCTATAGGCGACGGTCGCTCAGTGGTAGACCAAGTTGTCTTTCAGCTGAATGTGCAGTATACAGTTCATGTCACATATGTAATATTCTGTTCTTTTTTTGTGCAGATTTTTCCCCTCAATTTGTTTACCTTCAACTGTTTTGCATAAACTGAACATCTGTTTTTTGGGGGGTTTATTTGTAATTTTCTCTGATTTTGAAAATTAATAAACAGATTGTGGAACAATGAAGTGATTTTTGAGGAGGATGAATTGCAGTCTATTTATCACAGTGATGCAACATGTGGCATGGACACAATTAAAAGTAAATTGCTGGCTAGATTTGAAGACATTGCTGAAAAGAATCTTGTAAAAACCAAAATTACAGTTATAAATTCAAATCAAGAGAGATTACTGTGCTAATTCTTACATTATAACAAACTTGTGCGAAAGTCAGAGGTTGAGTTGCAGAAACAGGATCACTGGAACTTGGCAGATTTAACAATGAGGAAATAAGTTGTGTAAATTGAGTTGAGAATGGGTCATTCGCTCTTCTTCATTGCTTTAATTATGATGAATTAAGAATACTTATACTGCATGAAATGTCTCTTCAATATCTTGAATTGTTCCAGTGCACTTATGATGACACAATGGAATGGTTATTGAAAATGTGGACCATAAATTGTCTAATTAGCAATTTAAAGCTTGGGACAAAGACAAGGAAGGTTGATATTTTAATAATATTTGTAAAGTATGGTTAACTATCATTATAATGGTGTCTTGCAAACATGTAGGATTTGTTAGTAATTTGTATATTTACTCACTTGTTATGCGTTCTATTAAAGGAACACCAAGAAATGTACCGTATTGCATTAAAATATGACCAGAATATTTAACAAGAGATTACATTTTTAACATTTTTTGTCATATCTGTCATTTTGTTAAAAATCTGTACATTTTGTCAAAATGAAAAAGTAAAAAAAAAACAATCTAATTATTACCAAATTATATTTTTTTCTTTTTAAACGTTTTGATGTTTATGCAATTCATCAGGTCTTTTTGAAGTTGTTTTGTTTGCCTAACATTTACCCATGAAGGACACATTAAATGTGATTGTATACTTCAGTGAAGTTTTGTTTAAGATTTAAATTTCCGCTTGTCGCAAACTTTTTATGTAATGGTTTGGTTGTTTTTGTTCCACCCACCTCCACCACATAACACAGCTCTCATCACTTTGACACCCTGGTTGCCAAAAGACAGCAGCCTCAGCTATGGATCAGCCAATTGCCAAATGTTATTGAACCTATAAGATGTCCCTCTCAAAACTGTGTTGACCAGAGGAGGAGAAAAACATCATTCAGCAGTGGAGATGCATGAATATAAAGGCAGCTGGAAGTGGGGAGGAATGGTATTTTGCATGCACAAACACTGTAGTAACAAGTCTACAGTAAAAAAAACAACAACAGTTAATTAACAGTATGCAACTGATACTGTGAAACAAATATGACAAAAGTGCCATTTATAGTAAAAATAGCAGTGCTCTTGAAATCCTAACTTTGGGGTATGTGAGGTTGCTCTGAGTCTCCAAGTTGACATGGGCCTTCCCATGTAAGGAGTAAGCCATGACCTCAGAAATTCGAACTTCTGACAACAAATGAAAGGCAGCATAAGTGCAGGTCCTTGTTTCTGCGTTGCGGGAACTTCCTGTTGCTGTCCAGTGTTTCGAGTACCAGTACCACTAATGGCTGCAGTTTTACACATTTTACTTGTAGCTCATTTAAATGTAACACTGAAACTTTTGAAACTCCACGTTGAAAACACCACAAAAGAAACTAATAATAAAAAATAATCTTCAAATTTGCCTAGCAATGAAGCCCCTGTGTTTCCACCATGGATCAGGTAATTGGAGCAACCTTGTGTCAACACTATTCCTATGAATAAAGTACGATAAAGTTGAAGCACATGTGAGTGCAAGTGAGATACAATTCAGATAGATTCCCAGTGGGATTTCAGCATGGTTGCATGAACATGACAAATAAGATGTTCAAACCTCAGATTGTCACATCTCCAGCCAGATGTGTTGACAGAGCAACAAAGAAATTCACAATTTTAATCTGAGACAATTGTGCAGGAAGGTGTGAGCAGAGAGGTGTTAACTTTCAGCTCCAGTGGGGCTCAGGCACATTTGGCTGCAGCAGAGATACTGCTTATCACATTGTGTAGGGGCAGCTCCACAGTTTTAGTGCCTGAAAAAAACATTTTGCTACCTGTGTTTGGCAAAAGCTTGAAAGCTCAAAAAAGCTGGAACTTTCTCTGTGTGAAGATCCCCCATTTTAAAAATGTAGCCATTGACAGGGCAGGTTACCTGGTTGATCCAGTATCTTATGCTTGTCTCACATGGCCAGTACATTTTAATCTGCAAATAGCTCATTAATGGACAGATCACTTTTTTGTCTGACTAGCACATAGAATAGAATGTAATAAAACTTCCCGAGGGGGAAATTCAAGTCCAGCCTGTTGTTAATGTGAACCCCCAAGAACTTGTAGGAGTCCACTATATCTACCTCCTCCCCCTGGATGGTAATGGGGGTTGGAGGCTTCCTGTTCCTCGGGAAGTTCATCACCAGATCTCTTGTTTTTGCGATGTTGAGCTTTAGGTGGTTCTCCTCCGACCAGTGGACAAAGCTCTCTACCACACCTCTATACTCCTCCTCATTGTCCTCGCTGATGCAGCCGACAATAAATGAGTCCTCTGAGAACTTCTGGAGATGGCACTTTCCAGAGTTGTGTCTGAAGTCGGAGGTGTAGATGGTGAAGTGGAGCGGAGACAGCACTGTTCCCTGGGTTCCTCCAGTACTTCCTGTCACCGTATTGGACCATGTGGACTGCAGTCTGACGTACTGTGGCCTGCCAGATAAGTAGTTCCTTATCCAGGCCACCATGTTGTGGTCCACCTGCATGGCATGGAGCTTCACTGCTAGCAGGAAGGGCCGGATGGTGTCAAATGCACTGAGGAAGTCGAAGAACATCACTCTCACTGTGCTCCCTTACTCCTCCAAGTGTGAGCCAGCAGTATGCAGCATGAAGTTGATGGCTTGGGCTGTTTAGGGGGACCTGTCCAGCCAACCTCCTGGTGGTGTGGACTGAGTCAAACCTGTTAAAATGTAGGTTTAGCTCATTATCCAGAACATGGCTGGCCTCCACAGCTGAACCAGTTTTTTAGTCCTGTGATCTCCTTCATCCCCCTCCACACCTCACTGGTGTTGTTTTGCTGAAGCTTGCTCTCCAGCCTCCCTTATCTGCTCTTGGCCCTTTTCAACTCTTTCTTCAGCACCATCTGGATTGACCTCACCTCCTCCCTATTTCCTGACATGGATGCCATCTTTTTCCTATTAATGTCCTTGTCAAGCAGCTCTATATCTGGAGTACACGTTCTCTCCCCCACATTCACATGTTTGGCATTACACCATTTGGAGTTCACAAAGACAGCAAGACCTTGTGACATACACCAACTATGATGCAACCTGGACACATCCTCAGTGATGTTACCTGGAGTCCTTGAGTGTTTCGAACATCATACACTCTTAGGCAGGTGACTCAGCCGGGGTTGATCAAGACCCGGCTTGTGTCCAGGTAGTGCTACCCCACCCACTTATCTCCTCTCCTGATCCATAGCCACCTTCAAGCAATTTCTGCTCCGTCAGTGGGCTCCTTAATGGCCCTTTGCCTTCTGACTGCAGTGATGCCCAGCATGTTATAGGCCCTGCAGAGGGACTGCAAATCCTCTGCATCCCACCTCAATGGGCTGGCATCTGGCACTCCTCCACCAGCACAGCATATTGGCCTTGTCAATGCGGTCCTCCCAGGGGACAGTGAGCTCCAGGAGAACAATCTGCTTAGATGTAGCTGAGGTGAGGACCAAATCCGGCCTGAGAGTTGTTGTGGCAGCATTTTCTGGGAACTTCAGTTGTTTCCCCAGGTCAACTCTGAGCTCCCAATCTTGTGCCGTTGCCAGGAGGCCAGAGGAGGTGGTTCTGGTTCCAACTGGTGGCTTCTTCCTGGCCCTCACAAAAGCAATACTCTTCGTTACTGGGCAACGGCGCTTGCATTTGTCAATTCCACTGCAGATGGAATTGACAAATTCCATCTGCTGTTCACTGTCCTCGCTCCCAAATGGTGGAACGATCTCCCCATCGACATCCGGACAGCTGAAAGCCTCCACATCTTCCGACGCCGACTAAAAACAAATTTCTTCCGACTCTACCTCGACTAAGACGACAATAAAAAAAAAAAAAACTTGTATTGCACTTATGACTAGCACTTCATAGTTTGTTCTACTTGAAGCTCTTACTTACTTCTAGCTCTTATTTGTACCCAAATGTTTAAATGCACTTTTGTAAGTCGCTTTGGATAAAAGCGTCTGCTAAATGACATGTAATTTACATGTCATTTCACTTTTCATTTACATGTCATTTAACACCATGTAAAGATGGTGTTCGCTATAGCCCTCAAGACTTGGTCATGACGCCAGCAGTAGCGCCCGGTAACCCCCCCCTTAGTCTTTTTTACAACACAATCCAACAATACCAAACTCAGAAACAGGACTTCTAATGCTTTGCTTCCATCATGGTACTGTTTGGTATAGTACAGTACGGTTAGGAATGGTAAATGCTTGCATTTCGACTGAGAACAGTACCTTTACTAGGTAGGCGGGATCTGGGCCTAGCCACGTCAGCAGTGACAACGCATTGAATGTGACACAACAGACAACAAAAAAGTACATCCAGCAACTCTTTCTTTTCCCACTTGGTTTGTGGCTGTTTGTCTCAGTAAGACAGGCTTTGTATAAGCTGTGGGCGTTGAAGAGAAAGACGGTGGAATAAACCAGGAAAGTCTGTCACCTAATCAGCTGATTGTTGTGGGTGGAGCTGGTCTAACTTGAGCTAGAAACTCCAGAAAAACCTTTGTCACTTTGTTTGCTTCCTTATTGAAGTGAGAGGGGGTGGGTGGGGTGTTTATGTATGTTGTAGTTCTTTTTGTGCATGGACCCATCCGTCCATCCATCTATTTTCTACCACTTTATCCTCCTCATGAGGGTTGCGGCGGTGCTGTGCCAATCTCAGCTGACATAGGGCAATATAGGCAGAGTACAACCTGGGCAGTTTGCAAGTGTGACATGGGCCCAAAGCCAGAAATTGTATAGTGCCAATGCAGGCGGTGCAGACCTGCTCAGGCTCTGACAAAGGTGCCATTCACCCTGTTGTTTGAAGGTTGAAATCTTACATTGTGTCACTTTAAGTGGCTAAAGAAAAAAAAAAAATGCCATAGACAAATCTAATAGCATGGCCATATCACTTTTATTGGTCTGTGATGCATGTGTGAAAGAAAAATAGAAAAGAAAAAAAGAAAAAAAGCAGGTATTTTCTTTTTATTTATTTAACTTATTGAATTCATTTATAACTATATTATTACCATTTAAAAAAAGTAACTCCATTCTCATAGAATTCTAAATCTTAAAAAAAAATCCATGTATTGATTTCCGACTTTTGTTTTGCCTCTGCACTGCCAACAGAAGTCACAGTGTGCAGTAACAGAAAAAGTGATTATAATGCCCATTAAACACAATAATTAGCGGCATGATAGTCATATTAGGAAAACTGCAATGCTTGTGCTGTTCAACATGATGAATTGCAACATTCAAGGCACCAATATGTTCATGTATGCAAGGAGATTTTAATGAGTGCTTCAGATAATGAAAAGCCACTATTGGCATGCTATTCAGACAAAGGATTATCAATAATGATAATACACTATATATAATATGAGTTGGACATACCTAGAGGCACACACAGTAGTCACATACTGAATTATTGTGATGTTCAAGGTGATGGATGAGTGTGTGTAGCAACAATCAGTTCTGGCAACTCACGTCTAAGGGGTAGCTATCTATTGATTTTTTTCTTCTTTTAAACATTGTTTTTTTTCCAAATACCTAACTAATATAGTACAATATCAGTTAATTTGCAATAGCAAATAAGTTGCATGTGAGATTTGAAATGCTAATCCAATTGTCTATATGCACGGGGCATCACTTAAAACATTTGCTAAAATATAAGCAGGCTCCTTAACTTCTAGTCAGTTGACATTAATAAAAAACTTTGAAGTTTTAAGGTAATGCTAGTGATTAAAATTGTAAAAATTGATCGAAACATGTACATTGTCACAATAGTTGTTAGAGTAGTTAGCCCTGAGGGACCAGGGAACCTGGCTTGGCTTAAGCCAGTCCCTCTGGGCTTAAATGAAAAAGGCATTGAAATTTAAGCGTGGTGAGGAGACAACACAGAACAAAAGATCGAGGGTTTGTGTCCCTTTGTTGCCATCTGTTTGGGCAGCCCATGACCAAGAGCAAAGGATTTGGGCTTGTAAAAGGATGGTTCACCTGCTGAATACGTCAAGGGCTGGGGTAATCCCCCATTCACACAATCCCCCATTACCTGTATGTGTCCAATAATGTTGTGTGATAAGGATGGGTTAAATGTAGAGGTCAAATTCACTATTACTCATGAGTGAAACTCATCGGGAATAGAAGAGGGCATTTGATATTGTCACATTGGTGGGTATCGAGCAACTGTTGTGTTGTTGACATCCGCTACGAGTGTGTGGTTTGTTTTAACTTATGAGGGTAACTCAACAAGCAAGTCCGACATTTTTAAGGAACAACAAAGGATGACGAGGGTGAAGAAAAGTAAAAGAAGATGTTTTAACACATCACTTGGTGCAGATTCGTGACTGGCTTGTTTATGAAGTTAGTACAGAAGAAATGTACTGTTGTGACTGTCATATGTATGGTAAAAGCAAAGTCAAATCAATCCATTTGTAATCGGGACAAAAAACATAAAGTTAGAGGCAAGCCACTTACACCCCTTAAGCTGTATGTTCGGGAAGACTGCCCTCCCAGAGGAGACAGCTGTGGTCAAGGTGCTGGCATGAATGAAAATAGCGCACTTCTCTGACTGTGTGTGGATGTGTGAGTAACTCTAAAGCACTATAATTCGTATTCTGAACAAGTTCAAGAACCATGCTTATGCATTTCCAGTGCTGTTCACCTTTATTTAAGGCACACAAAAATTTGGCTTTAAAAATTTAGAAAGCCACTGTGGCAGGTGGATTTCAAAATCCCAAAAAGTTAACTTTGGGTCCTGGCAAAATGTTTGGAAAGCAAAATTGTCCAAAATCAACTAAAAGTCGAAATCCCCCTGCCAACTTTATCTGTGCATACCAGTTGTTTCTTGCTCTGGACAATAGCTTTTAAAAAATATTATCAACACCACTTAATGTTGATCTCAATCTCAATGCATTAAAATTATATATATATGTATATAGAGTCATATACATACAAAATACATTAAGCTAGAATTGCTTTTACAGCACTAGCTTGTATTAGAATTTCAGTTGGAGAAAATTGGAAATCAACACATTCACCCAAAGTATGTGGTTGAAAGAACTGATGCAAGAAGAAATAAAATACTTTCTCAGAAGGTCAAAGACAGATTATTCTCTGTCTGGGACCATGTTTTCATGGTTGGACTCAAAACTATGTAATGCTTTCACTGGCGTATGTGGCGATATTGTGCGCACTCTTCATCTCTGCCATTGAAACTGAAAGCGGAATTGGAGGTTATGACCTACTGTTGAATGTGTGTCTCGTTTTGAAGGAACTTTTCTTTGATCCATACACAATGTGATGTGGTCATATATATACACTGCTCAAAAAAATAAAGGGAACACTTAAAGAACACAATGTAACTCCAAGTCAATCACACTTCTGTGAAATTAAACTGTCCACTTTGGAAGCAACGCTGATTGACAATCAATTTCACATGCTGTTGTGCAAATGGAATAGACAAAAGGTGGAAATTATAGGCAATTAACAAGACACCTCCAATAAAGGAGTGGTTCTGCAGGTGGTGACCACAGACCACTTCTCAGTTCCTATGCTTTCTGGCTGATGTTTTGGTTACTTTTGAATGCTGGCGGTGATTTCACTCTAGTGGTAGTATGAGACGGAGTCTAGAACCCACACAAGTGGCTCAGGTAGTGCAGCTCATCCAGGATGGCACATCATTGCGAGCTGTGGCAAGAAGGTTTGCTGTGTCTGTCAGCGTAGTGTCCAGAACATGGAGGCGCTACCAGGAGACAGGCCAGTATATCAGGAAACGTGGAGGAGGCCGTAGGAGGGCAACAACCCAGCAGCAGGACTGCTACCACCGCCTTTGTGCAAGGAGGAACAGGAGGAGCACTGCCAGAGCCCTGCAAAATGACCTCCAGCAGGCCACAAATGTGCATGTGTCTGCTCAAACGGTCAGAAACTGACTCCATGAGGGTGGTATGAGGGCCCGACATCCACAGGTGGGGGTTATGCTTACAGCCCAACACCGTGCAGGATGTTTGGCATTCGCCAGAGATCACCAAGATCACCAAGAACTCTTCACAGATGAAAGCAGGTTCACACTGAGCATGTGACAGACGTGACAGAGTCTGGAGACGCCGTGGAGAACGTTCTGCTGCCTGCAACATCCTCCAGCATGACCGGTTTGGCAGTGGGTCAGTAATGGTGTGGGTTGGCATTTCTTTGGGGGGCCGAGCCCAGAGGTAGTCTGACTGCCATTAGGTGCCATGAGATCCTCAGACCCCTTGTGAGACCATATGCTGGTGCGGTTGGCCCTGGGTTCTTCCTAATGCAAGACAATGCTAGACCTCATGTGGCTGGAGTGTGTCAGCAGTTCCTGCAAGACGAAGGCATTGATGTTATGGACTGGCCCGCCCGTTCCCCAGACCTGAATCCAATTGAGCACATCTGGGACATCATGTCTCGCTCCATCCACCAACGCCACATTGCACCACAGACTGTCCAGGAGTTGGCGGATGCTTTACTCCAGGTCTGGGAGGAGATCCCTCAGGAGACCATCCGCCACCTCATCAGGAGCATGCCCAGGCGTTGTAGGAAGGTCATACAGGCACGTGGAGGCCACACACACTACTGAGCCTCATTTTGACTTGTTTTAAGGACATTACATCAAAGTTGGATCAGCCTGTAGTGTGTTTTTCCACTTTCATTTTGAGTGTGACTCCAAATCCAGACCTCTATGGGTTGATACATTTGATTTCCATTGATCATTTTTGTGTGATTTTGTTGTCAGCACATTCAACTATGTAAAGAACAGTGTTAGTGTTCCCTTTATATTTTTGAGCAGTATATATATATATATATATATATATATATATATACATACATACATGTAAATAGGCTTGAATAGGACACAAGTTGAAACATTTGTTGCAGCATTGGAGCTGGATAAAGTGTCAATGGCTGGTTGTGTTATGCAAGTTGCCTCATGCACTGTACCTTGTGACTTAGAGCTCAGGAAGTCATGTGACTCAGTTTGCTCACAGCTTAATGTTGGCTGGAAAAGCTTCCGAAAAAATGAAGGGCACCTCTGCCTGTTTCAAGTTTTAAGAGTTCACTTTCACAAGAGCACACTTTAAATCCCATGAGATTGAGCAACACAAATCACAGAAACTGGCAGTCTGATGCTTACAAACCTCGACCTATAGAAATCACATCCTCAACTTTCTGATAAACGTTCTCTCATAATACTCAGAGGAACACTTAAACGTCACAATAAATAAGAGGATATTTAATTTAATTAGCCCTGGAATCTTTCAAAATGGCAAAAAAGTTGGCATTCAGATTCAAAGCTTCCTGGTCGGCAGTTTATGGGCAACTTAGGGGAAACTGAAGTAACAACCGTGTTAAACAATAAATAAAATCAATGTTTTATTAATGTGAATATGTCTTCTAATACATCAAGTTTTTACATATATGAACCTTTACATCAGTAAGAATAAGTAATTAATGTTGTAAGTTAGGTTTCCCTCAGGATTACCCTTAACTGCTGACTTGGAAGCTGTAAAACTTCAGTGTGATGATTAACGACAGTGCCTGATATGAAGTGATGACTCTACAAGCAGCATGTAAAATAAATGAGTGTGAGAAAGTGAGTTTTCAGAGCGTGTCATTATCAGAAGAAATACTGTGTTCACTGTTGTGTTCCACTTTGCACAGATTCAGACAAATTGAATGGGTTACTTAGTTACCGTGGCTTCCCGACCCTGAGAACAGCACATGGACAATGGGGTGGACCACAACTACTGACCAAAACCAACATGTATTAAAAAGACTGCTCACAATAAAGTCCAGAACTCACGTGTGATATCTTTTAGTTACTATGGCCCATGTTTAGGGAAAAGCCTCCCTAGAGAGCAATATTTTAGTTGACACTGCTTTATTTGTTAATTTTTATTTATCTTTACAATGATAATAATTGATCATCATATTGTAAGTGTATTTTGGGAAAGATGATAGTTGTTTACCTACCTTCATATGCACCATATGATATAAATCCATTATCAACTATGCTAGGGGTGTATTTGCTTATCTGCAAATCAAATGAACATTGTTTTACTTTCAGAAGCTCTTATAGACCACAGGTGTAGAGTAGAACAAAGCCATAGTTAAACTGGAAACATTGGAATCGGGCAGCTTCACGTAAAATGTGGAAGTGAGTGTGCACCTTTGTGTAAAAATGCAGTTAATTTGCACATATTTACGTGAGATATTTAAATGTGACCTGAGTCCATGAGAAATGTCAGCGTTTTATAACTGCAACCATTCGAAAAAGAACATTAAGTGCCAGGTTTCAAAATTATAGTCATTCTATTCTTTCTTACAGTAATTCAAGAGGCCCTCATGCTGATAGCACTCAGCTTTCCACCTGGCAGATCTGAGTAGACTCACTGTGTTAGAAAGGTCAGAATATGCACAATTCAGAGGGAGATAGAAATTTATCTAGCCAGTAGTAAATGTGTCTCCGATACAGTTTCCATTGCATAATTATGTCATACAGTCTGTGGGTTCACCGGAAAAAGGCCAGAAGCTTCAAGTTCGTATAGATCACTCGCAGTGAGCTGCTAGCTACTGTGCAGATCGGTCAGATGTGATGCTCTGTGTGATGCTTTGTGCATATCATCTGTTGCGTCTATTTTGCTGCAGTGTGGAATATTTTGTTTGTCGCTCAAGTGACATGAATAAGTCATACCCAGAACCGGATTAACACAAATGCAAACTCGGCACGTGCCTAGGGCCCGATTGGCAGGGGGCCCAGACAGAGGGACAATCGAAATCGAAAAATCGCAGACGATTTAGGCTCCTCGTCATCAGGACGAGGAGCCTAAATCGTCTTGAAATGCTGTCAGGGCGTTCTGAGGACAGTCTGCTCCGATCGACAGTCACGCGGCGGGCAGGCGGCCGGGAGAAGCCACAGCGAGTGCACATGTCCGTGGCGAGGTCCGGGCGGGGGTTCACTGTAAACCACCTTCTCCCCGAGCCTTTCCAAGCCGATCTAGAGTCGGTCACGGCGCACCACCGGCAGAGGAAATTTCATGTCAAACTTATGTGTGACACTGCACTATAGAAATTACTGAAACGTGACTAAAACTAATAAGTCTTAGTTTTAGTCTTTTGGACTAAAACTAAGACTAAATCTAGAATGGCTTCCAAAAACAACACTGCACAGTACACCATCCAGAGAAACATCCAGACCAGTGGAGAAAACTGCTGAACAGTCCAGACCAGGAGCTGAGCTGCTGAGTGTTGAATACCAGAAAATGGAAGAGAGGTGATGCTTGTCCATGAAAATAAACCTCTTTACCACGACAGCACAGTTTCTCTTACTGCACCTTTTATAGGTCTTTGTATATTTGACTACTTATTAAACTATTCAATTTAATCAACACGTTTAATTAAGATTATCTGCAAAATGCAATAGCTTACAACATTTATCTTATTTGCTCTGTTTACATAGCAATGCTGTCACCTATTGGTGATTTACTAGTACTACTGCCTTAACAATGACACTCGCAATGGATAAAATAAGGCTAATTTAATAGCATTTAATAGAGCCTTGTAGTAACGTATAAATACAAAAAAAAATAAATAAATAGTCTGATAGACTGTTTAATATACGACACATGACTTATTTTGGCATACAAAGAACCAGCTCGTAACCAAAGACTACGCTATGTAAAATGTGAATTAACTTTTATTAGTAACTTTGGTAAGTTTCAGGTTTCAATTCATAAATAACATCGATGGAGTGGGGCCCAAAAAAGTATGCCTAGTATAGTCCATTTATTTAATCTGGCTGGTCATGACTCAAGTTACTTACTGAACTATTAGTAGTAAAAATAAACAGGCTCTATCAGCACAAACTTAGCCATGCTAATTTCCATAGTATTTTTAATTTTCAAACCCAGCACCCACATCGTGTTGATCTTAAAATGAAGTGTGGTGAGGCGCATTGCTATCTTGTGACAGCAGAAGGCCACTGCACCATTGACCATAATACACCTACTCTTAAGTAAGTGGCACAGTATTTTCATACTTATTTAAGCAGCTTCAAAATCCATATGTGCTTGTGTCACACATGGGGACACAACCAACAACCATCACTCGCCCGCTTACACCTACAGGCAATTTAGAGTACAATTCATTAATTAAGAAAACCCATGCAAACATGGGGAGAACGTGAACATTCTCCCCTAACTGTAAAAATAGGGCCCAATGTGTCTATCCAATCACAACCCCCTAAACGTTACACACTGGAAAATTAAAAGTCAAGTTCACTATCCATAGACTGAGTTAGCACAGCTAGCAATGTTAGCGTTATACCACAGGGCTGGATGAAGAACACAGACTAAATACGCTGGTTTAACAACATCACAGGAAGGTGCCTTTTTTTTTTTTGTGGACGCTACAGCCCGGAAAATTGAGAACAACGTCATTTGACCCCATTAGGAATTCTGATTATACCACCTAAATGTCTTAATGCTGTTTTAAGAATGTATCCTGCTGTATGTGTATAATTCTTTTTTTTTTCTTTCAAAAGAATATCCTTCCTTGTGCCTTTAGATCAAAGTTGCAAACGACCAATTCTGAGAATTCAATATTTTGAGCCATCCAATTGTAAGATGTTACATTTTTAGGTTCAGACTGAAAGCAGAATTAAAGACATCACAGCTTTCACAGCTTTGCTTTCTTCAAAACAAAATCCTGTGAATTACTTTTGAAGAGAACATCACTGGCTAAGGGTTTTACAGATGTATTAGTGACTTTAATTTGAAATAAACAGGTGATAATCACCATTTTATGGTGTTTTAATTTGATTTTTTTTGCACTTTCACTCTGCAGTGCATCACAAAGCTTGTTGCCTTTGTTTGCTGACATGAGCAAACACAAGAAAAATATTACTAAAAGGTCACACTTTCTTTTGAACAAATGTTTGTACCTTTTTGTTGTACACAAATGTGCATGATGATTTGTGTGTGTCCGAGTACAAAGTAGAATCAAAGCAGATTAATAGGAAAGAAAAAACATTTACAAATATTGTCATTGTCCATTATTTTTCTTTTATATTTTGTTGTTTGATGTGATGATTCAACAGTATTTGTTATAATGAGATTAGATTTTGTTTTAATAGAGTTTGACAGATTTTCATAATAAACAGATGTCATAGTATTGTAGACCAGACTGCGCAAAACCTCATCGGCCATGGGCTTAAATCTTATGGTTAGAGCTATTGAGAAAACTACTTCCTGCTCCTTTTCATTTTCATATTTATGTTTTTTATTTTACATTTTCAAAATGGATAAAAAAATTCATATCACATCACACTGATCAACTATTCTTACATTCTAGCATAATTTCAGTTATAGTCCTTGTAGCCAGACCAGTGATCTATTTATCATTCATTATGTGTGGTGTAGCTAGACGATAGCAAAAGTTTAAAGTTTAAAGCCAGTCCACTCTTTTGATGTGAGGGTCGTGAAAAGTTTTTGGTCATACTTAATTGTCTTCTCTTAGACAGCATCCTAATGACTGTCTGTGGAGTTTTCTGGTCATGTACGTGATGTTTGATGAGCAGCTTAATTGTTTTCGCATGTCTTTATTGATCCATGATGCTGCTGAGTCTTTGAATTGGTTGCCAGTGCATATACCTTATTTCTTGAAATTATATTGTATCTTGTCATGCTTGGTCTTTTTTTTGTCAGCATACACACACACAGTAGATGGTGAACCGCTCTCACACAGGGCATACAAGTTTAATTTTTAATATTTATGACAGAGTTGGGGTCAGATTGGGGTTCACCTTAGATTTTATGCTTCTCAAATGGTAGGTCATGACTCAAAAGTGGGTCGCAGGGCCAACTTAAGTGTTTCCTGGGACTCCACAGTACTGCTTGTACTGGTTTACGTCTGTACTTCATGCACAGTGTGCTGCAGGTTCCTCCCACACTCTCTGCTGAACCATTAACTTTTTTTTCTGCGAGGTTCAGCCACCATTAAATTCTGTACTACCTCCACCTTGCAACATAATTTCAGTTTGTTTCTTGAAAACATAGCTTTCTGACATGCACTGGAACTGGAACTGTGACTTTAGATAGACCTAGTAGTATAGGTCATTTAAATGCAGAGAACAATCATGAGAATATTTTTATATACATATACATATATATATATATATATATGTGTGTGTGTGTATATATTTATATATATATATGTATGTATATATATATATATATATATATATATATATATATATATATATATATATATATATATATATATATATATATATATATACACGAATGATCTTATGTGATTCTCGTATTCCCATACAAGCCTCTGCATTAAAACCACTTGAAGTTCAGCTCCAATTGTTCTTTATGGGACGACACGTAGGTTTTTTTGCAGCAAAATTGTCGCTTCCATGAAAGTGGAGGTGGGCTGGTGTGAAGGCTGGGTTTCTGCATGATGATTGGACGAAATTTCTGAAAGGGCGGAGCCAATTTTTGATTGACAACGTTGCAGAAACATACACAAAAGCGGAGCCGATTCTGTCTCAGGCCTGTGTGGATTTTGTGAGGGAAGTCTGTAGACAAATAGCATCCTTGTGTGTTATTTGCTCGACGATTATCATATTGTAGTTTTACATAATTATCACATTTCCTTGTTGTATTTTCTTTAGTATTATATATAGTATACGTATAAACATACATCGGGCTCAAATGTGGGTGCAAAGGCTGGATCAACAGATGACTCAACAATCTGTTAAAACGTATGCATGAACTGTAAATAATGTGGGAATATTTTTCTCCTGTTTCTTTTTTTGTTCAGGTTTCACACAATTACAATATACACATTATGACTATTTTAGTATTATTGTGTAATTTCTGAAGATCAATACTATTTCTTCTACCCTCTAAAAATTGAGTGAGCCTAACCTTCATGTAATTAAGTGTGAATTTGATTCCCATAGTTGACTGAAGGCTCATATGGGGGTAATAAGAGAATTTCTCCATTAACACCTTGAACAGCAACATTGATTTTTTATTTGTTATTTTCCCTAGAGTGGACAGCATTCAACTAGGTTTACACATGCATTACACAAATATGGTATATTTACATGCGACAGAGGCTCAGCAAAACAAACTAGTCTCTATAGGCAGCAGATGGGGCTTTGTTAGACAGGTGTGACATAAAGGGTGCTTGAAATTAATTCTCATTCAGTGGTTTCAAAGTAAGCTACAATCCTAATTGTTTTCAGGCACCGCGGAAGCGTAAGAGCTGCATAAATGATTGTATTGAATTTGCAACAACAATTTCAGTCAGAGTTTCACTTCTGACTTTACATTTCCACCATACGATCCAAGATGGCGGCGCGCACGGACGCAGCGGCTCACGGCTCTCCCTTTTTGTGCTATTTTCTGTGTTTTTCGTTCGTGTTTTTCGTAAGTACGTGTTCAAATCGCTGCTATAGCCGTCAGGACTTACTCGACGTTGGTTTTAGGCATAAGTTACCCACCACAAGTGACTTTCAACGAACTCACAATATACCCGACGACGTCGCGAGGCAACCGGGCTCTCCGTGGATTGTTATCGGGTCCGGCAGGCGTCGGAGACGGCGGAGGGAGAGAAAGCAGAAGCGAGGACGCCGGTCAGGCCTGTTGGTGAAACTCAGGACTCAGCCACACAAGCCTCCCCTACCCAGCTTGTTCCTCACAAACGCGAGATCTATGGTTCACAAGATGGACGAGCTGGAACTACAGCTGGCTGGGAATCGCTATGTTAAGAACTGCTGTGTTGTGATTATAACCGAAACCTGGCTTCACCCGCGGATCCCCGACGCCGCAGTAGAGCTAGCTAGCCGCTCTCTCCACCGCTGGGACAGAAACCAAGACTCCGGTAAGAGCAGAGGAGGAGGTCTTTGCATTTACGTACATAATGACTGGTCAAACAATAGCAAAATCATAGATAAACACTGTTCCCCGGACATAGAATACATGTCAGTTAAATGCAGACCACATTATTTACCCAGAGAGCTAACAGTAGTGATAGTTACAGCTGTATACATACCTCCGGATGCTAACGTTAGCATAGCTCTCGCTAGCCTGCTAAAAACAATAAATACACAGCTGCGCGCGCACCCACACGGAGTTCACATTATAGCTGGGGATTTTAATCAGGCGAACCTTAAGACGGTTCTTCCGAAATTTTTTCAGCACGTTAAGTGTCCAACCAGGGGTGCAAACACACTGGATCATGTCTATTCTAACATCAAGCATGCATACAGAGCCATACCACAACCTCATCTAGGCCAGTCAGATCACCTCTCTCTGCTCCTTACCCCGGCATACACCCCTCTCAGGAGGAGAACTACACCTCTCAAAAAGACTGTTACAACCTGGCCGGACGATGCACTCTCTCAGCTACAGGACTGTTATGCGAACACTCAGTGGGAGGTATTTGAACACCAGGACCTGGCAGAGCACACAGAAGCAGTACTGTCATACATCAGGTACTGCATTGGGAACGTCACTGTGGAAAAGAGCATCAGGGTTTTTCCCAACCAGAAACCCTGGATGACCAGCCAGGTCCGAATGCTGCTCAGGAAGCGTGACGCTGCCTTCAAGTCAGGTGACAGGGAACTGTACAGTGCCTCCAGAGCAGACCTGAAGAGAGGAATCAAGGATGCTAAGTCGGCCTACAAGAAGAGGATAGAGGACCACCTCTCTGATAACAACCCGCGACAGGTGTGGCAAGGCATACAGCATATCACAAACTTCAGGGGCTGTAACATCACACCTGGGAACCCAGACGCCTCGCTGGCAGAGGAGCTGAACTGCTTCTTCGCAAGATTTGAGAAAACTGAGCCCCATACAGCCTCACCACCTCCGCAGCCACCAGCACCCAGCACCGTCACACTGACTGTACAGGATTCTGAAGTGAGACGGGTGCTAAGAGCAGTAAACCCAAGGAAGGCAGCTGGCCCGGACGGGATACCAGGGAAGGTGCTCAAAGCCTGTGCAGACCAGCTCTCACAAGTTTTCACCTGCATCTTCAACCGTTCCCTGTCTCAAGCCACCATCCCATCCTGCCTGAAGACAGCTACAATCATCCCCGTGCCAAAGAAATCATCCACAGACAGCCTCAACGACTACCGCCCAGTCGCCCTAACACCGGTCATCATGAAGTGCTTTGAGAGGCTGGTTCTTCACCACATCAAAGACAGCCTTCCTCAGACCTTCGATCCACATCAGTTTGCTTATAGAGCAAACAGATCCACGGAGGATGCCATAGCCATAGCTCTCCACACTGCGCTGAGCCACCTGGAACACCAGGGGAGCTATGTGAGGCTACTCTTCATCGATTACAGCTCAGCCTTCAACACAATCATCCCGGACATTCTGGTCAGTAAACTTGTGGATTTAGGCCTCCACCCACACACCTGTTCATGGATAAAAGACTTCCTCACGAACCGTCCACAGACTGTTAAACTTGGTAACCACATCTCCTCCACCCGCACACTCAGCACCGGCTCTCCACAGGGGTGTGTGCTGAGCCCACTACTGTACTCCCTCTACACCCATGACTGTAGCCCAACCCACCTTGGCAACACCATCGTCAAGTTTGCAGACGACACCACTGTGGTTGGACTAATCTCAGGGGGAGATGAGTCTGCTTACAGGGATGAGATCCTAAAGTTGACAACGTGGTGTTCAGCGAACAACCTGGCACTGAATGCCACAAAGACAAAGGAAATCGTCATCGACTTCAGGAGGCACCGCGCAGACCCAGCTCCCCTCTACATCAACGGTGTCTGTGTAGAGAGGGTCCAGACCTTCAAGTTCCTGGGCACCGTCATCTCGGCTGACCTCTCCTGGACCCCGAACATCACGGAGATCACCAAGAAGGCCCAACAACGCCTGCACTTCCTGAGAGTGCTCAGGAAAAACAACCTGGATGAGAAGCTGCTGGTGAACTTCTACCGCTCTTCCATAGAGAGCCTGCTGCTGTACTGCATCACAGTGTGGTACGCCAGCTGCACTGAAGCAGACAGGAAGGGTCTTCAGAGAGTCATCAACGCAGCACAGAGGATCATCGGCTGCACTCTCCCCTCCCTAAAGGACATTTACCACTCTCGCTGCCTGAACAGAGCGAGGAACATTGTTAAGGACAGTTCCCACCCCGGCTTTCATCTGTTCGACATGCTGCCCTCTGGCAGACGCTACAGGTGTGTCCGAGCTCGGACAAATAGACTTAAGGACAGCTTCTTCCCCAGAGCCATAACCACACTGAACATGGACATGCACTGACCATCCTACCTCTACCACATACTCTCACACATTCTGGCATGTGCAATACTCTACATTTCATGCTGAAATGCTTATTTATTTAATAATTTACTCCACACTATGCAATACTTATATACTGTGCACTACTTATATTGTATATACAGATTCTTATCCTGCTTAAATTACATTCCAACTGTGCAATATCTGTATTTTTAAATGGTACCCTGCTAAAATCACTTTCATACTGTGTAAATGTTTATATTTCTATTTTTATATACTGCAAAATTACATTTCACTCTGTGATATTTATATTCTATATGCTGCTAAAATCATATCTCACACTGTGATATTTATATTTCTATATTTCATATACTGTTAAAAAAAAACACTTCACACTGTGGAAATAGTCTTATTTATTATTTTTTATACCCTGCTATGGGTCACGTCTCATAGAAATGCACTTTTTATATTTAAACCCTGATACAGACCTGCTATTTCATATTGTGCAATAAGAATGATGGCTGTATATCCTTTAATGTAGTACGCTGCAACTGAAAACCCACCTCACGTTAACTAGGGTCACTTTTTCTTTTTAATGTCCTTGACCCATACACTGGTTGTTGTTGTTGTTGTTGTTATTGTTCTTCGTTGTTAGCTGTATGCACTTTCAAGGTGAAGTCAAGTAAATCTCGTTGTACAACTTGTATAATGACAATAAAGGCATTCTATTCTATTCTATTCTATAAGTGCATGCTCACTCAATTGAGTATGCTAGTGCTGTCTGTATTACTATAGATCCGATGCTTAAACTGCCGGTTGCATCAAAGCAAATTACAAACACAATCAAAAATGTTCACCTTAGAAGTCGCCAAGAGGGCAGTTCGTTTTAATAACCCATAAAAATTGAATTTGTGTATTTTTATAATTGATTACTGCTGATTTGTAGTCTAGCTTCTGGCTGGCTTAACACTCACACTCTCATACTAATAAGCGTCCACATGAAAGTCACGAGCAAAGCTCTGTAGAAGGGAGGGGAGCGAGTGGTTTTCAAAGTTGTTGTTTTTTTTACCCAGGGCACACCAAAGGTCCAGCTAAACTCTCAAGGTACTCCTTTAGTCACCTTCTTCTCCTTTATCTTCCAATAGGTTCCAACAGGATGTACACTAGGAGGTGCCATGCTGCCAATCACATACCCAATCACATTTTGAAGTCTGTGATCACAGTTTGAAGTTCCTTAACATGGGCTGAAGATGTCCTTCAAGTTGCTGGTAAGTCAAGTTCTCTTTTCTTCTCCATCCTCATCTTCTTCTTCCAATAGGTTCCACCAGACTGTACACTGAGAGGTGCAATGCTGCCCTCCAAAGCCCAAAATTCCCAATCACAAGTCCGTAATCACAGTTTGAATGTTTTTTCTTTTTTTTCTTTTTTTTAACACAGATCGAAGTTGTTTTCCAAGTTGCTTTTAAAAAGATCCACCCACATCCAATCTCTTCTGATTGTAAAGAGGTTCCCAATCACATTTTGAAGTCCTTAAACCCTTCAGCACAGGCTAGCCCTTACGCTCCCCTTACTCTCCACAGGCCCAATGACACATTGATGCTGATGCTGATGTGTAAAAAAAAAGCCTCTATGACAGATGCAATCACTCCTCATACTCTATGAATTATCGATGCCAAATAAAATTTGACAAATACTATTGTTTACTCATGAAATATTGAACATAGCAATGCACCAAAGCAAAGCACCACACATAAATCACAGAGGAAGTATTTAGTCAGGCTTCTTGAGAAACAATCCGTCTGACTTTTCCAACGTGCTTCAATTAAAATAGCCTCCATTCAAACTTTGGAAGAATGACACTCACAAATCGATCAACTGTTATCCAGGAGCTTAAACAAGATTAAAACAAGGTTAAAATGCAACAAGATCATACAGTTGTACTAAGTATGATTCTGTGACTAAAAAACACAGGCTTTTTGGTTGTTGTTCTTTTTTTTCCAAAAAACTGACTAACTTTCGGACCAAAACTTAGTGTAGTCCTGCATCTGTGTGTTTTCTCTGTGGTCTGACTCACTAATCTCTATTGTTCATCCAAGTAAGACAGCAATGTGATGTTGTCTCGAATAATAGTGTATGATGTGCTCTGGCGAAGTTCAGCTACTTTTCAGGCTGACTTTAGCCACTTTTCATTAAAAGTATAGTTGCCAACTCTGGTTAGCTTTGAAACAGAAAACTCATTCACAATTTTTGGCTTTCTTTTCTGGTTGTAGTCATTCTGACACAGAGACCATTGTTTGGCTTTGCCCCACAGTGGTTTACCTTGAACCTCATGATTCAATCAGCAGAGCATTCCTTCCATACCACGCAAACGTGCATGCGCGCATAGAAAAGTGCAATCAGAGATACAATGATGCAGAAGCCTAAAGGTCATAGATGATGTCACATTTCAGCAGCAGCTGCTCAGAAGGATCTTCCTCTCTGTGTAAACAAAGGTTAATAAGGAGGGCTCTCTTCATAGATTGTTATGGAATTCAAGTAAATCCTCTTAGACCATGGATTGTGGTTTTTAACTCTCTGCCAGGTTCACATTACAAATCAATATGTTTTGACACTTAGGTGAAGTGATACAAAATCTACTGTGATGCTGATCCTTTTACCAACTACTAATCAGAGGAGGGATGGGAAAAATCCCTGTTATGTTATGAGGTTTTTTTAAACTTCTAGATTTGTTTTTATCCATTAATGTAGTAGATTATAATTTCCGTTATTTTACCTGCAATTTCTCAACATAGAGCACGCGTTACTGAAGTCATATAAACAAGGCAATGTCTTCTGGCTAATTACGATGCTGATGTATGCATTAGACAACACATAATTCAGGCAATATGTCAGACAGCTTGTCTCTTCTGATTTCATCATAATAGTGAAGATGGCGGATAGGTGTTGTGCCAAAATAGACGCAGACAGGCTTACGGTAGAACATTTGACCAGCTCTCCTCGGATGCAGATGGCGGAGGTGAATCGCTGCTATGAAACGCAGAAGAAGATGGAGCGATGGGAGCCCACAAGCAGCATTAACGCAGCAATTGTGTACAGTACAGTGCCCATAGCTAATGCTAATGTTATGCTACATTATGATAATGTGATACTTGGCCTTCCAGTGACAACAACGCTATCTTTAGCCAGTAAAGCACAGAGGTGAATGTTTGTCTCAAAGCCAGATCGCTTCCATTTGTTTCCTTGCAGGCTCTTGTAGACTTTCAGTGACTCTCTGGAGTAAGATGAAGGGAAGTTAATCAGGAAGTAGAAGATGTCAGGTTACTGCAGGTCTGGAATAATGTCCTCTGTGGCTGTTTCACTCTACAAAAAAAAAAAGCATGCAATCATCAGATATATTCAGTCTCTCGAGTTCTGGGACGTACCGGTCAATCTTGGATGATTTAAAGTGAATAGTGAACTCTGACAGGTTGAATTCAGCACCAGTCCCATCTCTGCTGCATCTTAGGCTGCCATGATAGTGGTTCTTCTAAGCTCTTTAGGCCTAATTTAGAGGTTTTTGTCTTGTTGCTCCTGTTACCAGTAAATTACAAGTAAATTGTATTCTTATTGATGTCATTTGTAGATGTAAACTGTTGGTGAGGGTGGGCTCACTGTATGTCGCTGTAAAGCTAAACTATGTTATTGCTGTTGTTATTGCTAACTAAGTTAGATGAGTTGCAAATTTTGCTGAAGTGATTTGCACCATTGTTCCAGTCTCTCTATTGCCCCCTGTGGATATATATGCACATTCATATACATACACGGATGACATGTATGTATTCATTCATATCTATACAGAAATGCTCGTATGCATCGCAAACAGATCACTTCCAATTCAAATATTTCTCGTTTTTCCAGCATTTCTCAAACTTCAAACTTCAATTTCCTGAACTGTGTCGACCTATTCAGAGATTGTTGGTGACTGTTAACTCAACCATTTCCTGGTTATTGCCTTCTCACTTTTGTGAAGAGATAATGGGAAAATGTGGAAGTGACATGTTGACATCACGTCACATCGCATCTTCACCAACACTAACCCTGTTCTTCAAAATGTTATCCACGGGAATTCACTCCACAGATCTGAGCTCAAGCTGGTAGATTTTTGAACATGTTCATGGTCACCTCTTGGTATTTTAAACCATGATACTCCTCTATGAAGCCAAAATGCTTTATTTCTTTACTTCTCCTTCTCTCGTCTGCTCAGTTTTGACGGAAAACTGAGAAACAGAAATGGAGTCATGTGGAGCTGAACTCGTTTGACAAAGGTTTGAATGCAATGAATATTTGTTAATATTTAAAAAAAAATACAAACTGTTTCAAATTGTTGAATACTAGTGTCAAGAGATGTTGGCAGCTTTGCTATTAATGCAGTCTGGGCTCCACAAGCTCGATCTAAGAAAGCAAATTTCTCACTAATGACCTATTTTGGAAAGTCAAACACCCACTCACAGACAGACAGACAGACAGAGAGATCGTGAAAGAATATTTTATGGCAGTGCTTGTAGCTGTTTTTTTTTGTGTGTGTGCTGCAGTGAAATAGTATACGTGTGACATTTCAAAAGCTACATCCTTTTCATCTGGGTTCGGAGCTTTCTTATTTTCCTCATTACACTTTCCAAAAAAAAAAAAAAAGTGTGTGTGGGGGGGGAATTTGCATAGTGTTGAAATTGGAATTGAAAACAACATCAAGAAACCAGCAAGCCAGCTCAATCAGAACAAGGCTTTGATTGCTATCTAAATCAGAGTGGGATTTTTAGGGTCCTTCATTGTCAGTGAATGTGTGCTGAACAAAACCGAATGGTGCGATACGCACATTGTTTTCCTTCATAACTGATGCAGTCCGCAACCATTCATCTTTGTGTTCCCCTTCAGCTATCTGCATCTTCTAAAGTATCATTAATCAGTTTCCATAGCGACCACAGAATCTGGCTGTGGTTTTTGTGTATTATTGTAGGTGTTGTTATAAAGTAATGATCAACAGCTTGCATCAATTCTCCACTGAAGTAGCGTTCAATTATATATCATAGCACAAGATGACGCTTTTTTTGCTCAGCATTGTGCTGTGTTCACTTGGACAAAACTGTGACTAATTTCTGGTATTAATTATATTTTCTTTGATGATATTGTATTGGTAACATGACACTTTTGAATAGACATTTTAAGGGGTTTGATGGGAACATTTATAGGTAGGACACATGATTACAGGTTTAAACAATCTAAATATTCTGTTTATGTTTCCTGTGATGTGACAAATTGTCAGGCAGGCATTTAAAATTGTGTTACAAACGAGGAGAACTAAAAGAAAATAATCCCAAAGAAAGTCAAAGAACCAATTATTTTTACACTACCTTATGTCACAACTGATTAAATGTAAAGTAGATGTGCTTCAGTGGTGCAGTGCGGTGAGTGTGGGTTTGCATTGCTGCAATAACTGTGGGTCATGGCTGCTGACATTTTGCTCAGGAGGAACTCTTGCTTGTTTGTGTTTTAAATAGCATGTTAAGGCCACAACTCAAGGCATTCGGAAATAAAAAAAAAATTAAAAAAAGTGTTATTTTGTTTGTTTTTCCCGAGAAATGTGATCATTTGCCTATTCTGCTAAAAGCCCACATGCTCGTCTGTTACAATGCACCTTGTCAAGAACAAAACGCCATAAAACGCATTACAGCCAGCAGGCAGATGTGCTCTAATAAATTATTTTCTCTGAGAAGAATGGACATGAATACAAGTTTGAGAGAGGAAAAAAAACAACAACTGTCCGGCAGCTGCACACAGCCCTGCATCTAAAACTATATTATTCAAAATAATTGGCCACAAGAGTGTTCTACGTGTGTGACGTGGGTTTTACAAATAACCCACATGCACATACAATATCATTGCAGCAAAAATAATAATAACAGGAGACTCTTGAATCTGAATGAGGCCGATGTAACATTACGCCTGCTTGCAAGTGTAGATGGAAAATGTGTTTTTGGATTAAAATTGATCCCCATAGTGGTTGAGGTCATCAGGGTTCAAAGAAACAACATTGACCTTCATTTTCAAAAAGGAAATACACCACTGTCTCCTGTCTCATAGTACAATCTCACATCCATCCATCCATACTCATGTATCTAGGGGTCCCAGGGGAGCTGGAACCCAACTGATATCATCATTTCATCAGTGTTGTCCCTGTTTATACTTATACTAGTTCAAAGTTCAGTAAAGAAGTGTAGCTTATAGGAGTGGGTCAAAATATCGATTTGGTGCAATATCGCCGTCCTTCCTGGTGCAATATGATAATTGATATGGCAGGGAAAATGTCAATATCTTAATTGACAAATTAAGGTGCTCTAAAGTAAACAGTCCCTAGTTTCATCTATGGGGTGATGTCACTTGATGTGTCCGCACGGCGGCGCTACTCAAATGGATGAGGGAACCATGGGCAAAAGTTACCTGACCCAAGAAGAGGGAAGTTGCAGCGGGATAATGGCGGAAAAAACTATGTTAAGAGATGCCCCATCCACGTTCAATGTATAGACTCTATGTGCTTTGTTCTCTATGTTGTGAATTAACAGAGAAATCCTGATATCATTGGTATCGTTGATACCATGATTGACCAGGGGGTATACTTGGCTATCTAGTACTGTTATTTGCTGACTCAGGTGCAAATATTCACAGTTTAGAGCAGTAATAGCCAAACATTTTTTCCGGAGGCCGCACCGACATAAATGACGTATTTAAGTTTTTAAAAATATAGTAACGATTAATCCAATCCAATCCATCTTTATTTATAAAAAAAACAAAAAACAGCTGAAACAAAGTGCTGTAGATCAGAGATAAATACATAAAAGAGATAACAAATACAATATAAAAATTACTTACTTGATTGGTATTAACATGTAACCTCAGTGATCCAATTGCATGTCGATAGCATCGAGTAAGGCCTAATATCATAATCATAATTATAAAGTATATTGCAAGTACTCAGATCCAATCTGCGTGTGTCCATATTGACATTGTCTAGTCTTCCACGTTAATTTCTATAGTTACAGGCTAAATAGTCAAAATAAACAACAGAAATCTGAGCCTGTTTTTGTTCCATATGGTAATGTGGAGCCGTGACATAAACTTTCGTCTGATTGCAAGGAAGCAACAGAAACAGAAGAGGCTGCTGCTGAGATGTGCCGCCTTTCGTGCGTGTGTGGAGCGGGTCGTGTGTTGCAGGCAGACCAGCAAAACCTGGCGGAGTTGCGTGGTGGGGACGTTTGATGACGCAATGTGCCACTACGTTGTTGCCGTTTGAGTTGTTCGAGTGACACAGAAGACACTCTAAACTATTTGATGTGAGCAACCAGGGATCCATTTCTAATCCAATCAGAGTCTTTATCAGCTTTGTAAAATTTTAGCTGTCCAGGCTTCCAAAAAAACCTAGATACATTCTGGTTGTCGTTTTTAGTCAGGCTTCCTTCTTCTTACGAATGATAGGTGATGAGTTGATGGTGCAGGAAGAAACCCCTCTGACACGGGACTCATACCGAACAAAGGGATTTGTTCGACCATTGTTTATTTGGTTACAAGTCAGGCATCAGACCAAGCTCTGCAGCAGCTTGGGAGAATGTTCTTGCCGAATCTCCGAACAATTCTGGCCCCCGTGAGATGGACCACACTTTTTTAAGGTTATCTCTAACATCATCATCCTATACTTCACATTTGCCCATTTTAGGTATTCTATCTTCAGTCTAGAAGCCACCTAGTGATAGACAGAGAAGACCAAAAATGGTCCCCTTCTGTCTTTAGGTGCCACGTCTCAGTACATACAAGGACAGCTGCTCAAAGCATACATCTACTCTTCAATGCATGTGAACCCAAACTCCATCCCATCCTGAGGAAGCTTCTGCTCCTCAATGCAATGAAGTGTACATATTAAACATATGTGAGATAGACTGTAGCTGCGTTAATGTGTTCATCTAAGTAAGATACTTCAAAATGCTAAAAAAAAAAATCCGATTCGGGCTGCAGTCTAAACAAGTCCTGAAACTGTTCACACCTGGCATGAAAACGTGGTCCAGCTGTGTCTCACCATATGAGATCTTCCCAAACCCTTTATTCAAATACCCAGAAGCACATGCAGAGAGCATGCAAACTCCACATACTAGGATTCAAACTCGAGGCGCGTTTCCATCATGGTACAGTTTGGTTTGGTTTAGTATCGGTGCGGTTTGGAACGGTAAAACCCTAGGTCAGGGTTGCATTTCGACTGAGAAGAGTGGCCCGATTGCTGCGTCAGCGAGATATATTGCGTGACGTTTTAACCGTGTGCCGACAACCAACAAAGACATCAAACGCAACTCAACGGACAACAATGGAGGACGTCCAGCAGCTCCTTTATTTTTTCTGCTTTCTTTGTATGAGAATAAAATAGCATGCCTTACCAATACTCTGGTACCCGAAGGGAAGGGTACTGAAAATGTTAAAGGTTGGGGCCAATCATTTTTGTTCTATTCCTAATGGAAACGCAAAAAAGTATGTACTGTGCCGAACCTTTCCACACGGTGAAAACAAGCCATAGGATTCGGAATGAGATTCTTCCTGCTCAGAGGCACCAGTGCTTACCACTACACCAATTTATCCTGATGTTATAAGAAAGCTCTTGTTACTCGGTTCTTTGAGGATAAAAATCCAGATATAAGATTGTCTGTATTTGTTCTCCGGTTGTGACCAGCACAGGTGTGAACATGTGCCACAGTAGACACACTTGGTCACCCATCCCCGTATTCTGTTTACATTATTTGTCTTTTTACGGACTTAGACTCGGGGGAGCAGACAGTTACTTTGGGTTTCGTCACTTTTTATTCATAATTCATGGGTTTTCACAGTGATGAAAATAACCACATCAGCATTCAAGCATTTTTCAGTGATTTCAACTCTGCAGACAAATATTACTTTGTGCTTTGTCAAGCACTCACAGTTCTCTACACAAACATGATGGAAGATTTCGGTGAATGGATTGCTGAAGTTCTCGGCACTGCTCTCCTTCTCGCATTAGATCTGTGAGTCATTTGTCATTGAGGCAGTGGGAGTATCTCTCTCCGTTTGTACCGTTCTCACTCCACACACGGTTGACCACTTCTCCCTGCTCATTTTATTCCTTGGTATTTACTCATTTCCTCTTGTGCCTTTGTGATATTTCCAACAACAGCGTGACATTGTGCTCCGCATGCAACATTCTTTAGAAATGCACTTCACAGAGCGGGAGAGAAGCTGCTTAACAAAGCAGCACTGCTGGAAAACCAAAATGACTGCATGTAAAATTCATGATGTATTCTTAAGTTTGCTTTGGTTTAAAAATGCCCTGCTTTCCGTGTAGTCTTTTAATCTCAAAAGCAATGACTTTCTTTTCAAGGCAGTTAATTTGAAGTCCAAAACAAACTGTAAATAATGGATTACTGGAAACTTTCTCCTTCTTAACCCACATGGTGTAATAACCTGTCAAGATTTTCCGCCATTTATTTATTTACCCTCTTAGTGACACACTCTCTCGGAGCATTTCAGCATTTGTTTGGGTCTCAAAGCGAGTGCAAATAATCTCTTAATAATAAAAAAGAAAAGCAGACAACAACCAGTGATGCTGTTCTGCTGAGGTCGAAACACTTTGGTAAATGGTGGTCTGAGTAATACTTGTATTGCGTTGCTCAGACAGCTTCTTTCTTTGCTTATTAGTAGATATCAGAGAGTGCACAGTTTCCTTGAAATATCTGTCTCCGACTAATCTCCTCCAGTTAAGCTATTGGCCATTATGATAACACGGTTTAAGTAAATAGGCTATCTTCTTTGGCAGTTGCAATATATTTGATCTTTAGGGTTCATTTGTTGACCATGATGCTATTTAAAGAGAGAATTAAGTTTTTTTTGTTTGCTTTCTTGAAAAAACAAGACAACACAGTGGAAATATAGCATTGTGTTTTCTCTTTAAAGTGCAAACCCCTGCTGGCTAATAGCATTCCTGGTCTTGTTAATGAATTCTGCTCACATACCAGTATAATTTCGGAGAGTGTCTTGTAAGTAACAGGTCACGGGTTGTCCTTGAACAAATCATTATAAATCTACAAACTCTCTTAATATGTTTTCATTTTTTTTTTAATGGCAGTTGTTATTAAAATGCTTGGAAAGGATTAAGGTTAACAGAGCAACAAATATTAATTCATTTTAATTCATAACTTGTTTATCTCGCTTGAACCTGCCTTATTTCAGTGTCCTGGGTCAAATGTGATCGGTGTATTTTAACTGTTCGTTTTATTAACATGGAAATTATAAATCACTACATTACTTGTTTATACTTGTTCGAACTACAAATGAATGCAATGTAGGATCTAGTGGTTGTTGTGTGTAACTGCAAGGAAGAAAGAAAGCTTTAGGCTACCAGCCACATCCCTTTATTTTTTTATAATTTCTGATGGTTCACTTTGTTTCATTATAGTGAGTCCAATATAAGCAATTAAGTGGGTCAAAAAGGTAGACCATAGTCAATTTGTGGGTGAGTCAAGACCGCCTAAGCCGAGACCAAGACATCAAGTCGAGACAAGACCAAGACCAAAAAAAAAAACAGACTAGTGTTGAAGTCACACCATAACTTGCATGATTTGAATAATAGCAGCATATTGGGGTTCAGCCACATTTTACATTCAATAAGAAGGTTGTATTTCAACAACAGGCAGAACAATACAGAGACAGGAGACAGAGAATGTCACGTGAGCTCACTCACTGTAAATGTTATCACAGACTGGGTGAGATTAACTATGACGGCTGTTGCTGCACTATTAGAGGATTGAGACTCCCTTAAAGGAGACATATTATACCCTATTTCCCCAAGTTAAAATAGTTCCCTGGTGTCCTAATGAATATGTCTGTGACATGCTTTGGTCAAAATACCATAAGGATGAAGCACCATAGCAGTTCAATAACCCTGCCAAAACCGCCCCTTTCAGAACACTCGGTTTTGTGCATGGTCCCTTTATATGCAAATGAGACACAGGCACACACCCACTTCTTCCAGGGGGTTTCTGATTTGTCCTTTTTACTGCGCTCACTTGAATTCCCTGGGCTTATGACGTCAGCGTGCGCATTTCACCGCGAATGTTACCACCCCACCAGTAAGTTTACTTCCAGAGATCCACCTTAGCTTCACCTTAGCTCCAGCTTAGCTCCAGCTTGTCCCTGTGAGAGTGCAGGCGCGGGAGGAAGAGCGGTATTATGTCAACGCGGAGGCGAAGTGTGCTGTTTGTGGCTACATAGTGGAGCACAGTGTTTTACACAAACATCCAGCCTCAGAGGATTTTATATATGAAGCTAATGTGCCGGATAAAGTCAGCAAACGTGCCATGTTGATATTGTCAGAGAACTAGTGGAGGGAGGGGGAGAGGAATGGAGCGGAGGGAACAGGAGCTGAGCGCATTCAACATTGCATGTTTTATCGCCTATACTTACACTAAGGGGGACCACGAAAACATGACTGAGTATTCTTTTTCCACACTTTGGCGACTGGTAGGGCCTCCAGAGTCCCAAATGTAAGTATTAAAATGGTTAAAAAGTTGATTTTGCATAACATGTCCCCTTTAACAGTCTAAAGCAGGGGTCTCAAAGTGGCGGCCCGGGGGCCCACCAAACAATATCAAGTTATAACAAGTCTATGATATGTTTTTATTTTTAAATGAATTGATTAATTTTTCATCATAAATATGTTTTGATTTTTTATTGTTGAATATTAAAACAACCTCTTATATTTTGAAATTATCCAATCCAATACAACTCTATTTGTTAAACACTTTAAAACAAACACAGTGGACCAAAGTGCTGTACAGAATAATGGATAAAAGACAGAAGAAGTTATAGACAGAAAAGCTCACACGAGGCAATAGAGTACATATTAAAATAAAAAGGAATTCATACGGCAAATTGATGATATGAGCTCATAACGTCCACCGCAACTGTTGCTTTTCGCAAAAAAGTTGTGCTTTTTTTTTTTTACTTGACTGGCCCCCGACTGACCAGACGAGACCGTCATTAGACCCCTGGTCTAAAGAATGGGAACTGATTTAAATCATACTTCATTTGTAGATGAAATTATAACATCAAATTAAAGATAAACAATTATAAACTTGAAATTGCATCATGTCCCATTATAGTAGCCAAATTACAGTGTATGATATCCACTTCCCTGAAATATTAATAAGAATAAGGACTTAGAAGTGCTTAGAAGATTCTGACATCTTGATGCCCTTTTCCACAGGTTGTTTAGGTTGCATCTCCACTACATGAAACTGTGGTGCCCGGAGCACAGACTCCCTCTGACACAGTCACTGATTTTCAGAGATTTTAGACATTTCCCTGTTAATTGTTGGAGATTAACTGTTGGAGATTTAACTGATCTACAGTTCGGCACTGTTCGGCTTGGTTTTTGTGTCGGATGTCTTCTCTTGTGACTTGTAGTCAAGACCGCCTAAACCGAGACCAAGAAAATACCAAGACCACAGGGTATCGAGGCCAAGACAAGACGCAAAAATAAATAAATAAATATAAATAATTAAATCTGAGTCTAAATGTAGATAGGGGTCCATAACTAGATCCCATACATGTTTTCATTTCGATGGAGTTGTTCACAGGGGAATGGGCACATAAGCCCAAATCTACTGCCACAGAATTGTTGTGTATAGAAGTTGGCTTGAACAATGATGGGGGCCACAAAGCCTAAAAAGAAACCTGTACTTACAACTAAGGGGCTTGTATATGTGTGGGTGAGTGCATGGGAATGTTTTCCATCTGTTGGATAAAACATAATGGCGGTCATTTTTGACCGGGAACACCAAAGGGGTAACTAAGTTTAATGAACCATTAGAAGCTCAATGAAAGTGGTGATCAGCTATTTTATTTTGTTCAGATGTTTAGTGTGGAGGAAATCACTTGCGTCTTGAGGCAACAAGATGAAAAACACAATAGTTATGCTTTAGGAAAGTTTAAAAAGAAAAAAAAATATCTCACATTAGACCAAACACTGGAGCAGGGTTAAGTAATAATAACACTTCTTGGTGTATAAACAGAAAATGCACTTATTGTATTATATATACTGTATATCAAGTTTCAAGCTAAACTAAACTACAACACAAAGTAATTAAGTAAATATGAATTGGCCTACTACTTCAAACAGTATATTAAGTAAAAATGAACTCTTGCACATCTATAAAACAAAAAGTGCCGCTGGAGATTTGAACGTTTTTGGAATGGACTGTTTCTGGCAAAGGCAGCACACTGGCTTGTTATTTACCGCCACAAAAGCAGACTAACAACTTTTGCTAAAATTGAAGCCAGCTCCGTAACATCTGGGGCAACTTGGACCTTTTAAGATTACAGTAGCGTTTAAAATATCTGATATAGATCAAAAACGTTTGGGTCTGAGTGATCCACCAACATGGCCTAGAATGAAAAAAAAGACGTTCAAATGTAAGACTCATGAGAGGACAAAAGTGGAGCACTGCTGCGTCCCTGTTCTGCAGTTGGTTTTCCTTTTTGTTTAGTCAGTTTCCTGTTTTGGTGTGTCGTTTTACTTCCTGTGTTTGTGCTGTTTTCCCTTCTCTGTGATTGTCTGCCCAGCCCTGATGTGATTCACCTGTGCCCAATCATCCCTGGTGTATTCAGTCTCTGTCCTCCTGTCGCCCGTTTCCCCGCTACTCGAATTTAAAAGGTATTTTTGGATGTTTTCTTCTTTTTTTTTTGCTTTTTTTATATTCAAGCTCTGCAAAAGCCTCATCCAATTGAATCAGCTGTGTTGGAGCAAGGAAATAATCTAAAACATGCAGGACAGTGCGTCCACAGGACGTGTGTGTGTGTGTGTGTGTGTGTGTGTGTGTGTGTGTGTGTGTACAGTAAGCTGTGCTCTAGTCAAACATGGAGTCTATGCAAATACTGCATTTTGATTTGGAAATCGCAAAACTTCCCCTAAACTTCACTCTTTTTTTTCTATGTAGATGATTATTTTGTTAGTTGATTTACAAATAATTACTTGACCACAACCCTACCACTAATCAAACAACTGATTTCACTGACTGCAATAGTAACTGCCCCAAAATACAACACAGCTCACCAAATTTAACATCATAGATGATGGAAAACTCTTCCAATTGTGTAACTAGGGCATGAAAAAATTATTTATTTATTTGTCAAGCAAAATGTTTTAATGTATGGTTCAAAGCAAAATAACAGTCGCAGGTCCCTTTTTCTACAATCTTTTCAATAAAGTGACCCTTTCATTAAAATATCTTTTCATTTTTTAATCTTTCCGCTTGCTGGCAGTGTTTCAATTAAACCGTAAAGCGAACAGAGTTACTAATTAGTTCTGCACATTTTGTATATTACATCCAAAAAAAGAGGAAGAAAATAAAGTTTCCCGCAACTTAAATGTCAGATCTTATGCCTCGCAGAGACCACAGTTACTCAATAATTAACCCTGGAACTAAATAACTCAAGTCATAAATACTAGTATATCTGTACAATAGCCAAAGACTGTTGGATTATTTGTGAAAATATGTAAAGGAGGGACAGGCAAGTGTTCACAATAAAGAGATATTTTTATAGATCTGTCAATTTAACTGACATATTCATGCTCATACTGGTATGCTCTGTAAGTGTATTGTTGTAGTTTTAGGCAATTTGGGCATCACTTTTCTAATCATTCCTTGCATTTGGCTGAGGGTACTTAGTCGATAGGAACACTGCCCACAAGTGCTGTTTCATATTTGCATTGGCTTTGCCAAGATAGGCTTGGCTGCAGCCAAACCATGAGTGCTTTGGTGTTTCCAGAATATAGGACAGTTCTTTCTTTTTTTTTTCTCAACAAAGCATGGCAAAAATAATGCCCACAATATGTTTCAATTTAAACTTTTATCTCCCGTTTGGTTCGCATTTACCCATGTGGCACAATCTTACCAGATGAGGCAACAATACAGCAGCAGCTTCTCTGTCCTGAACAGCTCAAAACATGGATATACGTATCGATGTGCACATATTATTTTGACAAAACAACCATCACAAAAGATAATTGCAACAAAATGAAACAGTATATTGCTCTTAACTTGCATTTAGTTTAGTTTTTCAGAGGGGACACAGTGGCAATTATTGATGGCATCTTGCATTTTGTTGATGTTGCTTTCGAATTACTGAGCAAAATGAATGTCCATATTGTGAAATGTTCAATGTGGAAAAATGAATTTAAGTCTGGCCACAAAGCTGGTTATCGATTTGTTTCAGAATAGCGGTACCCTCAGGTGGATCTGTAAATAACACCCACAAAAAGACATTCAATAATACAATATTTGTATTGTGATCACATAGTAGTAAAAGAAAATGACAGCACAGAAACATCATTTTCCAAACATTTAAGTAAGGCTAAGTTTGTTGTTGTTGTTGTTTTTTTTAAATAGAAATTGATTTAGTTTTTGGGGATTGTGTGGATATTTTCAGTCATGCATTGACTGCGCACTTGTGTGTGCTCCCACACTTGCCTTGAATTACCCCTAGAGGATCAACAAACTAAGTATTGAGAAATTATTTGAATGAGCGCTTCTTGTTCTTTTGTGTGTGATGACTATTACACCACGCACATTCCGTAACCTCTGATTTGGCAGAGGTCAAGGAAATGTGGAAAACAAACAAAAAACCTCTCGTTTCGGTCTGAGAAATATTTTTCTTTAATAATCATGGTGAATATTAAACATGGAAAGTTTTTTTTTGTGTACCTGTTTTTTAAGAGGGATATGTAAGAGGCACTTTTGTCGCATTTCGATCACCTGTCAAGTTTGAAAGCTGTTCAGCAAGTTATGCGATTAGCAAACACACTTTTTGCATTGACTTTTTTTCTGTGCATTAGAATCTACCAAGCTGCTCCAACCTGGTTAAAAGACAGCCAGGTTACTGATACCAGAACATCCAAAATGAAGCCCAAAGACACTTTGCTAACACAGCACATCAGCAGTTTTGCTTCAGGCTGAAAACCCCAGGAGTGATGCCCTTCCCAGACAGGATGACTGAAATGTTTTTTTTTTAATAATGATTAGTCAATGGTTATCGCTGAAGCAGAAACAAATAGCTATATATGGATTTATGAACCAGCATGTGACAATATACTATATCATTTTTGGTTTACAAATATGTTATATTGCCAGTAAAGCAGCTTTTACCAGGAATCTAAGATTGAAAATTGAGATGACCAGCTATACTGGTTATATAACTCCAATCTGATGCTTTCATTTGGCGTGTTTCCACCGGCTCGGCGATTTTATTTTGCGTTTCCATTAGCGATAGTACCTGGTACTTTTTTAATACCCGCTATAGCAAGTCCCAGGCGAGCTGAGGTGTTACTATGCATAGGGCCGTCACAGAAAGAGGCATGAGTAAGACGTCCGACACAAGAATCAAGATGAGCAATGCCAAACTGTCGGTCAGTTAAAAAGACAATCATGAAAATGTGGGTTAATCTCCAACAATTACAGCAGCCGCGGAGTGAAGACTCCGCCCACGTTGAGTAGGCACTATTTTGCATTAAACCGAGGCGAGGCAAGGTGAGGCGAGTTGGGACCATCGGTGGAAAGGGGCTTTAATCTACTGCTTTATCCTCCACATGAGGGTCACTAGAAAGGGGGTTGCTAGGGCTAATCCCAGCTGACATATAGGGCAAAAGGTAGGGTACACCCTACAGGTGGCCAGCCCATTGTAGGGTAAACATATAGAGACAAACAATCAGTCACTCTCACATTCACACATGCATGGGTCCTTGAAGGACACCCCATGTGCACACAGGAAGAACATGCAAACTCCCTAGCAAAAACCCCTCGACCAAACCACGATGCAAACTGGTGACCTTCCTGCTGTGAGGCAACAGTGCTGGCCACTACTCTGCCCTGTGACCCCAAATGTGATTCACTTCTAGAAAAATGACCTCCGTGATTTGATGGTTCATAATCATGCACTTTCAAATAGCACATATGCTCACAAATACCTCTATGCATGGTGTCAACAACAGAAAATGTCATCTCAGTGTGACCACCACAGATATATTGATTTCCCCATTGGCGAAAAACAGACACTATCACTGCAAATGTATGGGTGAGATTTAGCTACAGACGATGGCACTCTCCATTGTTGTTGTTTGACTTTGCTGCACTGCTGCTGCAGGTTGATGATGATGGTGGTGCTCTGTGCATGCGTATAAGCAGAACATCACATGCTTTGTCACATGACTGTTCCACTCATATCTCATGGTTGGATTGATTGACTGATTGATTGATTGATTGATTGGACATGTCTACGGAAATTATTGGATTTCTGTCTCAACACAGGTCTGAAAAAATCAGACTCATATTAAACATGGGCAAAAAATTAGATATGAGTCACACACACAGACTGGGAATCTGAAAGTGGTTTGTGGGGCAGAAGAAATCATGGTGGTGCGAACAATACTCATATCACAATATTTATATATGTATATATATATACACACATGTATGTGTATATATATATATATATATATGTATGTATGTGTGTATATATGTATATGTATATGTATATGTATGTATATATATATATATATATATACAAATACAAATATTGCGATATGGGTATTGTTCGCCCCACCATGATTTATTCTGCCCCATAAACCATATATGAGTATATATGTATATATACATATATATGTACACACATATGTATAGATAGATATTGGATTTTGTTTTTGTCTGCTATCCTATCCACTAATTTTGACCAGCATTGGACCAATACTGGGTAATAATTAAAATTAAAAGTAAAGAAATAATACTTTCCTTTTCCTAACTGCACACTTTGGCTGTAGATGTATTTATTACACATATTTCCGTTCTCTTTTTTAAGAGTAAAGTGCACTATGTGAGTTAATAAGATACTTGAAAGCCAATTAACCTAATCCACGATCGGTGAGCCGACATAATGGCAGGGAAAAATAGGCCCCGTCTGCTTGGAGCTATACTGCTCAAAGCACATCTACCCACACAAATGTATAGTGTGAATGACCTCTGTGGGGAATATTGCAATGTGCTTTTCTTCACCATACTGAAGTGAAGTGCCCTTCCACAAGTAACTGAACCCTCACTGTTCAAATTGCGCTGTGCTGTAAATATCGCAGTTTGTCTTGCTGCCATATATGTTTATATCACACATGGATGAACTTATTGATTCCAGTAATCAACACTGTTATCAATAATAACAGACTATTTATTCATATATATAATATATATATATATATATATATATATATATATATATATATATATATATATATATGTATATGTTGAATCCAGCACTGCCATGATGGTGCAGTGAGCAAACTGAGTTACGTAACATCTAAAACTGTATTGGTAAGGGAGGAGTTACTGCCCAATGTGCGGGTGTCACTCAGTTGTCTTTCTCTCTCAATCACTTGAAGTGCAGTGTGAGCAATTAAGAGGCTCATCTCACTGGGCACCTCACACAGCTGCAACTTGGTGTCACATTTCACATCCAGACCAAGCTCCCCGCACTGCTCCTCACTCTCCCTCCCTCCCTTCCCTCACTCACCTCTCCGCCCATCTCTTAGCCTCAGAGGAGAGGGTTTAGTTGCTCTTTAAACATGTTGCCTTTTGGAACATTTGATTCAGCACCTGAAGGGTGGAGCGAGACACACTTCAGTCCATTGATTGGTCAACAGAGAATCATGACCTTTGGGGTAAAGACAGAGAGGCATTTCTTGCACTTGTTTTTTTTTTTCTAATAAAAGATGATGGAGGATATATTTTTACTTCTAATTTACTCTTGATATGAAGCCTGTTGGAAAAATTCAACTAAACTTTCTTTTTATTTCTTAATAGGGTCCATTTTGGACATATGAACTTGTCAGTGCAATTGACAGATCCATAATAATGTATTTTGCTTCAAATTATTATTAACTTTATTGTTAACACTTGCCTGTCCCTGTGACACCATATTTCCAGTAATCAATTGATGTGTTGGCAAGTGTCGATTGCATCCTTTAAAGCAGGGGTGTCAAACATACGGCCCGGGGGCCAGAACTGGCCCGCCAGAGGGTCCAATCCGGCCCACAGGATGAATTTGTTAAAATTTCACACCACGATTACAATCTAAATCTCTTCCAGATACCAGTGACTAAATGTTTGTGCCTTTATAGAGCCAGTGTGATGTGTAAATAGCACATTTAGGCACGATATCGTTGAAATTGCACTTATATTTCATGTTTTGTAAAAATATCCTTCATTAAATGTAAAACAAAGGAGAAAAAAGCAAGTTCTTGTTGTTCATGGGTTATTATGCTATTATTTTACTATTTTTAGAGGTCCGGCCGACTTGGGATCAAATTGTGCTGTATGTGGCCCCTGAACAAAAATGAGTTTGACACCCCTGCTTTAAAGGCAGCGTTCTTTGAAGCTGGGTTCAGAAAATGTTACAGTGGAAAAATACACATTTTGAAACATACCTTGGATTACGACAGAAAGCATATTCAAGGACATGTGTGCATCTATTGCAAGAAATAATGTCAATACACAATGTCACATTTTTCGTCACTGGATGTAACGCCGGTCCACACTGTGTCGTGCTTGTTCAACATTAAGGTGTGCTGACACAGCTATGGGCATCGGGCCTACACACACAGCAGAGAAATTGGAAACCAGATGATTGTTTACTGTTTCAAACCAGTTGATACGTTTGTACATCGACAGCCGCTGTTCCTCTGCATCGAGAGCGACCAGCTGAGGTGGTTTGGTCAGGAGTCCTGATTAATGTCTTCCTGGGGAGGTGTTTTGGGCATGCCTATTTTGTTTTGTTTTTACAACTCTGTAAAGCAGCTTGAGGTACCTTTGAAAAAGTGCTGTACAAGTCTAAATTATTAGGGAGGAGACCCAGGGCCAACCCAGGACACGCTGGAGAGATTCAATCTCTTGGCTGGCTTTGGGATGTCTCAGTTTCTCCCATAGGAGATGGTGGAAAGAAGTGTCTGGCTTTGAGACTGCTGACCCCTTTGACCTGGAGACGAGACTTTACATAAACATTCTTATCACCCTAAATGTGATGTTTCATTCATGCAGCTGTCGCATTCATGTTAACATACCATTAATGGATTCTTGAAACAGCAGTATAGCTTAGGCACCTGTCTGCACTTCATTATGGAATTCATGAAATTACAGGAGGAGAGGACAGGTTTTTTTTTTGTCTTGACCATGTCACAGTTTTTTTTACTTTGAAGAAAAAAAAAAACAGCTTCTTATTAATGTAATATTACACTTTTGCAGTTCTCTGCCAGACCTTGCTTGGACACTACTTGATGTGAATATATTGTTACGAATCAGTTTAGGACCCAAGAGAGAAGACATATTTTTTATCTGTTTATTAAAAAGGGACAACAAACGTGAGAGAAGTAGTTAAGGTGCCGTAGAGGCGGCGATCAGTTCCAAACAGTGGGGATCGCTGGACACAGGAGAGCACAGGAACTAGTAAAAAGGCAAAAAAACAACAAGCAGTGAGTAAACACTAGAGTAGACAGAGTGTTTCAGGTTCCATAGTGTGTTTACCACAGAGTTGTCTGAATCTGGCAATGAGTGACTGCAGGAACAGGAACTATGCAGACTGAGCCGATGAGTGAATTGGCAGCAGGTGTTCTCCCGCCGCAGGATAGCTGATTGCATGCTGGAGGTAGACTTCGCTCACTTTCTCATGCAAGTATTCTCAATAACTTGTACATTTGATTTTATATTTGTATCTACTGCTCTAAAAAAAATTCATATTATTCATATTCATACTATTCATATATTTAGTGTTTGTTTGTATTAGAGTGAAAAATGGAACCAAGTCAAATTCCATGTTTGTGTGCACAAGCTGGGCCAATAAAGTTGATTCTGATTCTGATTCTGAGATGCAGGAGAGAAAGGAGGAGATGAAGGGACGCAGGTAAAGGCAAGGCAGGGCATGACATAGATACAATTTGTGTAAGTGGATGCAGAACGTGCACTGATTTGTGTCACACGCAAATAAAAAATTTACTTTTAAATCATGGACAATTGAAGCCAGGAGTCTCTTGTGTCTTTTTCGCCGGCTCTGCCGTGATGAACGTCTAAAATAACGCTGTCAGTGCCTTGATCTTATAGCCAGTACCTGACTCGGGTGTGTGTGTGTGTAGATCTTTCAAGGCTGGTTTTCTACAAACAGAGAAGGGGGAGTGGAGACAGCCTCCCCGCAACAATGACTCCAAAGCTGTTAAATTTGGGTAAATTTGTCAGCCCGTGGCCAAGTGGAAAGAGAACTTGATTTGTAACCAGAGGGTCGCCGGTTCAAATCCCCACCCGGCCAAAAAGGGCTGGGGTACCCCTGAGCAAGGTACCCAACCCCCAATGCTCCCTGGGCGCTACTCAGTGTGGCAGCCCACTGCTCCTAATTCTAGGATGGGTCAAAAATGCAGCGGAGTACTTTCCCTAAGGGGATTAATACAAACTGACTAACTTTAAAAATCCTGCATAGTTCCGCTGTAAGTCCAAGTGTGTCATGTGACCTCCTTTGTAGGGATATCAGTGAAAACAATGGACAACAATTATCGTTTGCTTAATCTCTGTCTCCATCTCTGTATCATCCGAGTGTATTGATGCATTTTGAGGAGTGATAATGAATTGTACTCAACAAAATATGTTGTTCATACATTGATTTATCTGGCTACCTCATTTCAACAGCATTAGTTTGTTTACATGTGAACGTACAGTGTAATCGGGTCAAGTTATGAGGCTTCTTATAAATCAACCTGCCAAGTCTACAAGTGCAAGCTGTAAACCCTAAGAATTGTCGGTGTAATATTATGTGATATTTCTGGATATAAATACTGCATGGAAAAATGACAAAGATATTTAGTTTTTGAGAAATGTACTGTGAAAGAAATTCTTGAGTCATCGTCAGTGTTGAGTAAATCATATCTTTACTGCATGCATGGATTTTTGCATGGAGGAGAGACACTGTCACCAAGGACGGTCTAAAATGGTCTCTCCTCCATGCAAAAATCCATGCATGCAGTAAAGATATGATTTACTCAACACTGATGACTAAAGAATTTCTTTCACATTTTGGCGACGAGGATGGGATGGACGCTCCAATGCTCAGGGCCTGGGTTCTGACTGAATGTTATTACTGGTAAGGAAAATTCTGCTCCACAAAGGAGGACAGGAATCTGTGCTGACCAGCGGATGCTCCATCTATTTAAAAAGTGAGTACGGTGTTTTTTAAATCATTTTCAGGTAGACAGTTGTAATTCCTTTGTGGTAGGCTGTCGAGATATTCTATAAATCCTGTGTGGTTGAATATCAAGGTCCGGTGTAATTCCTTTGTGGTAACCGAGACCATCTCCATATAATTCCTGTGTGGTTTGGACACCGTCTTCATATAATTCCTGTGTGGTTTTGAAGACTAGAAACCTAGGTAGACAGTTGTAATTCCTTTGTGGTAGGCTGTTGAGATATTCTATAATTCCTGTGTGGTTGGATATCGAGGTCCAGTGTAATTCCTTTGTGGTAACCGAGACCCCTTTGTGGGCCCTCCAATCAAGTTCATATTTTCCAAGTTGAAATTATGTGAATTTTATTCTCTTCTGTGATTGTTTTCATTGAAACAGTGAAATTACGTACTGTGTCTTTAAAGTGAGTTGAGTTCTATTTTTCCTTGGCAACAGCTGTTTTAAAGATTCACAAAACATGGTCAAGATGTTAAACAAAACTTAATGTGTCGGTATAAAGAATGTGCAACTGGGTCAAAAGCTCCAAACTAAGCAAGGAATAGTGGCAAATAAAGTGAAAAATCAGATCAGATCAGTTGTACAGATAGATACAGAAAGTTCTGTAATGGCATTGTGGGTCAAATGAAGTTTGACTATTAAAAAAAATGAGGTGCTTATTAAAAAAAATAATAATTTGTTCGTTTCGTTTCATGTCATTTCAGTTCATAATGCCTGCAAACTGTGCAACAGCTCTTCTATGAACCAGCATTCCCTCCACCTAAGCAAATATTTGTGTGACCCAACCAACATCCTTGGGCTAATTTGGTTTTATAAAGTGTGACACGGCAAGGCTACCCTGTAATATCTGGTTCAGTGTAATGGCCTGAAAATGATTCACCAAAATTAATTGCTGCAGTATAAAGTCTCCGAAGTCCAGATAACTTTATAGCTGAACCCATAGGAGCGAAAAAGAAAATTCCCACTAATGACTCCCCACCCCTTTCATCGCATCACTCCCTATAAAGCCTTGTTATGCATGGCAATGTTATTGAGGTGAATGTCAATAGTAGCAGTTGCTTTGATGGATGAGGAGAACTGGCATTTAAACCATGAATGTTAAGACCAACAAGACAATCCTTTACAGAAAGAAGAGCATGCAATAACTCTGAATGAGACGGCTGAGAATTAATGTCTGCGTTTCCTTCCCGAACGTTATCTACCTTGATGGTCAGGATAGTATATTTTGCCCCTTCTCATCTGTCTTCGCTTTTGACTCTGCAGAGTAATCCATTCCCCTCAATTTCAGGTCTTGAGGCTTGCCACTGTGGGCCACGGGATCAATATTTGCCAAGTTTAAACCACAGGATTATCTGTCTGTCAGGGTTCCCAACAGAAGCTCTCTCGACTGTGACATAAATCTTGGACTGTCCTCCACCATTTGAGAAGGTCACACCTCCAAACCGCCTTTGTCATCGCGTATACCTTAAGGAGGGATTAAGTAGTCGATAGTGTCACTCCTACATAAACACTGTAACTCGGCACACAATGACACTCAAATGTATGATTAGAAATTTGCCAAATCCGGTTCAGTCTCTCTTCCACACATACTCCAAAATAGGGGTAGAAGACAAGAATAGTTTTTGTACCTGTAGGTACATATTTGGAGAGTGTTCACTCACTCAGAAAATATTGTGCCAGAAAGAAAACTCTTTCACTACAAAGTGAGTAGAAAGTGAATCAAAAATCAAAAGAAGGAACATATCTGTACCAAAGGCTTGGGCCGGCACTGTAAACTGATACATATTTGACAAGGTACAAAAAATGGACTTTAACTAAAGGCTACAAGACTTCCTTTCAAAAAGGTTACGCCCCCCAGCGACAAGCATTTGTAAACAGTTGTTTGAATGCATAGTCAAGGTCACCTCTATTTATACAGCACATGCAAACACAACCAAACTTCTACCAACGTTTTTTACAGTACAAAATAATAATAATAAAAAAACTAAGTAAAATACACAATAAATTAGACGCAATAAATAGTCACAATAGGACCAGGCAGAACAGTCAACAAAAACAAGTGACTTTAACATTTCTAATGTCTGGGCAGAGCAAATGTGTTGTGGGAAGCTGTTCCACAGCTTCAGGGCAGCAACTGGAAAAGCTTGGTCACCTTTTGTCTTAAGCCTGGACCTTGGGACATATAATAAGTACCTCCTTCGATGACCCTCAAGTTCTCGAGCTGCAGTAGGAACATGGAGGAGTTCAGCTATAGGTACTGAGGGGCCAGACCATGCAAGACTTTAAAAAAAACAAACAAGGGAGTTTTAAAATAAAGCTGGAACTGAACAGTGTAGGGGAGCCAGGATTGGTGTGATTGTTCAAGTAGCTCCAAACAATTCCACAACAACCAAATTATTTTAAATTGTATTTGTATACCATTTATCCTTAAGACCTGTGTGTAGTACTAACATATTAAACACCTAGAATGACATAGAGTCATCCTAAACAACATGGTGACTATGACAAATGAATAGATGCTCCATTTTTGTTCAATTCACATGTAGGAAATGTGTTCTTTTCATTATTATTATTATTTTTTTCCAATATAATTAGCTGTCTATGGTGAAAATACATCAATATGTAATTTTCCTGCACTTATACCCACTTAAATTTGAAGTATAAAAGTAACAGTCTAAGACTTGTTCTCATTAGGACCAAATACATTTTGGAATAGTGTTAAATTGGACTCTTAGTGTTACTTTTTCGTTGAAAGAGTTACATTCAACACTTCCATAGTGTGTCCTAATGGGAATTGGACTTCTTTAGTGTTAGTCGAATAGTTGAGATTCACAGGACAACATTATTGTGACACAATTTGTGACATACAGTAAATTTAGACAAGAGCAAATGTGTTCACAACATTTCTGACTATATTTGGCCCCACCTTTGCCATTTCTGAATGCTAAAAAAATAATTGTGTATAGGGAAACCAGGCAGAGACATGTTAAATAAATAAATAAATAAATACATAGTATGCTGTTATTGAAATCAAATGAACATAAATGTCAATTAAAAGGCTTGGGCTTGGGAAAGTCAACTGAAAAAAATAAATCTGGGGTTCCCAATGCAGTGTCTGAGGAGGAATTGTGTATTTTTGTGGAATAAAATAACTAAAATGTAATATTGTGGAAATACACTTATGTACAGACTTCAGCTTAAGTCAAAACTCCAAAGGTTATTGTGTTTTTAGAGTTTAAATAATAGATAAAAATTGTAATAGTTTAATTCCCAAATATTAAAAAAAAGAATACACCAGTGTATTGTTGTAATAAGTCACATTGACCACATCGACATTTCTGTCACTTCACAATTGGAAACACTTTCTTTGACAACGCAAGGTTCATCTAATTTGTCTTCTGAAGTGATGCTTGGTTAAGTATTAATATTATGCAGATCAAAAATACTGTTCTGCATTATTAGTCACTATTAGTGCAGGTGCTGTCAGTACAACATGGATAAAGCACGGATAACAGGCTGTGTACAAATTGATTTGTGAGCAGGATTACACAGAGGGATACCAGCCGTATTTCAAAAGAATAACAAATAATAATAAAAAAAAAGACACATCAGACACAGTGGTGTCCTTGTTCAGCAGTGAAGGTCACCAGAATTTAACATTAATCTCCCAAAGTGCAGTGATGTCTCCACTTTGCCCTTGGAGAGTAACATAGCACTTTTGAGTTCATTACTATAAATCTTGGCCATGTCTAGTGGGACGCGTTGTTAACATTCATTCCTTCCCTCTCCACATCAGTTTAATGCACATAGTTTAAGAAATGAAGTAAACCTGCCTTCACTGACTCTGTCACACAGGCTGTTTGTCCCTTTTCTCCCTAGCCAGCATATACGCATGACATGCTCACTTCATTTATTCCTCGTTTTTTTTTTATTCCTATCGTTTCTGTGTGACATTGATTCATTGATAAAACGCCAGTGTGCTGCTTACAGTGCTGTCTAACGTATTCTAACAGTTTATATTTTATTGCACTCACATATGGTTTGCTTTTATCTCATATTTTTCTATTTCTACTTTACCAGCCAACCAGGCTTTACAATATGCATACATTTTGAGTAACCAGATATTCTTAAAAATTTACCAAATCTATTGGATAATCCTTGTCGGGTAATCCTCATTACTTATAATGGACACTCCAAATTGACTACAGGGGGGGGCCACATCCAGTAAGCCTTGTGCCGGTCTAAAGCCTAGATAAATAGGAGGGTTGCCTCATGAAGGGCATCCAGTGTAAAAAGTCTGCCAAATCAAATATGTAGATCATGAAGAAAGAAAAAAAAATGATAAGGTGCTGGAAAAGTGTGAAAATTGACATGAATGGAATTGAAAAGTGCTAAAATTTGACATTGGGAAATACGTGTATGAACCCTGTGAAGGAGAGGATACATACAGAGCGCGAAGCTGCTGTGAAGGAAACGCAGTGCTGATGATCTATTCACTTTGTTTTGATAAGTTTGGTTAGATTAATGTGTTAATAAATTCAGTGAGGCTAGTCCTCTTAGCAGCTCCCAGGTTTGGGTTGTGAGTAACAATAGAAGCGATAGGAGTGCGATCCTCATAGAAACACCTGGCTTCTTTCACGCGTTTTTTTCATGCGTGAGGTGGCCTCTGTGCAAGGCAAACTTTTTAACACTAACACTTTTGTATTGAAAAAATAGGGAGTTGTAAAAAGGCAATGTTAGTGGACTTGCATCCTGCCCCATACTAGAGGATTTTCTTGATTTAAAAAAAAAACTTGTAATCATTTTTGGTTTTGTTGATTATGTTTTAATCCTGAGAAAGCACAGACTAGATGATCTAGTAAAGATGCAGGACCACACTCTTGGTGTTTAATCATACTATTTCAGGGAGGAGATTCCGGGATCTCACAGAAACTCGCACAATTTAACGTGACAGCAGAAACAGAATTGGAGGCGGACTGCTAATAGCTGTTGTGTGTGCAGTGTTTTGTGCTAAGAGAAATAAACTGTGGATGAAGTCAAGACTGAGAAGACGGAATCAACTTGATTTGTACAGTTTACAGTCCAGTGTAGTCACTGGTTCGCGACCCGGTCGGAACAAGGGCCTTTCTACATGGTCTTTGTATGTTCTTCCCGTGTGTGCCTGGGTTTTCTGCAGGTTCTCCAGTTTCCTCCTATAGTCCAAAAAATATGCAATATGGGGATTAGGTAAACTGGACACTCTAAAATGACCGTAGGTGTGAGAGTGGATGCCTATCGCCCTATGTCAATTGAGATTAGCACAGCAACCCACGCGACCCTCATGATGGGCTCTGATGGGCCCAATGATGTTAAAATTGTGTCTGTTATCCCCTCATACCACAGGCAAATATGGCCAGATAATCTGTTCAAATCAGCCTAATATCAGCAGGCACCCACGATTGTTGGAAGTGTCAGATCGGGACCGAAATCTGGCCAATTATCCTCTCATGTGTGGCAGGCTTATCTGTTACGGGCCACTGGGGCAGGGTCATGTTGTCACTCCAAACAATCACTAAGGTAAGTGGATGGCTGTTTGTGACGTGGCCCATCTCTTTTTGTCTGGGTCCACCAATACTGTGATTTGTGCCTGTGCTACTGCTGGCTAATGGTGCAAATTACTATCTTGATAATGCTCCCTTAAAACAGTGCACTACTGCATGACTGACTTCAGGCCAGGTTTTTACTTGCTCAGTTGCACAAGACGGCAATGTGACTGACCACATTTCATTCTAACAGGAACAGAGTCAGGGGAGCGCTTATACATGCAAGTGCGTTTACCATTAAACAGTGTGTGCACTGCACAGGAAATTGACCAATTCATTGGTGTGAATCTAGCAAAGTGGCTTGGGATTCGATTGGCATCATTTTGCATCTGGCGTTAGAGAGTTTTAAAACATTGTCTTTAAAACTACACACTGCTAAATGGAATGGGTCAGTCAGTCATCATCCACCGCTTTATCCTCCACCAGAGGGTCGCGGTGGGTGCTTTGCCAATCTCAGCTACATTGGATGATAGGCGGGGTACACCCTGGACAGTTCGCCAGTCCATCGCAGGGCCACACACAGATAGCGACAAACAACCATTCATTACATTACATTACATTACATGTCATTTAGCAGACGCTTTTATCCAAAGCGACTTACAAAAGTGCATTTAAACATTTGGGTACAAATAAGAGCTAGAAGTAAGTAAGAGCTTCAAGTAGAACAAACTATGAAGTGCTAGTCATAAGTGCGATGTACAAGTTTTTTTTGTTTTTTTTGTTTGTCGTCTTAGTCGACGTAGAGTCGGAATAAGTGTGTTTTTAGTCGGCGTCGGAAGATGTGGAGGCTTTCAGCTGTCCGGATGTCAATGGGGAGATCGTTCCACCATTTGGGAGCGAGGACAGTGAACAGTCTCGAGTTCTGCGAGTGCCTCTGCGATCCTCTCAGTGAGGGGGCAGCGAGCCAGTTTGTCGATGCAGAGTGGAGTGGGCGGGCTGGGGTGTAGGTTTTGATCATGTCCTGGATGTAGGCTGGACCGGATCCGTTTGTAGCATGGAACGCAAGCACTAGAGTCTTGAAGCGGATGCGAGCAGCTACAGGAAGCCAGTGAAGGGAGCGGAGGAGGGGTGTAGTGTGGGAGAATTTTGGTAAGTTGAAGACCAGTCGAGCTGCTGCATTCTGGATGAGTTGCAGAGGTCGTATGGCGCATGCAGGAAGACCAGCCAGGAGGGAGTTGCAGTAATCCAAGCGTGAGATGACAAGAGCCTGGACCAGAACCTGTGCCGCCTTCTGGGTTAGAAGAGGCCGAATCCTTCGGATGTTGTGCAACATGTATCTGCAAGATCTAGCTGTTGCAGCAATGTTGGCAGTGAGGGAGAGATGGTCGTCAAGTGTCACACCCAGGTTCCTTGCGGTGTGAGAAGGAGTTACCACAGAGTTGTCGAGGGTGATGGTTAGATCTGTGGTGGGAGAGCCCTTTCCTGGGAGAAAAAGAAATTCAGTCTTGTCGAGATTGAGTTTCAGGTGATGGTCAGACATCCACTGAGAGATGTCAGTCAGACAAGCGGTGATCCGTTCTGCTACCTGTGTGTCGGAGCTGGGAAAAGAGAGAATGGGTTGGGTGTCATCGGCGTAGCTGTGATAGGAAAAACCATGAGAGCGAATAACCGAACCAAGAGAGTTGGTATATAGAAGAGGAGAGGGCCCAAGACAGAACCCCGAGGGTTCACTCTCACACTCACTCCTATGGTCAATTTAGAGTGTCCAATTTACCTAATCCCCACATTGCATGTTTTTGGAGTGTGGGAGGAAGCCGCAGAACCCGGAGAGAACCCACACACACACGGGGAGAACATGGAAACTCCATGCAGAAAGGCCCTTGTTCCAACCGGGGCTCGAACCCAGGTCTTCTCGCTGCAAGGCAAGAGTGCTAACCACTACACCACCATGTGGCATAAACAACAATGTCTGACTACACACTACGCTGGTGTTACCTTTATGTTTTTTTATAGACTTTTGACTTAATTAGTTTTAAAATATTATGTATGTTGTGAGAGTGGTTTAGGTAACCTTGGTTGAAACTCGATTGCTTACCCGTACTTTCAGTATTTTTCAAGTGCATCTCCAATGCAGATGCTCAACTTTCTTCTCCTTCTGTTTTTGAGAAGGGTATGCATTTTAGATTTGGTAACGTTAGGCATGTCTGGCCCAGAATGCTTGCTTTTCTCCATAGCTTCAGCACACTACGTCCGCCTAACTGATCTGGCAAACCGCGCGTCAAAGTGCGACTTGCTGTTTGACTGGGTAATTGGCTGTGGGTGGAACGGCAGCACAGAACCCAAAATGAAACTATGAACAGAGTTTGTGGGCTGTGAATGTACTGACTGTACCATTCAGTTCAATTCAGTCTTTTATCACAGACTCACACAAAAGCATGAAACCATTCAAAATTGAATATAGCATCAAAAAAAAAGTGATGACCTGTCCAGAAGTGTAGCTGTTCTGTTTGAGCACACATTTTCCATATCAGAAATTCACATTTGTGAGAAGCTAAAATGGTGATGGTCGATATATAAATTAGGATTGTGAAGTGAATGTCCAGATTTATCCACTAATTTCCACCATTTTGCTCGCTCCGCTATGGCCTTATAGCACCTTAAGTGCTCAGTCGCTCTGTGTGAAGCGTGGCAATGTTGCCATTGACACGAAAAACCACTGCTATACTGAGAAACACAGTGTAGCAGAGTCGTGTGGACCTGGAAGACTTAATGAGCTTTGTGTGAACTTATTTGACAATGGTTTGAATGGAGCAGACATTTGTTTATACTGTATTTAAAAGTCACAAAGTGCAGCTTTAAAAAAGAGACTTTTATACCAATGTCTCCGCAGCTGGGACTGGTAATGAACATTGTTGTGGGCACCAAAATGATGTCATTAGCGATGCATTTAGTCAGCAAATTTAAAAAAACAACAACAAATATTTCTTTCAAACAGCTTGAGGAATATTAACTTGTGCTGACACAAACAGTGCACTGGCACTGCACCATCAGGCCTAAGATTCCCAGAGCATCATTATTCGCCACCTGTAGTCTCTACTGTTATCACTCATGCCAGTATTTTAATTTAACTTGTTTCTGTAATCTCTGCTTTATAACTTCATAAAATAAATATGGTACACATTTAGTTGAATATTAAAATAAGTATTTGTTAGCCTGCATAATATGGAGTCAAATATACAGTGAGCTGGCCCAAGGCATAGGTTAAAACTAATGTATATGGTTATCTAGTAATATTATTTAGTCATTAATTCAAGGCAGCTCTATGAATGAAATACGCCTTCGCATCATCGATCATATAGATTACTAATTCATGTGCGGTGACTTTTATCACTTATCAGTGTGAGAAATGTCATGTGTGGCGTGTGAGCGTGTGAACTTATTGAAATGCGCTGCCGCAATTTGCGCATGCTGTCACTCGATCATCACTCCCCACTCACGGATAACTCCCTGCCCACTTTTTGTTGATTTTCAAAGTCAGGCATTGGGGCGGAGTCAGCCTCAGAACAGGGGATTTACTTCCTCTTTAAGAAATGTAGGTATCTTTAGATAGATTTAGACATCTAAATCATATTGCACTTGCGTTATTTGGTTTTATATAGTAGTTGACAGTCATTTGGGTATCAGGCTCATTGTTTTGCCATACGTAGGTGGGGTCAACATAGCACGGTCGCCTGAAAGTGTTGCGACGTTGTTATGAGACACAAACAGGCTCTGTTTAGCTCTCTCTGGACCCTCTCGTCATCCACCAACCACAGACACGTATGTACCTCTTCGATGGACCAGCGCACAGCATCAGCGTACCAATCAGTGACCGGCAGTTGGCGTCACATTTTATCACTAATGAAAAGCAAAAAAATCGGGTAGAGTCGAGCCGAGTAGTGCTACGACTAATCAATTGTTCTAAATTTTAAAAGCCAAAGTCATTGAACTGGTTTACATGTTTAATTTAAGTTCAGTGCAACACACTTAGTGCTCCAGAAAAGTGCAAATTAATACTCAGCCACTTTGCTTTGACTTAACTGCCCTCAAAGTTTAAAATAAAACAAGCGAGACATTGGTTTGGTGTAAATAACACAACTATGATTTATGCAATTATATGTGCTACATTACATCCATAATAGTCAAACACTGGCTTACACAAAAGTAATGCAAAAAAGTATTGGGATGCAACTGTGATGCCGAACAAGAACAAGTGAGCAGGAACTTATCTCTAGACAAAAATCATACTGACATGGAAAGGGATCACTTGCATTTCAAGTATATGAAACCAGTATCACCTGCAGTGAAGATGCATGTTCAGAATTGTTGGATTTGCTGCTTTCTGAAAAACTTGGTTCAAAAGAAGAAAGAATCAGAAAATAAATGAATAATTTAAAGCATAATCATCCGCCATACTTACAGTTGCTGTTTTACCCAAAACAAGAGTAAGTTATCCTATTCCCTGTGTACTCCAGTACTCCTTTGTAGCCCGAGGGGATTTCCCATACTTTACCATCTTGTCTAAAATACATGGAGTTGCCAGCTGCTTATATGTGATTCTCTCTTACTTTTACTTGCCCAAGATCATCTTCACCAAGGGTTTACCACAGGGTTTGGAAAGTAGACAGCAGCAAAGTGTACCCATTGGCTTTTAAACCCTGGTGCAACATTTGGTTTACTGTGCTCGTCACGCACGCTCAAAGCATGTCACTGACAAAGTTGATTGATAAACGACTTTTTTGTCCAGCTATTGACTACCTGCGCTGGATTTTAACTTAAATTGAATTTCAAGCTCCAATGAGATGTCAGTGTTAACACAGTAGAAGGCCTCTGAGGGAAAATGCTGCTGTCAGTGCAGAAATACATTTTGGCTTTTCCTCCTTCTTGCTTTGGCCATTTTCCCAAACATTCTCATTCATCATTCATTCAAATACACACTGAGGGAAGGAGCATTTTAAAAGGATATTATTCAACTTACAAAGAGATTGCGATAACAGAGTGTTTTTTTTTTTTATTTTCTCTGATTTCAGATGTATGTGGGTGGATTTAATCTAGAATTGTATGCTGTATTTAATTACGCAGGAGTCAAATTGATGTATAACTGTTGCTTTCCTGTGTGGACCTGTGTGTATGCAATTGCTGCCACTAGGGGCCTCTCTCTCTCATTTAAAACTATAATAAAAACCTAGTTTGTTGATGTGTGGGAGCATCGTGGGATCATGAGCTTCAGCTCACATACTGATGATTAATCCTCCTGGGTCTTTTTTCCTGAAGTTTGAATTTCAGCTTTTTTCAGCTTTTTTTTTTCTTTGACTTTTAAGTTGCAAATGATCAGCATAATGTTTTTCGAAAAAAGTGTCACACCTATGGCGTATTTCCACCGGCTCTACTCGCCTCGTCTCGCCACGGTTTAAATAGTGTTTCCACTAGCATAGTACCTGGTACCAGGTACCACTTTTAGTACCTGCTCCAGTGAGGTTCCAAACGCGTGCTGAATAGGTACTATGCGATGATTGGTCAGACAGATTGCCGTCACAGGAAGAGACGTCCCACACACAAATCAAGCCGAACAGCGCCAAACTGTTGCTCAGTTAAAACTACTTAACAATCCGTGGAACGTGGATTAATCTCCAACAACTACAGGAGTCTGGTGTAAAGTCACGAGACACTCGTATGTGTGTGTGTGTGTGTCGTGTACAAAACAAAGTCACCGCAGTTTCACTCAGCCGTCCAGCGATGACTCAGCCCACATTAAGTAGGTACTTTTTTGTAGTGGAGATGCAAATACGCCACTACTGACTGACTGACACCCCCTCCCTTCCTCACGCTCTCTTTGGTCGTTACTTAAGAGCATTATTAGACAGCTCATTTTAGCTGGTGAATCTTTGCTCCACAGATCAGCAAGTCAATGGCTTTTTTCTGGTGCATATGTCACAAACAGAACAAGTCCTGTGTCAAAATAAAAGCACTTTTTCATTTATTTTTTTATCATTGTGAAATATTTGCAGGACGAGCAGATGTGTGACTTCATATTTTGGAGATCTGGCAAGTACAGGAGGATTTACAGGTTTAAATTAATGTGATTTATTGGGATTTCCAAAGGTGAACCCTATGTAAAGTTGGCACAAATGTCACAAACAGAACACATCCTGCACCTGTGTCAAACTAAGAGCACTATGTTTCTAAACATTTTTTTCAAAGCCTTTTATTTTGAAATATTTGCAGGACCAGCTGAAGTGTGGCTTCATATTTTAGAGTTCTTTTACTGAGTACAGAGGAGGATTTAGTGGGTTTAAAAATGCATGATTTACGTTTCAGAGGCAAACCCAATGGAAACATAGCAGCTCTGTCAAGAGGATCATTATAAGGTCTCAGAAATATAAATATGGATTTCTGTGGACTCAAAGTGTCGGAAACATTTAGGCTAATATAAGTACACCTCTCAAAAAATATACCGTATAACATTAGTCTTGTCTAATCTTTAAACCACAGATGTTCATTTCAGCAAGAAGTTCGGGGCATCAACATCCACTCATGACAGCATAAAGTAATCAACGATTGTGCATAGCTTATCACTTTACAAGTTGGGTCCACTCCACCCTCTGCATCCCGTTCATAGTCATACATGAAGATACTAATCTCATCAGATACCGATGCTATTTTCATTAAAGCTGAAATAGCTTCTCCAAACTGGATGCGCAGTTTTAATGTTCAAAATGAGTAACAAGGATTCTCATAGATGAGTGCAATAATTCTTGGAGGTTAATGTTAGATGGCTGAAAAGTGCCACAGTGTTTGATAAATGGGTATACATCCAGAGAGGTATTCAGGGTAACTGGGCTGAAAAACGCCTGGAGCTGCTCTTGCACTGAATTATTTAAGACTGCCCTTTACCCATTTCTTAGCATGAAGCAAAAGTTTCAGAGAATTGAACATTAAAGCAACCAAAATATATGAAGTATCTAATTAATCAAATTCATTATTCAATTATATGTATTATGAGGCCTTATGTATTGAGGGTGATGATGACACATACACACCTGTACAGTATATTATACAAATATAAAGTTCATTATTTTATGTGTAATTTTATTTTAGTGCTAATGTTGTGAAAGCACATTTGGAGGAACATTTCCAAGAACATCATTTCCAAGAACAAATTACAGACCTGACTTTTTAATTGCCCTCACTCTTCTCACTCTCACTCACTTATTTGTGGTAAACTATAAGTCATCCTATTCTGCTACAGTAATGAGACAAAGCACCTTCCTCATCTTGCTGCATATTTTGCTTTGTGTCTCTGTTGCACGTGACTAATAAAACCCCTTGAATTCTCACCAAACGGTGTATTTGCTGAATAAATTAGCTGACTGTTGCAACAGTGGCTGACACATTTTCATATAGTCAGCACACCAGTTAACCCCCCCTTATAATCCTCAAATTTACTAACATCATTAATCTTTTTAAACCTGAAGTAAATAATTTCGTCAAGTATATGAATTATCTTTGTTGGCTACCAATATAGCCCATTATTGGAAAGAGAGATCTAGTGTTAAATGACAATTAAATGCTGGGGCCTGGAACCAATTAGTAGCACTAAGTCTACATTGTTGTTCAAGTCAGGAGAGGGACAATGATAACTATTCATTTTTGGAAGGTAATGTGTCTCCTGGTGGTTGAGAGACAACAGGAGGGTCAACACTGTGGGTCTCATTCTCATCAGGAGGAGCATGCAGACACATTTGCACACTTTTACTTTGCTTTGAATATGCAATTCAAACACAGGGCACCAAGAGCAATGGTTTAGAAGGCTGCTATTTGAAAAAAAAAAAAATATCAACAGCACAAAAATGAATGACATTCTTGTGGGAAATATGTCACCTCAATATCATCCAAAACAACACAAAACAAATGTGTCTATAATGGTGATATTACATATATGTTTTACTCAGCTAAAACAGCCTGGGGTCAAGGAACACTGATGTGTAAAAAGTGTGTACATGACATTGAAAACTGATGTAAATCATTTGTTTAGAGACATTAAACATTGAATGGGTTCAAACTGACCTGGATAACAACTGTCAGATGGAATTCAAGTCTTTTAACCCTCATGTGGCAGCTACATTAATGGGGTACTGCTTCTAAAATGACGTTACACTGCACTAGTCTTCAAAATGAGTGTGCTCATGTTCACTCACACCAGTCCAGGCCAAGTTTCCATCTTTTCTGAAATTTTAAACACCAGTAATGAATATTTTTCTAAAATGGGACAGATTTAGAATGGTGACTAACACACGCAGGAGCGCCTAATGGGAGCACGGCTGAGACATTTTCATTACCAACCGAGACAGCAACAGCTAATGTGGAATGGTCTTAATGAGACAGTAATGCATTTGCTGCACTTTATCACAACTGCTTATAGGTTGACAACTGCCAGAAATAACTATATGGCATCTTTTAAAACAGTCATTCCTATAAAATGAGAATGAATCAATCATACCAGATGAAATAACTTCCTTTTATGTGCAATGTTTTCTTATCTTTTTTTCCTTTCAATGTTTAGGCCTTGAGGATGAGATGCAGATACCGGAAAAAGTTAGGAGTGATGTGATTACTGGACGGGGCTGTAGTGATGTTGCGGGCACAAAGAATGAAACCCAGACTCTTAATGTGAGAGGAAGGGGAAACTGAGGAATTATCAATGGGAATGGAAAAACCGGCAAGTTTTAGTATGAGATTTATTAGAAAGGTAGGGGACTTGGGAAAGAACCCTGGGGAACACCATTACTGACTGCACATGGCTGGGATTTGAAAGTTTTGACTTGGATGAGTGCAGCCAGATATATAAGATTTAAACCAGTTTACGAGAGTCTCAGTGGTTTAATGGAGGCTAAAAGTAAGATATTTCAGTTCTAACTACAACATCTCTTGCCTGTTGAAATCTGTTGAAATCACTAATCAGTTGCAAATGAAAAGTGGACACATCTTGGACATACAGCTGTAGGGTGAAAGAGTGTAATAATTCACTGATTATAAAGCGTACTTTCCACACAGTGTCTAATGGAGCTGATGGCAAGATAAATACACTTTCTCCCGGCTGAACTGAACAGGGAGGTTTCGTTAGCAGTTGACCTCATCATAGCACCGATGTGAGCAGAATCAATTGGGCTCAGTTTGACCAAGAGTAAATGTCAGAACTCTTAAGTACTCTTAATTAAATTTTCAGTAATGCTTTGATGAGAAATTTGATGTGACTTTTTTCACCAAGTGCTTCAGGTGGAGTCAAATAAAGTTACTAAACTCAAACACGTTGCAGGGAGAAAGGCAGCAGCAGGGTTAGATTCAGTCAACAAACGGAAGGGTCCAATTATGGTTTTGGCAGCTGATGCAAGGAGGGCAATATGTGAGACACAATGCAATGGATTTGATGTAGCATATTAAAATTCCTCCTTCATTCAAGGCCAAAAGTGGAGCACGTAATAGTCAGTGTACTGTTTAAATATTAATGATTAATGACCAATTATTAGACCCATACTGGAAAATAAAATTTAAGCTATGGAGAATAAATCAATAAATAGAAAAGAGAAATTGCAATGTTGATAGAAAACAGTCCAATCCATAAATGCCATGAAGCAGGGGTAGTCAATTATGATTTAAAACATTCCTCATGCACAGGTATCATCATGTTTAAGATGCATTATAATTTAGTTCTATGTTACAATTCATTTATATATATTGGAGTAACATTGTCATTGTATCAATGTATCAATCACTGTGAAATCAAGGACTCAAAACAAATGAAGAAAGATGCAATTCACTGCCAAACTGGACCCAAACTGCCAAAGTTAGTCTAGTGTATGTCTTGTTTTGTCCAGTATATGTTTGTGTTTGGTTTCGTAGCGTCTCACATTCCCACTTTCAACCACTGCCACCGTCTCAGAGCAGATGAGGCACAGCAGTTTCGAGCTTGCTAGGATGAACAGGAACACCTCGGTCAATTCCGGATTAAAAGCCCCGTTTTCCGACGTCACTCTGCCTGTGAGTGGCTGACTTACTGGCCAATCAGGGACAGGCAGGGACATGACTGAGTTGTGTGTAGAAATGGTAGAAACAGCAGTCAGAAAAGAGTCGCTGGTCAGAATTTAATCTTCGTCAAAACTGATTAAAACTGAATGTCATGTCGATTCCAGGTCTGGGTCCAGACAGGACAGAGTCCGAGTGGTGTTATTATGATCATGAGAAATGTTTTATAATATGGAAATAATACACAAACGTGTGTACATACTTACAAACATGTAACACACGTGATGTATGGACGTTTAAAAAAGGAGACGAAGGAACATTTATTAATTACTTCCTGCCCTTTACCGCCAGTGTAATACATGACTAATATGAACATTGACCCATATATGACCTGAATCAGTATAAATAGAAACAATTAACCCTGTTTTTCTATACAATTCAACGCCCTATTAATCTGAACAACTATACCAATTACATACATATGCTAATTTGTTTATTTGTTTCTTCGTTTTATGTGAAACACTGTGCTACATTTGGATCAGTATGAAAAGTGCCAAAGTAGCTGTAGGTTGCTGGTGATAATAATGATAATAATAGTCATAATAATAGAAACATGATAATATGCGGGTTTGTGCTTTCCATTCCACAGCCCTGCTTTTGTATACTGTACTCCCTTATATCAATGTTTTTTTTCAACTTATATATATATAAATGGACATTTCTTTGAAAATGTCCATTTACATCCCATTAGCCAGTGATATAAGGTTTATTCTTCTTACAGTGTGACAGTGTTGTGATGACCATGAAACTGGTTTCCTTCCCGGCACAGATAACAAGCTGACACAGAGCTCACGGCCATGTGCTCTCAGTCTGCATTTTTTGCTTTTCAAGTGGGTCTGCTAAAATAATCGACTTACTTTATTTCCTGTATATTTATGCACACACACTTACTGTAATTTGAAATTCAAATATAAAATATTCGCAGCACACCTGGACGTCTCTTCAGGCTCGCCACTGTGTGCTGCAGACCCCTTTGTAAATCCCTGCTTTGTGCGACCCAGAATGCTGATGGCTTTGTGTTTGTGAAGAGGGAAAAGTGCACTGGAATTTAACCCTGACGAGCCTTTACCATAGTCATGCTGTCAGAAGTGGGGCTTGAACTGAGCCCATTATACTGCTTTTATCTCAAAAAGTAAAATTGATCTGAAAAGCACCTGTGGTTGGAAGAGGAATATGAGGCTAAGTGTCTCCTCTGGCCCCTGTGATGATGACCTGGGCATATTGTGACCCCCACCATACATGATTTATTACATGGGCGGGAACTGGAGGTCATGCTTTCGTTCTCCAGCAGTTGCTCATTGGCTCTACATGCTACAGTATATTCACATATCCATTCTCAGTAAGTAACAAAATACAAAGACTAACTGTGGTGCATGTTTTTTTTCTGCTTATTTCTGTCAACACAAATGTCAGGCCTCTGTATTTTGAGCCCTCCATCGTTATCGATTTTTTAAGATTTACTTCTCCCTGGAAAGATAAAACAAATATTTTACTGAGCATAATTGCAGATGACACGTTTGCACAAGCGCTTTGCATTACCATAATTATGCAACGGTTTGTGCTATCAGAAATATTACAACCGTTTCTGAAAGCTTAGAAGTTGCGTGTTAAAGCCAACTTGTGATTATTACGGTAATTTGACTTGCACTGTTTCAGCAGTCCTAGTCACCAGAAAGTGTAGTTTCCAATTTTTTGGCCTGTTTTTGGACATTGAGAGGCAAAGACTCAAAAAAATGTTTTAAATATGTTTTACTCTGTTCAAATTTCTAATTTAACACACACTGTGTTTTTTTTGTTTTTTGTTATTTTTTTTTTAATAAAACTTTTTTTGTTCTTCATTTTAAATAGTTAAAACAGCATTTTTAACATGCAGTAAATTGCAAATACCTTCCAGAAATGTAAAGCTATTCTGGGAAAATGGGCAAAAGCACTTAGTTACAGGACATTTTCTGGCCCTTTTTTGATAAAAATAAGCAAAGCAAAAACTCCAGACAGACATTTTGAGGCTTAGGTGTTAAAGGGTCAAAGGTTAAATATCTTATATTACACAGAAATTCAATATATACAGTATATTTTTCTTTTTTGAGTGCCCACTCAACTAAATGTATGAATATCACCAAAGAATGAGCCCTTTACATTTACATCGGGACAGAACTTACAATATTATCTGCACAATATCTTATCAGCCAATATTGACTTTAAAATGTATGCCAAGTTCCCTCGATATGACTAATGACTAACACATTAGGCTGCTACCCTTCTTGATTTCTAACACTGGAGCCCTCCACAAACTATCTTTTGTTTTAAATTTTCATTTAGTTTGCACAATAATAATAAAAATCAGTATCAGTTATCATCCCAAGCACAACCGATATATAGTGTCGGCATATTCAGTACATTTCGTGGATCTCTGGTATTTTTAATGGACAATCTTTTTTAATTGAATTTTAACTGAAGACCACCAAAGGTTCTCCTTTATACTTGGAATAGATATATTCAGCTGCAACATGCAACTTCACCAACAGATTTCACTGTATCGTACACACTTCAAGTATAATAGTTATGTAGACTATTATACATAATAGTCTACATATTAACCCTCATGTGGAGGATAAAGCGGTAGATAATGGATGGATGGAAGATGAGTGAGTGAGTGCTGCGTTTCATTCGGTCTGAAACATTGTGGCGCACGGCGGCGGACTTTATTAAAGCATATCCAGTCCCAAAAGTACATATAAAAGCTTTACGAGGCTATGCAAACTATATAAATTGAATTTGAAGTGATTATACACTTGCACAAACATACTTATGGGTCGTATATTTAATTTCTGCCAATAAATGTTACACATTGGACCTTTAATCACTTATGGAATTTTAACATTAACTATGAATCCAATTTTTAATGAGTAATTTGACATATTACAAATGCCAGTCTAAGTGCAGAATAGCCAGCTGCTGCTGCTGCTGTTGAACAGCTGTGTATGTTTTTCTTTGTTTCATCTTGTGGAAAACACTTTGCAGCAGATTGAAGGAAAAGCGGATTATGCTTCTAAAATGTCTGTTCAACCGACATTCTAAAATACGTAGGATTTTTATTTGTAGGTTTGATGTAGCACTATTTCCCTGGAATGGTGTACATATATCAAACGTTATCACAGCACTGGAGTGAAAATCAGTAGCTTTTTATTTATGGCACTCAAAGCATCAGACTTTCTCCTTTGAACAGCTTGACAGTTATGTCTCTTTTCAAAGATGATGAAGGCGGTATGATGAGCCACGTAATATCATAGGATCAGTTTAATTGGGAGCTGCAGGGGCTCGACCTAATAAGTCTTGGGAGCTGCACATCTCAGTGTAACCTAATAAAGACCTGCACTAACAATTTGTGTTTTGCTGGAACGTGTCACAAAGGTGATGATAGAGGGTTGAACCAACATATTGCATGTACACAACTTAGCTCAGCCATGTCATAAATAACATCAAACAAGCAAAGATCCTTTTTTTTTTTTTTTTTTGTCAAACGTATTTCTTGAAATGTCCCATTAGGCTTCCTGCCAGTGGGAGGTTGTGGAGGCAGGCTGAGCACTCAGTGAATATTCAGTGCGATGTTTCTGAGTGTGTCAGCACAGCAGGTGAGCAGAGGGCGACGTGTTGAGTGTACGCCCGCTTTGCAGAAGCTGTAGCTCGCAATCGGAGTCACTGATTGTGGGGAGTTCAGTTTCTTTGTGGAGGTTGGTTTGATGCAACTTGTACAGTGCATTGCACGCCGCCATTTTCTGCACATGTACAAAGTTTGCACGAATGTTACATGACATGCTGTTTCTTTGAAAATACAGGATAAAAACTGTAGTTTGAAGAGGTGAACACCATTCAAGTTCACAAATGTAATTATGCATGGTCAAATATACTGTACATATACACATTCCCTGTATTTATATTTATTTCTTTTCAAGTCTTGATGACCACTCAAAGCTGCTTTACACTGTGCTGGCGCATAGCAGGGTTAAGTTTAAAGACACGCACTTCTAGTCTGTATAATTTAAATCCAAAAAGGCTTTTAAGGTTTCCTATGTCCAAAATCAATTGGATATCAATCAGTTGGATGACAAATGACAGCCCGGGTAGCGACTGTACTTCTGAATGGGTCTTGGTAAAACGTGCATTATTAGCCATGTGATGTTCCCCCCCAAGGTTCAAATTATACGTAACTCAAACTTCCACTTTCGCTCAAAGTTCCATTACGCAACATTGGACCATCTGGCCCATGGTGTTGAGCACATCCCTGCAGGGTACAGCTGCTTAAGTGCCACACTGATCCATTGTCTTTGTTGTTTATTTTGTAGGGGGAAAAAAGAAACTGACACTAACGCGGAGATAACACAGCAAGCGCTTCCCTTGCATGAGCTTTATCTGTCTTTAAGTTCTAACCAAGTTTTATCTCATTCCAAAGTTTACTCAGCAATGTGGTGCCTATAGTCTCACAATGTATTCCATCTGAAAATGCATATTAAAATTCTACCATTTATTCAGAACCTCCTCTCTTATTAGTGGTATTATCACTTGTTTTGCTCTTTATGTCACACGCTTTATTGAGCAAACTGTAGCTCCTCAAAACAGACCATTAAATTCAACTCATAAGCATAAAAATCACAAACAAATATAAGTTTTCCAGGTCAGTCTTACTTAATGACATTCCACTAACTTGCTGTAATGCAATGGTAAAAATAAAACCTCAATGACTGTATGGTAACTATCTGAATCAATATTTGTCACGTGTTTGCGTAATTGATTTCACCATCTCATTCTCATGGCTGCTACAACGCAGAGACAATTACTTTTTTAATTGTTGGCACAAGGAATTATAAAATCATGTGACCAAAACACTGCAGAACACCAAAACACCACAAATTTAAAGGTGTTTTTCACAGCAGGGGCCGTTTATTATGGCACAACTCAAACACAGGCTCTGAGGAAAAGTACCTGAGTTCAGGGTCCTAATGAACTTAGCTCCCCGTGAGTTGCAATGCAGTACAATATGACCTACTTTATTGCCCACTTAAGGGAATTCTGTCTTCATAGTGTTGCATACAGTGTATCTCATTTAGACAAACACAGCAGGACTTTGAGATTTTTTTTTTTTTTGGCTTTCGGCTTCTCCCTGTCTAGGGGTCACCACAGTGGATAATCCTCACACATGATAGGTCAGAGATTGTTATGCCTTCCTGATGAAAATCACTGGGATCAATTTAGAGTGTTCAACAATTACCCCAGCCCTTGACCTGCTGGGGACTTGAACCGACAACCGTCCAGTCACAAACCAAGCTCCTTTTCCGCTTGGCCATGGGAGTAAAGATTAAAACTATGAACATTTAAATAAAACTTACATCCACATATTGCATCAAGACTATTTCTGTTTTATTCGGAAGACATTGCAATTAGTAAGACATGAAGAGGTACATGAAGAGAAAAAAAGTGATCTTTTTAGGAGACCTTCATCACCTTTGCCTTATGAAGGTTTGATGCCAAAGTGTTGCAATAGTAAAAGTATTCTTGCAAGTTCAGAGAGTGTGCAAGAGACTCCTTCCTGTTTGATAGACCATTCCATCCGATATCATGAACTACATTATTGGTATCAATCGAAAAAAAAACAAATAGAAAAACACATTTCAATAGCAGACTAATCAGGGGGTACATGGAGCTCCTTCAATTCTCAAAATGGCATTGTCATGGAGGCAACTGGCATACTCTTGTCTGTCGCATAAATAAGAACATCAAAACTAAGGGTTGTCTTCGTCAATTCTGCCCACAATCACATGTACAAACATAACGTCTTAACTTTGTTAATATAGTTGTGTCGATCAAAACCAGGTTCTATATCTATTTCTCGGCTGTCCTTTGCTGTAATCACAGCCACCGGAGGACCATCTCCAGTGTGCTCTTTGTGCCAGTCACAAGCAATCAGGCGTAACACCTCTGCCAAATCAAATATGCGGACAGGTGCCTTGCTGTGGTGACCCCTAAGAGAGAGAAGCTGAAAGAGGAAGAAGTGTCAGCCAGTCGTGACATCACCTGTAAGAATCTAAACGCTCGAGATTAGTAATTTACCCTACGCTATTTTGATCTGCTGCCAGGCACCAATTGGACGATACCAGCTGTCACTCACGCTGGTGTCCACTCATATGTGCCATATTTTATCATTTATGTTCCTTTAAACTGGAATAGAAAAGAAAAAAAACCTGACTGAGACCATTAAACCCTCAGGAAAATGTTTCCTAACGTTGTAAATTGAGTGGGAACAAACTCAATTTCCTATCTTCATTCAAACTGAGTTCTTTTAAGAACCACCATAGTTGCTCCCCGGTTGCTATTCAATATTGTGTTACTTCCAGGTCAGCTTCAGAGAGGAAACAAGAAGACTACGCCCATTATTTTTGTTTTATGTACAATCTATGAGCAAAACACAGGTGCACTTTCACTGGATTTGCACTGTCCTGAATCTGAGAAGATACATTTCAGTCAAAGCACCCAAAATGTATTTTGGGAAATAATGAGGAGTATGTGATCATTTATTTCTTGTTTGAGAAAAGAAAGTTTGCTTATGTCTAATTTGCATCCATCTTAGAGCCAGACTGATGGAGATTCCATTCAGGTCTAAAAATAAGAATGTGAGGGCCAAGGAACATGAGATGTCAGATATTGATAAATTCTTTTCTAAATGAAGTCCTGATTTTACAATCCTTTGCCAACAGTATTTTTTTTTTAATTCATGGCTCTCAAATGTCCCTGCTGTAAAGCAAAGGAGCCTTGCATGCTTTCGCTTCCAAATTCTAACTTTGACCCACATGAAAGAATTTATTTGACAACCGTTTTTTTCCCTGTCTCAAATCATTTTTCATGAAATGTAAATAAGAAGTTCCCCGTGCTGAATTTAATCAAAATGCAACATATAAAGTATTTTGATCGTTTCCATTGAGCATCCATCTTTAATGCAGTGCACTATGGTGTATCTATGCAGTAAAAAACATACGCAGTATGTGTTTAGTAGTTGCAATGTCAAACTGCTGAGGTCTCCTGTTTTTTCCTGTGTTTACATAGTCTTTACAAACCCCCTCCCTGTAGTTGATATTTTTCTCTATCCATATGGGACTTTATGTACATCAAATATTAATGTTGTACCAACAGAAAATGGCCGCTCCAAAAAGGGATGACCTACTTCCCACATTTAGCCCCCGAGGAACCGTCTTTGGAAAAACATGAGAGAAGGATGTTTTGCCAACAGGGCTGCTCCTATACGCCACAGCTGAATATGGGTTTTAATAGTACCCTGGTTCTGTCTACATTTTTTTTTTATCTGTAGCTGTCCAAACAGACATTGAGAGGACACGACAGGAACATTGACTTGCTTTAAATCTGCATTATCTCAATCAATAGGAGTATCTCAAAACATGTTGTCAAAAAAATTAAGATTAATAGGGACAAATGTAAAAAGGTGTATTTAATAAGTTGGTACATTTCCTTGTATAATTAATGTTAAGTCAACATATGGTTGTAACTGGAGTACACTGTTCAACAGTAACAGTCACTGGCGGGGGAATCAATGAAATTGAAAGAAGTGGGTTTGCCTCCGCAACTCTAGGTGGCGATATGCACCTGGTTTAGCTGGCAGCTAGTTGTTACCGTTCTGTATCCTCCTACCATCCATGACTATCAAATCATTACATTTTTAAAGCCCATAGAGCATAATGTCTGTCTCCTCATCCATTCAACAAATGCAAGGGCCTGGAGCCTGGCTTACATGGAAACATGGAAATAGTGTCTGCCCGACACACACTATGCAGTGTTTGTTATATCGAAAGGATGCAAAAAAGCCCTATATTACTTATATTAAATATAAGTAATATTTATAAAAACCTGGTCAAATAAAACTACAATTTCAAATATACAGGTCAGAAAAGGTTATGAATGTTAAGAATTTCAACCAAAGATGATTTTTTTTATGGTTTAACAGAAGTGGGCAGTTTCTGGGCAATACACATCTGATTGAGTCAAAATGAAGGACACATTTATATAAAGCATTGAACAATGTTGACACAATATTCACACATTTTGGAACCTATTTTAAAAACGATTAATAAAGTATCTTATTCATAATACTGCAGCAAGGACGCATTAAACTAATACCGCTAAATGGCACATCCGACATGCACCGACTACACTTTTATAGACTGTTCTCTCGTTGTTAATTCGATAATGTGGCCATAAAACACAGAGGCAGACAGCCACTCATTCATTTCATTCGGATTAAATCCACTGAGCCTTGATATAAACATTGCATTCTATGTGATGAACTGGTTCAACAGACATAATTAAGAAAACTTTTTTTGTTTACAATCTGTATGGTTATAAGGTTCTGTCTATGAATATGCATAACACAGCAAGTATTGAAAAAGGGGGATCAATCATTCATAAATATACATAGTAATACTTTTTATTTCTAATATTGACTTACTAGTGATTTTAACATCAAGCAATATGTGATTTTACACAGTATCTGTATGTGTGCCTATACAAATGTACTATTAAACCACACAACTTCATGCAGGGATTATGTTTTGAGTCTAATTCCAAGTCTGTATGCTTTTCATCAACAGAGCAATAGTTTCAGTAAAACCGTGCCTATTTGTTTTTTTTTTGTTTTTTTTATTGCGCATGAGTGTAGAGAATTTGTTTGTCCAAATTTGTCCAAAACTAAAAAAAAATTATTTGGGTGTTTCTCTGGCATAGTTGACAAGTTTATCTTCGTCTGTCAGGGGTTTATATTCTGTGGGATCACAAGTACCACGCTGATGTGCAATAATTTATTACTAATGAGGCTTGTAGGGATATCAGTTAATTGACTGACAACTGCAGGATATCTTGAGAACGGCAACAAAGTCTCATGTCTAAGTGATACCCATGTGAGAGAAGAAGCTCAAATACCAGCTGAATACACAGGTGCACATATTAGCAAGCGCCCACAGGATTGAGCGCACACAAAGCGAACGGGAGAAATAAACAGTGTATGTTGTAAAATCATTTTATCTTAGATTTTTTTCCCCTCCTCTCAGGTCACAGGGTCATGCAGCCTATCTGGTATAACATGGGTGGAGGCCATGGAAAACCCTGAACACATCGTCCATCACAGAGGTCACAGATTAACAATCATTCACACTCATATTCGTACCTATGGGCGATGTGGAGTCTCAAGGCCCCCCCTGTTTCTGGCAAAGCAAAATACAACAAAAGAAAACAGAGGAGAAATAAAACCATAGAGAAGCTGTGGCCAGGAATAAAATCCAATATCTTCTGTAATGGTAACACACTAACACTGCGTTGCTGCTGCTGCTGCTGATTTACGTCAATACATAAACTAATGCTGTGCTATACATGTGTTATTCAATAGAATACATTTTTTCTTTTTCTTAAAGGAGTTACCATCACAACTCAAAGACATAGATGTATGAAAGGCTAATTAATGAGGTAAAAATTCATACAAACAGCTGATCGTACACAATTCAATTAAGTCATTGTACTGAAACACAAATGTGTAGCTATATATCTTTTTGTTGATGTTATGTTTTGTTTGTTATGTTGTAATGTATTCCCATCTTCCTGTTAACATCAATACATAATTGCACATCTGTGCACTGACACATACGTATATACTGTACATATCGTTACAACCCTTTTTCCTTGTGCGTCAGTGTCTGCACTTAAGTTGGAGTGAATGACGTGTGTGAGAGTGTCAGTGGATCTCGGGAGCTGATTGGTCCTGCACAGGAGGTTCTGGTATAGGAGGCCTGATCATCCCAGCTCACAGCCAGACTGACAGTAGACATTTTGAACTTCATTTTAATCAACCTTTAAAATGGTTTGTTTGCTTGTTGCTGGTGGTTTCTTGGGAGTTGAGGAAGTCTCTACTCTGATAGCTCAGTGGTAGAGAGTCATCTTTCAACTCAAAGGTTCTGGGTTTGAGTCCTTGGGCAAGAAATGAGAGAAGAGAGGCAAGAGAGAAAATACACGGTACATAGAAGACTAGAAAAGCGATATATTCTAATATTAAACTCTTGTTGTAATCAGGTTTTCCCCTAGGCCTGGCCATAACAAAATGCATAATTCTGAATGAACACACTCATTCACTTCTCTGGGTTCGGTTCAGTGTGTATGCTTCTCGGTGCAGTCGCACTGCGACCAAATTGAGAGGGGAAAAGGCTGCTGCAGGGAAATATTAAGGTATCTGTGATGAATGAGCTGACTGCGGTCTACAGCATGTAAACACGCACGGCCTACTTGCCATATCTACAAACCGTTAGCTATCATCTGACTCATGCATCTGAGCTGTTTGTTTTGTTTGGCTCCCCCCCCCCTCCCCTATGCACTGCTTGTCTGCGAACCCTCCAAGAATCACTACCTTTTTTTCCCCCCCTTTTCCAATTTCAGCCACTTCCTCTGGAGCGAGGTTTGATGAATGTCGCTCACATTAGGGTGACCTCCGAGATAACCCCTCCTTTCTTTCCCCGAGAAAATTCATCAGGCGGAGTCAGCCAGCCCCGGGGAAGTGTGATTCAGCACTCAAGGTGAGTGCTTGTCACAGAGGCCTCTGATGGCCAGTTTTAGGTTGAGGAGTGAGAGAAGAGCAGATATTTGCTGTTTTTGGAACTGGTGTTGTCTTAGAGACCAGACAGACATGCTTTTAAAGTCCCCACAAGATCAAAATCAACATTTTTGTTCTTCAATTAAGTTGATTTATGTGGCACCAACGCATCCACATACAACCTAATAATTACAACGTATGTGGCAACTACCAGCTGTCAATCACACAAAATAGGATGATTTGCCAATGTTTCTTTTGATTATTTCTTGATTGAATATATTGTGTAAAAGTTAAATAAAGAGATGTATAACGGGTAGAAAATAGGTGACCATTAGAACAAAACTGATATGTGTTTGACATAGTGTTTCTATTTAGAACCGGGGACAGGACAGTGAATGCAGCACACAGATTATTGAAGGCATTATAGGTGTCCTTGTGTCCCTCAATGTGCCGCTCAATGTCCTTGAACTGCCCCTCGGGGTAACTTTTAACTTTTTTTTTAACTTTTATCATTTGACACTGTGTGAATAGACTGAAGCGACTTGGCTACTGAGTTTTCAAACGACAGCTCAATGGACTGGAAGTCGTCACAGGCTTAGACTCGTTATCTGTCTGGAACTCGTTCCCCATGTTTTCCCCGTCGACAGCCGACAAAATCAATGTACGTATCTAACGTTTATATATCTGGCAAATGTAAGATACATGAGGAACAAATTCCAGACAGACAGCGATTCCAAGCCCATGACTACTTCTGGTCCATTGAGCTGTCGCCCCAAAACTCAGTAGCCAATCAGCAGGCAGCTTCCTAACGCCTGCCCATAGTCAGAATCGCAAACAAATAACATGTAGTGCAAAGAACAAATCAGGGAACACAAACAACAAATAATTAAGTAATTGCAAAAACATTTTCAAACAAATAAAATACAACATTTTGAATGATTCAATGGATATTTTATTTGCAAATTGTGTATTTTGCACATGACGTCCACTTTTATTGACCTGCAGCATGCTCTGCATCTGGACAAGTGATTGTGCTTGGGCTCTTGAGCAAGTCAGCCTTTGCACTTTTTTTTTTTTTAAATTCACAAACTTTCAAGGATTTCAAGGACCCGTGGGAACCCTAACACACACACACAGAAAGGTGCCCGTAGAGCGCACGCACACTGCTGACAGTGCACCGACACACCACACTGCACGTTTGCCTTCTCCCTCGCGTCCTTCCTTGCCATAAATTAAGACTACAACCACTTGCGTGGAAGTCAGTCAGCGTGTGTGTCACCAGTTCTGGTTGAGTTCGGTCAATATTCACTCAGGCTCGGACAGGTTTGGACAGAAACATGCGACCCGAGCTGCACTCTAGTGGACACGGAGCATTATGATAATCAGCAGTCTGGTTTTTGATTTTTAATTTTTGGGAAAGTGTGGAATACTGGATAAATGAGACTGAGACTTAATTTAGATTATGATGATGAAGTTAGTTTTACGTTCACATTGCTGGGGAACATATATATGATTTTTAGGGACTGTGTCGACACAGGTGGAGGATAAAGCAGAGTTGTGAGCGAGAGAGTGAGTGAGTTTCGTTCACATGAAAGTCAAATGCATGACACTTGGAAATGAAAGCGTGAACCATACAAAATGATATGTATTGAATAAAAACTGAGCCGTGTGGGGACCTCAGTTTTGTCATGCTTGCTGCCATCACTATAGTATACAGTATACTGCTGTGCATGTGGAACGTGTGCATGTGGCTTTGGGTTAGAGCCGTGAACTTTTTATAATTCTCCTTTGCTGCTACCAGCGGTTCAGCAGAAGACTGAACTGAGACATTTTCTAAAAAAAAAAATAAACAAAAAACAAAACAGGTCTTTTTCACAGCAGACGTTTTGACTTTTCACAGTGAGAAGGGCCCGTGGGTTCCTGACAACAATAGCAATACCTCAATTTTAGCCCCAGTAATTAATTTGTATTTTTTTTTTTTTAGAGATTGAACTGCTGCCTCAAAACAAATGACAAACAAAATAAAATTCACTCAAGGCCATATAAATAAATCAGTGGTCTGCCCATCTGACACATGACATGATTGATATGTGTACTATTGTTTTTTTTTTTTCTGCATATTTCTCATCCCATTTGGAAGAGCAAAAGCCATCTATAACCCCACAATACCCGCTTTTGTTTTGCTAAATTTAAATCCATCTCACAACATCTCCTGAGATGTGAGCATAATCAGGCATGAAATGTAAGCAGTTTGCACGTAAAGACTGAGACGTCACATCTCACCCCAAGAAGAAGGCTGCTCAGGCGAGAAAAAGGAAAAACAAACAAAACAAAAAATGTCTGAGAGCAGTGACACCCCGGACACAGGTATTGACCTTTGAAACGGACCAGCAATACAATCAGCAGCCACAGCATCAACTTAGTGGGTCAGTCCCTTCCATAATCCACTTGAATCTGTTTTTTGTTGCCCAGGAACCAGGAATGCTTTTATTGAACCCAAAGTCCAAGTCAACAAGTACACCTATTAACAATAATAATAACTAGAAAAGACAATTTCTGAAGAAAATTCCGCAGGATTGCTGCCTTCTGTCTGAGGTGAAGCCTGCACTAAATTAGTATGTATGCGAACTGGATGCCTGAATGTTAAGCAAAATATGGCTGTATTCGGTCTAGTGGTCTTGTGATTTGAGGCCAACTAACCAGTTTTGAGGTCTCATGCCAGCCAATCACATCAGTAGCATGAGGGTAAAGTAAAAAAAAACAAAAAACAATCAAACAAAAAAAACCTGTCTTGTACACTCCTCGCTATAGCAGCATGCATCTTTGGAGCAGCAGCAAATACATGAAATTGTGATTATTCTGTAGTATGGTATTGTTTTCTGTATGTTTGCAGTAGGCATTAATCGCCATAATGTATATACTTTGTGTGAATAGACATGTAAAAGATTTTGTTTTTACTCAGGTACCTTTTCACAGCTCTGAGTTGCATCTGTCCGTAAAAAGCACTGGTGCAGTGTGTAGATGTTTTGGCTTTTATTTTGAAGGGCAAGATCGGAGGCGGTTGCTGTGTGGTGCAGACCGTGAAGCAATGAATAGTCGCCTTCTATTCAAATGACAAAACTACTATGCTAATAGTTTTGCTATAGTATCCTGGCACTTTTGCAAGTTGTTGATCGTGTGTGTGATAGTTTTTTGTCAAAATACAATCATTTTGACGATATTTCAGTTTTGTTTCATTCGTCACAATCCTCATCGTTTAGCATCACTCACTGTGTTTCACGTATGTTCACATAAGGTCGTCATCCTAGCCTAGATGGTAGCTTAGCAGCAATGGCTACGGGCTCCCCCCTCCTTGTGTCTTTGATGTCAGACAAACCCGTAAAAGTGAAAGTTAATGCCTCACAAACAAAATAGAATATCTTTATTGTCATGTACAACAAGCCAGTGTTACAAGTACTAAATTAGCTTAATATCTATGTGCTGTATCTGCTACTTTGAAATGGCTGTGTGTTGCGCCTGCAGTTACAGCGATAACATACAAATGGAGACCACCATTCTCATAGTAAAGCAAAGACTGTAGTTTGTATTGCTCATACGTCTTCACTGTGAGAGTCACAAGGCGTGGCTGAAGACCCTGATACAGGTTTTGTGGAGATGGATTCACAAATGGCAAATGAGAAATGGCAGCTTTAAAATTGGGGACTTTTGTATTTTTGCCCAGGAGTGGAAGAGGTCAGTTTATATTGTGCTCTATGGAGAAGCTGGACGGTCTCCTCTCACATGGAGAGACACACGTCAAATTCTATAAGTTGCTGCACTTTGGTTATGACGTTGTATGAAACAAATGTATCTATTCTGGTAGAATATGACAATGAAATTTGGGAACTAGAGACCCAGATGATGACTTTTTTTTTTCTTTTTTTTAGTTGAATAAGAGGTTTTCTCTAGAGTGTGATGTCATCCACTCTAGCTCTGTAACTTCAGGCAACACACACCAACGTCAATTGGTGTGTGAAAAGTCCATGAATTTTTAACTGTAGCTGTGAAAAAGTGAGGAAGACGTTCCTGTGCTTATAGTACATAGAACCAGTATGTTGAGTGTTTCAAGTGTATTTTTGATTAATTTGATTAATTTGAATAAAATATGCATCTTTTAAAAAAGTAAAGCATGAAACATGAATAATGCTTGAACTGAGCTGAACATTTTGCAGATTGAATTTAAAGTTTATGGAACTTACGAGAAGATATATTTTTGTTTTCAAATAATTGTAACTGTGAAAAGAGTGGAAATTTTGTAATTTATGAAATAGTCCAAATAGAAAAAAGGTTTGCATTGATTTTACCAGTTTGAAGTTTGAATGGGGAGTCTATGAACTTAGTTACAGTCATTTCTGATGCTTCATATTGCACAAAGATTAAAATAAACCATATTTTGTCGCATGTATATGGGTTTTTCACCCTTGTACTTAGCAGTTCCAGTGTTGTTCAGCTCACCATTCCATTTCCTTTGTTGCCAATAAGTGACAACACAAAATTGTTTGACAGTTTCACAAACTGTCAGTGAAAAGTAATTAAAGTCAGTCTGAATAGACGCTAGATATCACAAGAACGCGTCCCGTCTTTAGAGATTTCACACACGAGGGTGAGAAAGTGTTGAATCGTAAAATAAAGAGGAGAAAACAAAACCTATTTTTAATTGAATAAACAAAACAGATTTGTGATTGTTCCACGCACGGTCAGCTGCACTGAACATCAAAAGTCTGTTTATGCGCACTGTGTGTGTGTGTGTGTCTGTGTGCCCGACTCTTTTGTGGTGTTTCCGTGTAGATGTGGCCAAAAAGAGAGGTGCAGGTAACATAAGATTACCTTCTTTCTGCTCCATTCTGATTATGTCGTTTACAGGAATACAACATGCAATGTTTGATTTTGCTTTGCAAATCCTAATGTAGGGTCACACGGTGGTTTAGTGGTTAGCACTCTCGCCTTCTTGCACTGAGAAGACCTGGGTTCGAGCCCCGGTCCGATGCATGGAGTTTGCATGTTCTCCCCGTGTGTGCGTGGGTTCTCTCCGGGTTCTCCGGCTTCCTCCCACAGTCCAAAAACATGCAATGTGGGGATTAGGTGAATTGGACACTCTAAATTGACCGTAGGAGTGAGTGTGAGAGTGAATGGTTGTTTGTCTCTAGCTGTGTGTGGCCCTGCGATGGACTGGCGAACTGTCCAGGGTGTACCCCGCCTATAGATGATGACTGACTGACTGAAATCCTAATGTAGGTGTGCACTGCATGATTGACAAATACAAATTAAATGAAAAAAAAAAAAAGCTCTCATAATATCAATGTGCCAAAGGAAAGGAAATGAGAGATGGCACTTTAATTAGATTATCACACGATGTACCCAAATCACACTCATGATTAATTATGAGACTAAGTACGGCCCTGTTGAACCACACCTGCACATCAACCTTTTCTTTTTTTGTCCTGTCAGCGAACTCCTTAATATGTGCATGTACTTTGCTTAAATTGTTAAAACAGAGCCCATGCACTTAAAAGCTCTGACCTGCGAGGATTAATTAGTGACAGTCAAGCCGAAGCAGCACCAGTCTTAGGGTGTGTTCACTCTAGCCTCATTTAGTGTTGTTAAACCTGGTGTTTGGGTCAGCGTGAACATAGTCTAGACCTCTCATCTGGACCAAATGATCAAAACGCTGTTCCACTTTAAAGTGCTAGCCTTGGACTGCTTACAGTTTTTTACCATAGATATGCCAGTGCTCCCCCAGAGGGCTGGGAGGGTACTGCAGGTGGGCCATGAGAGGTCATTAAAAATATGCTGAATAATATTCGGTAGATTTCAGTCTTGTGCCCTCGACATGGAACGTTCAAATATTATTTTCTGCCCGTTCATTAAGAAAGTGATATGTATGAAAATACTTGACTACAGAGTGTTGATCAGGGTTGTGATTTTAATGGGGTTTTTATGAGAATTAAAAATGTGCTAATGCATTCTTAGGATTGGAAATGGCTGCTCTAGGTTGTAAGTCTTTCCAGTTCTGGTACCTCAACAACATGGCTAATAGTATGGTAACAATTCTGTAATAGGGATGTAATATCATAGTGAATAGTGCCTTATTTCTCATGTCCTGCTTGGTGATAACAATGGTAATAGTGTGATAACACTGAGATAGCATTACACTAACATGACAGTGTCTTTTACAAAGTAATATCTGAGTAATGGAACATTTAACATCTAAATCTAATATTAATTAATAATGAACCTGATATTAATAACTAGTAATCATTTGTAGTAAATAATAATTTCTAGTAAGATTTGTTTTCACCATATTAACAAATAGCTGAACATTTAGATGCACAGTGTCTTTAAAAAACATTCTTGCATCTTGCAAATATGCATATTTACTGTATACTGTAAATCCACACTATAAAGGAAAAGGCCACCTCACTGTACTCACTTGTTCTAATGTCACAGCCTCTGAATTAACATTTGAGCTGCCCACCCACGTAACTGGGTAAAATTGCATTAATATTCAAGTGTGGGAACACACAACAGCAATCAGTGTTTTCTCTTAGTGTTGTAAATCATTTTTTTTTCTTGCATATTTTCAGTGGTGTACCAAAACAACAGCAACTCATAACATCACTGTCGTGTTGACAGCTATTACATCCCCTCTTTAATGACACAAAGTGTTTTGATACATTTGCATTTTTAATATGTTGTGATTATTTCTAATTAGCTTTCGGGTTAAAAGGTTCATGCTAATTTAGTACACTTTGTTGTGGGATGGATAAACTACTTATTTTCTTTAACTGGTAGTCCATTTGGGTCCAGTGAAAGTAACACAAATGAGTCTTTATGGTGTGGAGCTTTTTATTTCTTTTCTATAAATATTTGTTTGCAAGTTTAGCTTTTGTGATGACGTGAACAATGCTAGTATCAATATACTGTTACTGGTGCAGTTGATGTAAGAGGATGCAAATTCCATACATGTGATTCATACCATGAAACCAATTTTGACTGCATGGAGTACTTGAATAAAAACCATCCACTCACCATCTTGAGTTTATTGTATCTGTTTGCTCTTGTAGCTTTCTACATTCCACTTGGCAAATCCTGTAAACTGATTGTTATACAATATAGAACACCTTCCTTCGCTCTGGAATGGCTGCCGTCCTCTTTTAAAAATCAATTTGTCTTAATAGTAATGCCCATGTACAAGAGCATTCTTCAGAACATTTAAACACTAAGCTCTGCTACCACGCAGAGCCGAACGCCGATTACTATGATGGGTGCACTGCTGAGGCATTTCACACTGACGGTAATGGGTCTTTGTGTACATTGTGTAGGCAAGTGAAAAATGAAAATACACAACACTCAACTCCAACAAAAGTGAAACGAAACCTCAAAAACATTATTTTCAGCTGTAAATCAGTGTATATGATATATCTAGTAATGTTATTGGCTGATCCAGGTGCAATTCTTCACAGTTTAGTATTCAAGTATTCAAATTTTATAGCTTTGGTGAACCTAGCCGAGTGTGTTTTTGTATACATCTAACATGGCCTTCCATTTGCTTCCATTTTAAGCGATTTTTTTCAAGGTGCTCCGCCAGGAAAAGTTGTTTGATGCCATGACTAGATAGTCATCACTCTTAGAAAACTAAAACAAGCATGTTTTTGAATACATTTTCTGTTTTCTGCAGAATTTTGAACGAAGGTATTTTGAGCTGCGTCCATTGGCCATGCCTCTTGTAAGTGGGAGGTGATGACATCTACTGCCTCTCTGATCAAACACTAGCTACTGCATTAAAATGTCGCCATTGGCTTTCTTCGTCCACTTTAATTCACTGCGACAAGCTTTTATCACCCTCTTGTCCAATCAGTGCGAGGCTCGTTACCCCAGACTCCTCCCCCTAATTTAGAAACACCGGTGTTGCTTTGTCGCCTTTCTCTCTCCACCACTTCTAGGGCGGTGTAAGCGATTTAGAGGCTCAAATAACCGAATCATTGGGATGAATTAGCCTCGGAAGAGGGGATTTAGATTCTCAACTGCTCTTTGTTTTTGGTTCCATGCACTTGTGGACATGTGGATGGGGAACTACACAAAGGCTGTTTTGGTTTGTGTTTGTATTAAGATGGTGAAATATGATGAAAAAATAAAAAAGTAGAGAACAGAAGTAACCTAAGGAGATTTGGTGTTGTTTTAAGAAGAAAAAAGATTTATAAAGATAATGAAAAGACTGTCCGACTGTCTGAGCACACAGTACCAGCAAATCACATACATACATTAAGTAAAATACCAGCTCCACAATGAAACAGATTGTAATTATCAGAAGAAAAAGACAAGGGGTTATAATCATCAAGGGTGTCGAGCAGGATCACAGGAGCAGAAGGTGACCTGCAGTCACAGATCCAGACGCCACAACTCTTGAGGCAGAAGATTTCCCTGCTGAACGCAACAGGAAGAGAGTGGGAATGAGAGAGAAAATGCGGAGTTAGTAACATGAATTAATTGGATATGAGAATGTGTGGAAATGGAAGATGAGGGGGGCCCTGGATAAATGGGAAGTAGCCCACCAGTTAAGGCCCATGTAGCAATTGGATAGGCTAGTATAGGAGCGTAGACGTAAGGGCATGGTAGGACTGAATACAGGATCATAGAACATACTGTAGGTTAGGGTATTAGTTTTGACATGATAGGATAGAATAAGACAGAATAGGTAAGGATAGTGGAGTAGGATATTTGAGGTATGACTGAATATAGGACAAAATATATAATATAGATAGTAGGGAACAGGTTAGCATAGTTTAATAGTGTAGGACAGGACAGAATTTAGGACAGAATATAGAAAACGAGGTTGTAGAGCATAGGTTAGGATACAATAGGACAAGACAGGATAGAATAGGGTGGAACAGGATGAAAGAGGGTTGGACAGGAGAGGTTAGGAAAGGATAGAACAGCATAGGATAGAGTATAGCATGAATGTTATAGGGCTGGATAGGAGACAGGTCCAATCCTCTTCTATCTTCAACAGGATAGGACAGGATAGAATGGAACAGGACAGGATAGGAGGGACCATGGAAATTTCCGTTCCTGTTGACAGTCTGCAGCATGAAAACGGTGCATACATCCGAAGTGTTTCCAAAGGCAATAATAAAACAACAAAGACATCAATTGCACATCTACATGATGCACAGCAATACAAATTAACAAGGCATCTACATGCCTTTGTGGTGTTGACGGCTTCAAAGAACAGGAGGACAAAGGAGCTGTGTTTGTTTAGGGGACTCTGTACTGTCTGCCCGGTGACAGGAGCTGACAATGTGGTTGAAGGACATGGTGTGGGTCTAAAAAAAAATTGTGAATATGGTTAATTAGAAAGTGTCTGAAAAATGTCTGAAGACAGCGTGTTGATGGACTCTCATAATCGTCATTGCTGTCTTCTTTTTTTTTTTTTTAAATCTGTTAATTTGGGCTTTTGCCTGAACTGTCAGGTTTCCAAATCATGAACAGATCCCAGAGCGCAGGAGGCTTTCCACGACTGCGTACAACAGGAGCTGCACCTCCTGGTAACACCAAAGGTTCCAAACTAGAATACAGACGATCCAAGGAATATTTCCCTGACGCTTTGATGCTGAAACGTCAACAAATCTGCAGTAATATACTTCACGTAGATCAACAAAAGACTGTGTAGCGAATACAGTATTAATACTGTGAAAACAACAGAACCTTTTGATGTGATGACAGTGATGCTTTTGTAGTGTAGGGCAGTATTTTCCAAACTTTCAACATAGGAACGCACTTAACCATCAGACCTTTGTTCAGAGACACTGCAAATTTTACCCCACCCCTTTTTTTAAATACTGCTGTCAAATATGCAATTATTTAATGTTGATGCTCTTATTCGCCCCTGGATTATCGCATGCCAAAGAAGGTTTATCAGTCCCACTAAGCTGAGGGAACACTGTTGTGTGCATCTGACTCCTGTCAGCAGTGTGTGTGTGTGTGTTTTCAGTTCACTGCAGTCAGGAAAAGCTTGTTTCATGTGTCATTAAACTGAGCCACATCACGCTGTGCCATGAAGTTGGTTAACCCAGTTAGAGACAAGCTAACTGACTGCTAACACTGCTAAGAGAAAATAGCATTAGGACACCTTTAGATTTGCAATAAAAAAATAATAATAAAAGGGTAAATACACAATAAAAAGAGCTTGTGGAGTGATGCTTAGTGATGCAAGATGCAAACACAGCTCTCCCTACTGTACCACTAATGAGGAAAGGTTGTATTTGTGCAGACAGAGGTGGTCTCCTCATTAATGCTTTTCCTTCTACTGGAAGTATCAAAAACTTAACTTAAAAAGAAAGGAAGAGAAACACCTTAAAACTATAATATTTAACTGTTTCTTTGTGTTACAAAGACCTTACAGGCATGATAAATACTTAAACTTTATGAGCAGCTGTTACACAGCCCCTGTTTAAGCATTTACTTTTATTATTTAGAAGTAATTAATGTATTTTATATTCTGTTTATAAAATATATTAAATGTATATCAATGAAACTAATAATGACTCTTTAATCTTTAAGTATTAAGTGTTTGTGATTAATTTCAATATTTAGAAAAAGGAGATGTTAAAGCTAAAAACAGGATATATATTTTATCAATAAATATCTACAATATCTTCTCAATTAATTGTCAATTTGTTTGATAATCGATTAATCAGTTTGAGGGTTTTCTTTTAATAATCAAAACAAGTTCTCTGCTTCTTAAAATATGCATATTTTCTGTTTATTATTAAACAGTAATCATTTGGAAGTTTGGGAAACACCAGTTGACATTTTCCACCATTTTATTGATTGGGAAAACAACATACAGATGAATTGATTATGTGATATTAGGTGCAGCTCTACATTTATCTACATTTCTATCAAGTGTTGAAAAGTGAATATTTACAGTTAGTTTACCAAGATTAGCAGTAGCCAGCTGCAAAGTCTGTGTCACACCAGAAGGTCAAGACATAAATAAAGAGCGCCAATAGTTATTGACACACTATATGGACAAAGGTATTTGGCCACACCTATAAGTATTGTATTCAGGTTGTTCAATCAGGCACTGGGCCCTTATTCCCAATGACGGACAATTTCTATGGCACTCATTTGCATCTAACCTTTCAACTTATCAAGCCTATGAAGTTTAATGTCATATTTCAAGACCTTTGTGGGACTTTCTGTTTTTCCGTTTTCTCAAAAATCAAAAACACACACACACAAAAAAAAAAGACAACAGTGTGGGTATAGCTGTGTAAATCGCAGCACAACCCACGCTGTTAAAACATCAAATATCAGTGTTGATACTGTGGCAATGGGCAATTACTGGGCTTTTCCATGATATAGTTCTAGCAGTACTCGTCTGGACTCTATACTCTTTTTTTGTTGTTGTTTTTTCCATTAGTGATACTATTAAGGACTGGAAAACTACATGTCTGATACCCAAAGCAAGTAGAGTCGCGTAGAACTGAGTCACTGAGTCGTGCTCATCATCATGGAAAAGTGCTATGACATGTGACATGCTAAAAATGGATTAGGAGTGTGCAGTATTGGTGCTGTCCACATGTGATTGGATCAGTTATGGATGTTAATACCAAATAGGAATATAGTGTAAGATCCTTGTTATGTAGACCTAAAGCCACTATCCATGATTAGCATATACTGTAAATCTTATAGCTTCCCCCTGTATTTTATTTGTATTTAGAAGTTGTGTTTCTCTGTCTCTTTGTGCTATACTTTGTGGGTCGTGCATTCAGAAAAGGCACGTGCTCCTGTCTCAATATTAGCTCGTGATAGTGTGAACACATAGAATATATTGTCTCCATCTGTGTATTGTTCCTTGAAAAAAAAAAAAGCCTCATTAGGTTTCCATCTGGTGGAGCCAGTAAATGCTACATCCCAAGCTGCTGCAAGGCCAATTGAGCAGTAAAATTATGGACACTTTTTTTGGGAATTCATTATCAACAGATTCCCTCTAAATCAGCTCCTCATCCTCCTTTCTGTTTATTCAGCTGCCTTATTCTTATCGTCATTGTCAGATGTTGTGCAAACTAGCACAACGTTGAAAAGGAAGTACACGTAAAACCTGCTAAACGTTGCTTCAGAAGAATAGAATTGTTCTTGTGGAATAAAGCCATTGTGTTCTTATACCATTTGAATGTACCTATAGTGTTGCAAAGCACACAATGGATTAGAGAAGATACACAAAATGTTCTACCAGCTGTGTAACTCCAATGCAACACAGTTCAATCCACAGGACACAATTAGAATTAAAGACACACAATTCTGTACTGTACTGCCAAACAGTACCTAGAGCAAAACCTGCAAATCCAATATAGGGAGCATAAAAACATCAGAGGGCATAGGGCATAAGGCACTACTGCACACTCTTGGGAAACAGTTTCTCATTACATGGCTTTATTAAAAGACCAGATGGGAGGGCAAAAGTGTAATCCATGGTTAATACTAAACAATGGCAAAGGCAGTCGAGGGGACCTTTTTCACTGCGTGAAAGCTTAGATGCTAATTTAATGCTAATTTAAAACAAGACTTCATTACGGTATTATTAGTTGTTGAATTTGGGATACGGAGCACAAAGGGACTCTTAACTGTTCAGTTGATGAAGAATATTTAACTTGAGCCCACCTCTTGTATTTATGCCCCGCCCTGCAAAGCTAAATGTTGGAGTAAATTTCTATTCACACATATATGTTAGTTATGGAGGTCTACATACATATATTTACTTGTTTTCATGGTTAAAAACCTCCTCGTCGCTGCAAATGAGCCGATCAAAATATCTCCTCACTGACGCTCTTGTCAGCCGCGCTGTTTCAGACCAAAATCACACCCCCAGAACATGGACTTTGTTGTGATTGGCCAGCCAACGAGAGCTTTCCTACTGTCCTGTGATTGGCCAGGTACCTGGAAGTGACGTTATTGGTAGGCCAGCTCTCAGATACACAGCTCCCCCTCTGGCACGGTGGATGCTCTGCATCTCAGCAGCTACAACGAGAGTAGTTCTTCTTCTTCTGCGGTTGAATGTACGCAACCGGATGTGCCCGGACTACTGCCCGCACCTGGAGGCGCTACGGTGGTGAGAGGAGTGGTGAGAGATTCTGATGACGACATCAAATTACGGAAGTGCCGATCCGCTTCGCAGAGCCCAGGAAAACAATAAAACCCTATTTTCTCAGCAGTGGCTGAACTGTCTGGGTTTCATAAATGAGGTAATGACGCAGATACACACACAAACGCAGCGTTAATTGGAGCTTCCAGTCTATGTCGCCTTTAAGTAAATTAAATAAAATGCACTTCAAAAATGATGATATAAATTATCATACGGGGCACAAAAGGCTGAGGCACTTTTGGTGCAAATGATGTTGAAAATTGCGCTGCCGGTCAGGAGGAAAACAGGAAGGCTACAGAGAAGGTTCATGGATGTTGTGACGGACAACAGAAGAGGACACAATGGAAAGGACAAGATGGAGGCAGATAATCCCACTGTGGGAGTCACCCAACTAAGGTTACATCCCTCTCGCAGGTAACCATCAGAGACAGGCTAACAGGAGAGAATTTTACCGGATCCCCAAAGATTCTTAATTTTAGGACTAGAAGAGACATTTATCTCAAACCCTTGTTACTGTGCAACAGCTGTTGAGCTGCAAGGCAACCACAAACTGATGAGTGGCAGGTCTTTTCAGCTTTTCACATGCCTGCGGAACATGTTTTATGTTTTGGATGTTGTGGACTAGTTAAAACACAGTGCAGAGGCTGTTGCATTGCAGTTTGGACTGCGCGAGCTGTGTCGGTGACGAGAAGAGTGTGCAGTGGGGTGTGATTAGTGGTGCTGTTCAGTTTTCCATCCCTGATTAACACGTGTTTGAGAGTGGGGAAGTGTGGGTTGAGTCACATAACAGGTAAGGTGAAGAAAACACCTGAGCATCAGCTTGCGATCACACTCCTCCTGTCTTCTCTCTATTCCATGAACGTGTGCCTGCCAGCAGAGCATGTATACATGTACGCCATCAAGTCTCTTTCCCTGTGTACAGCTCTGTCAGATTGTCTTTAAGCCACAGAAATTAGGAAAATGCAGCTACTGCATGACTTGATCAATAAAGACAAGTTATTTGATTCTGGAAACATCAACATTACAGCCATGTTAGTACATGTCCATGCACATATTCCTTGTACTCAAGCTCTAGTGGGAAATAAATTTATTGAATGAAGTATGGCTTACTCGGAGTCACATGCGGCTTGCACTATTGCCTTACAGCAAGAAGGTCGTCGGTTTGCATCCGCGTTCGGGCCTTTCTGTGTGGAGTTTGCATGTTCTCCCCGTGTGTGCATGGGATTTATCCAGGACACTGAAAATTGACGCGGATGTGAGAGTGAATGGTTGTTTGCCTCTAATAGTCCTGTGCAGTGTTGCCAAAGTAAGGCAAGTAGCTATTGGCTGTTGCTGGACGTCACTAAATTTGCACTATTAGCCATGTGTAAGTTATTGTAATGGACGCTGTAGAAGAGAGGAATAACGTCATGGGATAGACAAAAAGTGAGTAAAAAATATGTTCTGAACTACAAAAAAAGTTGTACTTGGGTTTTTTTTAATGTCACACTTGAAAAATAAAAAATAAAAGTAACTCCGACAGAGTCTATTTTGGATAATTTTTCCAGGTCCCAAGCCCGAATAAAGGAGGAGGGTTGGAAGCTTTCTTAAGTCACATTGCTGTAAAAACTGTATACAATCTACATTTAAATGGACCAAAAAGACACGTTACAAAAAACTGTCAATGGCTGTCAGTGACTGAGGCGGTGTGACTCGAATGCAGTGATTTGTTTTAAACAAAGTAAGTTTTACACTTACAGATAAGCCAGCGGCAGCGTGGCACATGTGTGATACATTTGGGAAAGGGGAAAGGCCCACGGCTCGCGGTTTTCTCCAAATTTACTCCATATACACAGTCCAGAAAACATGCTGAGGTGTGTTTGCCCTGCAATGGACTGGCAACTTGTCCAAAACCTTTTGACCTATGTCAACTGGGATCGGCTCCAGCCACCCCACGGCCCTCATGTGGAGCATAAAACCGTAGACAATTAATGAATGAGAATGAGATGAGTCAACAAAATACGTCATTTTCGAGTAACTGCACTCCCACACTTCTGCCTTTGGTTTGTTAGCAAGCTGAGATGCCTTTTGTGTCTTCCCTTGATCCAAAAACACGGTTAAAAGCTGAAAAGATGAGGAAATTGAGGACCTGCTGTAGGTGCATCACAGCAGAGGATAGTTCAGGAGAGAGAGGGCAGCACTGTAGCTAAGCCACCTCTGTGTTTGTGTACAAAATGTGTTCCTCTACATGTTTGTTGAACAACCTGGAGTATTAACGTTCATGCTTTGGACATTAACGGAAATCAATGCAGTGTCAAAAGAAGAAAAGCCGTGCAAACCTGCATGCAGAGAGGACAGAGCTCCTCCAGTGGACATGCCCACAGCATTTCAGTGTCGAGGATGTTCTTGCATTTTGCATGAATTGACTATATGCACGATCCCTTTGTGGTTTTTAATAAGCCGAACTGTCTGTTTCCAGTAAGCTGCAGAAGTTACCAAGAGTGTTTAGCGACAAGTGATAGAATGGGATGTGCACAGATGGATGCAGCCGTGCTCTGCTGTTGCCCCTTCACCACACTGAAACATGCTGAATCCATCAGGGTTTAAACAACTACTCAAAGGCAATGGCAACATTTTTGATTGAGACTGAATGTTTTAATCACTTAGCTTCCTCTTAGCTGCAACTGAACAGAAGCTATGGAGCTGGCTTGTATTTAAGTGGAAGCTGTAAGTGACATTGTACATATAATTTAAACCTAATTTTAAACACTTTTTTTTAAGTATTCAAAGTTAGCAATGTGGCTTGTAAGACATTTGCCTGTGCTTTGAAAAAGTCAGACAAGAGTCAGTGTTTTCCACCAAAAAAACTTAAGCTGGCGTCATGTTTGTCACCATGTCGGTGTCCATTTTTTGTCTTTCTACCATCAAGTTGAAAGTTTGAAAATTCATTGGTGTGGATTGAACTTTGTTTTCATTAACTTGACTTTCCATCAGTGAAATAAGGTTATTGTTTGTCGTATTTTTTGTTTCCAATACTGGTTTTAGTTGTTGTGACATTTCGATATAACGATTCTAACATTAGGTTGACTCACTTCCTCCTTTCTCTTCTCAGGTTCCCAGTTTTGTAGTTGGGATTCTCTCCTGATATCAGACAGTGAAATTTCTCGTCATTGTTTGTAATCAATTTTGCATACTGACAGAGCAATGATTTATTTCCCGTTTCTGGGCTATTTTTGAGTTTGAGTTTTGCGACACGTTTACAAAAAACTTACAGAACATTAACAGAAGGTAAACTGCAGCAAATTGAAATGGGACCTCTTAGTAAGTTAAAAAATGAGTGCCACAAAGAGAAAGAGAGAGATGGCTGGGTTGGTGGGGGAGTGGCGGGTCGTCAAGGCCATACATTGAAATATAAACGCCAGCGCAACTCCTGTTTTGCATTCAGTGCAGCAGGAGTCGACAAGGATTTCACATCCCTAAGCAGTGTATTGATACATCATTATTAAATGAGGATTCTCCCCCAACCTCCTCTTACATTAATTTATGTCACAAATGCTCTGTTTGTTTCATTATTTATCATCCGATTGCAAGTCAATTTCCATTTGAATAATACATCTGCGTGCGATTGCCAGTGCACAGAGAGAGAGGGAGAGCAGGCATAACCAGGTGAGAGAGTGAAAGGGTAGTTAATGCCTGTTTTATTGCATGAAACATGATGGGATTTTTCCCATGTGGTTCAGGGACCGAAATAACGTTTGAAAAATCCCCATCCTCATATTTTGGCTCTAACTTGATCTTTCGGTGATTGCAATTCTTTGCCTCAAGTTTCAACGGAAGGTTGTTCAGTTTTTAAGTCAGGGTTCTACTGAACATCAACATGTCTTTATTCCACTAATCCTTATTTTGAATCTTTGTATTCATGTTATTTAATGTTTGATTATCTTATTATTAGTTACTTCCTTTCATTGCATTCAGTTCTATGTGAAGTCGCTTTTAATTTGTGTGATTACTCTTCGTGTAAAGTACTTTGTGATTTTATATCCGTGAAGGCTGCGATAACAAACACAATTTACTTGCTTGCTTGGTGACTACTGAATATACCAGATTATAGCCACTGACACATTTACATAAGTTTTCCCTACAGGAACGTTGAGGGAATAAAACAAGTGCGTGCAAAAGAAGAAAACAGTTGAGTACACAAGTAAAAATTACAGCAATAAAAAAAAAAGATAAGTAAAAACTACATAAAACTGATGACTATCAATATAAAATGTACGATGCAGCAAAGCAAACCAGATAATGTGGACCATGAGTTTCAAATTGCAAAAGGGACCAAAATGTAAAAGTAACTGGTACTAAAGTGCTTTTTGTATGGACTTTGAAACTACTTGTTGTATTCATTTTATTAAAGCATATTTTGTGGTGTAAAAAAACGATACTCAATAGTAATTAAAAGCACAATTATTGTGCACTATGTTGACCGTACGCCCGCCCTATGTCAGCTGGGATTGGCACCAGTGCCTCCCACGACCCTCATGTGGAGGATAAAGATGAGTGAGTGAGCAAAAACAGGGATTTAGCAGATGTGTATGGACACTTTTGCTGATAGAATTTCCTAATGGAAGCCTGGCTAATGCCAGACTGTATCTTATGAGTGGTGTAACCTTACAAGCCTTCAGACTAATGATCCGGATAGCACATGCAGAGCGACGGAAAACATGTCAACAATTGTGCTTGTTTCTAGGAGGCATTTTTGCGCGGGCGAGCTCCACGGAGCGACTCACTAGCAACAGCAGAATGGAAAGACAGCTTCTTTTCGGTGGCGACCATCTTGGATGAACACAAAAGCTGCATCATCGCGTTAAAAGTTCGCGATTGGCTCCCTTTTTTTAGGAGATTCTGTAGTTCGGCATCCTTACCAGAGCAAAATCAAATCATTGGCATCGATTCTCTGAGTTAGCTCAGTGGTAGAGTGAGTTGTGTCTCAACTGGACGTTTTTTTGCCTCCGCTCGTCTACATGGAAGACACTTAACCTTAATAGAAATGTGCACTGCACATAGATGTGCTGTAGGAGTGTATGTGTGAATGGGTGAATGGCAAAACTGTAGTGAAAAGACCACTTACCCAGGCTATCCTTCCTCTCTCCAATGCCCCAGGTGACATGTTCAACATGCAGGCGGATGGTAGTCAATTGTTGATGAGTATATGTGGAAAGGCATTTCACATTCCAGTGTCTAAGTGTTGGTCTGTGGATTCAAATATTGACCTTGTCAGATTGGATAATGTCACATCCTGTTCTCGGGATCAATACTGCTGAGCACAACAGCATGAAACCCCACTGGCCTGCCAAATGAATGGTTTATTTAGGACTGCTGATGTTTTTTGTTTTTTTTTTAAATGCTGTAATTGAAGCTAAGAGCAGCTGAGTGTGCATATAAAACCTTGAAAAACCCAATGACATTTTGACATTTCAAACGGCATCACTAACAACGAACGCTTGAGTTTTCATGGACATTGATGTAAGGCCTTATTTTACATAGTTGTGCCACACAATTAGAGCTACACTCTTTGTTTAAAGCTGCAGCTGATTCTTTTTTTGTTGTTGATATTCCTCTGTTCGGTCCTTGTAATCATAAATAACAGAATATTGGCGGGTAGTTCAGTGGTTAAGACACACATTCAACTCCACCCCTGGCAGGTAGAACATTACAACATTAGCAATGCACGCTCACAGTTCAATAATCAATTCCCTTGTAAGTCACTTTTGTCAAGACTGGCTCAGATGACTTGACAAAACAACAGCTACAAGAGAGATGCTGGCAATTTAACATTTATTTATAATCAACATAACAAGCTAAACCAAACATAACCTATATCTGTAATCAGGTGAATCAGTTGTAAATGCAGGTGTATGGATGTGTGTGAGTGTAGGATGTGAAACTAAGAACAAAACAATGTGAGCTGCAGGACGCCAGGCTGGAAATGGTGAGAGAGCGAGCACGGCTGGACTGTTGGGCTTTTAAGGCACAGCCCCGCCTCTGTAGTAACTGCACACACCTGTGATGCATAGGCTTGATTGCCTGCCTGATTGCCTGTGTGAAACAAAGAGAAAGGGAGAGAGACACACCTACACAACCCTGGCCACTCGGGGTCGTCACACCCCCCCCCTTAAGACGGGAACTCAAAAGAGTGACCGTCCCAACAAAAACCACCACCAAATATTTTCAATAATAATAATAACCAAATAATGAAAAATTATTACCCCCTTTTTTCTGCAGCTCCCAACCCAAACTCACCCACTTGTCCCAGTACTCCGCAACCTGGTACCGGGAAGCCTATTTAAGAGACTGAAACATTGGCTGAGCAGGAGAGAAAATGCAGAGAAAAGTTAAGGGTCACAACAAAAAAAAAACAACATGATCAACTGATCCCCGGACAAGGTTTTACTACTTCAAGGCAGAGGTGCCCGAGACAAGGCATCTGCTAAGACATTGTCTTGCCCTTTAATGTGACGAATGTCAAGATCATAACCCTGAAGAAATAACGACCATCTGACAAGTCTCTGGTTTGGGGATCTAAAGGAACCCAAAAATGTCAGAGGGTTGTGGTCTGTATAAACCACCAGGGGTGCCGTTCCACCAACATATACCTCGAAATGTTCCAGGGCTAAGATGAGTGCTAAGGTTTCCTTCTCAATCACAGAATAGTTTGCCTGATGTTGATTAAACTTTCTGGAAAAGAAGCAAACTGGCCTTAACAACCCCTCATCACCCCCCTGGAGTAGGACGGCACCCGCCCCAACCTGGCTGGCATCTACCTGCAGCACAAATGGTCTGTCGAACTCAGGAGCTGCCAACACAGGAGAAGAACAGAGCAAAGACTTGACATTTTCAAAGGCCTGCTGACACTCAGTAGACCACACAAACTTAACTTTAAACTTTAATAGTTCAGTTAACGGAAACACGACTGTGGAGAAGTTTTTACAGAAACTCCTGTAATAGCCAACCAAACCCAGGAAACATTGGAGCTCCTTTTTAGTGGTAGGTTGTGGAAATTCAGACACTGCCAGTACTTTTGCCTGTACAGGAACCACATTACCCTGCCCAACCACACGGCCCAGATAAGTTACAGTCGCCCGACCAAACTCACACTTTGCCAGGTTAACTGTTAACTGTGCTTCAGCCAACCTCTCAAACAATGCTTTTATTCTCTGTAAATGAGAATGCCACGTGTCACTGTACAGAACCAAGTCATCCAAATACACTGAACAGCCCTCTAAACCATCTACAACCCGGTTCATAAGCCGCTGAAAAGTGGCCGGAGCATTCTTTAAACCAAAAGGCATAACTGTATAGGAGTAGAGGCCTGATGGAGTCACAAAAGCCGCAATCTCTTTTGCACGTTCTGACAGAGGGACCTGCCAATAACCCTTAAGGAGATCAAATTTGGACACAAACTTGGCTGAACCCACCCTGTCTATGCAGTCGTCCATGCGTGGTAACGGGAATGAATCAGATTTGGTGACAGCATTAACCTTTCTCATATCTGTGCAAAACCGCAGAGTGTTATCTGGTTTTGGCACCAACACACAAGGAGACGCCCAGCTGGAGGAGGACGGTACTGCAATGTCATTTGCCAACATATAATCAATCTCTGCATTCAAATGTTTAAGCTTGACAGGACTTGTGCGGTAAAATCGCTGTCTAATCGGCTGAGCTTCACCCACATCAATATCGTGCTCAATCCAGGTGGTACGGGATGGCACGTCACTAAAAAGCTGTGGAAATTTTCCGATCAGTCCCACCAATTGGACACGCTGTGACTCAGGCAGATGAGCTAATGAAGAGTCCAGGTTGCACAAAGAATCAGAGTTTTTCAATCTGCCACTCACCAAACTGTCATCAGGCTCAGGAACACTGTCTAGTGTTTCGGTTACGCTCCAAGTGTCCACAGCCAGCACTGGACCCACGTCACCCTTTATGGTACCGTCACCTTTCAAACGCTGATAATACGGCTTTAGCAGGTTAACATGGTACAGATGAGAAGACTTTCTTCGACCTGGTGTAGCTATAAGATAATTCAAATCAGAGACTTTTTCTATTACAGTATAAGGGCCAGAAAATTTAGCTTGGAAAGGTGAAATAACCACCGGCGTCAAAGCCAGGACCTGATCCCCAGGACTAAACTCATGGCGCTCTGTACCCCGATCATAATGAGCTTTCATTTTGGTCTGAGACTGCCCCAGTTTCTCTTTAGCCAACATCCCTGCCACAAATAACTTGTGTCGAAACCCATTTACAAAGTCGATCAAATTTCGTGGAGCTTCAGTGGGAACCAACCCCATTTTCAACGCTGTCAGCGGTCCGCACACAGAGTGCCCAAATACCAAGTCATTCGGGCTAAAGCCCGTACTCTCATGCACTGCTTCTCTTGCCGCTAACATTAACCATGGGAGACCTTCCTCCCAGTCCCGATCTAATTCCGTGCAAAATGCACGCAGCAATGATTTAAGCGTCTGATGGAACCTCTCTAATGCGCCTTGGCTTTGCGCATGATATGCAGTGGACCGATTATGGCGAACCCCCAGTGTTTTTAACACCTGAGCAAACATGTGTGAGCAAAAATTAGACCCTCGGTCACTTTGTATGACTTTTGGTATCCCAAACACTGAGATGAACTGAGAAAGTGCTTTAACAACAGATTTAGTGGTGATGGATCTAAGTGGATAAGCAGCAGGGTAACGAGTGCTTTGACACATTACTGTTAACAAATACTTGCAACCTGACTTAGCACTAGGCAATGGACCAACACAGTCTATAATCAGATGCTCAAAGGGCTCACTTACCGCAGGAATAGGCTGCAAAGGTGCGGGTTTTATGCTCTGATTCGGTTTGCCGGTCAGCTGACAGACATGACACGTCTTCACATATGCAGCCACATCCTTCTTGGCACGCGGCCAAAAAAAATGTTTGAGGACATACGAGTAAGTTTTACGCACCCCAAAGTGACCACTTTCATCATGTGCTGTTTTTAAAACTAGCGACCGAAAATCTTGCGGCACCACAACCTGAAACACAGGCTCACCCACAACGTCTCCATCACAAGGTAGCCATTTACGGAGTAAGAGACCATCCTGAACAAAATAGGCTTGAGCTACCTCTTCCATCTGACCACGCAGCAAAACTTGATCCCACAACGTGGACAGCGAAGTGTCAGATTTTTGTGCTTTAACCCACTCATCTTTTGACACAAGTGAGAGCAAATCAAACGGCACTGGTTCTCCAGATACTTTCACCTCTCCAGCAGAGGACACAGACTCACGGCTACTCTGAGCGCGCGTCATGGCACAAACAGGAAAAACCTGCAGCGTTGAACTGTCAGATTCCACCTCTAACGGTTTGGACACAACCACAGGTGACGGAGGACCACTAGGCCAGACTCGGCCGCCACAGACGTCATTCCCCAGAATCATTGAGACACCTGGCAAAGGTAACGCTGGACGTACACCCACAGAAAACACACCTTTAACAAGGTCACAGTCCAACTCCACATCATGTCGCGGCACTGGTACAAAGCCTAGCTCCATACCACTCATCACAATGAAATCACCCGATTGTGTATCATTGGAAAATGGAAGCACCGACTGCACAATGAATGAGTGTCTAGCTCCTGTGTCACGCAAAACTTTAATATTAACGCACTCGTCACTGCCTACCAAGGACACTCGTGCGTCAATAATAAAAGGTTCAAACCCAGACCTGTCACTGTCATCCACAATTACGGCCTTGTTTCGTCCGCTTGTGCACAACATGGCCGGACCTGGGGTAAACGCATTTTTATTTTTTAACAAAGGGCATCGATCTTTCCAATGACCCTCTCCACGGCAAAAATGACACACATTGGAACGTTCAGGGCGCACAAAAGCTGGCGTTCTCTTAGTCGGCGTAGGTTTAAAAAATCTGCGGCGTGTAACGCCGCCATCACTGCCTTCGAACCCCGCTCCTGCACGCATCTCAATGAAACTACTCTTGTGTGTCAAAACAAAATCATCTGCTAACTCGGCCGCTCTAAGTGCTGTAGCTGGATCCCTCTCATTCAAATAGGCAGTTACGCGCTGAGGAACAACATTTTTAAACTGTTCCATTACAATCAGTTCAGACAGATGCTCAAATGTGGTAACTTTTTGTGCGGCACACCAGCGGTGAAAGTGAGTCAATAAGTCACGCACAAATTCAACATTTGTCTGCTTATCCCCTTTAACCCAGTATCTAAACCGTTGGCGATACGCTTCTGGAACCAATTCATATGCTTTAAGGACAGTTGATTTTACAGATGCATATGTTAAACTGTCCTGTGCGCACACAGCCGAATACGCCTCCTGTGCTTTGCCCGTGAGGACACACTGCAACAGGAGAATTTTATCCGCATCTGCCCACTGTTTTGCCTCGGCTACACGCTCAAACAAAATGAAAAAAGTGTCTGGATCCCGCTCATTAAACTTTGGCACAAGGCGCAGACTCGCCGTCAGGTCTCCAGCTCACGGTCGGCTGCAAACCCTGACGCAACAACAGACGTTCTATTGCGGTCAGAAACCCTCAGTTTAGTCCGCTCGACTTCTAATTGCAACTCCAAGAGCTCCCTTTGCTGCTCAAACGAGAGCACACCAGTCTGCCTCACCAACACCGGCTTCATCGAGGCCGCTGCCTCAGCAGGTTCTTTCTGCAACACACCTCTCTCAAACAAAGATAACAAAACAAACATTTTAAGCTCATCTTTAAGCAATCCCTCTTGTAACACTATATCATAGTACTCAGCAATTTCAACCAATTGATCCTTTTTACAGGAGTCCAGAAACACTGCACTGGGCGCTTCATAAAAAGCTGATAAACTGTCCATATTCACCCTCAGAGTCAGATCCTTACTGATAGACACAATTGAGCACACAAAAGCCACCCGGTTAATTCCCCTAACTGCCTAACCCAGATCTTACTAACCTTACCCTAGTCTTCATGCGGTTCTGCAGCGGGCTGATTAAGCACAAAACCTGCGGGACCACATGACCCCACGGAGTGCCCCCGAGAAGGTTGCCAAGGCAACCAACACTAGCCGCTCCCCACAACACTACAAAAAAAACAAACTGACACAATCCCAAAGGAGAAAGTGTCCTTAAGCCTAACGGGAACCACCGGACATGTGCATCGACTCAGTAACTTACCGACCTCTGACTGCTAAAAAGAACTCTCCCTGGCCTGCAAACAAATCAAACAAATTATTTACAATGGACGAGCCCCCATTTGTCAAGACTGGCTCAGATGACTTGACAAAACAACAGCTACAAGAGAGATGCTGGCAATTTAACATTTATTTATAATCAACATAACAAGCTAAACCAAACATAACCTATATCTGTAATCAGGTGAATCAGTTGTAAATGCAGGTGTATGGATGTGTGTGAGTGTAGGATGTGAAACTAAGAACAAAACAATGTGAGCTGCAGGACGCCAGGCTGGAAATGGTGAGAGAGCGAGCACGGCTGGACTGTTGGGCTTTTAAGGCACAGCCCCGCCTCTGTAGTAACTGCACACACCTGTGATGCATAGGCTTGATTGCCTGCCTGATTGCCTGTGTGAAACAAAGAGAAAGGGAGAGAGACACACCTACACAACCCCGGCCACTCGGGGTCGTCACACTTTGGATAAAAAAGGTAAATTATTTATATTCTGCATCCTTCATCTGAAAGGCTCTGTCAAGCAATACTATCAGACCTGACTAAGGGGGTGTGTCTGTGTGTATGCAGCAACAGTGCAGGGTGGGTAGGGCTTTGTTGTAGGAGAATTCACACTTCTGAGTTTTTTTGTTTTTTTTTGTGACTATTTGACTATAGTTTCAGTGCAACACACATTTGTTGATATGTTTTAAAAAAAGTTACATACTACAGCTTGAAATAAGAACATTGACGTATCTGAAATGCTGTCTTATTTTGATATTATTGACATGAGTGTACCTGACAGACTTGACAATATGCACAATAATAAGTTGTTGGTTTTGAAATGGTTCATTTCCTTAACTGGGAACCTGTGTGTTATTTATGTCATTAAATGAAAGAAAAATGAGATGTCATTCATAGATTATTTGGCTTTACCATTAGAAATGAATGTATACAATAAACAGAGAAATGTATTGCATCATAAAAAAATAATATACACAATAATAATAATACATAATATCTAAGGCAGAGATGTACAACCCTAATATGAACCAACACAGTCAGTTAAGTGCATTAACTAACAGTTATTCAAATGTCATAAACATCATAGATATACCTGTAGCTTAACCTTGGCATCTTCAAATTTGAACAATCTGACTCCTCCTCTGTTTCGGTCTTAGTTTGTGAAGACAAGCATGTTATTATTGTAGACCTAGGGGGAGACAAACATTATCCGCTGTACTAAGCAGATGCTCGGAGGACGTGGAATCTTAATTCTCTCCCAGCTGTGTATCAGCAGAGCAGAGGAGCAGAACTGCTGTGATGAGAAACTGACTGAGGATATTCGTAAATTAGTGATCAAAATAATTAGACTAACAGCCTTAACAAAATCCATGTCTCCTGGTGTATTGCAGCCCGCTGTGTGACGGGCAATAACAGTAGTGGCCTGACAAGTAAAGGGCTAATATTTACGGTGCACTTATATAACAGCTTTTAAACTTAGCAGCTTAGGAAGAGCATTTTCCTCTCATTTACATGCATTTGTTAAGGGGTAAAAGCTACCTGGGGGACCCTAAATCAAACCACTCCCTTTTACTGCTACTATACTTCATGACTCTTGTTTTTCACCATATTTTCAAAGTTGCTTGCAGCAAGCTACTGACATAAGGGCCTCGTTGGGAGTTTTGCAAGGCATATATACATAATTAGTACATTTCTATTTGCTTCACAGTTAAGTTAAGTTAAGTTAAGCGACAGTTGAAGCCTAAGTGTGCCTTTGAGTTGGACTACGGTCCCTATTTAGGAGCACCAGCGGGGCGGAATTGATTTATTGAACGAAGTGTGTCTGACTCCATTAGGCACACTGACAGTTTGCCCCCTTTCAGGATGTCAGTATCAGGTGCTTTCTGGTTGACCCATTGCGTCACAGAACAAATTCATTTAAGCTGGCAGCATGCTAGTAGCCTATCCAGTACCATTTTGTGTCTTTCATGCCATCCATTATTTTGAAAATATTGAATTCTTGAAGCTTAACTTCTGTTTCCTCTTCAGTCCAAACGTTTCCAGCTGTTATCTTTCTCTTCTGTGCACTTGCTTTTTCTTATATTTCCTGGTCAATGCCAAATACTAAGTCAACTCCTTACTGCATTATCTGGGTGTATTTGTCCTACTTCAGTTCAGGATAATTTCAGTTAGATTCAGATGTTTACATTTATTTTCATCGAACCAGCACTATGTCATTTAAACGCACTGATTATTGCCTCCTGTAGCAGATCGGAAAATTGCAGGAGGTTCTTAATTGTTGATATTGTGGATTAGTGTAATTACTCAGCTGTTCTCACCCCTCATAATTTACCCATTTGCGTAGACTTGTGGCTATTTTGCACTCTACACACAGAGGCACTGAACTTCAATATGGCTGAATGGGTTGTGATTCGGTGATGATGGAGATTAATGCATGTTTTGGGGATTTGTAAGTCTTTTTACTGTCAACACTCTCTGCCAATCAGTGGCCAGCAGTCTGTTGATGACACATTTTAGTATTGCACCCACCAGAGCACGTACCAGGTACTATCCCTAATGGAAAAAGCCAACAAATGAGTCCAGCCGTGCCAAGTCGAACCGAGTAGTGCTAGAACCACGTAATAGAAAAGTGCCATTACTCTCAATGGTGTTGTTGCCATGCGAGATACTTACCTACCATTTCAACAAAGGCTACCTCAATACTACTACATTTACATTTGAAAATGCCAGTCGAGTACACTTGCCGTGGCTATGTGACAGTGTGAACAGGAATTGAACTCAGTCCTTCTGTAATTAAAGTTTCAGAAATCTCTACTAACAGGTGTGGACCTTTTTTTTTTTTTTTTGTCAAGCTTTTGGAAAACAGTGCAGAAGGTCCTGGAGTCTGTTATGAATTAAATTGAAGGAAGTTTACTTGAAAGTAATTGGCCAAGAGGCAACATCACGGCAGGCATGTGCATAGCCTGCCACTACCTCCAATTCAGCCCTCAAGATGACACATCTACATCTATTTAGTGACCTTTAACATATTGAATCAAGATGACACAAACCCTTTCTCTGGAATAATCTGTTCTTGGCTCCAACATCATCTATATCACACACTCACACCTATGGGCAATTTAGAGTGAATTAACTTTAATTAATTAATTTGCACGTTTTTGGACTCTGGGAGGAAACGGGAAAAGGAATCTGTTTCATCCAATCCAGACGATAAAGTAAGCACTGAAGTTTTCAAACTATTATGGAACCAGCAGCATTTGGGCTCTAAATTGGGCACTACATAGCCAAAGCAGAATTAAGTCTCTAAAAGGGAACGGCGTTGAGTGGATGTAGTCCAAAGTACATAATTGTAACTATGAAATCTCTGGAACTTGAATGCAAAATTCAAATTCTCTATCAAAAATACTTGGATGCTGATAGATGAAAGCAAAAATCCTGAGCTAATAAATTCCCTTATTGTAAATAGAAGGGGGTTAAATAAAATGACTGGTTGAAGTTGTTTTCTCACAAATGTATTGTGTTTTGATTTTGCTATTTATTAAAGACTAGTGTGATTTGTTGCTTTGAGTAAAAAAATAAAAAAAAATAAGAAAACAACACAATTTCGAACAGGTCGTTGCACACATTGAATTTTTTTCAGTGGACCGAAATAAACAAGTCATCAAAAGCATACAGATTTTAACAGCACACTCAATGTGTTGCTGGAGGTGAAATCATCACTTGTTGAGTTTTAATGAAATACAATGCTAATGAAATACGACGCTCCTGGTGGATGACTAATCGCAAAACCGCATTATCTTCAAAAATACACACGGAAGTTATCTCTGCAATTGAAATTTTACCTGCAGTTGAATCATTGCAAATCCCATCATTGTTCCCAACCATGTGTGGGTGGCGGCGCATACTGAGAAGTTAATAGAACTTTCTTGTTCAACCCCAGGGAATTAATACTCACCTTTTGATTACCCTCCCAGTGCCACTGTGGAGGCACAGCAGCTATTTAGTAAATCTCTAAAAGAAAAAAAAAAGACGTCAGAAAATTTGATTTTGAATCATAACAGTTGTGCAATAGAAAGGTAATGATGTAATGTAAAAAAAAAAAAATCTTAGGTTCTTCACTAAAAATAAAGATAACATAAGATACAATTGTACATTATGTACAATGATTTTGCTCATTGCTCATTTCATGACCGTTAAATTACAGTGATAACTAGAGTAAATATGGGACTGCCAACAGGCAAAAAAGCATTGTATTATAATATTATGTTTTTATAGAAAAAAAATAAAAGAGAAAAGTACAAAAAAGTGTCAAACTCAAGGCGTGTTTATCTATTGCTAAGGTGAGCATGCTGCACACGTTAAGTTCCCTTGTCAATTATATCACATTAACAAAACATGTTTACCAGATGTATTACCTTTAAGTAATACACACAAGAGCGAAGGTCATTGCACATCAACAACGGCATGAAATTGTGAACAATTACATGATTCATTTCGACGCAACCTCAATACTCACATCGATCACGGTGTGATAAAGCTATTAAACACCAGAAGACAAAACATCTGGTTGATCTGGCGTGTGGTGATGTTGAGATGATGGTTTTGTTTTTGCTTAATAAAAAATCAAATAAAAATTCTTTTTTTTCTTTTGAAGTTATTTGTTTTATTTATTTATTAATAATTCATTTGCAAATATTTACTACATCAAGGACTTTATGATGATCATCATTTTGAATATTTGAGGAAGGTTGCAGCTGTGCACATTGGCTCATTTGAATATTTTTAATGTCACATCATAAACAACATGCCCTCTGATTAGTTACATGTGTACCTGTTGGAGGATAATATTTGGCAGATTATACCTCACCCAGTCCTTTTTACCTCTTTGGTAACCATTAAAGGGCCTCTAAAAGCCATGAAATTGACATTTAGTAGTGTTTGTTTTTTTTGTGAAGGTGCTTGAAATTAATAAAATCCTTATTGAAAGTTGATATTTTATCATGTTATTATTATTGTAGAAAATAAAGTAACAGTGAAAAACCTTTGACATGCAGTTTCAAAGCCCTGTCACCTCATTAATTTTGTTTTTTTGGTAATGATAGTTGGCTGAACACACAAATCCACTTGTGGTGGATTAAGCGCCTTTTAAAATGATAAACATCATTCACGGCGAATATTTTCTGTTTTATTTTTATTTTATTAGGCTTCATTAATTCTCCCCCGGAGCCACAAAACCGACTCCCATCCGTTAAATATATTCATGCTTTTCTCTCTTATATCCTATCCATTGAAATATAACAGGCTTACCTGGCTTACAAATAAATCTTAAATCGTTCACATTTCACATGGGAGGTAAATGTTGAGTTCTACTCCGTGTGACATTTTCTAAAACGTCTTTAACTCATTAATAATCCACTGTGAGCTTATTTTTTGATGTTATGTTGCTATAATTAAAATATTTCTGACTCAAAAGGGTCTTGTTTGTGATTCACACAAGAGGACCATCTAGGCTCTATAAAGTCATCTGTTAAATATTGAAATGCAAAGTCTTGTTTTCAAGCTTTTCTCTTCATGGCATAATACCATCACCTGCCTGTTGTTTCGAATCATATGCATTTACTTTTACTTACAACTTCAAACATTTCAACAATGTAAAGTTTAAAGACAGGGGATGAGGCGTGGCACTGGCAGTGTTATTTTCCCATTGCTACAACTTATTATTATTACCAATTTGTTGGTGCTCAACCAATAATATAATAGAAAACCCTTGAAAAGCTGTATTAAATATCATATACGTATCATAGATAGTCATATCAATGTCAACTTGTTTCCCACTATTTACAGAGAAAGCTAATATAGGATCATTAGCTTAGTCATTAGCACACATTAGCTTAGCTTGCTTGTTTGTTTGTTTTTACTAATTCAATGATTAGATTAGGGATTATTTACCTATTATCAACTACATATATTTAGTGCTAAAACTTAGTAATACTTTGGTAGTGAACTATGACTATATTTGTTTTATTAAATCATCATAAGTTGAATGAAGGCTATGTATCCAAGATAGTCAATTGTATTAAATTGTTTTTAACTGTTCACAGTGAAAGTGTCATGGACTAACAACGGACTAAGCTAACACAGCATCAGCACTACGTTAGCTTAGCTCGTTAGCACTGCACCTCTTAGGCTACTGTGTTTCCGAGTTAGAGGCTGCAGAGGTGACTGGACCTTTGACAATTAGAATGAACACTAATATTATGTGAGTATTTATTGGATTATTTTGTCTACCACCTCTCTTTCCCTCTCTCTCTTTTGTTCTTCTTCATTAGCGACTGCAGTCATGGCAGAAAATGGAAGTGATAGTGCCCGCAGCGCACCACAGTTACGATTGCTTTTCTTTTCTTTTTTTCTTTTTTGCAATAATCAACCTCCTTGATTACGTCTACTAATTGTAACAACCCTAGGGACGACCAAACTCATAAACCCACTCTGTCTCGCCCCTCTTTGACTTTTGAGTTTGCAGTTATTTCCGTGCTCACATGTGCCCCTGCAAATCAGCACGTCTTCAAAAAATACACGAGTAACCTAATTAAAGTGAAATGCACTATGAACCTAATTTACTCAAGTAACTTTTATACATAACACTTTGACGGCCGTGCACACAAAAACGAGTTTAGACTGCATCCTTTGGTGACTTCAAGTGTGTAAAATCTGAAGTCGGTCTCTTTTTGTCACTAGATTACCAATTGACTAACAATTATTTAAAAAAAAGGAAAATATTACATTAATATTTTTGGAATCAGGCCAGTGTTTTTTAAAGTATCGGCTTTTTATCCACATGGAAGTGACATTCAGTGAGCCCTGAAACACGGGTCCAAAATCTCATAACACCATCCTTGCATTTTCATGTACACAACCACTATGCTAAAATTATGATGTCATAGGCCCACCTCTTTCTTGTGTCTTAAAACACATAAAGAAAAGGGAACTTTCGGTTTTTGTATGGCTGAGGGCAACTAGTTAACTAGTTATTTGACCTAAATGATTGAAGGGGATTTGTATCCTCAAACAATTGGAGTTGAATTAAAGCGTGATGTTTTACAGTCTGGTCCATGGAATGACCCGGGCTCATCAGAGAGAATGAGTTTCTCTCTATGACTCTCTAATCAAACCATAACCATAAAATCCCAGAATTTTAACTGTTTAATTTAATGTAATTTAAACCATATAAGTTAATGTTTTCTTTTTTCCTTCTTTGACACTTGATTATATATCGTATACCATCTACTATGCCTTTTAAATCAAAGCCACTTGGGGAAACATTAATATCAAACTGCTTGCCGTTTGCGGTCACAGGACAAAGACAGCAGCTGCAGCAGAGAACCACAAATTGGGGTCTTCTTTTTTTTTCCAATAAATGCTCCTACATCAATACGTCCATGTCACCTTAAATAGTGTTCACCTTTCGCGCTACTTAGACTTGCACGTCTCATCCTCAAGATGACAGCAGCTAATCTCAGGGCTTTGTTTTTCCGAGTGATCCACTGCTTATTCGAGGCGGCTGTGTGTGTGTGTGTGTATTGAATCTATCAACCTTTAAAAGTTAACAAGTTGTCTGGGGAAATGCCATTTGTACCAGTTCAATGGGAAATGTCAGATGCTGATAAAATGGTGAGGTCTCATACACATGTCAGTCGCACTTGAGGATCTGTACAGAAATGAAAGAGAATTGTCAGGCTTTGGGCCTATTCGCTGATTTTTTTTTTTCTCCGCATCAATAGAAGAAAGAAAGAAAGAAAGAAAGTAATATTTACTTGAAATGGAAAAACTATAGCGCCTCATATGCCATCCTCGTACTATTTTAAAAACTTTCCTGTACCCTACTGCACTGCTTGTCTTTGTTGTCAGTGATTGGTCATGTCATTCAGTGATTCAAAACACCGGATCACATTTTACCATCCGAAGGGGGAAATAAATGAACAGCAAAAACAGCAATAACGCATTTTCCTGCCAAACGATCACACACACACTCACATGTAAGTGAGCTGAGTCTCTGTGATACAATGCATTCCTAAATTGGGAAATACTTTGGTGTCACAAAACGACGCGCAGGTTTTAGGGACTGCATATCATTACTGCCAGTACCACACATATTTTATGATGTGCGTATATTGAACAGCTATGTTTTAATGATGTTTCTTCGTGTTGTTCAGTCAGTGAGCATCTTGGTTAAAATGTAGAGACCAATAAAAATGCCCTTTGACAACTGAGCGGTTCCTAAATATCCCGTGGGATGTTCAGCTGTCAGAGCTGACACAAGGCTTTAACGTTCAGTTTTGTGTATGCGTGTGTGTGTGTGTGTGTGTGCTCAGAGCAAATGAGAAAGAGAGATTCATGACATCTGATACAAATGTTTATAATCAGTGAAGGATTATCTGTGGGTTTTTTGTACTTGTAATTAATTGCATATTACATTTTTAATTCAAATACAAATAGAAAACCCACCAAAACAAATGGATGGATGAATGAAATGATCACATTTCTTATTTTTGAATACATTTGAGAATAGACATATACTAACGAAAAAGAAAACACAATTACAAAGATATAAAAAGAACCCGATATGCACATAATTCAAATAAAAATCAACACAAATTATAATAATAACTTATTTCTTGTTTGAAAAAGAGAGAGCAGGAAGATGTTTTCACATATTTGTCCCCACATCTTTTACAAACACTCAATACACTAACACTGTAGAAACTCTTTAACACTAACTATATCCTTATTTACAACCCAGTCCTGACAGGCAATGTAAACAATTATCTTGATTTTAAATACCACTGAATAAAATTAACAACTGTGACAATTCTGTAAACAACCCAGTTGATGTAAACGTGTGGATTTTTAAATTCAATGCACAACAAACCCGTAGAGTACATTCTTCCTTTTATTTTGTGGTGTTTTCATTGTGCGTTTTTTGGGACACATTTTTGTTTCTACTACATTTTAGCATTTAGCACTTTAGACCAGAGCAGGTGTTTTTTACATGTGCTATGTCAATAAACTTTGACCTTGACCTTCAGCCAGCTAAGTTTGTTACTCGATGAAAACACAAAGACAGTATGCATTTTTGAAACCCAATTATTGTGATCAATGAAAACAAGACTGTATGCTGATCAATAGTATAATTAATTGTTTAACATAGACAATTGTTGGCAAATAGGTATAACATAAATAAGGGAATATGAAGGGAGCTAGATTATATTACGAGATCTTCTGTGGCTTTCATTCACAGACACACACACCCCGCTTTCCTCCTATTTCCTTCCGTCACCCTCCTCAACTTCTTGACCTTGATCCAGTGACTCTGCAGGTCACGCTGCCCACAGGTCACCATGACGGAGTCCCAGAGGAGGAGATTTGTTACCGCTGTGCGGTCGAATTGATGACGTCCATTGGGATCTGGTCTGGAAGTTGATACACAACTGGGGGTTTTCAGGATCTTTGTGTCCATGCCATGTCCCCAAGTCTCCCCTTCACACACATAGAACTCGTTTCCCCTTCTTGATATAATTTTTTTTTCTTATTATTTCGGGTTATTGCCCTTCCAAAGACACTATTTGATGCAATGCAACATATAAACAAGTGAATAAATAAATGCAGTCAACATCAAAGCTCAATTTATGCTCACTTCCAGAATCTTAATGGAAACGCTAAAAATAAATCACTACCTTTTTGAGTATTTGAAGCTGCTATTCAGCACTGAAGATAAACTCTACAACTTTAGCGAATATTTGATTTTTTTTTTTTAATATTCACAATAATAAAAAAAAGAAAGCGACTAGCACAATTGAAGAATGTCAGTCTTTATCCTCCACAGGACAGACACGTTAATTTACATAAGTTCATAAGAGGCTTATTTTTTTGTGAGGTTCTGAAGACTTTATTCAGTATTTTAATTATGTCCCTGTTGTTCTTTTTCTATGGAGATATGCATATCTTGATTGTTCTTAATAAAGTTTTGCCCGCAGTTTTGTGATGGCAGCTTCTTGATGATTTGTTCTGTTGGGTAAACAGTTTTTAATGCTAAGACAAACAGCTAATATGGATCACTGTTGGTGCTCCATCTGTGTCTGACATCTGATATCTGCCGATGACAGGCGGTTGAAGATTTTACTCCACGCGTCACTGCAAGACTCGGCTTTAAATATGTCATAAGCCTCGTTGGCGTTTATCTCTAGTATAATGGCACTGCAAATGTGAGATCCTTTGTTCTAATGCCATATATAGGTTAAGCTCTTTACTATTTTCACATGCATATACTGGAAGTCCAGGTCCTAAAACTTATTTCAATTCAGTGACTGTCATGTGCAGTGTAAAGAAGGAGATAGTAGGTTGCAAAACACAGTGGTTTGGACCAGAAATTTTACATTTATCTCCAGCTTTCACTGAATCCTCCCTTGTTTCACTTACTGCTGTCTATCGTAACTGCACGTATGTTCACACAAGAAAACATGAACTATGACAACATTTTTGTTCATTTCTGTTTGGACAAAACGATAGAGCTTAATGGCGTTTTGTGGTGAACATGTCACAAACTGTGTCTCAATTCCTTCGCAGTGTACAGTCAAAGACAGGAAGTCAAAACATTGTTGAATGGGGCAACCTGGTTCTCAAAATTGGTTATTGTGGTATTGACATGTAAGCACAAGAAAAAGATGTGGCTGTGTTAGCAGGTGTACTGTATGTGTGTATGGTAATGTGTCTCATCTGTTGGATGGATATGTGGTGGTCATTCAACTCGAAGATCTATGAAAGTGGTGATCTCCAATAGAGGAAGTCATGGGACTCACATGGCGCTCTGTTTGCTCACAGTGCGATGTTGGCTGGTAAAGCTACTGAAGAATGGTATCAGCGCCACTTAAAATCCACAAAGATCAAGAAATGTGTCACAGAACCTGACAGACTGAATATATCTGATGCTAAAAACAGATTTTTGAGGTTTTTGGGGATGACCACACCAGCCATTATTCATTATTATATGCAAAATCAACAAGATATTTAATTTAATTAGAATTTAATTGTCTGTTACAATACAGAAGTTGGCCAGATTGCACCCCTAACGTTGTCAAATAAAATGAAGCTTTTATTGATGTCATATGTCTCAAAAGACATTAAGGCTTTACATACACACACTTTACATACCCTTAACTGCTGACCAGGAGGCTGTAAATATGCAAACTTCAGCATCGCGATTAGCAAAAACAGCCTGTGCAGAGAGGAGTTACTGTATCTGACATGTTTCCAGTGTTATATTGGTTGTGCCACATCAGCTGTCAAAGCTTTTTAAAATGTATTCTTTTAGAGTTTTGCACAAATTGGTCATTATAGTCCACAAAAAAAACAAAAAAAACAACAACAATACATTGGGATAACAGAAAAACTAGGATTCAATACACAACAAAAAAACAAAAAAACAAACAAATCAATAGGACAAAATCAAACTTTCACACCGAGGCTTCTACATCTGGAACTGATTTTTAAGAATATAGTCTTTGTGACTTTTTTGTATTTCACACATTTCTCAGCTTTAATAGCTGTGTTCCAAATGTGGCAACACAAGGACAGTGGAACATGTAGAATATGTTCTTGCAAATGCAATGCTACCAGAGCTGTATTGTATTTGTTCAGATGCTTTGTGTGGAGGGGACCATGAGGTCTTGAGGCGATAAGAAGAAAACACAATACGTATGCTTTAAGGAAATTCCCTGAGATTAGACCAAACACTGGAGGAAGTTTAAGATATTGCCTGTTCGCTGACTGTCTAAGGTACTTCTATTAAACCTACCTCTCGAGTAAAGGAGCCGCTGCTCCACTCCGTTTCATTAATCACATACAGCTTAACTCAATTGTGTAACCATATTTGGTCACAGAGATGAATGTTTAAATGACATTTTTTTTTCATCCTTTAAATTTCTTATGAGAGCGTTATATCTAGTATTTAACAGCAAAGTACCATTTGATTGAATTGATCATAAAGGACTATATTTAAATCAGACGGAGACGGCGCTGCCTCGGGAAAATAAATGATCCCTAATTGACGAATTGCATTGCCTCAATTAGTCTGCTGGAGAATTTGTCTTTATAATGTGTTGCTTTCCACATATAAATGTCCTATCCTCTGCTATTTTCAGTGCTACTTCAGCTTTGTCTTAGAACATGAATATTTAAATATCCGTGTGTTAATAGGAAGCAGTACAACTCGAATTAATATTAACCAGTCAAAATGATTCCATTCAAAGAGGATCAGGCCAAAAACCTTCAGTCTGAGTGCTTTCTTTTAGTACTCACTTGACATTGTGTCCATTGTAATATGTATTGTTAAAAATGTATATACGACAATGTAGAGCCTTCTTTTGCCCCAAACTGACTGCATGACCCCTGATAATAATATCACAATTAAAGCAATTCTGCAATAATCAATGTATTGCAAGACAGGTGAGAAAATGCCTCCCGTTTCTCCCGTACTTCATTTGGATTCAGTTTTCCTCTGCTGTCCGCCGTTTTGCTTCTGTCAACTTCTTCTTGAGCTTCTTTATCGTGATAAGGTCCACTGTGGGAATCATGATGTAGTTGATATTGGCGTGTGTGTGGGTTTTAGTGTTATTTAAATGTCGATATGTTGTGCTTCCCAGAGCAACCTACAGCCGAATTAAAACAGTGATCATAAAAACTGTGGGGTTACAGGAGGATAACTTTTATTCTCTTGTTCAACATGACCAGGTCTTTTAATAAAGTAAGAATTAAGTATAGTCCCAGAGAATTGCACAACAGCGAGTGCCCAAACAGACCCAGAGCACTTCCGTTATTGAATATGCTGGTGTTCTTTCTTTCTTTTTCAGTTTGGCATTGTTTTGTAATTTGTAGCTTGTTTCTGTTGATGCATGGCTTCCTGCAGATTTTTTTTTTTTCTTTTGCAGCACGTTTCTCACGTTGCGTTTGTTTTCGTTTGTGCTTTTGAATATGCAGCTCGTTTCCATCTGTGTGTGTTTTGGTTCGTTGCGGGGCGCTTGGCCCCGTCAGCCACCGTACGTAGCAGGAACATTAAAGTGCAGAGACAAAACATGTGCAAATCAGCTTACATTTAAAGTATAGAAAACATCAAGACCCAAATTAACACTGTATGAAAAGTCAAGGAAAAGAGCATGCAATTTAAGAGAACTTTTAAAAACAGGAAGTGAAGGAATAAGGAAACAGGAAGTGACTAATGACATAGTTTGGGAGCTACAACTGCAAAGGTTCAATCCCCTCTGAGCTTCACCCTCGCTTCTTAGACAACAAGGAGCCATGAAGGAATAGGTTAGAGTCAAAGACATAGTATAGTATTATATTACTGCCATTATACTGTATGTCAGCTTGTCCACCATCTTGGAATGGGCAAGTCTGCCCTGTAAACCAGCACAAGTAGACAAGGAAACTGTGGTTTTTCAGAATAAAACAGACTCATATGGAAATTTTACAATTATATACAATTATTGTATTGCATATAATAAAGATATTAAACATCTAATCTGCTAATTCCATGGGATCTTGTAGCTTGTAGTCTCACCCTTAATATGAATATATGTTCCATGTTCGTTGTCATGTGTAATGCTGATCATAGTGTGTCTCATACAGTTGCCAGATCAACACAAAATAAAGCGTCTTTTTAAAAAAAAATCAATGAAACAGTGCCTTATCTAATTTAAAAAAAAAATTGTTTTAGCGAGAGATTTATGTTTTAAGTGACTGATGCAGAAAGTGGGTTAACTTTGAAAGAGCAAACTGCATGTATTCTTCTATGAAACACTTGTTTTCCTTATTCACCAACCATTTTATATCTTTGATGTGAAGATAAAGCCAATTCCCTAATTAATAGATCAAACACATCACATCCACATCAGCTCTAACTCCAGGTTCAGGTAGATATTACAGGAACTATAAACGCTGTGTGGAGGCTTTGAGCAGACTTCAAAATTGGCGGGTTCATTTCTCATGACCCTACGGAACTGCAGTGTTTACCAGGTAATTATTTTATTCATTAAATTTTCAAGATTAGCTATTGAGGAAATCAAGAAGGACTGAGATGAACTGCAGAGTCCTGAAATTATTGGGAGATTGTGGAGCCTGTGTAGAGCTGAGGGGAGGTGAGCAGTGGGTAAACACCACCACTGGGTCTGTCACAGCAAATCTATGCCCCCTACTGTTTTCTTAATCGACCAGTATTATTCAAAATGATACCTTCATTAGGTGATATACGATCCCATTTAGATATATCTAAACTGGCATTTATTTGTAACTTCTAATTGGCTATACGCACACACAAAACTTAGAAATTGTATGAGATCATATGTCAAAACACAACACAACAACAAGCATGAATTAAAAACAGACATTTGTGAAAAGCCTTCAATAATCACAATATTACATTCATTTGGTAAAATAAACCAAACAAACAAAAAAAACACTGCCTGGGTTAAGTAAGTGAACTCACAGAAAATAACATATTCAAGTTGTTTACAATGTATGCTATTTATTTATTGCCCTTAGAAAATACTTTTCCTGTGTCATTTAGTCTGTTCTTGTTAAAAACTCCCACTGAATGATCAGTGAATTAGCATTTCTGGCTGGAAATGCCAATTTTTTTTTCCCATACATCCAAGGAGTTAAGTTTCTTTTGAGATCCATACTTTTGTTTTCCACAAAATCTAAAGGATTTTTTTTTTACATGACCAAGATATTACTTGCGCTATTACGATTGCCTGTCATTAAAGGTCATTTGTGTCAAATCTGAATGGGTGCGTCTCCCTTTAAGACGCACGCTTCAAAATACAAAAATGCACACTCTGGTTGGTTTATCTCATTTGAGATTGAGCTTGGGTCTGGAAAGTGTGTCATCACATCCCTCTGTAGGCAATCGGATAGACCCACTGGTCTAGTCTGTGCTTTATCGGGATTAAAACATTGGAAACACTGCAATCAGAGATGCAATCGCCCCATTGGCAAGTGTGGAAACACAAACAGACAAACAGACTAGGTTTCAGTCACAGTTTATGGTCTCTGTTTTGAAAATCAAGTCAGATTTTAAAAACAGTCTGGGGCAGGTATTCTACACTGGACCTTGAAGTATGCAAAATCTGAATGCATGCCATTGCTGTCATGAACACCTAAAACCAGCCTGAACCAAACAATACCCAGCAGGTAATAATCTCCCTCGGTCTGTGTCAGAGAAATGTCATTTAAGCCAATACATTTAGCCTCTGGTGCATTTAAAGATCTGAGATGATGGATTTGGTGGTTCCTTGTTTCTGTTTGCTTTTGCAATTTAACTGCAGGAAACTGACACATCCAGGGACTTTCATTTGAAGCAGGTAACGGTGATTTCCCCGATCTTGAAGCAGCATTTTAGGCTCACACGGCAGCTGCTCATTATGCCAGTTACAAATCCATGTGCAAATGTAAATATTTCTGTTAAGCAATATCCATATACATGTAATGAGATACAGTACTTAGTACACAAATGATGCATTGTTTTAAATGTGTGAAATAGCTCAACAATGAATTTCAGTGAGGCATTTGCTTTTTAGATGTTTCCATCACAGTGCTGGCAGCTTCCACACAACCAGATAATCTGTAATCATGTTTTGTTTTAAATCCAGTGATTAAAAATAACAATTATCCATGGATTTATATAATCTCTTGATTGATATAATCCAAGGATTCAGAACATAAAGGAATTTAGTGCAAACTCAAGAGATGTTTACCTTCCACAATTTAATTACCTGTGTGTTTTTTAAAATCATGGCCGCTATATAGGTCAGGGGTAATGAGCAGAAAAATAACAACAGGGAGCAATAACAATGTCTGCAACATTAAAGTGATGCAAATGTTAGTTCAGCAGCTAATGAACATACCATCCCTGTCAAAGCTTGGAGCTCACAACAAACTACAATAAAGAGATGCTAGCCGATGAGCTAATACTACAGTTTGTTAACTATGTTGTTGTTTCAGAATCGACTCGTGGAGAATCACTTTTGTTTTTACGCTCACTTTGTCTCGGTTACTAAGTTTAAATGACAGGGATCAAAATCAAATGGCTGTGTAAGTCCGTCTAAAACCGGATTATTAACATAAATGTTAACATGTGGGCCACACAGCCAAGTAGCTGCCAGCAATGTGATCTCACAGCAAGAAGGTCACCGGTTGGAATTTCTGTGAGGACTTAGCATGTTCTCCCTGCGTATTTTCCCGGCGCAGTCCAGAAACATGCTGAGGTGTGTTTGCCCAGTGATGGACTTGCGAACTGGGTGTACCCCGCCTTTCGCCTTATGTCAGCTGAGATTGATTCCAGTGGCCCCGCCTCCCTCATGTGGAAGATTAATGAATGTTAACATGTTAGCTCTACTGATTTTTTTTTTACTGATTTTTTATTTTTAAGTCAGACAAACACATAGCTAATGCAATTGGAGTCAAATTACAAATGCTTATATACACATATGTCTATATATATATATATATATATATATATATATATATATATATACATATACTGTATGTTCAACTGCACCCACATTAGCGGTTGGTGCTCTGCACATGTTCCAAGGTTCCACCCCCCAGGGTTTTATATGCTAATAGTTGAAAAAAAAATATGGCAAAATCAAGACCAATGCATTTTTGGTGGATGGAACACTGTTTACATTTTTTACTTCATGTATGGTAGAAAGACAGACAGGACGACACTCAACATGGTAGTACCTAACCATCACCTAAAGTTGTTGGCTGTGATATCAAACAGAAAATGCTGGTTGGTGATTCAATACATTTCTTCAATGCTAATCTTTGTATACAGGAGCAAGGACAGTTGTGTCCAGTAAAATCAAGATACAATCATAGCTTAACTGTAAAAAAGTAAAAAGTAAAATTTGACATCCAAGGGCACTTACTTTCCAGCAGTCTTCTTTAGCTTTCCTATCCCTTTGAAGAAGGTCGTGTCTTGAACCTACAGATTCTCCCTATCTGCAGACATCATCCCTCTTGTCTTTTCTCTCCCCCTTTTTTCCTTTCACCCCAACCGGTCAAGGCAGATGGCTACACATCTTTGAGTCTGGTTCTGTCAGAGATTTCTTTCTGTTAAAAGGGAGTTTTTTTCTCTCCACTGATATCTAGTGCTTGCTGGTTGTGTGAATTATTGGGTTGTACAGTGCCTTGAGATAATATAGGTTGTGATGTGGCACTATATAAATAAAATAAAATTAAATAGAATTGAATCACTCTAAAAATTGCCAAAACTTGAGTGGAATTTGACTGTGCCAGGTCATGCGAGTAAGGTGCATAGGTCAACAGTTCACCAGCCACATTTGGCTGCTTCTGCCACTGCCACGTGTGCTGTGTGTACAGGCACATTTTTCTGGACCAACAGCATGCCAGCTGAAAGATTTCCTATCTTTAGATTTTTTTTTTTCTGGATCAAACGAAGCATAATCGTCAAATTTTGATCCGACACTTATGCTCATGGTCTGTGTGTTTTTGTATTATTGGACACTCGTATGTTGATCGTTACTGACCGTGCAGTGATTGAATGAATGGTTGTCCATGGCGTCCTGACCAAAACTAAAACTGCTAAACTGATGTTAATATCATCACTCGAGAAAAAGGACAGCTGAATGCCCAAAACAGTCTTTAACTCACAGGCTTTTTGTGTCCGTAGTGTACTGCCAGGTGGGTAGTTAGTAAAGGAGCTTTTGTGACACGTACTGAAGTGTCTCTCCACATTGTGCCACTTTGCCATCGCCACAATCGCCCCGCAAATGAAACACACACAGTTCTCTTTCACAGTCGTGAAAAATGACTCTTCCTCCCATTCACTGTGAAAATGACATGTTTTTGTTCTCTTTTTCTGCCATGTTTTTGAGGGTAGAAACCGCGTCGATTTAATTCATTTTTTATTTTTTATTTTTTCTTCTACATTTTCGTTTTCAAATCTACATCAGTGCAAGTGTGTTTAAAAAAAAATAAAAAAAAACAAATACAATTTTAGACGGAGTTCATCGGTGACGAGTGCTATTTTTAACACTAGTCTTTTAACTTGCCCCACGGGTGGCGCGTGTGGTCCCTGCGGGCGACCTGGTGCACCCTGCTGGTAGACGTCATCAGCATTGTGTGAAATCATACAATTTCAATGTAACCATTTTTTATTTACACATAAAATGTATGCACCACAGTTTTCAGGATGAGGCCGAGAACTTTTAAGGATCTTTTCTCTGTAAGGTATAACTTAAGTGTTAAGTACAGGAGTTAGGAGTAATGCAACATAATGGTGGGCAAATGACAACCAACCTTTGGAGGTGAGTCATCCAGAAATCCATGCAAAAGTTCGGGAAACTGTACACACCGCTGTTTTATCAGCTTAGCTGTTGTGCTGTCACTAAATTTAAAATGTTGTTCAAACTGAAACAAACCACCAATGCTGCTAATTTTGGATTTTAGATAAAAATACCAATTGATGTGCTCAAGATAATACGTCCAAATGAATCATCTGTCAAAAACAGTTACATCTGTGTTGTAAAGTCATACCTTAATAACAAAATATAAACTAGACGAAACGACTAAAACTAGATTAAAACTAAAACATCTCAGGTGACTAAAACTGAATGGTATTTTATTCATAAGATTATAACTAAAACAAAGTCAAAATTAACACTGCAGTGTGAACAGTCAGTATGTACCAAAGGCCATTGTTAGTGGTCACAATAGATGTGATCTGCCATCATAGCATGTGGAAAGGAGGCTTATAATGGGATTATAGGACACAGTTTTCTGGGTCATTCATCTCGTACTTTTCTTTGTATCTATCTGAATGTAACACACAAATCAACCCACAAAGCCTACTTGTATAATGGCTCTTTTACTTATTTGGCAGGCTATTATTAGAGCAGTGTACGGTGGTGAGAATTAATTTACCACTGAAAGGATGTTCCTCCCTTCTTTTTGCCAGACAGCTGTGTGTTCTATGAAGGTGCATGTTCCCTGAGCGAAGAGTGTTTTGACTTGATTATATAGTTGTAAGTGACAATGTACAATTAAGGTGTGAACACGCACACAATGCCACTTGATGTAGCCTCTGTGTATCTATTTTCGATTGTGAGATGAAGGTAATACAATTACCGAGACCAAAGGCCCCTACTGTGGTGACAGCTGTTACACACTCTTCATAAACTTTAACAGCATATTATTCATAGAAAAGTCTCACATACCTTTAGATAGAAAGCAGGATTATGCATGATTTGAATGTCTAATGATGTATAAAGTACACCGTAAAATGTTTGACGTTGAAGTATTGGCTAAAGTCGCATTACTTTCACACCAAATTGTGTCAAGTTCATTACAATATCCTGGATAGTGTACTTTAAGAGTGGGTCACTGCATCATTTCATGAAAAAAAGGATTATGAATCAAATGATTTGATAACTTCAGTTCCAGGACTGTGGTCTGAAAGCCCGGGGGATCTCCAGAGCTAAAGGTTTAGCTAATTTGGGCTAACACCATGACATTTTACTGGCAGATGATGAACACACGGACACCTGGCTTGATCTGGAGGAGTCTGGGCATGTATTTGTTCCCACTGGTCCAGAAGATGACGCATTAGTGCCATATTTTGTCTCTGCTCCCGCTAACTGTGCCCGGGCCCGGCTTCTCGTGCTTCACACACACGCCCACTCCCGGTCTCTCGCTGAACCATTCACTAAAGCACTGAAACGCTCCTTTCTTGAAAATGGCTTCCAGATTGGGAGAATCCACACCTTTGGATTTTCAGGGACAGTTTGCTGCTTTGGGAGTGGTAGAGCACTTCAACCGGGACGTTTTGTTTGAATTTTCTGGCTCCGCTAGTCCACATGCTGATGTGTCCTTGGGCAAGACACCTAACCCCAAGGTGCTGTACAGGCCTGGCATATGTACTACAGCATTTTAAAGATTCCTTGTGGATTTCTAATACAGTATTTACGGGAAACTTTTTAAATACGACAAAGAAAAAGATAATTTAGGGAAAGTCCTGTTTCTGTGTGGATAATATAAGGCCTCAGTGTGCACCCACTTATTGAAAACATGGCTCTTCAAGGAGCTGGAGCACTCTTCCAACCCAGGAGTCGCAGTAATAGACTGTGACTCTCAGGTGACCCTAACGACCTTCATTCGCACCTTGAATCGGGTAAAACTAACAACCTGAAACTGGGTCAGGAGGGTAAATGACCTCCATTCTTTAACTTAACGACCCTTGTTGTTTAACTAAAGACTCTCTCGACAGGTATCCAGCCTTCACAGGCTAAATACTTTCACTGTTAGTGAGGGCTGAAGAGGCCTCTTTGATGAGGGGTAAAATATCTTCAACCTAAGTGAAGCAAGTCCAGTTGCCTCCAGCTAGCATCTGATAATGACCTGGATGACCTTGAAACTTCACAGACAGAACGTAAAACATTATATTCCAGTAATATTTTAGTATTTTTCCCTCTCTGCCATCAGTGAAATTGTTAAATAATTGTATTCCCTCAGTGTTACAGAGATTTTAATATATTGAAATGTTTGGCTAAGAAGAGCTCTCTCTGTTTTTTTTCATATTTCCCTTGACTGCCAAAATGAGGCACCTGGAGATGAGTGTGTCAGAGAGACTTCACTTTATATTTACAATGTCAGCAAATGTTTCTTCATATATAACGCCTCAAGTTTTCTGTCTAAGTAATAAACACAATGACATGTAGGTATAGTTATCTCTTTTCCTGAGTCATAGAATGAGAAAAAATTAAATAGGATTCTGGTCGTTTATGAAATACTGATTGACGTTTAACAGTAATATTTTTTATTTATTGTGATTGATGCTTTAGTGATGCTTCCTCTTCATTTGCCTTAGATCAGGCATGTCCAAAGTGCGGCCCATGGGCCAATCACGGCCCTCGAGATGTTGTACAGCCGCAGCTTCGGTTTTATAATGTATTATTTATGGCCAGGACCGGACATGGTTGACCTTAGTCACATGTCACCCCCATTATCTCAGCTGGTAAGGAGTAGCACCTTGACACCGGAGTCCCGGGTGTAAAACCCACTCATGTTATGTTATTTGACTCCGGATATGGAAAGAAGAGCAATTTGCATTTCCATTTAAAAATGGTAACTGTCACAATGAAAATAATATTTTTTATAAAACTGTTCATTTGTATGTAAATGTTACTGTTTAAAAAACTGACCATTTGCCCCCAGAAATCTTCACATTATCATTGTCAGGTGGTGTCCAGTAGTCATTGTGTGTTTCAATCCTTAATCTTTAGGTGGAAATAACAAATTACATTTACTCACGTTACTGTAATTGAGTAGGTTTTTTTTGTGTACTCGAACTTAGTCATTTTTAAAATGTGTTTACTTTTACTTAAGCATGTTTTTTTTAGAAGTATAATAATTCACTACATTTTAAAGCACATCCGTAAAAAAATAGGGGAAAAAAAATTAATTGTTGGCCTGAATTAAAGCTTTTTTTTTTTCTTTTTTTTTTAATCACGCAACAGAAACTGGTAGTGAATGACAAGGACAGATGAATTGGCGCTAATTTAATCAAAAGGATGGAGACGGAGGAGTTAGAGACCAGCGGTGAGTTAGAGACCCAGCTGAGAGCGTGGTCCTACAGTGCAGCAGCTCGTGCCAAGAGGCCGGGGACCCGGTCTGTGTGCTAACAAGGGAGCGCCAAATCTAAACCATGGCTCACCCCCATCCATTGAACCAATCACACTTCAAAACATATAGACCCACGGAGCCCACGGCTGTGTTTTGTACTTGTTGCTTCAACAACAAACCTTTCACTATATAGAAGTTTCCTTTCATATCTCAAAATACGGACACGACAAGTGTAATCTGTCTGAACTGGCAGCTTATAAAAACTCCACATCAACATGGCACACGCACAGAATTACAGAGAAGAACGTGTGTGAAATCTCTAAAGACATGGCATGTTCTGGTGATATCTTTTCTTTTAGTTACTTTTCATTGACAGTAGTTGGCAACGACATAATAATATACAGTCTTCACTATAACAAGTTTATGTTAAAGTACTTATCTAGTCAGTTTAGTAGTGGACAACTCTCAGTACAACTCCAGTTTGCCCAAACTATTGTTTTTATTGGAATATGATGTTGACTATTATACCTTCCATTTTAATCATGATTGTATAATTATGTAGTCATCAATAATTGTGCTTAATCATCCATGATTATATCCTCAGGCATCGCTGATAAATTTAATGATGGCAAATAAAATATGTGATGAGCATGGAAAACCTTTTAGTATAAACAATAATGTAAAAAAAATCACTGGGTTTCATGAACTTCAATCTATGCGAAAAGGGAATAACGACTTTCGGTTCATCTGTGTACGTGCATCAGTGCAGCAGGTCACAGTCTATGGCTCTAACTTTAGCAACTTTAGCCTGCTGGGAGAAGACGTCTTCGACCACTCGTTTCCATCCCGGCGTCAAGTGACAAAATCAATTTCATCCCTCTCGGCCCATCTTGATAGTCTTGCTGGAGGACGGTGTTGAACACCATTCCAGCGCTAAATGGACAGGGTTTGGGAATGTGAAATTGTGAAGTGCGACTTCAACTTCCAGACGAAATTTAACATTAATGACGTGACCGTTTTGACGCCACAGCTCAAGAAATGTAGCGCTAATAAGATCGTCCTTCATTACTTTATTGGGTTTTCATTATCGGCAGAAAATCCAATACTGATACGAAAAGACAATACATTATTAAGATAATATCCCTAGTTTTGACATGTTTCATCATTTTAAAACAATGAATGTGAGATTTGTGTCCCCTTGTCCATTTTGCACGACACAAGAAAAAAAAACAGTACTTTTACTTGTGCTTGAGTACAATTTTATCATTTACTTGAGTAGAATATTTCAGTACTCTATCCACCTCCAAATCACTTCCCATCTCTTCCTCCTGGCTTCCAGCTCAGCTCTTCTCTCCTGCTTCATATCCAGAAGGCTCTCTCTGTAGCCTCTCCCACCCTGTGTACTGTTGTCTTTCTTTCCTGTGAGTATTCTCCATCCTGATACTGATACTGCCAGGGAATCCTCTTCAGCCGACCTTGACTGGGAATAGCGATGCCTGCCATCCTTTTCCCCTGCAGTCATCCAAAAGGTCCTGGTACTTTGCACTTTTCCTTTCGAAGGGAAGTTAGATGAGAATGACCTTCTTTGTCTCTTCAGACCACAGTACCACATCTGGTCTCTGGATTGTCTGGACAACCTGGGGAAACTGCAGCCTTCCTGTCAGGTCTACCTCCATGTCCTAGGAACGCTGTATTAGACTTCAACTTCACAGTAGTTGCATCATGTCACTGTAGCAATAGTTATCCTTTATAGATTTTGAATTCTACTGTAATGATACAACAGTGTCTGATTCCAGATCCGGACTGCAGCCTACCTGTCAATGACCATACTAACCTTAGTAATATCTTTAATGTTTACTAAAATAGGTTTTATTCACTCCTAACCAATTTTACTAGCATTTCTGTTGCGCTTAGTAATTACTGAATATTTTCACATACCCCATAGGTGGTGGAAGTCTAGCATAACTTGGCTCGCTGCCAGCAGAATGAGATTAATGGCTCATTTAGAGAGATAATTTCACTAAAGAATGAGAGGAACCTGTCATCTGCGAAAGGGTTTTGAGACACAGAATCCACATCTTAGATGAATATGACTTTGCTGGTATTTATTCCCTGTACCCTTTTTCTGATATGACCAATTAATCCTAATCACGGACTTGCTAGCTCCGGCGCTTGAGCACCTATGGGAGCAGAACAGTGCTCTGCCTCCATCTCTTTAACCTTGTATGTCATTGAGATATTTTTGAGATATTTTGTACGCCTTTTCTCGCCAAAATAAAAGACGCTGCAATGGTCACTCGCGTGCCGCCTCAGTCAGACAGTTTTGTCCCCTTCCTCGCTCCCTCCGGTAGCTTTTTTGTCACTGGCTAAACGTCTAAAATAATGCTAGCGCTGCCTTGATCTATATATCTCAGGTGTGTGTGTGTAGTGCCATGAAGCAACTTGTGTTTCTCGCAAGACCTCCTGATTCTGAGGAGTCTGGCCTTGATCTTGCAAGGCTGGTTTTCTGGAGGCAGTTCCAAATCTCCCCTCTAGACATTTAACCATCACAATGATTCCTAAATTGTTTGATTAGGGTAAATAATCCTGCATAGTTCTGCTTTAATGGATGTTATGCATTCCAAAATGGCAATGTTACAGTTGCTATGATGCTAAGATGTGTCACATTTATTTACGGTATCTATCTGTCACTTCATGCTGCTATAGTAACCATTTGTGCATTAGTATAAATTTACTAGCTACAGGGGTCTATAGCTCCCAATGACAGTTTGGGAGGTGGACACTCTTTCTGTATTTAAAGTTAGGCTTAAAATGTTCCTTTTTGATAAATCTTATAGTTCGAGCTGGCTCAGGGAAACCTGGACCATCTCTTAGTTATGCTGCTATAAACTTAGACTGCTGGGGTAATTCCTGTGGTGCACACACACTCACTCTCTCACACTCAGGGTATGAATAGTTTGTGTCTTTCCTTCCGTTCCTCTCTCTCTCTCTCTCTCTCTCGCTCGCCCTCTCTCTCTGTCCTCATCTTGCAGGTTGCAGGATCCAGATCCAGTTTCAAGGCTATTATTATTAACATACATATCTTCATTATGATTATGCTATAATTAAAAGTCCATATCAGTATAATTTTGTGAGATACTGTATGTTATGTTGCATACTAGCTAGCGATTACAAATGTTTGAGTAGTGCTTAAGTTATCACTCAATCTTGAATTTAGTAGAGATTTCTGCCAAATTAGGAATATATGAAGTGAGAGAATTAAACCACCCTTTGGCAGGGGAAGCACCAACATGGACTTTCTGACCACTTTATAATAAACTTGTATTCATCATGTAAGATTTAAGCACGTGGGCATGGTCAAGACGACCTGCTGAAGTTCAAACTGAATATCAGAACAGAGAAGAAAGGTGATTTAAGTTACTTTGATCGTGGCATGGTTATTGGACTGAGTGTTTCAGAAACTGCTGATCTACTGGGATTTTCACTCGCAGCTATCTCTAAGAAAATGAACAGTGAGCAGCAGTTCTCTGGGTGAAAATGTCTTAATTACAGATCGTACATTTGATTTAACTTTTTTTTCTTTTTCCAATATCCTATCCTATCCTAAGTGATTTTGCTCTGTATAGCACGGATTCTCATCCCTAGTTGAAACCAATGCCAAACATTTTGAAATTTGAAGGACCAAACCCTTTATCACCATTGCCAATGTATTACGTGTCCCTTGTACTTAATACAGTGGCCACTGTGTGTGCCCAATAAGCATTTTCAACAAATCAGTTACACACAACACTACATTCGCTGTGCATATTGAGACACTGTGGTTTTTGGAGAGTGATTGAATTTGCTCTCATAGTTGTTGCCGTTTCTCAACAAACCTCTCTCATATCAAAGAACCCCACGAAGGTTATTGACCCCAAGGTGAGGAAAACTCAAGCTAGAGGTTTACAGGACAAACAGAATGGTACAGTAGATGATCCAAAGGCAAACTAAGCAGTTCTTCTATAGATGTCCGCGCTCACTCCGTCCTCTGAAGGAGAAAGAAGGAGTGTGATTCAAAGATGCCTCAACCGCCCACAGCAAGTAGCTGCATCGACTCTCCCCTTTAAAAGTTGAAAGGGCCTGCTGGTCCTCTCTCATGTCTCCTGTCATCACAGTCGACCACACAGGCAGGGGGTCCCCTCTATGTCTATGTCATTAGCTCAGCACTCAGCATGACACTTTTCTAATCCCAACTCTCGTCTTCCCTTTTTCTCTGAGCAGCATAGAGGGAGCGAGATGGGTTGAAAGATAACAGTGTATCTTTATTTATTTAATTTTAAATTTAAGTTTGAAAAGGCTACAAATTATGCCAAAGCTTTGTTAAGCTACAGTAAGGGGACTTTAATTGAACAAGATAACGTTTATTGCAACAGTCAGTGTCCGTAATTGGAAGATTTAATTTTCACTCTTGTTCTCAATTGTATGAGCTACATTGTCATTTGATGTCTCTTTTTTTTCTTTATACTTTGATGGATAGCAGTCCCTCTACAGCACCACCGCATTTGTAATGGATAGAATGATGAAAATTCTTGACACCATAAACATTTAATCTTTATTTTCTGGAATTGTATGCCATGTATGTACAACTACTTTTTCTCTTGCTGGCTTTCTTTTGTGATGTTTCATGATGTTATTTCTTCCTTAAAAGAGTCAATAACATTAGTTGGATAAAGTGTTTTAATCGAAAGGAAAATTTACCAACTTTTATGAGCAGACCTCACCGGCTAAGAGACCCATAATGTTTCTAAGTGGATTTAGAGCTTTTTAAGGCTACAGTGAGTAACTTCTGGTAATTGTTGCTGTTGTTATTCTGGCTCTGGTTGTTCTATGTGAACAGAAACATTGTAACACAATGTCATTTATGCCGCATCCTTCATCTGAAAACAGGCTCTGTCAATTAATAGTGAAGGTATGGGACAGCAAGTGTTACTTAAGGAAGTTAACGCTAATTAAGGGTACCAGATATTTACACCTGAAGTGCAGAGTTTTGTCTTGTTCCATTGGAAGTTCTACCCAATCAGCAACAGGAACCAAAAAAAAAGCTGTACCATACTTGAGTGATTCTAACCCAGGAAAAAACATCTACACCTAACAATCAAGTAAGCAGTGCAAGAAAAGAGAAGCAATGGACCCAAAGGCGGTTGGGCAACACTAGCAATATGATTTACAAAATCACAGTAATGATATTAACAAGTTAATCCAAAAATCCACAGGAGTCCGCTTTGTCTGAACCCAAGACAAGACCGAGTAAAAATACAGTTGATTCCAAGACAAGACCTTCAAAAAGTGGTCTTGAGACCGGTTTCTAAACCAAGACCGATCCTGAGTACTACGGCACTACTAGACATTGTAATAAGAGACATTTTATGCAGACCTGTAAAAGCCACGTGGATGTTTCCAGTTATGTGTTGTTGTTTTTTTGTTGTTTACCTTTTAACAGGTGAGGGGCCATAGCCCATAGCCCATAGCCAAGTGAAAAAGCATGGGATCTTAAGGGTTGCCGGTTCAAGTCCCCGTCAGGTCAAGGGCTGGGGTACCCCTTAGCTAGGTACCCAATCCAATGTTAATTGGACCCCAGCCAGGGGGGCCACGTCCGGTCTACTCCTCTTGCTGTTCCAAACCTGGATAAATGGGACGTTTGTGTCAGGAAGGGCAAAAAAACACAATTTTTAACAACTAAGGCAGCTCTTGCGAATGCCGTGTTCAGTGAACCCCCTTTTATGCATTGCGGTCAGATTGTTATTAACATCTGCTGAACACACTTTGAATGGGGAGACTGTCCTCTTGCAAACAATGACCCCTAAGGTCATCTGTGCAGCAGCTTGTTTTATTGTTTTATTTTATTGGATAGACAGGTCAACAAAACACAGAATTTTCAAACAGGGAGGATGTTTTGTTTCCGACATGAAAACAGTCGATGTCCTTTCTTTTATTCATGATTGTTCCACAACCTCTGTAACCATGGCGGTGGATGTCCTGTAATTTTCATGTCATTACAGAAGTAGTTGTTTTAAACCATGCCACAGTCATTCTCTCACTCTAATCAAGTATGTTTTGTGCGCCAGTTATACCACTTAACCAGTGAATGTTGTAATGGCCCAGGAATGTGCACTAACCTCACATTTTACGATATATTTATGAATGAATTAATGATTTCAGTTAGCACCGTGCCTTCGCAAATAATGAAGCACACAATTATCCACCTTCACCGTTAATGACTTAGTTCTAAATTGAGATTTTTCTTTTTTCTCGGAAAAGATAAAATTACAATGGAAAAAAAATGGCCTTTCAGACAATAATGACCCCAACTTAAATTATACCTTTAATTATGCCTGCACTCAAAATAGAGTGCTCTGAAAAAAAATTGAACCATTTGCAATTACATGGAAATTATTGCCGAAAATGACAGAAAGTTATTAATCGTAAGATTTGGCTTACCTGAAAGTCAACAAAAAATGTCATATGGGCGTCAGAAGCATGTGTGATGTGGAGGGTAATGAAGTACATGCCATTCCGGTGTATTTTAACAGGTTGTAAGACACCTTTATCCACAGAAGTAAACAAAAACAATTGATTCAATAATAAGTTCTCATTCAACTCAGACTGTTTTTGTTTTTTTTAAACCTGCTGTCATGGCCAAGATAATGAAATTAATTTGACTCAATTTATCACCAACAGTGCATTTTACTTAAGCATTTAAAATAGTAATGACTTTCATTAATTTTAAACAGTTGACTACGATGCTTAAAGTTGACAGACTATAGACCAGCAGATGGCGCTGTAGATGCACTGTACTAGGCGTAGTTGGTGCTAGTAAAATCCTTTTTCATTGTTTAGTTGAATTTAACATTAATCCAATGTGAACTCTGGCGTGAAACTGGCACTGACGGCAATCATTTTTGCTGACGCCTCTCCTGCGATCATCAGAATCAGAATCAGAATCAGCTTTATTGGCCACGTATGTGAACACATACAAGGAATTTGACTCCGGTTTTTATCCTTAGCACACGCTGTACATTGAACGTAAAACAGAGTCATGTGACTTCCAACCCAAGGCGAGGCTGCACCAAACAAGGTTAAACATATACAATGATCTTTTTACACCGCTGTAATCGTCTGTCATCATATGATCCATCCAATCCAGTAGTGTGAGCAGACACACCTTTACTTTCTGCCTCTGCTGCTGATATGTGTAAATGAAGCAAATACATGACATGTTCATAGAAATGAAACAGACAGTACACGTGCATATGCATGAACACAGAAATTTGGCAACCATCCTCTATACACTGCAAAAAAATGAAAATATGTACCAGTGTAATTGACTTCAATTGAGTGTATTTATCTAATCTCACCATTTTTTGGACTTATTAAGGCTGAAGTTACGTAAGATAATTTGATTATTAATTTGCTTGAAACAAGTAATTTTCACATAATAGTGGTTATATTTCCTTGTTTTATTTAGAGGCATATTTTGTAGTGTAATGTTTAGAATTGGGATTACAGAACCTCTTTTAAACACTGATGTTTGCTGTTGCACAATTATTTTCATTGGAAGTTGTGGGACATGGTGGGACATCGATGAACCTGCAGTGTGACCATCACAGATTTGTTGTGGATTGTTCGATATATTGAGAGCGGGACATCTGTATATCTTGAGACCAGCTCGGAATGCTATGAGGAAAAGTCATGATCCCTTTTTCTCCAAACCAGGTACTTTAGTTGAATTTTCATATCGTTTAGCCACTGTGTTTAAACCTGACCACACATAACCAGGAAATTGAGAACATCCCAAAATCACTCACTTTCAAATAAATGTGCACTCATGGCAAGCTCACAAAATTGGCTCTCATGACGATGCAGTGGCTAGCATTTTTGCCTCACAGCAAGAAGGTCACTGGTTTAAATCCCGGCTCAACCAAGGGCCTCTCTGTGGGGAGTTTGTACATTCTACCCGTTAGACAATGAGTGACTGAACTCCACTGCTACACTGATAAATGGGCACCGCAATGAAAGTACAGGATTTTTTTTTTTTTCTCACATCCCTCTTATTTTAGACGAAGCTTTTACAAAGAAAATCACAGAGAAAGTGAAAGAATTGAAGTATAGTTTGGATTTGTCTCAGCTGACTAAAGGCTAGACTTCATGTTCCCTCTTTCGGCATTAGCATAATCTCCTGAGATCCATCTGACCCAGTGCCGTGCCCTCTCGTCTAGAGAGCAGTTCTGAGAAATGACTGCGTGCTTTGGCGGTTCTGATTATTGAGCATGTCAATTGGTATTTTTCTCACTCCACCGCATGATAGATGGGGCTTCAAATAATTTCATTTTAAACCTGACAATAATGGAGACATTCACACCGAGCCCACTCATCTATTGTAACCCCCTCCCCCCCATGGTTCTGAAACAAAAATGTCAGAATTGTGATGTTATTTGACCTCATCTCCATATGGTGCACCTTGATAGGAGACGCAGACTGTCTTCCCAGCATTTTAATTTCTTAAGTGTACTGGGTGGCACCAGACCTCTGCAAGCTGTTTTGTCTTCCCCCACCATATGGCATCTTGACAGTGTTTTCCTCATTAATTAGTCTTTAACACATATGCCAAGTCCAAATGACTGTAAAGTCGGGGCCGTACTGAGGATCCTTGCTGCAACAGAAATGAGTTGCTACTGTGTATTAAGAAAACATTTTTCCCCCTTTAGTTACAGACACTACACAAATAAAGACTAATTTTAGTGTGCAGTTAAATCTACATTCAACGGGCAGCAATTCCAAAATCCAAGGCAACGGTGAAAGCTGTTTATAATGGATGGGAGCCAGCACTTTCAAAGATATCCACTACAAGTGCCAAAGATCCTTTGAGAAAGATGGTCTCTTGTTGGCAGCCCACACAACATAGCGTCTCCACAGAGATTTTCGAAAAGCACAGTACGTCAGTGAGACACTGGACTCTATTGAACCCATGGCCAGGCCAATGCTCTGCATGGAAGAATAGATGATTGATGTATTCATAGGATACATTAACCTGAAAATGGCTACATACTATGTGTGTATTAGCACACATCTTCCACGCAAAACATATTTATTTATTGATATATATAATTTATTGTTTCCTCAAGCGAGATCCACACTGGAATTGTATTTTGTTTTTATTTTTGTACTGAAAAAGTTCCATCAGAATATCGATTATTGCCTAAAAGTCCTCTCGGGGCTCGGAAATCGGCATTCTCCAAAGGGCATATTACACTAAATTGTTACATTTCTAAAACATTGCAACAGTAAACACAAACAAACACTATTCTGAAGAAGAAAAAGCGAATCCGGAAACATTAATCAGGCACAGTCACACACACAAAGTCATCAGAAACAAGATAAAACATCAACTTTATACATATAACAGATCACTTCCTGTGTGCAAGATCTAAACACCACTAGAAATAGGCATAATCAACACTGTATGAACTTGTTTGACGATAGTTTGAATGTAACAGAAGTTTGTTTATATCTAAAAGCTGCACACACACTACAGTTTTATGTGATTAGAGCAGCCACACTGCCCGTGAGAGATGCCTGACGTTTTATCAAAAAGCAGTGGAAATTATGTTTCACCATGTTTAGATGTCTACTTCTGTCATGTCATGTACCGTACCTCTTTCAAAGTAAAAGCACTCAGCATTTCAGCTCCCTGAATCCATTCATAGGAGCTTATTTATACAGTACTTCTATGATTTTAAAAGGCTAACCCCACAGATCAGTCATTCACTGCCATTACAGCTATCGCCTTAGCATTTGAAGCTGTGCTGTCTTTCAAGAAAACATAATTACTGTGTAAGAAATGACTCACTCACAGTAGATAATGCATAATCCGTGAGTTTCAATAAGACTATAAGTGGGACACTCATCATGAATCACCATTCACTAACATCACAACTTCAAAAGCGGATTCTTTACAGTCAAATGGCTTGGTTAAAACTGGCAATTTCAGGTCAGATTTATTTTTATTTTAACATTGACATTAACATTTGTGTGACTTGCAAGCAGGGATCTTTAAATATATCTGTCCTGGACATACAAACAACATGCGTGGACCAGTGTTGGATATATGGCTCCACACTTCAGTTTGATGTTAAAATAGCAAAGCTATTGTGTGAATAAGTCATGAAACGACCTCTCTAGTCACACTAACCAAATAAAGAAATAAAGTTTAAGGACCAGATAATAAAAATCTTAAGGGGGGAAAAAGTGGAGATGTTGCTGAATAAAAAGAAATGAAATACAAATAGCTGGATATAGACATAACTGGAGGTGATGCGAGCTGTTGTTTCAAGAGCTTAAACGTTATTAATTCACCTCTTCAGGATGGACTTAATCATGCCATGTTGTTTTGTGTACAGTCCCAGCTGTGCACATTTGCTTATTTCAATATTTCTTATGACCAATTAAATGCAATTAAACGCTGATTAATCATCAGCAATGTGCATTCTGATTGGTTAGATGTTTATCCACTGGTAGTGAAATGTTGAAATAAATAAATAAATGTCACCATATGCTTTATCCTCCATATGAGGTTCGCGGGAGTCGCTGGTGCCAATCCCAGCTGCCATAGAGCAGAAGGTGGGGCACACTCTGGACATGTCACTAGTCCATCACAGGGCCACATAGAGACAAACAACCATCCACTTTTCACACCTACGGTCAATTTATGGTGTGTTTCCACTGGCTCTACTCACCTCGCCATGGCACAGTTAACTTGTGTTTACACTAGCATAGTACCTGGTACCAGGTACTTTTTTTGTATCTGCTCTGGCGAGGTTACTGACTGGTCAGAGTGTCGTCACAGGAATCAAGCCGAACAGTGCCGAACTGTAGATCAGTTAAAACTAATTAACAATCCTAAAAACGTGGGTTAATCTCCAACAAATTACCACGGAAATGTCTAAAATCTCAATATTTAACAAAGGAGTCTGGTGTATTGGGACAGCACCACTGATCATGAGCTTTGACAGGCATCACCAACCCTGCCACTCTCCAGTGACTGTGTCAGACGGAGTCTGTGCTCCGGAGACGTCCAACACAAGAATCAAGCCGAACAGTGCCAAACTGTAGATCACTTAAAACTACTTAACAATCCTAAAAATGTGGGTTAATCTTAAACAGATTACCAGGGAAATGTCTAAAACCTCAATATTTAACAGAGGAGTCTGGTGTATTTAGCGACAACACCGCTGATCACGACTGGCATCACAAACCCTGCCTATGTGAAACAAATACGACCAAAATGATATTTTATTGTTATTAATGTTAAAGAAGTATTGTTTGTATAGTGGCAGCCATCGTAGAATCCTAACTTGTATGGTAAGGTGAGGTTAAAGATGGAAATTCTAAGTTCGTACTACAAATTGAACACACCGTTAAACCTTAAATTCTCGGATGTCGTGAGAAAATCTTCCATTTCTGTGACTGTTTTTTTTTTTTGCTTGAATGAACCGTGTACTGTGAACTCACAGGATATGTTGTGGTTGTTGCCTGGAGCCTGTAAAGAGCAAGAGCATATAGGCCCAAAATAGACTTTAAAATTTACAGGAAAAAGGAACAATTGGAGGCTGTCTTCCAATTCCTGGTGTGAGCTAAATGGAGAGGCACTTGCAGACAAATTCATCTTTTTCTCTCCCTCAATATATTCACAAAACACTTCTTAGATTGCTTCTCATTTTGAGTCTTGTTTCCGAGGCACCACAGTGTGCAGCTTTGTCTCATTGTTCTCCGCGTTGCTCTCTCCTGTAGGAGGAAATTGTCTGAGCGCTCACATGCTCAGCAACAAATTGCTGAAATGGAGATCTTCTTCCTGTCAAAAGCAGTCTTTTACACCACATCCTTTAGAATGGAATTAAAATAATAACATAATGGTCACATAACGGGAAGACCACAGGCTTACTAGACTCATGTCACAGTCATGCAATACAGTATCCCATGTGTGTCTCGGTGTAGTTTTGTCAGCCTGGGATGAGTGGAGTGACGATTTTGCACGCTGATATGGCAGCTTTCCAAAAAGATTTCCACTCTTGACTTGCATTTGAAATGCAGGATTATATTCAGGCTTTCAAGAATTAAGTTGTATTATGAGAAAAGAGTTGCAATAACTCCATCGTTTTACATGACTAATTCTGTTGATGCCAAAATGAATTGCATTACTTCAGTGCAACAAAACAAACAAAAAATTGTGGGTAAATACAAGTTAAACTGAGAAAGAACAAAAAAAAAAGTTACTGCCAAATTATTTTTCAACACATAAATACATGTTCTACATGTCAAAAAGTCAGATTTTAGTCAGACTAGGACAATAATTTGTTTTTCTTAGTGTCATGTAAACACATTAGTCCAACTAAAATTAAGCTCGTCTTAATCGGACCAACAAACCTGGGTAATGTGATTCATAGTCCTATTACTCCTACATGTATACTCTTAGCTGGACTGGAGTCAGACTTGGCATTCTGCAAATGCACCAAAATGTCCTCCCCGGTGTTTGATCCGCACGAGGAAGGAGACGACGTATAAACTGCAGAACTGTTGCTGGAAAATAACGAGAGTGGCGTCACAGGAAGAGACGTCCGACACAAGGATCATGCCGAACACTGCCGAACTGTAAATCAGTTAAAAACACTTAGGGACAGCACCACTGATCGCTGATCGACAGCACATTAGCTTCATATATAAAATCTCTGAGGCTGGAAGTTTGTGTAAAACACTGTGCTCCACTGTGCAGCCACCAACAGCACACTTGTCCCTCCGTGTTGACATAATACCGCTCTTCCTGTCTTATAAGTGCAGGGAATTCAACATTGTGTGTTTTATCGCCTATACTTACACTAAGGGGGACCACGAAAAAAGGACTGAGTATTCTTTTTCCACACTTTGGCGACTGGACAGAGTCCCAAATATAAGTATTAAAATGATTAAAAAGTTGATTTTGCATAATATGTCCCCTTTAAAAAAGTAATTAGTTAGAGTTATATTTACTTCTCCCAACTGAGTTAGTAACTGAGTTCTCCTGTTTGTTCTGTGACACAAAGGTCAACAGGAAACGGAAATTCAATATGCACTAGCTTATAGAGAGATGCAGCACCACGTGAAGTCAGACATAGAAGGCCGTTCGTTTCAATCGTTATTCTTCTCCGCATGTATACTCGGACTCGGCAAGTTGTCCAATTGCCTGTTTTAGTCGGACTACAGGCTTAGCTAGATTAAACTGTGCATGTAAACGTGTCTTGCAGCAACAAGACCCGGGTTTATGATCACCATCCCTTCATGGAGTTCCCTTTGTGTGTGTGTGGGTTTCCTCCAGGTGCTCCAGAGGTAATTGGACACTCTAGATCAGGGGCCTCAAACTCAAAATAAGCTCGGGGCCAGTGAACTTCTAGTCTGGTCAGGAGTTATATAAATATTTAGGATGGGATTGCACACCATTTCACAGTGAAAGTGTTAGTTTTGATAGATAGTTCACAACAACAAAAACATAATTGTGATGCAAAATTAATAAAACGACAGACAGAAATCAAAACATTAAATCAAAATAACATGAAGACAAACACAAGACAAGCTTATATACAACTATAGAAATATCTTTAGAAGTGAAGGGCCACAGGACATTGACTGGGGGGCCGCGAGTTTGAGGCCCCTGCTCTAGATTGAGCATAGGTGTGAATGTGGGAGGAAATGGTTGTTCGTCTCTGTGTGTTGTGCCTGTGATGGACTGCCGTGTTATGTTTTGATGGCTGGTGGTAATGACTTAAGTTGGGGACTTTTGCCTATTAAAGAAAAAAATGTTGACAGATGGGTTATCATTTATTTGGGAGCAGCCGCAGGACACATAGAAGCAATTGGATTTGTTAAGTACCAAAATATTAGGGCTGTGAGAGAACCAATGGTATAATGAGGCCTTCCAACGTGAACTTGAATGACCACAAAGTGTCATTAATGTTGGCTCCAGAGCGGATAAATTATATCTCATTCCTGCTGGTCATAAAACGCACGTAATTCTGGGTTGAAATGGATAACAATCAACACTATTTCTAGTGCTTGAGCTTCATGGTGGTGTTTTCTTCTTCATCCAAACTTTTTTTGTCTCAGGCAGGACATCACAATTCGAGCATAGGTGATGCAGAGGTGGGAAAAAAAACACACCGCAGGGCAGAACAGCCAACGGCAATGAAAATGGTGTTAATTGCCTTTTTGAGTGGGCTCAAAAGGTTAAAAATGAATTGTTATATCAGCAAATATTAATGTGGAAGAGTCATGAATTCATTCATGGTGGTACAATGGACATCTGTGGTTTTACTTTTGCCTTTAGTAAAAGTACACAACAAAAATGTACACAACAAAAATACACCTCAACATGATTCCATCCATCCACCTTTTGAGTGTTTGAACAAATACGTAATCGCTCAGTACGAAAAAAGAAGGCAAAAGTGCCATGTTCAAGCATTGGACCATCCAGCTGCTGTTTTTTGACCATAATACATGTAGACAGTGATGCCTGGAAGGGACCTACAGGCTCAAAGAATAGAAAACAGTTGGCAGATTGAATAAAAAAGGAAAATAAATGCATTCCACATGTGCTTCATTTTCACCAAGATTATACTGTGCAAAATCTCAATTTGATCATTTGATGAGAGGTTATCTGGTGGACAAGTTAGACAGTTCGGAACATTACAATGTAAAGAGAGAGAACCAATGAGTTTAACCTGGATTTGAAAATGAAATCTCATCAATAAAAAAACAAAACAAAAAAAATATCTGGCAAGTTTGTGTAAATGTTAAATACATATACTTAATACAGGGTGTATTCTTCCACATGAGAAAAAAAGAATGGAATAATGGAAATGGAAAGTGTTTAAATCAAAAAGAAAGTAACAAACCTATATTATATACAGTACATTACCTTTTCATTCAAAAAATAACAGTACATTCACTGGCCAGTCATTTACTACATTTCGATAACAGTCTGAGAAAACTACCTACGTCAATACCAGCATTTACTGCTGTGTTTTTAATACAGTGACCACATAAACAATATCATTAATTAACACCTGGGACCGAAAAGGCAAGGCAACTTGTATTTATTGAACACATTTTATTGCAAACAAACTAAATGCGCTTTTCGCCGGTAAAATAACACAGTGTAATAATAAACGAGGTACTAAAAAGCAGCACACATCACCAATGCCATGGTGTACTTGCAGCAAAATCATACAATATCAGTTTATTTTCCTCACCCATCAACATACACACACACACTTAAAAGTAGGTGCATTACCTAGGCAGAGCATACATATCTCATCAGGCAATGAATTCTAAAGGGACGGTCCACCGTCCAACTAAAGGCACATTTACCTCCTCCCAATCTCTATTCAAGGTACAACCAGAGTGCCACAGTTGGAAGATGTGAGAAACCATGTAATGCATTAAAAAGTAATAGGATTTCAAATTGAATTCCCTGTTGAAAATATGTTTTCTTGTTCTGGTAAAGCACTCTGACAGCTGAATTCTGTAAAAAAAAAAAGCTTAAGTGGCTGTTTTGGTAGTCCAAAGAAAAGAGCATTGCGGAATTGTAATCTGTTCAAAAAAGAACGAACAAAACAGTTTTGATATATTTCTCTAAATAATAAATAAAAAATAATAATATTTGCACTGCTTGATCGTTTATTGGTGTTCAAAATTGTTTATTTATATTCACCAAATTATTGCCACATTTGTTTCCTGGAGGAACAGTGTCAAACCAAAACACCAAATATCATGGACTGTGTTTTTGTGCTTTAAAATTGTTCCAATTGTTGGAAATGTTAAAGATAATCTAAATATACAAGTTGGCAAAATGTGAAACAGAAGTCCAGTTTTTGGTTATTTTAATACACACTGAACATTTCAATAACTACATTTAGATGTTTCCTGAAGAGCTTCATCATTTTGTGCATTTCGAGCACTGTAAATAAAGAGAATTGAAGTTGTGTTAATGTTATGATGTAGAACATTATTTGTCATGTCCTTTGCCAGCTTTTTGGGCTGAGGCCAGTCAGTGAAAGGTACATTTAGAATTGTGTGTCATCTGCATATAAATTATACATTATGCTATTATTGTCTATAATACTACTTAATAGACTTGTATACATTAAAGAGTAAGTGTTGACCGTCGTGGGACCTCAGAGGAAATGTGAATCTTGTGTTTTATTTGTGAAAGACGCTCCTATACTCGAGCTGTGAGGAAAACCAATGTAAGACCAGATAATGATGGTGTCATGGAGCTTTTGAATTATGATTTCACGGTCTATCGTGTTGAAAGCAAATGTGAAGTCTCAAAGTACTTGATTTGAGAGTTTATTAGAGTTAGTCTTTAATTTGAGGTCAGTCATTACTTCAACTAAAGCTTATTAACTGCAGTGATTTGGCCTAAAACTTAATTGATACTTGTCAAATCATATGTGATTCTTTAAGGATTCTTCCTCTCAGAAAGCGATATTTTCAACTCTGGATTAGTTGCTTATTATGGATGGCACAAAGATTGTTATTCCTAAGGAGAGGAGAGATCACTGCTCACATGAGACAAGCTGCAAAGAATAGTAAAGATACATTTGTAATATTGATCCGGTCATTCAAAAAGCCATGAAACACTGATTTGTACAGTTTGGTGAGGAGGCAGTCGAGAGTGAGAATTGGAGGTCGTGTACCAATTTAATGAGGTCAAGAGAATTCACGGGCTGAAAGTTGCACATTGAATTTTCTGTCATACACTGATTAAGAAGTGTAAATAATGTGGGGAAAAAGATTTTTTGACAAGGTGCAGTGCTGTGACTAATTTGAGGACTTTGTCCTGAAAGAATAGTGTAGAGAAAGGAGATTCTAATAGAAACTGATTGGATACATTTAGTAACCGTGTGAAATAATGATAATCCTATTTTGATCATTGGCTATTCATTGTAAGACATGAAGGACTGCCTAGAACTTTTAACTTCATTATTGGAGATTGCATTTGTATAGCTGTTGAGATCAAACTGGAGGATTGTTTTCTTCCACTTCAGCCTAGGTCTCGTACTAAATCCTGTTTGCATCCTGACGCTTTCATAGTTGCCTCCATTTCCGTTTAGTTTGTTCTGGTAGAACACAGAACCAGAAATTTGAGATTATTTACTAACTGGTTCCTAAAGAGTGGGTTGGCACACAATGATGTGTTGCAAGAGATTTTCTTTTTTATGGGGGGGTTCTCAACCAATTTGCAGAAATTCCCCAAGTCTGAGTATTATCATCTACCTGGTCACAGGTAAATGCAAAGCAGGGATGCTAGATGAGGTTAATTAGTTATTGGATGACTTTGATTTTGACTATGCCCCTAAATTTGGGCTGCACTAGGATCAGTTTGGCAAAGCTGCATGCTAGCAGTGTGTGAGTTTTTCCTCTTTTCCTATTTTTCCTCTTAAAAAATCTGTACTATCTGCTGTCATTGATCCCTGTTGTTGATTAGAATTGGGTGATGTCCACGGAACTACCAGGTCCATCTCACACAGGGCTGGTCGAGAGGTGCTAGAGATTCAGCTGTTGAAAAGAGAGGTGCTGCGTAGCTAGCCTAGCAGCAGCTGTGACAGGTGAATTGATTGGCACAACTGTTGGCTCAATTTCACACTTGTCTCTTTATTGCAGCAGCGAATTGACTTGGGGGAAGCTTCCGGCCACACAAAAGAGATTACAGATTTTTATTTGATGAATTACAGTGTGGGCCACAGGGCAGCATAGTGGTTGGCGCTGTTGCAGCAAAAAGAACTGGGTTTGCCACCCGGTCAGAACAAGGGCCTTACTGCATGGAGTTTGCATGTTGCAAAAACATGCAGAGGTTAACTGGACACTAAAATGACCATAGGTGTGAGTGTGAGAGCGAATGGTCGTTTGTCTCTATGTGTTGGCCCTGCAATATACCGGTGACCTGTCCAGGGTGTACACCGTCTTTTGGTATTGGCACCAGCGACCCCACAATAATAAAGTGGAGAAAGTGGTAGACAATGGATGGAGGGAAGTACAGTGTTTGTGCAGTGCTGCGTCTGATCTGTAGAAGTAGAAGTGGCAATACAATAAAATCTTCAGCTACTTGTATTTTCGCTATCAACATTTTAGAGAATAGTGAAGTCGGTGATGAGTTAACTTTCTAATTCTAAGGAATGTATTTGAAAAAACCTGGCCAAGAAGAACAGAGGCAACAGGGGCATGCGGCTTACTGCTACCTCCAATTCTGAAGATCAGTCCTCAATATGACACATATTTATGTATTATGATGTATTACATTCCCAAACTCTCTCTCTTTCTCTTTCGCTCTCAGCTCCTTCATGATCTATATTCTGGTTTACACTATAGGCTCTGATTGGCTCCTAACTTGTAAGGAATGAACATGATGGCATTCTCTTGGAGCCAACGTTAAACATTACAGTGACACATTATAGAAGTACTTTACACAATAGCTCTGTGTTTATAATAAATAGTATTTCATAAAAATCTACTTAAAAACCTCCCTCACTCTTTCATTGTTTCAACATTTAGAGTTACTGAACATCCACTCCCAATGTCCAGTGTGACAAAACCATCTCTACATTTCATTTATACCTTTTTGCGTTATTATTAGAGATGTTCCGATACCATTTTTTCCCTCCCGATACCGATTCCGATACTTTTGCTGTGGGTATCGGCCAATACAGAGTACCGATACCGATACCAGTGTGTTAAAAATATATATCATACTACGCCTGCATATTTTTACCAGTGATATGTTATTTCGTTTTTCAGCTTGTACATTTGTTTTGACTCTGGTCCAAACAACCCAGCACTGGCAGAGCTTCATGTTTCCATGATGACTGACCGGGAAAGGACGTGCGTGACATAATTTCTACATGACTCCAGATTGTTAAAATGAGTCTCTGAAGTAACGCTAAACTTTAAAAACAGAGGCATACATACGCAGGACACAGGTACGCTGGTTAGTTTTCGCGTTGCTCCAGGCGTAGGCACGCTAACGGAGCTAGCACAGCTAACAACGCTAACCAAGCTAACTGGTAAATACTGCCAAACCGCCGACATGATGAGCTAATGTTAGCTCCTTGTCTACAGTTTTCGGGTGATAAGTTCTTCTTCACACCTCTAAAACAGCACAGCGCAACTGTATCAAGAGCGGTGAAGAAGAACCGCGTCAGAGCTAACAGAGCTCTAATAAATTACGTGGTATCGGATCGGTGCATGGACTCCAGTACTCGCCGATACCGATGCCCACATTTTCGGCAGTATCGGAGGCATTTCCGATACCGGTATCGGAATCGGAACAACTCTAGTTATTATACAGTGTAGTGTGCTAGCTAGAGGTTGATATGTGTAACTGCAAGGGACACAAAACGGTATTCTGCGTTTAGATAATGCCACAGCCATTTTGTGTATGCAGATGCTTAGTGTGGAGAATATCATGGGATCTTGAAGAAATAAGGTGAAAAATAAATTATTTATGCTTTAGGTGAGTTGAAAAATGGGTCAGATCAGAGCCAAATACTGGAGGAAGTTTAATTACTTAAGTGGCCTTGGTGCTATTGAGGCTAAACCAGTGTCTTGGCTTGGCTAATCAGCTAGGCTAAAAACAAACATCAAAGCGAGCGGGCTGCAGTGAAATCCACAGGTAAACACGACAATTTTGATCTCCCTACAGTCAGATAAGTTTATAAAAGGAGATAGTTTGATATAAAACACCATTTCTTCAAAGAGTGAGATATATTGCAGAAATAACCGTGGCACTTGTCAGATCGCTGCAGAGAACTCACGGCACCACAGGAAGCAGATGGAAGCCACATCACCCATGGACATGAAAGCTGTCTGGTGACTCTTTGAAAGACTTTTAAAATATCACCTCTTATGTTTATATGTATATTCGCTCATCGACCATTTATTTAGGGCAGGGGTGTCAAACATACGGCCCGGGGGCCAGAACCGGCCCGCCAGAGGATCCAATCCGGCCCACAGGATGAATTTGTTAAATTTCACACTAATCTAAACGTAATGTCAAATGCTCCAGATACCCGTGACTAAATGTTTGTGCCTTTATAGATCCAGTAGTATATTTCTCAAGAAATTTCATGTTTTGTAAAATTAAATGTAAAACAAAGGAGAAAAACAAAGGAGCTATTGTTGTTCATAGGTTATTATTCTATTATTTTACTATTTTTACTGGTCCGGCCCCCTTGAGATCAAATTGTGCTGTATGTGGCCCCTGAACAAAAATGAGTTTGACACCCCTGATTTAGGGTATACCTGTTTAACTTATCGTTAATGCAAACATCAAATCAGCCAATCACATGGCAGCAACACAATGCATTCAGGCATGTAGACATGGTTAAGACGATCTGCCGGGGTTCAAACTGAGCATCAGAAATGAGAGGAAAGGTGATTTAAGTGGCTTAGAATGTTGGTGTCAGACAGGGCTGTGTTTCAGAAACTGCTAGCCTATTGGGAATTTCACAAACAACCATCTCTAGGGGTTACAGAGAATGGTCCAAAAACCATAAAATATCCAGTGAGCAGCAGGCCTCTGGGAGAACATGGCCTGGTGATGGCAGAGGTCAGAGGAGAACCGACAGACTAGTTCAATATCATGGAAAAACAACGGTAACTCAAATAACCATTTATGCCGGACCTATTCCGGCATAAACACTGACCTTGTCAGGACCAGTAGTCCTCATGGAGACCAAAACCTACTCCTAATGAGGCAGAACCTCATTTGAGGAACTGAAAAGACTAACATTTGACTAACATTAAGGTTAGGGTTAGACATCGACATGTTATGGTTACATTTAGAGATGATGCTTTGTTTAGGCTGTCGAATGAACAGTAGGTCATCATGTAAAAGAAAAAAAAACGACCAAAAAAAAGACGTGGGGGTGTAATCCTGTCCATATGGACAAGGACTTTCATATACCTGATCACAACCTTAAGGGTATGGCCATCCTGAATGTGTAATTTGTCCCCCAACACTTCTGGCAAGGTTGCATCCATGTGGTCAGGTGTGCAAGGGCTTGACCGGTCGATGTTGAGCTTCCTTGCACACTAAGGAGTCTGGCACTCAGGTTCGTTGTACTGGCTGCAGCCAGATGGTACCTATCCGCCTGGGACGAAGGACACAGACACGCTGGTCAGAGTTTAACTTTGGAGGTTGCATATTCTAGCATTATTTAATGCCTGATTACATGCATCATTTATCACAATTATGTCTTGATGAAAGTTTGATGCAAAACACAGCGGAGGCATGCTGAATATTCAAACTTTGCCCTCTCCTGTCTAATCAAGCCCAAAGAAAGGAGCGAGGGAGAGAAAGCTAAAGAAAGACTCCAAGAGTGAATTCAACTGTCGTAAAAAACACTTTACTCAAATGATAAGGGCTTTATTTTGTATTGTTTTGCTTTTTAAAGACGAGCATGATTAAGCGTATGCTGCAAATGAAAGAAGCCGCGAGGTCATCGGAACAAAGATCTGAAGCAGACGAGTGTCTCGATGAATCTACACTGACATCAAATATATTATTGTTTATCTTTTCAGATGCGGGGCAGTGGCATTGCTCTGCCGCTGAAATGGGACAAGATGACTCTACATTAAAAATAAACCACTACAAAGGAAATTGCAAACATCAAAATGCTGCACATGAATAAGTGCATTCCCTTTAAGCAATAGGTGGTAAATAATGTTGTTGTTATAAATTCCAGTGGCCTTTTCGCCTTCCTTGGACAGTTCTGACAGAGTGACAGTAAATATAAAGACAGGAAGTGGAGGAATAGAAGCAGACATTTGACAAAGGTCTCACGAAGCGTCGCTATTTCGGTGGTTTGTACCCGATGTCATCGGTTCACCGGAAGTGTCGCAAAAAAAGGTTTCGCGCTGACAATGAATTAAAGATCTCGACACACAAGTGACAACTTTAGAGTGGTAACACATAAACGTTTGACACCAAGGGTCAGGCTTAGTGAGCCTTCCATCCCTCATTTCAGCAAGACATACCATATGTGTGTTATTTATGACGCTGCCAATCCTGAGTTGTGCACCATGTTTATGATTAGTGAAGCATTTTCCACATCTACATGGAAATTACTGTTTTGTTTTGTTTTTTGTTCAAGGGCAGGTGGCTCTGGTTTAAATGGCCTGATTTTGTTGTTCTTCCTTATTCAAGACGGGCCTTTGTGACTGCAGAGCGTGTGCAAACAACACTTAACATGTACTAGGAAGCCAGTGTTAATGAGCTACACAAATACAGCTCATAATGAAGAGATGGGAGGAAGAGGGGGCGGGGGGTAGCTGAAATAATAAAAGAGAAATAAGTGACCATAACATATCCAACAACCAGGAGACCTTTAATTGACTGTTAATGCACCGTGGTGATTGCCTTGGTTTGAAGAAACATTTACACCTGTGCTTTGCTCTGTAATTATACTGGGATTAGAATCAACTGTATCAATGCCAACTATGTTTTCCTCAGGGATCGTTCTGGTATAAACATCTGCTGGATTAGCTCTTCTCTCCGGGTTGACTGTTCTGCATTGGCCCTCTTGGCTTTGAAGACGGATATGCTACCTCATCTTACCTCATCCAAAGATGGTCTTTGGTGAATAGGTAAATTTAATAAATTAGAAATGGATAACTTCCATGTGACTATGTACTATGAATATGCATGTACTGCACCCAACCTCCCATGTCCATACGGGTTCCATAATGGTTATATTCAGACTTACAATATGGGTCCCAAGCAGTGGCGGGCCCGTCCATAGAAGGTGCTAGGAGCTAGGTGCTAGAAGAACATAGGAATCATCTAAAATAATCTATAAAAACAAGGAAATGAGCTGCACATTATACAGTTTGTGACTATCGTGTGTAATCGGCATTCAATTGTAGTTTAAAAACCTTCTCTCCCTCATTTACACCAAGTGCCGGTCAAGTGACGTATTTCCGGTTCCTTTAGGGAACCAGAAAAAAAATCTTTCACTATAGTGAGAATGCATGCAGGCACACCCTTAAAATGCAAAAGATAGGAAACCTCTTAGTTTCACAATTGAGCGTCCAAAGAGTGGAGTGGCCCAGGTAACCAGATATAAACATCTCTCCCTCACCACCAAATTTGCTGCAACAGCTCGATCTTGCAGATACATGTTGCACAACATCAGAAGGATACGGCCTCTTCTAACCCAGAAGGCGGCACAGGTTCTGGTCCAGGCTTTTGTCATCTCACACTTGAACTACTGCAACGTGTTGCCATGTTTACCTTAGAACCTAGGTTCTTAAACTATGGTACCACCAGTCGTACTCAAGTGCCCTCGAGTGATACTTGGAGATCTCCACCGCTTCTCTTCCTGTACCCGTGAAAACACATACACAGGCACAGGCACACACACACACACACACACACATACTGTGCCTATTTGCAGTATATAGTAAAAAGTTTAAACAAAAGTACCACAAACCTTTTTCGTGGTACATTTTTATCACAAATGTGACAGCGGCAGCAAGCTTTTACTTGGTGGATTTTAAGTGTGTTTGCAGAAGTGATGAAATTTGCCAGGCTCGTGAATGCATCTCGTTAGCTTCTCCAATTAGCTCAGCACACTATGAACCCACCATTTCTTTCACAAGCTCTCATGCCCCGGAATTTTGAATATTCTAATATATACAACAAACAGCACCATTGAATATTTGAATATTATTCTTTGATACAGACATAAGGATTTACAAGACATGATATATGAAACACGTTAACACAAAAGCATTTAAAGGTTTTCCATCATGTCTGCAATAATCTTGATGATTATTTGGCCATTGCCACAAACGGTCACCATTTTGATGCATTGAAATACTTGCATTTCTTTGTACTGACTTTGTAAGTCATTTGGATGCGAGACATACTTTAACTACTTTAACATCCGATGTGAACGCGCGGTAGCTAGCGGCAGATTGTAACGGAGGACTCGTCGGCTCGCCCCCTCCCCTTCCCATGAGCCTCAGGTCACCTTTGCATACAGCAAAGGATGTCATTCCTCTTCATTTGCATCGTAAGCTTTCAATTCAAGTGGTAAATTCATGGTCTGGTTTTGTTTGTCCGTTCAGGCTGCTTTAGAAACGTGGTGGCACAAGTTGGTGGCTCCTCTGAAGCAAGGCCGTTGCCTGAAGAACATACTGTGTGTAAAAGGCTTATTTGAAGGCTACAAAAATCAAATAGGGTTTTTTTTATTATTATTTCAAAAGCAATTATACACTTGTACAAATTTACTTATGGGTACGGTATTCAATTTCAGCCCTGCTATGTCACACAGTGGAGCCCACTACACCATGACCTTCCAGCTCTTTTGCTAAAGTGAAAACTTTCTAAAGATGAGTGCCCTTCCTGAAAGGAACTGGAGATTTACTGTATGGAATTATCAGTGTAAATATCTTTATACGGACAACTCTCCTTTATAACATATACTGTCATGCAGGATAAGATACGCTAACCTAACAGATGTGAAACGACGGCTCTGCTGGCAGCGCACAGCGGGAGAGGGGGGGCTCTGATGTGTTTGAGGATGCATCCACATTTTTGATTGGATTATGTAAAGTAAAAATTGAATTCCAAATCCATTTGACTGAGACTCCGTGAAGGCTGTCCAGGGACGGAGACATCATTATGAATATTAATTGTTAATAATTATCCTTCTCCTCGGGGTAGCTGATATTTCAGCAGAGTGGAAGCTGATTTACGGAGGAAAAAGAAAAGAGAATGATGGCGCTGGGAAGCCAGACAGGGAGCAAGAGGCAGAAAGTCAGTAAGAGTATCTTCACTGACACCCACAGATGTTCTTCAACTTGTCATGAAAACTCCGTTGTATACATTTGCTAAGTGACTGCAGGCATTAATGTGAAATCCAGATTAATGTCAGACATCTGCTTTTGAAAGTTTGTATCGACTCAGAGGATTTTATTTAATACCAGCGCTCTAAAGGGAAGTGTCATGGGGTTTCTGAACATTTTGTGAAACACTGTTGTTTCTTAGTTCTTCATTCATTTCAGTTTTTCCCAAGGTTGATGATAAAGTTTGCTTTTGCACTTTTGAGGCTGTTTGTCTGTGCAGCGGTAAACTTTCAACAATTCTATTTTGCTAAGGTTATAAATTGACTTTCACATGTCTGCAACATAAACAATGAAGTTAATTGTTAGCCGAAACATATCATTCTTTTATTAGAGCCCATTTCCACCGGCCAAAAAATGTTTTGGGAATGTGGTTATTTGGCATTGCGTCAAACAGCTGTAATGCACATTGGCGTCTGCTCCAACTGGCATCAGTGGCAAATATGCTAAATGCATTTCTTTGTTTGCTCTATTTTAAGCTTTGAAGCACGTTTCTCTTCCGCCATAGATGTTTAGCATAGCCATTTACATGAATGTTTACAGCAATCCTGACTTTTTAAAACTTGGGACAGCGCTCAATGTCATTCATTTCTCAATGCCATTCATCTCAAACTCTAATGTCTTTACAGCCCGACTGAAATCGAGCTAAACTGTGCATGTGAATGCACTGATTGAGCATCTAGTCTGGTCAAAAGGAAGTAATTTGAGTATTGGCTATATGAGCCTAAAATGATTATATCACAATATTCCATCCATGATATTGCAATACAAATATATACATTTGTGATGATGTTTCACAGAATTGTAAACAAAAAAGAATGTGTTGATGTGGAACGATGTATAGTTTTCAAAATAGTAACCACAGTATATTTATAGCTGAGACCTAGGAAGCTGTTGTTTTTTTATGGGTGGATAAAAGGGAATTTAAAATCCTGGGTATATCCACTAATGTGGAAAAACAACAACAACATTATTGTGCCACAAAAAAAAACTGGTGTAAAATCTTACAAAATGCACTTGCTTGCTCAATAATTTAAGCGCGTTTTGAATTCCAATGCATTTGTTTTGATGCAAGTTTAGTAAACATGGAACAATCAACCCATTTTCCTGCCAATCACCACTGCAAAAGGCTACAGACTGTTGACAGGCACTTGTCCGTTTCATTGTCTTCATCCTCGCAGGGTGCACAGCAGATAAACCTCCCCACTATCATGTAAGAAAAAAACAAAACAAGACAATATCCATAAAAGGAAAACATTAAAATGTAAAACACTCTCCTGCACTGAATTGCAGCTCTCTGAAATCTGCAAAATAACTGAAAAAATATGCATAAAACCTTTGAATGAGCACAGGTTAAATAGCAGTAGTTTGATAAATTATAAATGAGATTTCCCGGTGTTGTTATTGTTAACTCAACCTGAGCAAGTCTTATGTTTGGTCCTGCATAATAAATTGTCCTCCTATTGTCACAAGTGCATCAATAGTGTGTTGGGAACAGAATGTCCTGACAGTAAAGCATCAGACGTCTGTTACCATGATTACAGTAATGAACTTGCAGTTAAGTAAATGGATTGTTTGTGTTCTGACTCCAAATTTTATTTTTATTTTTTTCAAATGAGGAAAGAATTGTGGATTGAATTATAATCATAATTCCTTTAACCCTGAAAGCTGAGAAGTCGCATGTCAAGGCCGACATGTGGTTACTATGGTAGTTTCACTCACGCTGTTGCAGGAAGCCAGAGAGGAAAAAGTTGGAAAAAACGCCTGTATATGCAGTGTTTTGGGCATGTTTTTGGACATTGAGACATAGACTCAAACAAATGTTATTTTAAATGTGTTATACTGTTCAAATTTCAAATTTAACAAAATGTGGTGTTCCCACTACAGCATTTTTTTCCTCAATACCTTTCTTGTTTTTCTTAATATTAAATTGTCAATATTTGTCAGATGGGAAAAAATGCCAAAACACTTAAACAACCTTAAAATAATGGTTTAACTAAACTTTTGACAATATTATCCAGGTTAATTAAGGTATTCATACATTATTAAAGGGTATATAAAGCTACTGGTAAGTATTGACTGTCTGAGTAAGCATTACTTAATTAATTAATCATTTACTAACCTTTTTTTAATGCTCCTTGTGTCCCTTATCGTGAAGAGGGTGATGTATGAAATAACAGAGCTGAAGATTCTGGGATTTTCATTGGGAGTTACCAGGATGGACAGGATTAGAAAGCATAATAGAGGGACAGCTCAGGTTGAACAGTTTGGAGATACAGAGAGTAAAGTTTGAGATGGTTTGATCATGTGCAGAGGAGGGATACTGACTGCAGCCCCAATAGGATATTTAAGCATATCCATATTGTATCAAGCTTGATTTGTTGTGGCAGTCTGGACAGCTAACAAACACATGAGAACAACATCCACAACAACAACGTAGATCCGGAGAGATGGAAGTTAATTGGTGCCATGTTAAATGATCGTCACAGTGTGGGGCAAGACAATAGCATAGAAATCAGAAGAAAGTTTGGACCACAGCTTCATTTGGGACAGAAACGACCACAGATCTCTGTCATCTATTTTTCTATTTTGTTAAGACTACTTGTTTTTCCATGGTGTAGCCTGTAACTATTGTAATCCATGTAGAACACTGGCCCAGACAATGTCAATATGGACACACATAGATCAGATCTCATCACTTGCAATATATAATGTGAACAACTGGTCAGGAATGCTTCAAAATCTGATTCAGACTGCAGCCTAAACAAGGCCAAGAAGTGCCCACAATAAATTGAAGTGAATTATATTGCTTAAAGTTGTTCAGCATACAAGTAATGTCACATTGTTTTCTGTTCATGGAATAAAATTAACAACAAAAATCACCAAAAGTTGCACTCTGCAGCTTTAAAGGGTGAATTCAAACCAATAGTCAAGTACAATACTGACCTTACATCTTCTTCTTCTTCTTCTTCTTTCAGCTTCTCCCTTTAGAGGTCACCACATTGGATCATCTCCATCGTGCCCTATCCCTTGTGCCCTCCTCTGTCACACCAACAGTCCTCATGTCCTCTGACCTTAAATGTTTTGAAGACTGTGCGAGTCTTGAGAGCTTGTTAAAGGTCAGAGTAAAAAAATGCAAATCACAGTTTGCACAAACAACATTCAAAACACAAGCAGAGACACCCCCACACACTCTTTCAAATGTCCAAAAATATTTGTGGCTTTAGAACATGGCATAATCAATAATGCAATATTCTGAACTCAACTAACTCACTAAATATGAGTGTGCTATGAAAATAAACATGTCAAGGTCGCATTACAGGTTAAAAATTGATGGTGGATGCCATTAAAGCCAAAAAGGAGAGCACACCATGTCCACCTTGGAGACAATTTACTTTCTTGTAAGAGTGCATTTTAACCTTTAGTGTGGTCTGAATTATTAATAAAACATATAGGGACCCTGTTAAAAACTGCCACGTCAGCCAGGAAAAGCCACCTATAATTTAAACACACTCTATGTGCACTATATGTCCCCAAACAGGAAAGAGCGAAAGCATATTAGCCAAGGAACATCGTGGCCATCATGCTGTACCTGTCACACAGAGGTCAGTCAGTTTGTGCTTTATCTTTTTCATTCGATATGTAATATAACATGGACTAGAGAAAGGCTCCCTTAAGTGCAGTTGTTGTGTGCTATAACTGGTTCAGTATAAAGAAAGTAACTTTAGAATAAGAAAAAAAGGAATTTAAGGAAAACATTCACTATAAATTGACATTCCTGTTTCTGTTGAGGTTATCAACATAAACATTTAAACTATTAAAAACACTGCTAAATCAACTGTAACAAAGACGTTGATGAAAAAAGTACAGAAAAGTGAAAATGTCCCACACATACAAGCTCATTTTAGAATAAGACGGATATTCTGCATTAGAAACATTTAATTTTATTAATTTTATTAAATGTATGTTTGTTTGTTTTCAATTATCAATCAATAAATATTCAATGATCCGATATCTATATATATATATCTATATCTATATAGATATATATATTTAAATATATATATATACTGTATACATATATGTATATATACATATATATGTATATATGTAGTACTATACACTATATGTATAATCAGTGATTAAAGGAAACATTATTTTATTTTTTAAGTGTGGTTCAGGGGAAGAAATAGGGCAGCACGGTAGTTTTATTTATGAAGCACTTTCCGTAGACAAAGGCACAGAGGCTGAACAGAAACATTTCAAAACAACCCATAGACAGAGAGATCAATACACGTTTAAAAATAAAATCCATAACAATTTATTTTAAAAAGAGCATTAAGAAATGAATTGTTTATGTAGTGCATGTGTTGAAAGAGGTATAGGGAGTAATAAGACAAACAACAAAGATCAAAGTCTTATAAGGTAAAAAAAAAAGAAGAAGAAAAGAAACAAAAACTGGGTTGGTGTAAGTATATGTTTTGGTTGTAGTTATAACTCTTGCCCAAGGCCCTCAAACGCAAATTACCTGGGGGCCAATGAGTGTCTTTGTCAGTAGAGTGTTGGAGCTACACAATAAAAAACATTATTGCAAAATGAATCCATAAATAACAAAAACAGAGAGAAATAATCTTTTTATATATATATATATCAAGTGCCACTGACGTTTGTATGTACTATATTTGTATACTTTTAGATGAACATTAAATGTATATGAAAAAAAAAACCTACAAAGGACAAAAAGGTGGACATTTGGAGTTTTCCCATGCAGTGATCGAGGGTAAAGACAGTCCAATAATCCCCGGGGTGCACACTGAGTAGTCCTAGTGAGAATTGGAACACCTTAAACATTCATATACCTACATACGACCTGCATGTAACGGACCAGTGGTAATTTCACCCTATTCCTGCTTTCATGCTTTTTGACAGCCCCATTTTTTTTTCCCAGAGATTTCCCCCAGTGCCAAGAGACTTCAGTCTCCACCACAGGAGAAGTCAGACTCTCCCCACTTGCAAATGATTAGACCACAACCTCCATCATGGTGTTTGAAGTGGCTCCGTGCAGGGGGGGAGTGAATATTTCTGATCAAAGAGGAATCGCACTGAGACCAGCTCTTGATGCTCCCTTGTCTCCACAGTCTCCTTCGCTCTGAGTCATTTGTTTGTTTGTTTTGCTTTGTATATTTTTTGAGAGCTGATTCTCTGATTAATCCAGAGTGGCATGAGAGCCAGAGCTCGAGCATATATGAATAATTCATGTTATCACCAACTCACTAATTTCATTATATCTGGAGCCTTTCATAAGACATGAGGGGAAGAAATTCAGTTCTGCCTCCCAAATGGTTTTCCAAACAGCAATTTGAGCCTGCAGCTAGAGGGCAAGTTGTTGTTTAAGAGCTGCATTCATTTAGAAAAGTGTCCACAGATATTAAATGTCAAAAAAAAAAAATATATATATATATATTTAAAAGTTACTTGATTTGATTAGAATATCAGCTACTATTTAGGGGCAGTCCTGTAAAATAAAGGTCTAGATCAGAGGTGCCAAACTCCACATTAATATTTACTTAATTTTAGATTTATTTCAGTGTTTTTGATATTAATAATATAATATCATAATGGATATCTTTATAGCAATAACATGATGGAATGTTATTTTATAATTTTAAACTCATATTGCCCACCCACTGAGTCGTTGTTTTTCCCATGCTTGACCAGAATAATTTAATTATATATGTATATATACATATATATATGTATATATATATATGTATATAATTAAAAATGCACAACAACAGTTTGAAAACTCAAGTTAAACAAAGTTGGTTTCAAGTTAGATATATCACACTGGCTTTTTCAGGTCCAGCAATGCTCTGCTTTCTATAAACTAACTTCACAGAGGTGAGTAAGTAATCCTCCAGTGAACCAATAGTAGTAGCGATAGTACGAGATGCATTCAGTGACACTTGTAAATCTTATCAATCAACAAATCAAACTTTATTTACATAGCACTTTTCATACAATGATGTGCAGCTCAAAGTGCTTCACAGAATAAAAAAAAAACACAATCAAATAAAACATATTTGTAAGATACATACAATTGTCCACCCCTATGTTGATAAGATAATTAAAAACTTGAAAAAATATCCCTTTAATGTACAGTTGTTTATATAAAAAAAAAACTTGGAATTAATCATGGCTTTAAAATAGACAATGATGTGATTAATAATTTGAATGAATTAACCATTTTAATCAGTTGACAGCCCTTTGAATAATATCGTGATCAGATTGAAGGTATAAAATGTACTATATGTGCATGTGTGTGTGCACGTGTCTGCACAACATGAGAAAAAGCAAGAACCGAACAAGAAGCTGTGAAATTACTCTTAAGACATATGTGACAAAAACTACGCCATCATTTGACACCCCGAGATTTGAAGGAGAAATTAAACTGTGAGAATCTGCAGTTTATTAAAAAAACTTCTGCCGCCGGTGTGTCATTTTGCCACCAATAAAATTCTAGAATCAGAGCTTCATCGTCTCACACATAGGGTTTTATACTTAATTGTCTGAATCTATGTCAGAGGAGTGGGGCACACAAGCACTAAAAAGGACCTTGAGGAAAATTATAGACTACAATAATTAGAACATGTTTTATCATTTGGAGGCTCTTGTGGAAGCGACTGGTGCACTTCACCTCCACAGTGCTTCAGTTCTGACCTTGAACTACAAAAACTCAGAAATGAGACTTTAAATCAATATGCTTGAACCGCTAACCTCTTTACCTAATTATCTACTTTTGCGAAAGACTTTTTTTTTTTTTCTCTATCCCCTCAAGCTGTATGTATATTCAGATTTGCCTAGGTGGGGCAATACCTAGGCATGATACTGTCATAAGTGTTTAATTACCACTTACACTGTGCTTTATAAATTAAGGAAACGTGTAAATTTATCCAAAGGTTTTATAATCGCACTCAGTTTGTTAGACAGTGAAACGACTACACAATAACTGAACTATACAACAGGCAGAATTATATATTTATGGTATTGTAGAACCCTTTTACCTGCTTGTATGTCTGTATTTTCTCTTGTAAGGACAAGCCAATCTCGTTTGAATTGTCATCGTGTCATGTAGCTGGGTCGAGAAATACACTCTTTGTCCCCATGTGACACAGAAAAAGGTGCTTTGGCCTGCATTTGGAAATCCTTTTAAACTGTCACTGCATGACATGTATGTATTTGAACCATTTAATAAATCATTGGCTATGAACAATTTATTGTTGTAGTTTGTAATGACTCAAAATTGAGTAGCGGGTCCAGAAATTGAGTATCGCAAACACTGGGAGCATGAAAGAGGGTGAGGGCCACGTGATAATGTTTCACTGAAAACAAAAATAATTAAATACATAAATAAACAGACTAAGACTCGACAGAAACACACACAAAAAAACAGATTCAAGTCATAATTTGGGCCAGTCACTACTGAAATCAACTCCAAAGATTATTATCTTTTAGTATAGTTTGCATTCATCTGTGTTGTTTCTCTGAAACATGACTTTTGATATGATTGGATAACATTTTAATAATAAGCTTCTGTCTTCCCTACTCAGATTTCTTTGCGATGCAGACACTCTTTCCCACACTTTAAGCCTCATTTAAGTTCTTGTGTTTATTTCTGGCTTCCTGTGGGTGGTTGTCTCGGGTTAATTTAACTTTTTCTTTTTTTTTAATTCATCTTCTTTTGACATATTGCATGTATGCGCCTCTGTGTCTCCTTTTGTGTGTCTTCTTTTAACCATTGTTCTTCATTGTCCTTAATCTCATCATTATGCATGGAAACAAGAAAACAAGTCTCCACAATTTACTGTTTAGAATTAGCTTTTATTTTGTATGTACTGCATGATGTCAATACAGAACATAAAGCACCATGGAGGCATTTTTTTTAAGTACACATACTGGGGCTTTGTGCATCACTGCACCATTTATTTATTTTAATATAGCACTTAAAAGTGTAACTAGCCCTAAACCATTTTTTTCAAGTGTAAACTCGAGTATATGTTATTTGCTGATGCAGGTGCATATTTTCACAGCTTAGTGTGAAGTATTGAAATTATACATGTTGTGATAAAAGGTGGCTACTCTTGCCTCTATAGTCATATTCACATTTTGCCATTGAACCAAAACATTGGAACAGTTAAAAAAGGAGGATAAAATATTCATATAGGAAAAAGAAGGGTATATACAGTAATAAACAATAAAGCATAAAACACACAGAAAAAACTAAGGCATAAGCCCAAGGCTTATTTTTGCCTTTACAATCCATGACATATTCCATATCAGAAATATAAGAGAGGGATAAAAGAAAAAGTATTACTGTGAATTATGGTTGTTAATTACTTTGTATTTTAAAGCTCTTTTTGTTTGTTTGTTTTTCAACTCCACAGAGACTCCACCAGTTAATTTATCTTTTTTTTTTTTTTTTTTTAAATGGTCTAATTTTACATACGTTTCATAGCAGCACAACCCTCTTTAAATGATGTGATGCTTTGATAAAACAAAGACATTAGTATTGGTATAGTGTAATGTATTGTCTATTTGGTCTCTAGCTCCACCTCCTTTAAATGGAATATGGTTTGGCTTTTCAGCACAGACAACAGTCATTTGCAAAGCGGCGACGTTAACAGCTCTGTCTGTACGACAGATTTCTGCTGTTCGGAATCCTGAGGAGAGATCTGTGCATGCGCAGGGGGTGGGGCTAACTCCCACACACAGTGGAGAATGTTAAATGTTCAAAAGTCTGGTTATGTTTCACCCGAAATGACGCTGATAACAGTCTTTGCCTGAAGTGCAACATGACTTGAGCTCGTGTTAGCTTTCCTGCTTAGCGTATAGGCCGTTGTCAGAAATCCCAGGGGAGATATTTCCTCCCTTCTGCTTTAGGCTAACACGCTTACTCCTAAAGGCGCCGCAGCACTCTCACAACATGTGTAAAGTTGTTGTTTTTGAATTAAATTATCATTTTTGAGTTTGAGACTTTTGAATTTCAAGTCATACAGTACTTGTTCAATGTCTATTGTACTTGACACAAGTTGACAAAATCTGTTCAGAAATGTGCTTTGGCCTAAATGCTCTTTTATATATTATATATTGGTTTCACTTTTCGGGTAACTTGCAAAATTGTAAAAAAAAATCTATGTAAAAATTGATAAAAGTGCGTGATTTTATTGTTGCTGTGTTTGCCATTATAGGAAGTTCCTTAGTGACAATGCAGGTGATGCAGACCTGCTCAGGCTTTGACAGGTGCCATTCACATTGTGATGTAGGTTGATGTATTATCAAAATATTTTTGGAGACATTTCTTTAAAGCTCGAAATTGTGTCACTTGATTATTGATCACCATAGGTAAAAAGTAAAAGCCTGTTTTTTGGGGGGGTTCATTCACTGGCTGTTTTATCACAAAATTACGTTTTTCATAGAATTGCATGCAAATAATGCGTATTGCCAGATAGGTCATACCCTCAGGTTGTGGCGCTAATAGAAGTGTCTAAACTCACAACTTGTTCCCACTCTCTGGAGAAGTGTAAACAGCAGCCAAAATGGGATTTTTTAAAATGCTAATTGCACGGATCTATCTCGCAATGAGCTGATACACGTTGCCCGATGTTTTACCAGTGTAAATAGCGCCTGAGGCTACAGTTTGCACATTTTTCATTAGCACTTGTGGTGGAAGGATATAAAAGGCTACATTTAATTATTTCATTTTCCATGCCTTCAACGTCGCCACCCGGTAGTAAAATAAATCAATAGCATTTCCATGAATACTAATTGTGGTTAGAGGGATGGTTGTTATGGCCGGTAGGTGGGAATTTGATCAGGTTTGCATAACCAGTGAGCCGAGGCCTCTGCCGCCTCTCCAGCCCATGCCCCCGCTGCAGAGGCTGTAGCTGCCTCTTTGAAGTTTTAAAGGCGAAAATCAATTGAACACATCTGGGAGTAAATGCACTTGTTTGGAGCTTAATTTTTGAAAGGCTGAAGCATTCGAGCGAGTTATTTATGAGAATAGGTGGTAGGTGGGCCATTCCTTTTTCCTCCTTTTTGAAGGATGTGTATTTCATGGCTGGTCATGGGAGGAAAGCCCTGGCTTCTATAGAATCCTGAGATAGATAAATAAATAACAACAAATAAACAGGTCGGTGTCTGTGTCTTTTCTCCGGGCCTACTTTTTTGCACTTTGACAGTGAATCAAACTTCATCAACAACAACTGCAGCAAAACAAACCAACATGCTGCCACTTTTACCCCGTGACTAAATCACAATATAGAGAGCCATCCATTTAACTGTATATAATATACACAGTTAATTAGACCCGCCAAGACAAAAGTAGCAACAAGTCGGCCCAGCCAAACCGAGTAAACAAAGAAGAAGAAGCCACTACATGCTCCAAATCACAGTATTGTGGGTCTTAAAACCGTACACTTTGTATTTGAATTAGGGTTGTAAGATTGCGGTGAATAGCGATATCAAATTCCAGTGCTTTTGTTGTTTTTTTTCAGCCAATCAGCTGCTCTCCTCACAGAGGAAACACATGGCTACTTATGCAGCTGAGGAGGCTCCTCACTGTGACTGCTGCTTCAAGAAGCTGCATGTGTTTTCACCTTTGAATGAAGATGGACATGGTAAAAACACATCGCAGGATAAGTAAATTGTGGCTGTAATTCAGACAGGGGCTTCTGGTCATGCCGACGCCGATCTCACTTCCGCTATGCTAGCGGACTTTATGCTAACACGTTAGTGGACTTTCTCCAGCGTTTATACACAAACGGATGGATTATTTAGTGGCCAAAAGAGAGTGGCAGGACACGAGAATAACTGGACACCTTGGGGCAAACAGACACTGTAGTTTCTTCTTGTTACATGTTGGCAAATTTGTTAGTTATGTTTGTTTTGGGAGTCATATTTTTGTCATTTCCTGTTTTATTTTGGTGAGGGTTTAGGGTTTCCTGTTGGTCTGCACTTCGTCTACCTTGTCCTTGTCTTGTCTGATTACCTTGAGTGTTTGCACCTGGTGTGATTCCCTGATTGTCAGCACCTGGTCCCCTTTTCCCTTTCCACTTCTTAAGTCACTCATTTCCCTTTGTCGGTGTGTTTTTCATCTCCATGTTTAGAGTGTTGAATCAAGTTGATCTAGTTTATCTTTTCATGTTTAGAGTTACCATCCAAGTTGATCTAGTTTACGTTTTCTGGTTATAGGTTTGTTTTTTCGCCTTTTCTCTTGCCTTTGGCATTCTTTTATTTTCGTGTTTTTTGAATAGCGTTTTTGCTCTTGCCTTTGGCATTCTTTTTTGTTCGTGTTTTGGAGAGAGCATTGAAGCCTCATTTTTGATTTTACATATCTGACTCGGTCTTGTGCCTATTGGATCCAAGCTCTGTTGTACGGACCCTGACACTTCTGAGATGAGGACATGATGCCAGCGACGAAAAGCACCCTGAACCTCTTATAAACCTATCTTCTTAAAGGGTGAGTTTTTATTAACATCGTTAATCTACGTTATGCTGGTAAATGTTTTTTTTCATGCTGGATACTGTCTTTCAATAATCCACTGTGTGTTTTAGAACTTTATGTGGCTACTTGTTATTAGCTAGATCAGTATTGTTTTAGAATGCAAATGTTACACGCATCGAAACTTGTTCGATCATATGATCATATTATATAAGCTGTAACGGGAGCATGTGAGCATCTGCTATTAATATGAATAACAAACCATTCTGATGTGCAGGGCCGCTGCTAAGCTTTTAGGGGCCCTAAGCATAATTGGTCAGAAGTACTGTATAGGGAGCGGCGGCTCTGCTGATGTGCTTGAATAACGTGTGAATGACACAGCTTTGTATATGAACTATTGACTGTGATGCTACTGATTTAGCAACTCTGTGAGCACATGATCACCATTCAGCACATTCCGTAACGGACTGTACCATCCACACACAGAGCCACTTAAATGTATTTTATTTGATTTAATATTAGAAATATCTATCTATCTTTGATCCTTCTAATGCTTAAGTATATTATCTTTATTGTTCATTTTGATCAAATTCATATTTCATTTTATTTTTCTCTGGGACCTCTTCATAGAACCCTTGGGGTCCCTAGACCTGTTATTGAAAATGTTGTTCAAACTACTACAATAGTTTATCAGGGCTCTCAAGTTTTGAAGTCAGTTCAGAGTGAGATTTGTTGGGAAGGGCAGGGGTAGTCAGTGGGGCTGTCAGTGGTGGGGGGGGTAATGATTGTGTGTTGTTGGTGGCAGATTTTAAGGCCTTCAGGAAGGGGGTAGGGGACTGACTGAAATGGACAAATGTAACGGTTAATATTTGACGCTAAAATTCTCCCTAAAGCAGTTTGAAGTATGCCTACATTCAAATGGCCACATCTTCAAATATTTACAGATTTCCATGTGTATCGACTGAAAGCTTAGAAATCAGTAGATACCAAAATGTCCCTCAGCCTACTTGTTCCTGGTTGTTCTGTCACAATACCAGGGAGCAGGTGCCAGGGAGGGCCGACTAAAGGCCAGGGAGCAGCAGAGTTCTAAACCTTTTCCCACTCTGACCCTAGAGTGGAGGGCTCTGTACATTTGTCTCTTGTGTTGTCCTGTCATTTGTTGTGAGATGACCAAGCTAAACTAAAATTATTATTTTTGAAAATGTGCTGTATGCGCAGGTTAATGTTTCTATACAAACTTGTCATTATGATCAGTCATTTTACTGCATTGCATTGAGAAATGTCTTTCTTTCTTTCCTTTTGATGTTCATTGTTGAGGATCTTGTGGCATATACTGCAGCATCAAGGTTGTGGACTGTAACCAATCAATGGCCCTTCACCCTTTATAAGTGAATGAGAGAATCTATGGTGTCCTTCGTGTTGCATAAAAATATCAAAGGTCCTGTTGGCCCTGTTAAACTGTTCCAACATGGTCAGATATTTTCACAGAACAATTTTTTTTATTTATTTTTTTAAAGTAATGAATTATTTCATGTACTTCATTTTATTTTTACCACCTTCAGTTTGCTAAACTTCAAATGTCAGCTGGGGTTGGCATCAGTTCCCCCCCACAACCCTCATGTAGAGGATAAAGTGGTAGAAGATGAATTGAATGTTTGGTATTTTATGTACTAAATTTTATAATTTGTTGAGTCTGAGCTCAACTTTAAATTAATGTATAAATCCACTCTTTGATCATGTCTTAAATGTTACTATTCTATTATTATATTAGCTTTATTAATTTCCTCTTACAGTTATTTATATAATTTTATCTTCTTTCATCCCTGCTAATTCCTCATCAATCACGAGTGTTTCTTTTTAAAATTTGAAGTATCTCTGCATCACTGACTCCCGAGATCCTTGATGACTTTTCCTTCATTCTGTTTCCATTGGTTTCAAGCAAACAGTCTATTTTTATGAAAAATAATAGTGATAATAGGAATAATGATTCAAAATGAAGATGTGTTCGGACTTCACACTGAATGCTTATATTTCAAAGACTATATCACCTCATTTAGTGTACATCAGCACCTTATTATTGCACTGTCAGATTTCTTTTTTAACATGGCAAGAAAAACCTTAATTAAGCCAGAATGACTTCCATGCCTCCAGACTTCCTTCTGTAACATTAGACCATTGACGCTCTTTTTTGCACAACCTCAAAAAGAATAGATAATGAAGCAGTGTTCTTTGACCAGAAAAATGGCAAATGAAACAGCACCCTGCAAAAAGAGAAATTAAAAAGAAAAACTTGAATTTGGGATGGGGAGGAATCGTAAGACAGACAGAAGTCTAAGCTCTTTAACTTGTACTCCTTTGCATATAAATGAGAGATTAGGCAGAAATTATATCTTACTGGCTGTTAGAATACATATGCCTAATTATAATATATTCATAAAGCGAGAGTGTAATTTCCACAAAGGAGATTACAAAGGAAGCACAAGGTCAGGAAAAGCCCTTTCTGTTCGCATGGCATTAGGATGATGATGCTGATGCTGCAAAGAAAATGACTCGAGCTTATTGGTTCCCCTTGGTGATTATGTTTTTCCAGACTAAGTTTGATGAGAAGATAAGAGTGGTAAGAATCATTGATTTATACCTCAATAAAGTTCATGAAGATATGTAAATGAGTTTGAACTTTTTAAGAAATCTAACATTGTTACTTGCATTTATAGATAGATGTTAAACTATCTATAAATGTCTGTTAATTACGTAAAAATTACGGCAAAAGTGTATGTCGTGCCGACTTTGACGTTGTTTGGATAAGATATGTGAGAGATATTGGTAGAAATTGGTATTGGCTCTTCCAGGTGACAGTGGCCATGTCTGGATCCTGTGTGTGTGTGTTCGCCGTCCGGATGTCGTCACAGCACCACACCATAGGCTGTGCCAATTGCCAAAATAATAACGTTTCGATAAGATGTAATCATGATTTAAAGGCGACATAGACCGGAAGCTCCAATTAACGCTGCGTTTGTGTGTGTGTGTGTATCTGCGTCTTTACCTCGTTTATGAAACCCTAAAGTTTCAGAACAACAGTTCACCCACTGCTGAGAAAATAGTGTTGTATTGTTTTCCTGGGCTCTGCAAAGTGGATCGGCAATTCCTTAATTTGATGTCGTCATCAGAAATCCTCACCACTCCTCAACACTGTAGCGCCTCCCGGTGCGGGCACTAGTTCGGGCACATCCGGTCTCGTACATTCAACCGCAGAAGAAGAACTACTCTCGTAGCTGCTAAGATGCAGAGCATCCACCGTGCCAGAGGGGGAGCTGTGTATCTGAGAGCTGGCCTATCTATTACGTGACTTCCAGGTACCTGGCCAATCACAGGACAGTAGGAAAGCCCTCGTTGGCTGGCCAATCACAACACAGTCCACGTTCTGGGGATGTGGTTTTGGTCTGAAACAGCGCGGCTGACGAGAGTGTCAATGAGGAGATATTTTGATAACTGCTCTTAATTGCAGCAATTAGGAGGTTTTTAACCATGAAAACAAGTTAATATTTCTAAGTAGACCTCCATAACTAACATATGTGTGATACAAGCATTCTATGTCACCTTAACTCATCATTTCAAAGTTTTTATCCATGTAATTTCAGCTGACTCCTCAAATTATTTAATTTTTTTTTTTTTTGGGGAGGGTTAAAGAGAAGCGTTAAGAAGCTTAACCAGTACTATTGTACTTCCTGCATAAAGGAATCCTTACTTCCTGCATGATCGGATCACAGACTCTGCCTGACACAGTCACTGAACTGAAATACTGCTCAACAGGTTGTGATTCGGCTCACGATCACTGGCTTTCGATCCTCTGGTAAGTTTGAGTAATATCCTTACTAAATGTTGGAGTTTAACACATGTTAGGGGATTTTGAAATCTGCAGTTTATCATTGTTCAGTTTGATTCTCGTGTTGGACCTCGTGCCCATGATCAATCAGTGGCCGGAAGTCTGTTAACGTCACGTTTCAGTATCAGCTCAGCTCGCCTGGAACCTCGCCAGATACCAGACAATGTCATTGATGGAAAAGCAAAAAAAAGTACTGTCCGGTTGAGCCACTCGGTTAAACTTGGATTTGTAGCCCTGTGTCTCTATATATATCTTGCAGGGCCCTGCAATGAACTAGCAACCTGTCCAGGGTGATCCTTGCCTGTCACCCTATATGTCAGCTGGGATTGGCACCAGTGGCTTTGTGACCCTCATGTGGAGGATAAAGCGGTAGAATGAATGGATCGCAATTCTGTTTCGGGGAATGGGGTTTGTAGGGACTGGCAGTAGCACCTTGAACTGCTGAGGTTGACCATGATGCAGATAGAGAAACCACAGAAAAAGTTACATTTGCATAATGGGTTCCAACCAATTTTGGTTTATTAGTTTTCCTGCAGCAAATGAGGCAGTTTTTTTTTTTTTGTTTTTTTAAATGACAGTGCCTTGTACCCAAGAGATATAGAACATAAATTGATATATTTGTTAATCATAATGATGACAGTACTCTTAACATGGTCCCAAATAAGATTTGGTGATATTACAGTGGCAGAATATATTTAAATAACACCTTTTGACTGATGTTTTCAGTGCTGTGGAGACTGACTTCTAACATAATGTTAAATAGGATTGATGAGCACAGACATGGATGATCATGGTGTCAAGTTCCTGCAAGTTCCATCTTATGTTGTGCGTTTTCCAGGCTGAATCCAGGAGATTTACAGTCCAAAGCTCTGGCTTGAAAATGTGGGTTGTCACCCACCTATGGGTTTTGGAGACTTTAAACGGGTCACTAAACGGTCACCAATAAAATCACTGTCACCTATAAACCATCCGTCAATAAAATAGTTTCCTTGCAATTCCCCCCGTTGCCCTTAAATTTAAGTTCTTAATTCATCAAGTTCTTGTCATTTTCCAAAGCTTTTTTGAAAAATGCCTCACTCCGTCTTTGAAAAATGCTTCACCGCTGCACCACAAGAGTAGTTATAATACAATTTGAATGACTGATTTCATAGAAAAGTGTGGGCAGCCTTGTACAGCACTAGTTGTTTAAGTTAAATTGAGTCAATCATTGTAATAACCTTGGCGTGTAAAATATTAATAAAGTAAATTCTTCACGTGAATCAATAGCGTTGTGTGCAGGGTCAGCGAGGTGTACTGAGGAATTGTGAAAATGATTTGTCATTATTTGCTTTTTTAATTAGACTTTGATGTTTAATGTATTTAACCACTGACCTGTAATGAACACTCTCCTTCAAAGGTTCCTTCATATAAATTTCCCACATGCTCGTGGGTGTTAGTCATGCACTTGTTTGTGTGAGAGACAGAAATGTGTGCTGTAAAAAGTTGTATGATGCAAACTTAAGACTTTATCTAGACACACAATCTTGGCAAATGTTTGACAAATCCAAAGCCCTGTTTGATTATTTTTAGGTTGTAATTATATGTTCTGAGCATCAACATTCTCTGCCTTTGTGCTGAAGACAAGTGGGACCTAACTAACTAAAGACAACAACTTTATCTTCTGTATAGCTGGGATTAACTGCAAAATGAAGGAATTACCTTAATGTTACTTGTCGGTGGTTCTGTTTCCCTAAAGGAATGGTAATAGGCACATTTCCACTGAAGGAACTAGGGACTAATCAGACGTACCAGGTTGTGCCGCCCAGTTCTAGGTGGTAGAACAGGTGCTGTACAGACCTGGTTGTCTTCCAGAATTTTATTTTAGCAGATCAATCTCTGTTTTGCAGGACATACAGTTGGTGTAGTGATTAGCACTCGCAGAGTTTGCCTAAAAAGATGCAGATTTGGGGATTAAGCACATTTTGGTTTATCTCTATGTGGCCCTGTGATGGACTGGCAACATGTCCAGGGTGTACACCGCCTTTCACCCTATGTCAACTGGGACTGGCACCAGTGCCCCCTTTAACCCACATGTGGGGGATAGAGTGGTAGAAGATGGATGAATATCTATATTTGGTAACAGATTGTGTCTATTTACAGCAGCACAACTCTCCATCATACTTTTTGATCGTTATCGTTTTGCTGGGGTTAGGGCAACGGGTAATAAAAAATGATGGAGCCCATAACCACTACAGTGTGGTAGCAGACCAGGAATGCAAATCTGTCCACTAAAAAAAGAAATATACAATATATACTTTATAATAATTTAACATTAAATACATATGCATTTTGTGACAAAACTAGGTTTTTAATGCGCAGACACACTTAAATACAATACTACATGAAAGTACAGGTCTTCAGATCAGCCTTCCATATATACTATAACAGTTTCAAAATCAATTACCGAAGGACTGTCATTGCAAACTCCCATGTCCAATTATTAACATGTGAACGGCTAAATGCACTCACTACTTTTGAAGCTTAACCACAGCCTTTTCTTTAGACACTTAATGGGAACGGCTTATCTCCGTTCTGTCTTTCAGGTGTTCAAATGACTTTCACATGAATTGAAAGAGAAAAAGAAAGCCAGGGCAATTACGGCTAATTCCACTTTAATTCAGTCAGAAGGTGACAGGACATGGAGCATTTCAAATGTCGGCAGGTGGTAAAAATGGAATTTTGATTTCAATTATGGAGACGGACTCTGAGCTCAATAGCGTCAGTACACTCATGCTCTTTTTTCTTAACCAGTGATTGGTTGATCTTTAAACATTATGTGATTAATATTTATTTAAAAAGTTTAACACAATTATGTTATGGTATAAGCTGACTTCCTTAATTCCACAAATATTATGTGCTAAGAAACTCAATGTTGATTACATTTGCAGCTCCCTTGTCACCATCCATTGGGTGGATGGATAATTGTTTGATTACTTGCATGGTTTCAGTTTTTAATAAGACAAAGCACTTTGATACCTCTTTTTTTAAGTTTGGAATTATCACTTCAAATAGCAAGACAACACCCATCAAACACAGACATAGTTGAAAACTTTTCTTCTTTACTATTTACTGAGTCCTGAGACTTGGGTTTCTCGTTACAAGGAACTTGAGAGAAGGCAATAACAAGTGAGAAACAAACTGGTCTACAACCTGTTCCAACACTGTATTTAAAGACAGCTCGTGTTGACAAGAATTCCTCTGAGATTGCCTTGGTGGACAGGTATGATTCCAGTGCTGGCACCTGCGTTTCTCCTGCCTTGTGTACAGATTTACTACCGAGTACAGAGGTTAATCAACAATCCCTCTCTGCTCTTCCCCTTTCATCTCAGCCCTCAGAGCTCGGGCCTCATCTGGAGGGAATATTGGCAGAGTGTTTGTTCCTTGATTGGCTCTGGGGGAGCGATCCATACAGATGTGCCTGGTGTGGATCAGATTTCTGGAAGGGCAGAGACTGTCTGAGGCCATCAGACCTTGCTTTAAATGGCCTTTGGGTTTGGGGAATGGCTACCTGTTAGAGGCTCAGTCATTAATCCTCGCCATGGCATCGACTCTTGATATAACGTTTTTTTTTTTTAAAACACTTTCATGAAGTGTCAGTTTCAATATATGACACCAAACTGACGAGAATGAAGATAAATGACATACGATGCTTTAAAACCGTTATGGAAATCAATAAAACGAACATCTCTGCATCAGAAAATTATATGCAAATGTCCGTTTTATTTCTGTCGCTGAAATAAAAGTTGTCAAGTCTTTTAATGTACTGATTATAAAATACAGTAATAATGACCCAAAAACATGGTTACCCTTTTCCCTCAGTCTAATCAATGTCATGACCCAGTTTTTAGTGTTAATGATAATGTTTAACGGACATAATCGATTACAAATACAGTATAATTGGAATGAAGGCCACTGCAGTTAATTTTATAGTAATGACGGGCTAGCAATGATTTCCCTGCTCCTCATCTTAAAGAGGCCTGTGTCAGATTGGTTAGCAGGTAAATTTAAGGTGTTTTCCGTGCTATAAGGGATGAATTGGAAACAAGCCATAGAAGCTTGGCAAAGGCAAGAAAAGAGGGGGGGGGGAAAGCACTGCAGTAGTTGAGGCGTGACGATACAACAGCTGAAATAGTTTTCTATGTGTCTTGAAATGACAGGACCAAGCTTTATTTTGCCAATGTTTCTCAAGTGGAAAAAAAAAAAAAAACAGATGACAGAACCAGTTTTCAGACAAATATTTTCTAGGTGGTCTTTTTTTGGTGGGTACACTGCAGTTTATCAGATTTTTAACTTGAAGAAAAAGTTTCCCTCACCATAAGCTATTTGGTGAATGTAATAAAATTCATCTCATCTCTTTTTGTACTCAAACAGTTACCAGCGAGGTGCAGAGTCTTGAGGACATGCGGTTTAGCAGGAGCACAACAAAAACATCTTCATAATTGGACTTTGTGTCATGTTTGTTTTCAACTGTCAGCTTTGCATTTGCATTTATTAAAACGTGGCAGCACTGAGAACAGCAGGTGTAATGTCATTTGTGCACGAGGAACAAAGGAGAAAGGAGTGTGATGCTAAGATAAAGCTAGAAAATGAGTCAGGTCAGTAGGATGTAAAATTATTATTATTATTATTATTATTATTTTTTTTTAACTTTGACCCTTGGGATATTCTCTTAATAGTCCATAGTAACTTTGTATTTTTGTCCCCAAATATTTAAGTGCACAAATCTACCAAATGAGGCAGCAGTAGGCCAACCACTCCCACGTTCGTGCAAGCTAAAACTAGAGCTGCAATTAGCGATTATTTTCATAATGATGATGAATCGTTTGGTCCATAAAATATAGGAAAACCTTAAATGTTGATAGGTGTTTGTCAAACCTGGAAATGATGATGCTCTCAATTGTCTCATTTTGCCCACAAACTAAAATGATTAACTTTTAATGATTTCTTTGTTATCCAGAATTTTTTCTTTTAAGAAGCTTAAACAATCGAAAATCTTTTTTAATCATAAAAAAAGCTTCAAACCTATATAATCAATTACAAAAATAGTTGTCAATTTAATTTAGTAATATATTAATAATCGATTAATCGTTTTCAGCTAAAACCACTGATTTTTCTCTATGGACTTTAGTGCACTACAATTAGCAGTTTATAAACCTAAACTCCTTGTGAGTGTCCAGCTACCGGATGCTTCCACAGACACATACAGTGGGTACGGAAAGTCTTCAGACCCCTTTAAATATTTCACTCTTTGTTTCATTGCAGCCATTTGCTAAAATCAAAAAAGTTCAGCACCCCATCTTGACAGAAAATTAAACAGAAATGTAGAAATGTTTGCAAATTTATTAAAAAAGAAAAACTGAAATATCACATGGTCAAAAATATTCAGACCTTTTGCTGTGACACTCATATTTCGCATGCTTTTTGCTCCTTCATTGGAGTCCAGCTGTGTTTAATTAAACTGATTGGACTTGATTAGGAAAGGCACACACCTGTCTATATAAGACCTTACAGCTCACAGTGCAAATGAGAATCATGAGGTTAATGAACTGCCCAAGGAGCTCAGAGACAGAACTGTGGCAAGGCACAGATCTGGCCAAGGTTACAAAATAATTTCAAGGTTCCTAAGAGCATAGTGGCGACGACCAGAACTCTTCCTAGACCTGGCCGTCCAGCCAAACTGAGCAATCGTGGGAGAAGAGCCTTGGTGACAGAGGTAAAGAAGAACCCAAAGATCACTGTGGCTGAGCTCCAGGGATGCAGTAGGAAGATGGGAGAAAGTTCCACAAAGTAACTGCAGCCAACCACCAGTCAGGGCTTTATGGCCCGACGGAAGCCTCTCCTCAGTGCAAGACATATGAAAGCCTGCATAGAGTTTGCCAAAAAACACATGAAGGACTCCCAGACTATGAGAAATAAGATTCTCTGGTCTGATGAGCCCAAGATTGAACTTTTTGGTGTTAATTCTAAGCGGTATGTGTGGAGAAAATCATGCTCATCATCTGCCCAATACAATCCCAACAGTGAAACATGGTGGTGGCAGCGTCATGCTATAGGGGTGTTTTTCCGCTCCAGGGACAGGACGACTAGTTGCAATTGAAGGAAAGGTGAATGTGGCCAAGTACAGAGAGATATCCTGGAAGAAAACCTCTTCCAGAGTGATCAGGACCTCAGACTGGGCCGACGGTTCACCTTCCAACAAGACAATGACCCTAAACGCATACAGCTAAAATAACGAAGGAGTGGCTTCAGAAAACAACTGTGACTATTCTTGACTGGCCCAGCCAGAGCCCTGACCTAAACCAATTGAGCATCTCTGGAGAGACCTGAAAATGACTGTCCACCAACGTTCACCATCCAACCTGACAGAACTGGAGTGGATCTGCAAGGAAGAATGGCAGAGGATCCCCAAATCCAGGTGTGAAAAACTTGTTGCATCATTCCCAAGAAGAGTCATGGCTGTACTAGCTCAAAAGGAGCTTCTACTCAATACTGAGCAAAGGGTGTGAATACTTATGACGGTGTGATATTTCAGTTTTTCTTTTAATACATTTTTTTTTCTGTCAAGATGGGGTGCTGTACATTAATGAGAAATAAAATGAACTTTTTTGATTTTAGCAAAAGGCTGCAATGAAACAAAGAGTGAAACATTTAAAGGGGTCTGAATACTTTCCGTACCCACTGTAGGTGTGATATGTCAATACCGCATACCACACTTCTAAAAACATGGCCATGCATCCGTCTCACACAAAAAATTGAATGGTGTCAAAACTGAAATACTTTTAGGGTTAGTACTTTTAAATTGTAACATGTGAGACAGATATAGATGCCAAAACTGAGAAGAAAGATCATTTTCAACGTACAACACTGCAAAAGTCTTAAACTACCATTAGATTTCTCATTTTAGCAATACTGTTCTAAATATTTCTATATCACTTTATTGGAACACATCTAGAAAATAAAGGGAACATATAAGCATTTTTTTTTTTTAAGTGACACATTTTTCAGAAAAGGTTGTGAAACAAATGTCAACAATTGCTAGATTCTAATGCTTGAGCTTTATACACACATTGAATGAGTTAAACTTGCTCGCTAATAAATATATATATATATATATATATATATGTGTATATATATGTATGTGTATATATATGTATGTGTATATATATGTATGTATGTATGTATATACCAACTTTCAGTCACTCCATTTCCATCCAAATGACACTGATTACATAAAAAAACGACTCTTACGCAGTGTTTTTTGCTGTGAGGCGCACACGGTGCCTGTGCAGGATCTCGTGCATTAATGTGTGTCAAAGTGAAAGGAGAGATGCGCCGCAGCCATAATTCAGCGCACACACATCCAGTGTGAAACTGGGCATCTTTTATTCCAGCAGCAATCTTTTTTTAATGAACACTTGGATTTTGGATTCACAGCTAATGTGTGTCAAATGTATTTTTGCTGTGTTATTACGGTGTTATTTATCTTCTGCAGCAGCGATTCTGAAACTAAATGGTGGGCTGTGAGCGTGTGTGTCTATATATACAGTATGTGTGTGTGTGTGTGCGTATATGTGTGTATATGTATGTATGTATGTATGTATGTGTGTATATATATATATGTATATGTGTGTGTGTATATATGTATATGTGTGTATATATATATGTATATATGTATATGTGTGTGTGTGTGTATATATGTGTATATATGTATATGTGTGTGTGTGTGTATATATATATATGTGTGTATATATATATGTATGTGTGTGTATATATATATATATATGTATATATATGTGTGTATATATATATGTGTGTATGTATATATATATATATATATATATATATATATATATATATATATATATATATATATATATATGTATATGTGTGTGTATATATACACACACATACGCACACACACACATTTTTTTCTTATGTATATTTATACTTTTCTACTTTATGCTGGTGTTTTTGAGTGGACAGCAAAGTAAGAATTTCATTGTACAGGGAAACGTGTTTCTTTACTGTGCATATGACAATAAACACTTTGAATCTTGAATATATATGTATATATATATATGTGTGTGTGTGTGTGTGTGTGTGTGTGTGTGTGTGTGTGTGTGTGTGTGTGTGTGTGTGTGTGTGTGTGTGTGTGTGTGTGTGTGTGTGTGTGTGTGTGTGTGTGTGTGTGTGTGTGTGTGTGTGTGTGTGTGCACACAAAGTTTATGGGTCAGTCACATATATCAGATCAAATTAGGCATTTATAAATTGTAACTTTGCACAGAAACTAAATCTTGGGGAATGGCAAATCCGTTTCCGTGTCACATTTCATGTTGTCCACCGGATGTTATTTTTTTGGCCTGTTATAATGTATATTATGAATTTCCTTATGCAATGTATCCTTGCTGACTAAAACCAACTTAGTCATCTTTTGTCTGGCCGTAGCAGTGCCGGATATGGTTGCCAACATTTAGGTGTCAGAATGGGGGACACTACATTACAGAACATTTTGTCCAGAATTCCATTAAAAAACAAGTAGTGCCAGATTCACATGATTAAAGCACAGTGTTTGAACTACAGTACTGTACCTCCATGGTTTTAACTCGATGACAGCACCACTAATAAACATAACTCTCTTTTTAGAAAAGCCAACTGCACTGTGCTCATTCCCTTGCATTAACGACCGTTCTGAAAAATTCTAATAAAAGTGGACAGCTGTCAGTCCTGGTATAAACCAGACCTGCACTTCACTCCCAAATACACACACATGCTGTAAATGAGAATGTGCACATCACTTCTTCCTGATTTTTTTTCCCAAATTGCCATGATTTCATACCAAAATAAAAACACCACATTTAAATGAGTAAACCAGAATGTAATTGTATGACATTCAGACAAAACCACAGCTGCAGCAATTCTTTTCAGCTTCAGGAGTTGATTGTCATTGGCAAAGAACGTGTTGATATCATGTTGATATCAGATCTACATTTAGATTGTCTTTTTTTTCTTGTGCATCTCTGTGGCAGAATGCCTGTTTCAAATTGGTTGTGCCACCGTAGTGGATAAAAAAATACCGCCAACCCAATGTGCAGAAGGCTCGGCTTGAATCGCCACTAGTGGTTTTAAGGCCAAACAAATGAGGCCTCTGACCTCCTGCACTCTGCAACAGTTGTGCACAGTGCCCTCACATAGGTAAATGGCACTAATGGTGTATTTCCACCGGCTCTACTCACCTCGGCACGCTTTAGGTTGCATCTCCGCCGTGATTCCAAGACTGCGATATGCGTCGTCGCATTTTCTCGTCTTGGGTTTTGCTCTTCGTGAATCATTGTTCCGTTTGGCTGACGTTGGCTTGTTAGTTTCCGAAACATTGCAGTTTTCTTTTTGCCCCTGTCAGAAACTTCTCCATTATCCAAACCTTGTCGCCAGTGTAGATTTTGTTGTGGTACGTCGCTTAAATGAGTCCAGGTTGCAGCGAGACCAAAAGTTCCTGCTAAACTTAAGTTATGACTTAAAAAATTAAAAAAAAAAAAGTCGCACACCCCCTTGGAAAGTCTCCACGCCCCCCCCAGGGGGGCCCGCCCCACAGTTTGAAAAAGGCTGCCTTAAACCGTGCCGTATAAATATGGGACGTCCCATGTAATATTGGACAGTTGTCAGCCCTAGTGTTGAAGCAGATGCTAAACTAAGAGGATGAGCAGTGTAAGCCGTGGGCTTTGGGTTAGCATTGTCACTTGTTCACATAATGACAGTGCAGCAGCCTCACAAGGCCACTGTCATGGCTGTCGACGCTTAATCTTGTTTGCATTATTTCCTGATACAGTCTTTAGAAAGCTTTTCTTAGTCACCCTCAGCATTCCCTCCACTGGTTCTCACCTACAGTATTTTCCACTGACCTCTGGGAATATAATAACTTGAATAATTCACATTTTAAATCCATAGGTGAGGTGGCCAAGTCTTGACAGACACTTAATCTGTCATGGTTATTGCTGCGGGTGTTGCATGACCGTTCGTGTTTTCTCATCATCTTCTCCACTGGTCGTCATGTTTCATTTGCTCAGCCTATAGTCTTCCTTAGGCATGTGTAATATCAATATACGTGGCATTGTTCTGCCATTTATTTAAATGGAAGGCCTTAAGTGCAGAGTTTAGGATAAGATGCACAAGCTTTAGCTTAATCTCCGACTGTGACTTGGAGGCTTTTTGTGCACGCTCGGACATCTGTAAAGGTTTTGCTTTGAGCTCGGCACAATAAAATAAAATGTGCCCGTATCGGAGTGAAGTTACAGCATTTCCCATTCAAAACTGATTTCCGTGGTGCAGCACATTCATTTGGTGTTAAAGGCCAGAACAGCCCATTCCCGTTTTTTTTAAGACTACTGAAAGTGTTTCATGGTTCATCCAAAATAGTACTGGGAAAAATATACTGTACAAAGATCATGTATGAGCCATTATATTGTTAATATTGTCCTGGATTCGGGACTTCTTTGGGTTAAATTAACTTGGCTATCTAAATAAAAATATGTAACTTTTGACAATTCTTCTTGTGTGTATACAGCAGCAGTGCTGGGGCTGAACAACTGGGTTTTTTGAGCAATAGAAATCACTTCCAAAACCTTTCTCTTGCGTTTCTTTCTGTTTTCCGTCATACTGCATATACTGTTCACTTGTACTGCTGTACTTGTTGTATTATGTTGAATGGACTCTATAATTAAACCTCACAAAAGAGCTTTTAGAATATATAAGGCTTGCCACTTTGAACCTACACATATGTCCTCTCCTCTAAAATTGCCAGATATTGTGAAGAGAAGCCTTCTGTATTCAGGGTCAATTGAAATGTAAGAGAAGGAAATTTATTGCAAGAGGGTTGTTTATGTTTGAAAATTGTAAAGTTTATGTGAGTCTGTGGAAGAGCTCAGAGATGAGTTCAAATTGTTTGGCATTCTGTTCCATTTCAGAAAAGCCTGAAGAGGCAAAGATAATTAAGTATTTTCATTTAACTGAAGAAAATGTAAATTAAGTTTTTTTTGGTATTTTTGTTGGATTTGTTGCTGAAATTCTGTGTTAATCGATTAATTGTACATTTTGGGACAAATCAAGCCTTAAGCTTCAGCATATTCCCCTTTTTTAAAATTGATTTTAAGAAATGTATGTTTTTTTTTTGTTTTTTTTTCAAAGAACAAAACACAATGAAATACTCATTTGTCAATGGTTGTGTGTACAGAGAGTTTTAAATCACAGTGTTATGGAGCTACATTAATCCTCCGTATAATAATTGAACCCAATTAGCTGCTTATATTTTGCTCAGGTAAGAACCTTCCATCTTTTTAAGTGGCCTTGGATCCTTCAAATCTCTCTGGAACAAAGCCATGTAGAAACCTTCTGTCTGAGTGAAAGGGAGAACTATCTGGACAAGGAAGACAGCTTCCGACTGCAGGACTCTTACCTTCTTTTATATGGGATCTACAGAGAAACTTGGTCCTTTTTAAAGCCCCACTATAACCAGCGTTAGATGTCGGCTTCCCGCAGAGCTCCTCTTCCAGTGAGCCAAACTGGAATCACTCCTGTCTGAAGATATTTAGTGCTCACAAGGCCACAGGGTCTGTTGAGCTGGTTCGGATCCAGACTGAATTTTTCCACATTCATTAGATGACGTGAAGAGTAGGTTCGCATTAATCTGCGCTCTTACCATCTTTAAATATTGCCCTCGAAATATGCAAATGGCGCCGTTTCAGTCTAG